>NC_091847.1:68093898-68718898 GCF_037783145.1 Equus przewalskii
CCAAAATAGAGAACTCATTGAATCAGAAGAAAATTCTCAATAAACGCAAAGTGATTAAAGTTTTCAGAGTATGTTCTCTGATCTTAACAGAATTAGGAAATCAATAATTATTAGACATTTATGAAAATCCCAATATATGGAAATGAAACAACACACTTCTAAATAGTTCCTAAATCAAATACAAAAATAATGAGTGATTAATTTTGAACCAAATGTCAATGAAAATAAAACATAAAAATTTGTGTGATGAATCTACACTTATTACAGAGAAAAGTATACATTTAAATGCTTGTATTAAAAGCAAATATGTAAAATCAATGAACTAAGTTTTCTTGTTAAAAAATAGAAGATGAATAAAGAAATCTAAAACATATGCGAGGAAAGAAATAATAAAGATAAGGGTAGAAATTGATGAAATAGAAAATGAAACCAATACAGAGAAAATTAACAGAGCTTAAAGTTGGTTTTTGGAAAAGGTCAACATAATTGACAAACTAGTGGCAATATTGAACAAGACAAAAAGAAAGAGAGCATAAGCACTAATATCATGGATGAGAAAGAGGTCATAGCCACAGATTCTATGGCTATTATTAAAAGAATAATGAGAGCAAAGCATGGACAAGTTTATGCCAGAAAGTTGGACAGCTTAGATGGTTTGAACAAATTTCTTGAAAAATAATATTATCAAATATGACACAGGAAGAAACAGAAAATCTAAATAGCCTTATATTTAACAAATAATTAATTTGTTAATAAAACCTTTTCCCAAAAGAAACTCCAGGCCGAGGTGCTTTCTTTGGTGAATGCTATCAAACATTAATGAAAGAAATAACATTAATTTTACACAAACTTTTCAGAAAACAGAGGAGGAAGATTCATTGTCCAACTTGCTTAGATGGGGTGATGGGGCCAGTATAACCGCACTACTAAACATAACTAATAAATTACAAAAAAGGAAATTATAGATCAATATTCATCATGAATATAGATGCAAAAATCCTAAATAAAATACTAGTAAGCTAAATCCAACAGGATAATAAATTATAACCAAGTGTAATTTATCATGAGAATGTATATTTGGTGTAACGTCTGAAAATCAGTCAATGAAATTTACCATATTGATACAATAAAAGAGAAATACACATGATAATTTTAATAGATGCAACAAACATATTTGAAATATTCAACACCCATTAATAATAAAATCCCTTAGTAAGCTTGAAATGGTTGGAAATTTCCTCATACTAGAAAAGGTCATGTAAGTAAAACCTAGGGCTAACAGTATATTTGACGGTGAAAGATTTAATTATTTCCCCTGATGTTGGGAACCAAGAAAGGATGCTGGTTCTGGATAGCTTACCTATTACACTAAGACCAGGCGGAGAAACAAAGGCATAAAATTCGAAAAGGAAAGTCTAACACTTCCCCTATCATCAGAAGATGTTACTGCTTAAATGGAAAAAGCTAGACAATCTACAAAACAATTTCCAGCAAGCAAATGAAAAAAATTTAAAAAATATATTTATAATAGTTCCCAAATCCATAAAACACTTAGAGATAAATCCAAGAAAATATGTCCAAAACTAACACATTAAGGACTACAAAATAGCTCTGAGAGAAATTAGAGAAAACTTAAATAAATGGAGAGATATATCATGTATACGGATTGAAAGACTCAAAATTGTCAAGATGGCAAATCTGACCAAATGGATCTATTGATATAATGCAATCTCAATTAAATTTGCAGCAGCGCTTGTTTTGTAGAAAGTCTCAAACCAACTCTAAAAATTATATAGGAATGCAAAACACTTATGAATGATCAAAAAAGCAATTTTTAAAAGGAAGATCAAAGTTGTGTCTTACCCTATCTGATAGATGTATAGATAGACCTACACATATATAATATATTGATTTTTGAAAAATGTGACAAGAAAATTAAATAGGGAACGGCAAATGATGTAGAATCAACCAGATATCTATGCAGGAACAAATGAATATCAGTCCTTACCTCACAAAACATGATATTAAGTAAAAATGTATAATAGACCCAAATGTAAAAGCTAAAATTGTAAAACTTCTGGAAGAAGATACAGGAGAGTAAATTTTGTGATTTTGGTAGGTATGAAACAAAGAAAGAAAACTTGATAAGTTGAACTTCATCAGAATTAAAAAATTTTGCTTTCCAAAAGTCATTATTAAGAAAAGAAAAAAGACTGTGACACCCTGAAAGAAAATATTCACAATGCAAAAATTAATGGACATGTATTATGAATTTATAAAAAACTCTTAAATCTCAATAATAAGACTAACAACCAAATTAACAAATGGACACTTCAGAAGAGAAAATATATCCAAAGCAAATAAACACATAAAAGAATGCCTACCATTGTCATTGAGAGGAATGCAGATTAAAACTATGAGATATCTCATTAAATCTACGATGAAATGCAATGAAGCACACACATTGGATTGGCTAAAATTAAGAAGGCTGACCATACCAAATGTTGCAAGGACCCGGAGCAACTCACACAGTGCTAATAGGACTGTAAAATGGTACAGCCACTTTTGTCAGCATTTTAAAAAGTAAAAAAAAAAAAATTGCATACCACCTTGCCATTCTATTCATAGATGCTCACCCAAGAGAAAAGAAAACTTCTACCCGAAGATGAGTTTAAAGTGTTCACAGCTTTATTTGTAATATTCAAAACCTGAAAACAACTGAAATGTCCATCAAGAGATGATGGGTAAACGGATTGATATATTATATAATTGAACACTACTTAGCAATAAAAAAGAAATAAATTCTCACACACACAATCACATGGAATAAATCTCAATATCATTGTTATTATTATCATATTTTTGAGGCATACTTTTTGGTGAGAAAGATTGGCCCTGAGCTAACATCTGTTGTCAATCTTCCTCTTTTTATTTTTTCTCCCCAGAACCCCGGTACATAGTTGTATATTCTAGTTGTAAGTCTTTCTGGTTCTTCTGTGTGGGATGCCACCACAGCACAGCTTCATGAGCAGTATACAGGTCCAGGATCCAAACTGGCAAACCCCGGACCACTGAAGCAGAGCACATAAACTCAACCACTATGCCACCAGGCCAGGTCCAGTCTCAATATTATTATGCTGAGTGAAGGAATTCAGGCAAAAAAATTGTACATGCTATATATTTTCACTAATATAATTTTTTAAAAATACAAACTGAAACTAATGTCAGAAAATAGATAGATTGGAGGGAGAGGGGTTACCAAGGGGTATGAGGAAATTTTTGGAAGTGCTGGAAATGTTTTTTATACTGATTGTGGTGATTATTTGACAGATGCATTTCTATGCTAAAACTGATTAAATTATACAATTTAAATATGTGCAATTTATGATAGTTCAATTATATCACAATAAAGTTTAGAAAAATATACATTTCATCAAAGACACATGGAGTTAAGAAATTTCTATGGCAATCAAAACAGCATAATCCCCGGGCCGGCTCCGTGGCCGAGTGGTTAAGTTCGTGCGCTCCGCTGCGGCAGCCCAGGGTTTGGATTCTGGGCATGGACATGGCACAGCTCGTCAGGCCACGTTGAGGCGGCGTCCCACATTCCACAACCAGAAGGACCTGCAACTAAGATATACCACTGTGTACAGGGGAGGTTTGGGAAGATAAAGCAGAAAAAAAAAAAAAAAAAAAAGATTGGGAAAAGTTGTCAGCCCAGGTGCCAATCTTTAAAAAAGAAAAAGATTGGTCAAAAAATTAAAAAAAAAAAAAAGCATAATCTCTTTTCGATTTTGTTCTTAATCTGATTTAATTTTTTCACTGAAATAATTTGCCTCATTTATATTTATCCCATTTATATCAGGGTCTAAGCTGCAGTTTATTTTATAAATTAAGTCTCTTAGAAATCCCCAAATATTTTTTCTTTGCTTTCTTCCTTCTTCAATTTTCTTTTCCTACCTTTCACTCACTATCTTCTAGATGATTTTAAATCAAATTGATTAGCTTTCTAAACTTAAAATTTTCAACTGTTTTACTTGCCTCTTTTTATGGATCATTCTTTTAGTGTCCTATCTAAAATTCTCAGCCTCGCTAAGGTTACAAAGATTTTTTCCAATATTTCCTTCTAGAAATCTCTCCCATTGAATTCTTGTTTCATTGTTATAAAAAATCCATGACCATAAATGTGGCACAATTTTTGGGTTCTTTATTCTCTTCTATCATCAAGTTTTCAGTATTGACATCAACTCTGTACTGTTTTGCTTACTGTAGCTTTATGAGTAGTCTTGGAATTAGATAATACAAGTCCTCCAAACTTAAGGTTCTTTTTCAAAGTTGTTTTGTTTGTCAAGTTCTACCCCAAAAAACTCTATTGACATTTTAATTGGAATTTTGTTGAGTCTATTGCCCAATTAGGGGATATCAACCATATTGAATATTTGGAGGCATAATACAGTGTATCTCTCCATTTATTTTTCTTCTTTAAATTCCCTCAACAATGTTTTGTATTTGTAAGTGTGTACATGTCTTGCACATCTTTTGTCAGATTTAACCCCAAATATTTTATTGTAAATAGTATTTTAAAAATTTCACTTTCTGATTTATCATTGCTATATTTTACAAATACAACTGATTTTGTATATTGATCTTGATTCTTACAAGTGTATTGACCCAAGCAATATTTTTCCAAGACAAATGGAAACTTATGTCCATACAAATACTTGTACATGAATTTTTCCAAAAAATTTTTTTGTAGTCTCTCCAAACTAGATACAACCTAAAAGTCCATCAGCAGGTAGTGCCCCCAAACTGGATACAACCTAAATGTCCATCAGCGGGTAAATGAATAACTAATTTGTGATATATCCAAATGATGAAATATTAATCAGCAATTAAAATCAATGACCTACTGCTGCACTCCAAACATATAAACAAATATTGAAATATGCTGTGTGAAAGAATTCAGACAAAAGGTACATAATGTATGATTCTGTTTTGATAAAATATCAGAGAATACAAACTATATAGTGACACAAGCAATTTAGTGGTTATCTGGGGATAGGATGGGAGAAGAGGCAAGTAGGAAAGATTACAAAAGAGCATGAAGGTACTTTATGGTAACGGATATGTTCAATATTTTGATTGTGATGATGGTACACATATGCAAAATTTTACAAATTGTACAAGTTAAATATGTGAGGTTTATTGTATGTCAATTATACAGCCAAAAAAGCTGCTAAGCCTCTAAAGATGTCTCAAAATATCAGGGCTGTGAAATGTAAGAATCTAGTAGATGTCATAAATAGAAAAAGAAAGCACCATTAGCGTCTCTGTTACTTCTCTAATTAATCACGAATTTCTCGAGCCAATGAAAATAAACATGTTATTGTAAAATTCAAGATATCATTATAGGGGGCCAGCTCCATGGCCAAGTGTTTAAGGTCTCGAGCTCCACTGTGGCAGCCCAGGGTTCAGATCCTGGGCAAGGACATGGCGCTGCTCGTCAGGCCACATTGAAGCGGCATCCCACATCCCACTACTAGAAGGACCTAGAACTAAGATGTACAACTATGTGGGGGGAGGGTTGGGTTAGATAAAGCAGAAAAAAAAAAAGATTGGCAACAGTTACTAGCTCAGGTGCCAATCTTTAAAAAAAAAAAGATATCATTATAGTTTTATTTTTTAGGAGACAATCATGTTAATTACTTCTTTCTCATCTCTTTCTCATGCTAGTGAAATATTAAAATAAAATACCACAACCAAAAAATCAAGATAGCTCATGGAAAGCAGAACCTCAATTCACTCTTTTGGACAAAGACATAAGACTAAGTCATATTTATTGCATTATTCAAAAAAAGTGTTTATGGAGCAAGAGATTTCTAACTATATATTATGTGGGTGTCTGCTTCATGCTAAATTTAACCATAAACACCCTGAAGTTGTCTATAATGAACTATATTAGCCATTTGCATTTCAGACTTAAAAATAAGCCAAAACTAATTTGTATGATAACCCTAGTTATTTCTATTCCCTAATTACTCTGATAGCACCATTGATAGTGCCAAATTTTCTATGAGACTATTGGCGGAAATACAGACTTTTTCTAAATTTCAGAGACACTTAGAATGTGATTAACTGAAATACATAAATGTACATTAGTGAACAATAAAGTAGTCAGGGAACGGCATATTCAGAAATATTATACCTTGTACCTTCCTAGTATGTTCTTTTGGATTTTTTTTACAACACATACCTCTGAGATATCTTAATTATTTTTTGCAAATGATAATCATTATCAGATTGATAAAAATTTCATTCCAAAACTCTGCTTTCATTATTGTGTTATAAAAATCCCTCCTTTATGAGTAAAAGCTATTTACTGTACTCAGTGTAATGTATTGAAAAACAAAACAAAATAAAATAAATTTATGCTTTAGGCTTTTCATTTCTAGTTGAAAAGTATTCTTTCATGGGTAGACATAATTTTTTCTGAGAGTAATGATCAATCATGGAGTATATTTTGTAGAGGTACACAAAGTGAATTTTAAATGAGACGAATGTGGGGACGCTGTCACAGCCATAAAACCATTGGGTATATTGACAAATTCTTAAGAAACTAATAAAATTCTGCTTAATTCTCACAATCATAAAGAAACAAAAAATTCGTTTGACTAAGCATGCAGTAAGGGACAGTTTGACTTATATTATTGGTTCAACTTCAAGGTAATGAGTAAGAGTTTTAATACTCATGAGGAATGGAGTTTTTTAACAGTCACCCTTTTGAACATTTTTCATTGCCAAATTTCACTTTGAGGTAGTTTCAGATCATTTGAACATCCAGATTTTTTCCCTCTTTTCCCAGAGTCTGAGCCCTAAATTAAATTATCAAGGAATGACTTAATAAATTCCTGAATAAATGCCCTATGGAGCGATATCTTTCCGCTAGTTTTCATGCAAAACAGACTTACTTTATAAATAATCATTATTCTGGCAAGGCACAAATTTAAAAAACAGCTGAGAAACCCAGTATGAATTGTTGAAAATAAATGACATTGAACAATTAGTAAGTTGATTTTTGAGATCTGTGATGTTTTATTTTCCCCTGAAATAAGAAAAATGAAGAAGTCAGGATTTGATGCCTCAGGATACTGCAATTTTTGAGTTTGAAAGATTACATAATACTGAACATTTTCAACAGATATGCAAATACCTAAAAATATCTTGTTACGTTTTCTCCAGCATGCAATAAATATTTTTTACTGGAAATATCCAAATTGTTAATATTTTATAACAATTATAATTTTAACACAGAATTCTTAATATACTCTATGATAAATTATTTTGGTGAAAGTATAACACATAGAGTATATCCTTTTTCCTTTGCAGTTTTGAAACCGAATGAGATAAGCATGCTATGCAAATATTCATTTATAATGTAACACTAATAATCAATTACACATATATGTTCTCTACATTACCTCTGGCTTAAACACTTGGGAGGATTCAGCAAATTTGCTCCCTACAATATTCATTGGAAGTGTATATTGCAGTCACTATGTACCAGGCATTGTGTAATTTGCCTTGAGTGTGTTGCAGTATTTTATGATCATTACGAGCCATTGGGACAGATTTTATAATTCCCAGTTGAGAATGTGGAAACTGATGAATGAGTAGTCAATTAATTTTGCCAATATTCCAATGTTTGTGATTGAAACCCAGTTCTGCTTTGTCTCCAAAGCCCATACTCTTCCATTTTTTTTTCCTTTCTATCAAATTCTGGAGCTAAAGACTAAACAAGGATGAATTCCTTGCCTTCTACAAGCTTGTGGTAAAGTAGCTGATCCAGGTAAGCCAACAGATTTTAAAGCAGGAGAGTTTAATACATTGTAATCTAGTGGTTAAGAGAGAAGGAATGCCTGGTGGGAGAGCACAGAATATTAACGATTAACTCAGACATCACTGGAGGAGTAGAAGGGGATCATGGCAGGTTCCTTGATGATGCCCTAAAGGATGAAGGAGCATTAGCCACTCGAAAGTAATGAAAGGTGTGCAAGATCAGGGAAGCAGTAGGTATGATGGTCCATAGGCAAGATAACGCAAGACTCCTGGGTTCTTGCTAACAGGTCAAAAGCCGGAACAGTGTATGATGAGGACAGTGTCAAGAGTGCAATCTGGAGCGATGTTCAAGATCACATGAAGAAGGGTTTGATGGGCCACAGTAAGGAAGTTTAACTTTATCTTTTAAGCTCTGGCAGAAAAAAATGAAACTTTTAAGCCAGGTGTGCGTGGCAACTGTGGCACTGGGGAGGGACACAGAAAGTTATCCGATTATATTTGTAAAACAATTACTCTGGAGTTTATGTAGTAGACGGATGGGAGATGGCAAGACTACAGATGGAGAGGTCAGCTGGTTCACAGATACTGAAAAGAGGTAAGCCTTCTGTGGGTGAACAGCAATATTAGCTGTCACACCTCAATGTGCAGACCCACAATGGCAACATTTACTCAACTCAATGGAAGCTCTCTAACAATTAGGTAAAGATAGCAGAGTATGAACTAAACAATTATTGGTTGTCAAAATACTGGAGTTAATATCTCCTTTTGTTGTAAGTGCCATATTTAAGTTGCATTCTTTTTTCAACAAGCATTTATTGAATTCCTACTATGCGTCAGGCAATCTTAGAAGATCTGGCCATGACAGCCTTAAAGTTTTCCCCAGTTTGACTGAAATCTTGACAGGCTTCTTCCTGACTCCAGGTCCCTGATCTACCTTTCTTAGAGCATCTGCTTTAGAAAACTTGAAAATTCTTTCTCTGCCCCTCTGAAATGTATGTAAACATTCTCCAAGGCTCTTGCCAGTTTTACCACCCAAGAAATGTTTTTCTCAAAGACTTGACAACTATCTCTTTGAAATGTAATCTTTGAGAAAGATAGTCCATCTCTCAGTCTCTGTGGAAGGATAGGAGGCTAATTTGGGAGGGATCTTCTTACTCCAAGTTGTAAAACAACCCCAAGTCATGAAGCTAGGGGAAAGTTTACTTTTCTTTTGAGTAAGGCCAATTAGCAAACACAAATGGCCTATGATCCTCCCACCCCAACTCTTATTGGTGAAGCTGCGCATCCAGACTTGTTCTGTGCTCTCTTAGCTATGACTGGCAATAGCACTGGGAGAAAATCAACCCCTGTCTATTTGTCTTGTCTATGTTATTTCATTCACTAACAACCCTAATAGTATAACAAAAATATATATATATATGTGTATATATATGTGGTGAGAGGTGAAAAGGGTCGAGAGTACGTATAGAGGAGTTGTTATAAGTATCGGACCATCAACCTAAACTTAAACCATAAGGAAGAAACGCCATGAAGTGGGTAAGGGTTTAAAAAAAAAAAGGATTATCAGATTGTCATTTCCATGTATTGCAGATTCCAACTGAGTTGAGACATTGGTGGAGTTGGGATATTAGAATGAGTTCACTAGACAAACAGAACCTGGTGGTCAAAAAATAAGTCACGAATTTGAAATTATGGAAGCACAGCACATATTCTTACCGATATGGCACAGGTTATCGCCCCAGGGCGACAGGGGGAGGTGATATAGAGGACGTGATCAGGCAAGGGAAAGAATTCAAGAAAGTGAGAAGTCGGGGTGTTGCATACGTTTAAAGTTTAAGGAGAAAAATCAAAAAGGTGGTAATATTGGAGAAGCATTTTAGATAGTGTGCCCTAGAACTTAATTTGGGGCTCGGAAAAGCAAAAGCAATACACGGGCCAGAGGAGAGAGTAAGTGGAGAGGTGAATTCGGGAAGAACACTAAAGACACAATGGTCTCTATAACCATTTTGCCGATGGTCAGCCTGAAAAAAAAATATCATGGGTCTGCGATTTTGCCTGACTTGCAAGCTAACGTGTTAGCTCATTACCAATTCATGGATACTGAGAGAGAGAACGTAAGACTCCGGGGTCAGAGGTGAAAATTGTCTGATTCACAGCAATAGCAGTAGACAGTGCTTGGGGGCTTGTTGTCTGAGCCATGGTTCCCACAAGATAACACTAAGACGGCAGGATGAAGCTGTGTCTGCAGTGGTTTGCCTTACAGGAGAGGATCAGGGAGTCACTGAACCTGAATCCGCTCTAATAGGGAGTAAACACGCCCACCCTTTGCTCCTGAGGGAAGCACTATCTCTATCTTCCAAGGCAGTTGGCTATACAAGCATCTTTGAAAAGACCGTCCAGAACAAATCTAGTCAGTGCCTCACTCACCAACTGGCAGAAATATGAGAGAGACACAAACAATTGTCTTGCCACACCAGCAGCTATGCCACATAATACATATATTTAGCTGTTTTTAATCACTATAGCTTATCGATATTTCTATGGTCAAATGGAGGAATTCGTTTTAAATAACATACATTTATTAATATAAAATGAGCTATATGATCATTTAAAGGAACCACACACCAGTGGCAGTCAGTTTTTAAAATTTTTGAAATAATTTTCTTAATCCTGGAGTCTTGTAAAACAGAACTTAAAATATTACCTGTAATTAATATTTTTCTTGGTCTGACTGCTCTGCCTTTTGATTTATTAAAATTTTATTGTTTTTAGCAACATAAACAATGACATAACATCAGTGAACTCAGTCTGTTCCCATTTTTCCTCAGTCTTGTAAAATGCATTCAACTTCATTCTTTTCTCTTAACTCAGTCATCAGATTTGATACCACATTATTAAGTGTCAATCTGTTGTGTTCTTACACAACAAGAACTAAACAATTAGAAACACTGTACATGACATGAAACAGAAAGCGAGTAAGATTTAGAAACAAACCTCTTTAAGGGCGAGAGCCAGTTCCTTAAACACATCTGAGAAAGTGACAGTTTTAATGAGGAACACACATTGTAGTTCAGGGAACACTGGCCCTGCATCGAACACTGCAGAAAAGACAAAGCACCTCATTGTACGACCTCATGTCTTCATGGCTGGGAAGCGACAGTAGAAAGAATCTCGAATTTTCTACTGAATGGCACTGGTGTTCTTCACTGAGCATCTGATTTCTTTCAGTGAGCAGTGGGTCAATAGCTGCAATCGAGTACAACATATCCTACTGCTGGCAGTAACTTCTGAAATACCTTATCGTACTAACGCTATATTTAGAAATCACCTTGCAAACAGAAGTCTCAAGACATTTTGAAAATCTTTGACAACCAATTTACAATATACATATTACAGGAATGACATTGGTTGCTTGTGGAATGCAGATATCTCTTGGGTGAAACATGACAAGTGATTAACAGAGTACAGCAACGTCGCACAAGTGCCAGAGAGTTCTCTTGTTAGTGGGAGCTGGAGGGAGGGATCTTAAAATAGACAGAATACATATTAGCAATTAGCGGCTGGCCAAGGCACCAGGGCTAATGTTGTTACTTCTGAAAATTCCATGATTTTAATAAGCACAAAAAGCTTTGAGCTCTTATAAAGAGAAAATCTGTAATAGAACATTGTACCAAATAAATAAGAGAAATACCACTTCATTGAACCACTTGAATATGGAGGCACAGGGTTAAATTTAAATGTTTCTCTAGTTTTCAACCACTTAAAAGATCTCTTTTTTGTTGACGTATATTTTTGAGAAAAAATTAGAAGGAGCCAATTGTTAATCCACTATTATATAAAGTGGAAATTATTGATGACACTCATCCTGGATCCGCTTAAAGATGAAAAACATACATTGAATTGAAATAAATGATTTTTCAGTGTGTGAAAATGTCAGCCATGGATGTATCTCGCTAAGGCCCCGTTCTGTAAGGGATATTCTGACTTAGTTTGCACACTCAGTATTCGATGGTGATTATATGTTGGGTCCATTTGACTATGTAGGGAAATTGTTTGCTTAAGATTCCATTAAAAACACTTATATAGCTTCTTGGGAAATGACTGAACCTATATTTGGATTGAAATGCAGAAAGTTAAAAAAAAGTATGTTGATATATTGATAACATTTTCAACTTACTGGAGAATAGCAAAGACTTTAGCTATTCAACTGCTCTCTCTTGGAGTTTGTTTTGTTTTGCTCTCATGTTTCTGCATCAATTGATAATCTTCTTCTACGTTGCAGTGGTGATGATGATGATGATGATAATGATGAAAATTTGATTTAAAGTTTTTATGCTAATTGTAGTTTTCTTAGCCTTTACCAGAAATCACTCATTATTCAATGAAAAGGAAATCTTTGAACTCCAGGCAGTAAGAAAGGATCTTTTGGAATTCATTCTTCTGCCTCCCTCTACTACCCTAAAACCAACCTGTGTACTGTGGGAATAGTGCTTTTACAACCTGAAGTCATCTGTTTTTGTCTGGGATGTTTGAGATGAGAGATCAAAGGTAAAGAGAAGGTTGGTGTTTGCCTGATGGCAAGTGTGCAGACAGAATGGCCCCCTACTTCCCAGAACCTATTAATATGCTACCTTACATGGCAAAAATGATTTTGCAAATAGTGATTAAATTAAGGGCCTTGAGATGGGGAGATTATCCTGGGTTATCTGGGTGGGTTCAATGTAATCACAATGGTCCTCATGAGAGAGAGCTAGGAGAGGCAGAGTTAGAGGTGATATGACGTGTGACAAAGGATGCAGAGGCTGGAGTGATGCAGCCATGAACCAAGCCATGCTGGAAAAGGTAAAAAAAGATCCAAAAGGAATGTAGCCCAGCCAACATCTTGATTCTAGGACTTCTGACCTCCAAAACCTTAAGGTAATACATATGTCCTGTTTTAAGCCACTAAGCTTTGGGCAGTTTATAACAGCAATGATAGAAAACAAATACAGCAACCAAAAGAAATAGAGGACACTCTGGATAAATTTTCTTTATTCCTTATCCTGGAAATTCATTTATATGACAATCAGTTTGCATTATTTAAAAAGTAAATGGGGCTATAGCTGTTGCCCCCAAAAAGTGTTTATTATATAAGATTAGTCACCAAAGGAAAATATCTGTTTTCAGATGAGCAAGGAACTGGCCCTATGTCTCATGTGGGCATGTGATTGTTACTTTACACACACTCCCCAGGAATGGCATTTGGTCTCATGGAAAGGTATCCAACCATCCAAACCCATCTGTCATTCCTCCTGAAAAATTGTCCTGATAGTTTAAGACTTCAACACTTTTCAAGATTATATTTTTCTCCCTCTTTTCCTATTGAAAAATACAGATAGTATAAGATAAAGTAGCTCAAATGGCTGGAATAGTGCAGCTCAGAGTCATAGGCAATTAAAGTATGACTTAGGACGAATTATCACAGAGCTCGGCTACAGAGAGACCTTTAAAGGCAATAAGTTCACTTTTTCTTATCTTAGCAATATTAATATTCTACAGTTGGACGTTAACATGCCAATCTAAAAGATTAATAAGCAACTTCAAAGAACACTTAGTGACAAAATGAAATCTCTCATTATATTTTCTTTCTTTTCTTCCTCTGTGTTTCTCTACATCACACCTGTGAGATGCTAAGATGAAGAAGGGTATTCACTCAGCCAGAGGTTTTCAGTTGTGGGTCCTCTGTTTTGGGAAACACCAGGTAGAAGCGAGATAAAGAAGTAGTAAAATTTAACGCCAGCAACGGGTATTCCATTAATTGTCTTTCTTCTTTCACTTTCCCATTGAATAATGAAATACTTGAAGAAAATAGACCATTTCTATTTCTGGAAAACTCAGTGAATGACTTTCTAACATTGAGTGTTTATATAAATAAATAATCTAAAATTCTGAGGTTAAAGCTTACCAAAAGTTTTAAAGTTCTTATTATGGAAGCTGGCAGTCATTTGCAAACCTTGTAATGAGAAAGGTCTAATCTGAGGACTAGATTAGTAGCAATGTTTTCCAAGTTATATACTAAATATCATTCGATGTGCTAGCGATGGCAAAGGGAGGTAAGCAGTGTTGAAGAAGTCCAGATGCAGTGAGGAAAGCCTGCAGAAGCAGACAGTGGAGAAACTCACACGGGATGAGTGACATTAGCTGAATACCATTATTCTGTGGCTGGATAAATCAGTGATGATGTTGGAGGGGTAGAGAGGCCAGTACAACATATCTGCTTTTGATTTTACTTTTCACAAATCCTGTCTATTTCCATAATTAATGAAAAGACCAGCGTTATTATTTTCAAGCATTTATTGTCTTTGAAGATTCCTTATATAGATGGACTTTTTTAAAGGACATATTTCCCCTTGTATACTCCTCTTTCCCCATACCTTAGCATTTTCAGGTTTGAAACCACAACAGGTTACTAAAGGCAGTACTCTATTTTGAGTAAAGGCAAAGGATTAAATTAAAGGAGCTGCTAGATTTTCCTGACAAGCTAGTGTGTGAGGAGGGTACTATGACTGTATACTCATTCGTCTGTCTTTACCTGCCTGCCATTCTACCTTCTTCCTCCTTTGTCTCTGTCTTCTCCTTCTCTTAGGCTAGGAGTAAAAATTGTTGAAAAATTTAACACTCTTCCAAATCTGATTGGAGACATGAGCAATGAGCTGAGGAGATAACGGATTCTTAATCTTTCATCCCGTGAGACAAAGAGGCCGAGAAAGCTGGAAATGTAAAAGAAAGAAAATTCCAGATGAAAATGCCACTTTGTAATCATTTTATGAATCTTGTCAGCTTTTCTTCTGCTCTCCATTTCTCACAAACCTACATTTCACATAAAACTGCATTTTGTTCTAAGACAAATCCTCAAGAACCAAAGAATTACTCAGGTAAGACAGAACTAGTAGGAGATTTGGTTTCTACTTATATTTGCTGCTAATTGCTGTGTAATCAAGGGCAAAATCACTGTTTCTGGTAAATGGGAGTGAACACTCCAAGATTAATGGTAGTAATCAAGTGTTTACCAGGATCTAATTGTTTGAATAATACCAAAATTTAGGATCCAGTTGTTTGAATAATTCACCCATCCATTTCTAAAAGCATTCTATTATGACTTGAAAGTAACTCAAGGCACATGAGGATGGAAGATGGGATTATATGCACAAATATGTGATATATTTATGTATGATATACAATCTCCTCTAAGAAAACTGGGAAGAAAAGCTCATGGAAATAGTCTTAAAATACCAAAACTTACATTAAAAACACCAAAAAAAGTTCACTTACCTGAGAATTATATAAAAATATCTTTAAATTATTTTTCTATTCTTATGTCTCAACATTTTATTAGATATCCAACCGTCTTGAAGACTCTCCGCTCCCACTCCAAATTCCCACAAACCCTCTCTCCAGAGAGCTCACTTTTCTTTTCTTGAATATTTATTCTTCTCTCCAGTAAGTAGTCTGCTTTCAAAAATAAACCTTTCCAGTTTTTCCACCAACTTTATATCTCCATCTGCTATATAATAAAACCCAAGACTTGGTAGGCTAACACAATATCCTAGAAAGAAATAGAATTGAAGAGAAAAGTCTAGAAGAAATCACTGAATTCTCTTTAGTGGGCAGAGGAAGGAGATGCCGTAATCACTCATGCTCTGATTTCTTTCCGTCCTTTCTTCTTTCCTTCCTTTCTTTCTTTACCTATACGTTGCCTTCCTGCCTTCTTTCTGCCATTATAACACTTATTATATTTTTAAGTTTTAAGGCAAATTATACTTCTTTTCACAAATTATATCTAATTAAATAAATCACATTTTTTAGTGTCTCTCTCTATATACATATATTTATCATTCACCTACTCCCTACTTTGTATAAGTATTCTTAATTTTTTATTATGTAGTGTAATTACCCCCCCCACCCCGATTGTTCATTATAAGCTCTTTATGTTCTTGTTTCTTACCCAGAGAGTAAACTATCTGAGAATGGGGTCATGTCTTTTACTGTTTATGCCCTAGAGTATTTAATGCAGTGCAAGGCATGACATAGTGGTTAATACAGCTTTAGCTGGCTTGTGAAAACTTGTGTAGGGTGTTCACCAAGGGATTGGAGATTTGCAGTCTTTGCCTAGTCCTGGCTAATTATGTTCTCATAAATATCAGCCTTAAACTACAGCTCTCGGTTGACTAATTTAAATAAAACTGCTACTCTCTCTGTTCTCTAATGAGCTTAATTTACAGACGTATGTCTTAAACTGGTGAACTGGATGAGTTTATAATTAGGACTGAAAGGAGTGAGACACTGGTGATGACAAAAACTGTGGCAAACACTGGTGTTGAAAAAGATGAAAAAAGGAGAGAGGATGTATGAGAGAGGCACGCAACGAGGAAGCTACTGTGAGATGCTACAGCTCTGTAATGGTCTCCATTCTCTCTGCCTTTCCATATTTTCCGAGACGATAGACTCAAAATGAGAATGTGTGTTGGAATAAATCTTTTTTGGGAAAGAAATTGCAATTGATCCCGCCTGCACAATTGAGTGGACTGTCCAATTTGTCCCTTGCTCTAAATTCTAACCCACAGTGAAGGACAGAGTAAATTTCTCAATGTTTCTTAGGTGATGAACACGGATTCCTGTGTTTTAAAGGATCTTGAGTAAGAAAATATTTGAATAATGGAAGGAAAATATAAATACGTGTGAGTTCAAATTTAAGTCTCAATCAGATAGTTGCTTTCTGCCTCTGGAAACCCATGAGCTGCTAATTCTCTTCTTTTCTTGATGTGTTGATTATAATCTATCACACTTCTGCACTTTGCCTTTAGTAGAAGTGTTATATTTTTTTGTGTACTGCTTATTAAATCATAGTTCAAGTACAGTTCTTAATTCTGTTGAATAAAATGAGTATCGGCTCTTTCACATTAATGTTATGATTGATAATAACTTCAGATTTACCCACACTTACGTACTTGGCTCAAATACAACTGAATGATGTGGCTGAAGAGGATGTCTCTAATTTCAGCTAATTAATATGATGAGTACGAAAGGTTTGTAGAAGAGGCCTGTGAAGTATAGCATGAACTTCATAGGTTTAATATGCTTTTGGAAAGAAGTTGCTATATTGTTTTCTTGATTTCACTCTTTAAAGATAATGTTTTCATTCACAGTATTTCTGAATATATAGTTTGTGTGTACAGTACAAATACATTAATCACAAGGATAATAGCTATAACAAGATTTCTCTTTTATTTAATCTTGGATTAAAGTTTTGGAAATCCTTTCGTCAGACCAATCAATTGTAATGGATAAAAACAGAATATCGATAGGTGCAAAAGGAAATAAGCTTGTATAAAAATCAGCTAAAACTAGACCTTGGAAAGCTAGAGGGACTTCAGTATCAGTTATCTGATAGAGATGCATAATACCAGAGTGGGGAAAGCTCACAGAGGTACAATCAAGCCATCACACAGCTGTGGCGCCTGTTCTAAATCTGAGCAGTAATAGTTGCCATTTCTTATTTAGAAAAATCCCTTCTCTCGTCTTCTATATTCCCAAAGTACGTATCTCCTGGCAGTGTTCAGTAGAACCACTGGACTCTCTGCTTGGTTTTGAGTTTGGATTTTTTTTAAAGCTACCATTGTCATCTGGAATTGATCATAGTCTGTCCTTTTCATCTTGTGCACTTCTGAACTACTGCTGGAAAGCCAGGATTTGATATTGGTGGGTCAAGTTCCTAAGGAAGAGGCAATAGAAAGGAAGTTTCAGAGTGAAATGATTGGAGACAGAGACTATAGGATTGTTGATGTACTTTGTGAAATAAATAGAATACGGATACATTAACGAATATGAAATTGCATAATCTTAACATAACACCCAATTTGAAGTATTAACTAGAAAATAGTTTTATAGCTTGTATGTATGGTATAGTAACATAAATTATAAAGGGATCACATAAACGAAACCGGCATTAATCTTTGCTTTGCTATTATATGTCTACTTGGTATGTGCTTTACATACATAGTCTCATTTGATCTTCACAATGAAGCAATTATTTAAAATTAAATACATTTAATTAAATAAACACATAAAATACATTTAAATAAAATTTTAAAAAACTGAATCCATTTAAAATCTGTATTGTAATAAATGAATGCTCACAAGAAAAGGAAAATTGGAATTGTGTCCCTTGTATAGGCACGTTATCTATAAACTAAAAAAGGAAAAAAAGCAATGTGAGCTGAAGGAACAATATAAATAAAACTTGGGAGATGGGAATTAGTTAAGATGTTGAGTGCATATATAAAGGATGGATTTTGTAAAGGGTGCATTTTCAATGTGAACAATGTTACACCCAAGAGGACAAAATTGATTTACGGTGTGGGGGAGGGAGAAGTTAGGCAAAATATCTTAGCTATTACAATGGCTTGTGGTCCTTCAAAGCTCGCCATATTTGGCAAGATCTTCTTTCTTAATATTTAGTTCCTTTTATTAGGTAGATATTAAATTAAATTAAAATAGATTTCTCCTCAGGGCCTTGTTAATGAAAAATAGATTGAGAAGCATTGGCTGAGAAGTATAAAAAGTTTGAAAAACTTTTCATTGTAGTATTTTTTTTCCATTTGTTATAAACTCAAGAACAAAGAATTCAAGGAAATACATTTATTTAGATTCCTGTGGTAGAAGAAACATGATATGACTATATTGAATGAAATATCGAATTGCATGCTATGTCACTGTTATTCGTGTGTCTATGACTGGAAGATACATAGTCTATTGGTTTCATGCTGTCCTAGTAGCTAGTGGAGTTTAGGCCCCCAGTGAAAGTTAGTTAGTTGAGTAAAAAAAACCTCACTATACAATAGCACCATCAAATGATTGTCTAGTCCATATGTAAACATGTCTCTGAAAAATCTGCAGTTCCTTTCATGATTTTGAATCTTCACTATTGTGCTCACATTTTAGTTTCTTAAAGGCCCTCTTGAAATGGACTGAACCCTGAACTGAATGCCAAACTCGAACCATGGTCTAACCAGCAGAAAGCAAAAGGAGACTGATATCCTTCTCATTCTTAACTTTCCATTTTGACAGCAGCCTAATGTGCCATTGGATATATTAGCTGTGACATTTACTGTTAATTCAAATCTAGCTTAATCTCAACAATGACTCTTAAATCTTCTTTACATGTACTGTTAAGTTATATATTCAGCAGCCAAGATTGAATATTTGGTTAATAAAATCAAAGGAGAATACTTAAAAGATAAAAGTAAAATTTGGTCTTACTGAATTCGGTCCAACATTTCAGTTTGTCTTTAAATTTACGTTTTAGGTGAAGCTTCCTCTTATCGACCTTCTTTCCAGCATCATGCTATTTAATCATTTGATAAGACTTCCACTCATGTGACCATCTGAGCTATCAAAATGATATAAGAAACCTACCATTGTACATCTCACTCAGGGTTTACATCCTTTCCTTAGTCATCAGTCTTGGACAGAACCATTTAATAAATTAGAAATGCACTGAATCCTGAGTCCTATTATCATCTATCTCACTTTTAACCATCTAAATCTCAATAATAGGATACTTTTTAAAGTTCATTCAAATGGGTAAATCCAGAAACCATGTTTACAGCAGCCTGCTGATATACCAATCCAGCAACACCAAAAAGAAAAAAATGAGCTAGAAGTCTCTTGTATTTAGGTTCTTATATTCAGTGAGCACTTTCTTTTCCTAAATACTTACAAAGCATATTTCAAAATGACCTATGCTAAAATCATTATCCTGTGTTCACATCATTTACCTTCCTGGGTTTTTAAAAAAATATGCAAAGTTTGCCTTAACAAAGTGGCAGAAAAGAGAAAAGATCAAGGACCTCTCCTAGAACCAGGATTGGGGAGGGTGTGGAGGCAGAGATAGAGAAGAGAGGGAGACAGAGAAAAAGACAGGGAGGAAGTAGGGAGAGAGACAACCTAACAACATGGATCAAAAGAAGGAAGCAAAGAAAAGGTAGCCGTAATAAAACATGGAAATTATCAGTGATTATTTTAGTGGACAAATGTGTTAAATACTACTATTAAAATGCAGAAACCATCAAATTTTGTTACTTTCACGGTTCCCTCCAAATGTGAAATAACTGTGGCTATACTGTATTTACAAAAGATACACTTAAAACAAATTGTGACACAAAGGCAAAAGTAAAATAATAAAACAGAATCACAAAAACTGAAAAGAAGGAAAGTGTTGCAAAATGTGTGAATGGCAATACTAATATAAAATTAAGGATAATTCAAAGTAAAAGAGTCATTAGTTTTAATAACAAAAGGACTATTTAACTGATATATGTTAGAGTATATTTACTCTAACAAAAAAATCTACCTCTTAAGAACCTTTATACAAAAAAGTGGCAAAATGCACAAAACAAGTCTGTCTCCACGTAACTGATCAAATGCTCTTCAACACTAGTTTTGCTTTTAACTGTCTCTAATGTGAATTCAGTTTCCACCGTTGTATTCTTAGGTTAATCGGCATGACTCCCAATCCAGTTCATCTGTTTCACTGGGCTGGGACCCAGCAAACTCTCAGCCCTGCTGAGACAGCAGCCCCCTCCCCCCTGTCTGTTTGCGCCCTGATAGAGTTCTTGTCAAACCATGATTTCATGCACACTCAGACACACAATTCCTCCTTTCTCTGTTCTTGGTCTACAGTCCTGTATACATGAGGACTACAACAACAAGAATACACACACTCATTGTTTCTCTTCTGGTAATTTCTGTTTAAATCTTTTCTGCCTAAAATGATGTGGAGATAGCTTGGGGCATGAAGGATCAAGACCTAGGAGTAACTAACTATCTACCTCTCAGAGGTGGAGAATCACAGTGGCCTCTTCTCTTGCTGGTCCATGTCCCATCTTCCTCAATCTCTGACACGTGAAAAGACTTCGGAAATGGTATGAAGCTGATGTTTCTTATTCTGAATTCTTAACTTTTCACCTGTCCAACTCAAAATTCTTTATCTTCACGGTCAATTTTCTCCAGAATCTACTTGCTTAGAAAGTCACATTATATATTAATATCCCAAAGGCTCTGAGGGTTTCTAACATAAAACAAATGAACAAATTATCAAAAATAAAGATTATTTAACTTTGTTTAACCAAGAATTTTTCAGCTGTATTTGTCAAAGTTCTCTTTTATTTAATAACATGTATTAGAATCCTAATTTTAAAGCTCTCCCTGGAAAATTCTGATTTAGAACAAATTTTTTTTGTTAAAACAAGTAGCTTAGGCTATTTAACACTTCCTTCATTTTACCTGACCGATGGTTTTATTATTGAAAATGTCAATATGTGGGCCATTAAGAGCTCGTTTCATAATTTTTCCTACACATAAGAATTTTTAAACAATATCTAACAGATGGCTGCGTATCTAGTTAGGAATGTTTTCCTGAGAAGCTATTCCATAATCTTCTGCAACCACCTGTTCCAATATCCAGCTGTCCCTCCTAATCAAGAAGTATTTATTTAGATTTATCCAAAGAAGAAAATTAAATGTTTAAAAGTAAAAAACCACAATGATTCCGTGACATGTCAGTCTTAGTAACTGATCCAAGGACAATGGGGGGGACATAGCTATTTTCTAGGAGATTTAGAATCTTTAGTTCCATTTTGAAATTTCAGTTTCTGATTTTGGCAGTATTAAGATTTAAAAAATAATGTTTATTTATATCTACATTAAACTTGTTCAAAAGTCTATAGTTCTCAAAGCGTAGAGTATAGTTTTGACAGAATTCCAGAGTGGTGCTTGAGTTAAAGGTCCACTGAGAACTTTTGGTGACTTCCTCTCATCCTAAGATAATACTAGCTTTGTCAAACAGTAAGTGGGGTGTAACAGTAGCAAAGGCACTTGAACCACTTCCTGGCAATGAGAAGCTCTTTCCAAGGACTTGGGAAGTCTGAGTGGTGGGAACCAAACTTCAGGTGGTCAGACGGTGGGGAAGAAATACTGAGATACTCAGTAGGTTTCTCAGAACTGCCTTTATTCTTGTTGATGACGTCAGTGTTGCATGGTTCCTTGGGAAATTTTATTTACCAACATTGAGAGTAGAGAAGTGGTGCAGTAAAATCATGCTCTTCTCCCTCACTCAAAATTCTCCACCTTAACCTCTCTCCAGACGCCTGATTCTGCTATGTTTGCCTAGACATTCACACATTCTTTTTGGGAAATACATTTCTTAGAGGGCAGCTATCATCTTTTGAATGTTGAATTTTAGACCTCTATTTAGCACCTTGTAAAGCATTATGTATGTTCAAGAATTTAATTATTTCGATTCTAAATTTATCTCAGTCACTTTAAACAATTGATTCTTTAGTCTCTGGAGATAGAGAAGATTACAACTGCTCTTCAATTCAACAAACATTTGTATAAGCTTAATATAAGCCCCTTTTATTTTAACCTCTATTATTCCCCCAACAAGAATTGAATGCATTATTCTCTTCCTGGAACTTTTCTTTGAATCAGAATTTCTAGCCCACCTCTCCAGCAGTTATATCCACTCTTTTCTAAAATTCCTGTGCCAAACTTGTCTGTGCCAAAAAAGATTTTCCATATTAATTTTACCAGCTCCAGTCATCTTATGCCACTTCCTTTTAGCACCTATATTCTTTGCTAGTCTGCATTTATTATCCTCTTAACATATGTAGTTTATATAGTTATAACTTATAACTTTATCCTAACAGGAAGCAGGAAATTATTAGTGTCTCAGTGCTTTGTATTCAGTGTTTTGAGACTAATAGCTCATGTCTGCATGTGTTACTGATAAGCGTATACTTACATCTCCCTGATGATATCTTAGCATTACTGCACTAGCTATACAGTCTCTTAGCTTAATTATTAGAGTGATGGTTGATCCCAAAGTGGGAGAACAAATGAATTCTGACTAGCACTTCACATCCATAAACCATTATTCATGGAAAAGGGTATATTCTCAATTGAAAATAAATGTCCTAGAATTCAAGAGTTTACAAAAATTCATTGAGAATTCCCATAAGCTTCTATAATTTAGCCTCCAGTGTCCCCAGCTCTCTTTCCATCTCTTTTAGTTGAAAAAAGTGAACAGACAATCTATACTATCAAGAGTTTCAAGATTTAAAGGAAACTGATTTAATGACCTTCCAGATTCAGAATCAATGAAAAATCAAGAATCTAGGAGGGAATTTAGTTAGTGCAATTTTTTAAATCTGGTTTAGAAAACAAGCTTGGGCCTAAAAACTATAAGAGCTTCTTGTTACTTATCTTATTAATAGCTGAATTAATTTTATTTACCCAGTTTAAGGAGAAGCAGCTGGGGAGATGCAGAGGCAGAGCAGGCCTGGTGAGCAGACAGTATAGAGGAGAGAGCACGGAGAACGGTCACTTGCCACTAACAGTGAAGTGGGTCTCAGAGATGGAGCCACATAAACAATAACTTCTACCACATTAATCTCACCTGATGAGGCGATCAGAACTGTCAGTCTCCCTAGGATTAATGAAGGTTGGGTTGACTGAAGAAGGTGGAGAGAGGGCCCAGGAGTTTTACTCTTTCTATTGCCTCTGTTGAGAAGTCTGCTCATGGAAAGATGAGAAAGCAAGAATAATGTTTCTTCTAACAAAGTGCCAAGGGAAGGCCCAAAGGGTATTCAAGGACACATATTCTACTCACGTTGTTTTTGGAGGCATGGCCAGTGAGGGAGAGGTCTTTCTATGCTTAAACAGAAACAATCAGGAGGGAACAGCAACAGCATATATGGCACGAATACAAAATTTAGAACAAAACATAGAAAATGGAATACATCACACAAAAGAGAGAGCATCTCAGAGGATTGATTCTGTAAATAAGCTGAAAATACTATCCCCAAATAAATTGCACTTGGAAGGAAACTAAAGAAAACATCGATGAAATGAAACAGGAATTGATTAAACAACAGAAAGAGATGAAAAACCGATTTCACAGGGTTATGGAAAGAAATAGGGAAATAATGATACAACCAAAGAACATTTCCATGCAGCAAGATGCAGAATGGATGTGCAAACAAAAAAACAAACAACAACAACAACATCAGTGAACCAGATCACAGCCTTAAGGACAATCCCACGGGATGTAGGGATAAGTTACAAAAAGAGGAAAGTCAACAGAGAAAAGAGAATAGACATGGCGGAGGGCAGAGGGCAGGTGATCAAGAGCCGATAGACAGACACCTGTAGGTTTGCAAAAGAAATTCAAACGAATGAAATGGATACAAAGGCAAAATATCATAAAACAGCATTCTTATATAATGAAAGAAACGTTAGTCGAAAGGAAATCTCTCGTATATTGGAACGACCAATTCCAAGGCACTTCCTGGTAAAAACTTAACTTGAAGACAAAAATGTTAATTTCTGTGAGCCTTCAGGCCTATGCAGCAGTCAATACAAAGTAAATAGTTTAAAAGCCCAAATGTAGGCTTACTGCAGCTAGAAGGGAGTTTAATATATATAGTTTTGAAGGAAGGGAAGAGAACGCTCTGAGATCTGTGTAAATGATCAAGTTCCATACAAAACCAACAGCGAGATGTCCTTACAAAGCAAAAGCTCAGGATTTCTCACCCACGGTTCTGTGGATGCCACTCACACTGTTGTGTATACGGACGGTGCTTGTGAAACTGTGCCTAATCTGTGAGTTTGTGTTTAAAACAAAACAAAGGGAAAGTAGGACGATATGATCCAGTTAACCAAAGACAAACAGAAATATAGCAACCACAAATGAAAAAGTCTGAATTAAGAATGAACCTAGAAAATGAAAGGAATGTAGGCATTAAGTATTATTATATGAAAAATTCACAGCCTCAGTGCTACTATAACAAAAAGGTCAAATAATTAGAAGTGTTAAATTAATTAAATAAGGAGGCCATTAGACTGATGTGGCTCTAACGTCACGGCAGTCTACATATGGAAACCACAATCTAAGTCTGTAAATGCCTCAAGGTTACAAAATAGAGATCTAAGAACCACCAATCACAAGCAACCAGCTAAGCTTGAAGCTCTAGCCAATCAAGACTTCCCTTGCTTTGCTTCCGCCTTTTCTCTATGAAAGTCTTTCCCCAGCTTCGCGGGTGCAGCCCTCATAGGCGCTTCTGGTTTGGTGCCGTCTCATGGAAATCCGTTTTGCTCAAATAAACTCCTAAAAATTTTAATATGCCTCAGTTTATCTTTTAACAGAACAAATTCACAAATTTTGGAAAAAGATAAGTATTGTTTAGGACAGAGAAGGAAGTCAGTAACGTAACATTAGAAATTTTTAAAATAAAGAAAAGAAAACAGAAAAACCGTGAACTTAACTAATTCTTTAAAAACAATGAAAGAAATAAACTGCTTCTTGGATTAATCAATAAAAGAGAAAACACACACACTCATTATTAGGAATGCGAAAGTAAACAATCACGAAGAGAGGAGGAATTAAAAACAATTATATTAAAGTGATTTTTACAACTAATATCTACCAGAAATGAAAGTCTGGATAAATTGAACCATTTTCTAAATACATATAGATTTCAAAAACTGACCAAAACTCTACAAAGATAATAAAAAGAACTGTATATATTTTAAAACAACTTATTAATAAGCTCCTAAATAAACAGTGAAACAAATTAAATTTTCTAAGTTCAGACAATTTTAAATATTTCAACAAATAAATTTGCTGCTGTGTAAATTTTAGAGCATAGAAATTCAAAGAAAATATTCTATTTATTTTAGAAAGGCTATGTAACTTTGATATCTAAATAGTATAAAAGATAGAATAAAATATTTACATATATACAAATATAAGCAAAATGTTAGATAATTCCAGCAGTATTTCAAAATCAACTTCACCTGATCCCATCCCTATCCTGATATCCCTGAGAATTATATGATCTCTTAATATTAGGGAATAGATTACTGTAATTCACCATATTCATAGGTTAAATAAGAAAAGCTACATGACCAAACCTTTTATGCTAAAAAGGCATTTGATGGTATTCAAAGCCAGTCCTGAGGAAAGTCATTAGTGAAATATGGCTACTTAGATTTTTTTTCCTAAAAGAAAATGCTATGTTTTAATGGGGAAACAACTGGAACATTTCCTTTAAAAGCAGAAAAAATATAAGATTGGCAGTCTTTATCATTTCTAGACATAAGGCATTTAGGCAAAATGAATTGAAAAGTAACTAGCCAAAGTAAGGAGATAAAATTTTAATTATTTGCAAAGAAAATCAACTAAAAAATTACTATAAGTATCAAAGGAATGCAGTAAGGTAGCTGATTATTAATTAAATACCTAAAACCCCAAAATTCTCTGTTTTTGTAGATTATTTTAATCTAAATTAGATGTATATGTAGTTTACAAAGTTCGATAGTTAAACAAGGTCTATTAACAAACAAAACAGCAGAGACAACCAACTTGACTTGCATTAGTTGATTATTCAATATTTATCTCCGTATCTCTGTGGAATATCATGCTTTTTTCAGTATACTTTTTGAATTCCTAGTAGGAAAAAAAGGACTTAGCTCTTTTTTCTACTCCTGTCCCACATGTTTGCACTCTTTCCATCCCACAATCTCCCTAAGAATTTTATGGTAATTTTGGTTAGATTGAAATCCAGTATTTCGATTAATATTATTATGATTATGTAAGTGCCATTTGGAGTTGAGTCATGTACTAAAGCATTACTACTTCCCCTTTCCCATACAAATCATGGATCACAAAGATCGTTCGTGGTAGGTGACAAACCCAGAAATCAGAAATTAAATGTTTGATTTGACTACAAAACCTGGAACGTCAGATGCATGATATGTACAAGCATATATCTCAAGCACACTTTGAAACACATGAAAATGAAAGGATTTGTTTCCTTTATATACTGTGATCTTTCAAATCAAAAAAGAAAAAAATGGGCTGGTGCAATCCAAAAAGACACATTTGAAATGAACAAACAGCAAGAAAACATGAACATCTCTACTCATTTTTAAAAGGCCAATAAAATACCCATGATATGTAATGTTTTCCTCACCAAATTGTCAACAATTAAAAAAAGAGGTAACGCCCATTGTTGAAGAAGGTTTGTATATAGACTGACACTCATAAGTTGTGCTCCTCTAGGAGACAAGAGACAGAGTTTAAGTACAAAGGCATCACTCTGGGAGGCGGTCCCAATATTCAGTGGGAAGAAAACCCATCAAGTGAGACAGGGAAGAGAGTCTGGCTACCACTGCTGGAAACCCAAGCTCAGCCCTGCTGGGGGACTCTGGAAGACTGTGTACATCTGTCTCAAAGTTTTCCCATGTAAGGGACCAGGACTAGGATATCTCTCCTCCCCTCTCCATCTATCATGGCAGAGGGCTGCTCCCAAGAGGGTTATCTGTCTGGCACTACCATCCTACCCCGTATATGTGGATCTAGAGAAAACCCTCACAGGGAGAGTCACAGATGCTTGCAGCTGAACATCGCTGACAAGTGCTAGACCATTGAGTGTCCAGGAAGTGTGGATG
Source organism: Equus przewalskii (assembly GCF_037783145.1). Lineage (NCBI taxonomy): Eukaryota > Metazoa > Chordata > Mammalia > Perissodactyla > Equidae > Equus > Equus przewalskii. The sequence continues at coordinate 68,121,286 of NC_091847.1, forward strand.
GGGCCTCAACAGTGTCTCAGACACAGTCATGAGATACAAATGGGCTTATATATTAGTATGGTATAATCTTTCCCTCTATCTATCACCTCTCTCTCTCTCTCTCTCATCTATCTACTGGTTATCTAGCTGTCTGTCTATCTACCACCTATCCATCTCTATATGTTCCCACCATTAGGGAATTCTGCAAATTTGTCAAATATGTGGCCATTTTGTGGTCATATGGTTAAGTTCATACACATTACTTTTTCTGAAATTACTCTCTCTGGATTTGCTACCTCATGACCTATACAAATAAGTCAGATTCATTGTTTCTCTATAATTATGGCTTTTAGGTGAACAATTTCTTAAGTCTTTATATTAATTTTCCAATTTTCTATGTTTTCTGTATGTATGCAAGTATGTAATCTATCAGTCATCATTCAGTTGCACTATCTGCTTTGGCAGGTGAGGGTTAATAACCAGGATTGTGAGGAACTGGTTTATTTAATGCATGTGTTCTCTAATCTCTTGAGTACGTCATACAAACATTTCTTGCAAGCAATATGTTTTTATTTTTCTACATTCTAGATTTAGAAACTCCTTCCCAAGTATAACGTTTTTTCACTAGTTATTTTATTGGAGTTATATTGGTTTACAACCTTGCGTAAATGTAGGTGTACATTATTATATTTCAGTTTCTACATAGACTACATCATGTTCACCACTAATACTCTAGTTTCCTGTGTGTCTATGTGAGGAAGATTGGCCCTGAGCTAACATGTGTGTCAGTCTTCCTCTCCTTTATGTGGGACGCCACTACAGCATGGCTTGATGAGCAGTGCCAGGCCCGCAACCGGAATCTGAACCTGCAAACCCTGGGCCACCAAAGCAGAGTGTGTGAACTTAACCACTACATTGCCCGGCTGGCCCCCCAGTGGTCTAGTTTTTATCCATCACCATACTTATGTCCACCCTATGTATATAACTTTGGATAGAAGTTTCAAACTCTGACAGTTCTCATTTAATGCAATTCAAAATTATTCTTCAGTGTAACCATTTTGTTTTTTAAGATTTTGGCCTGGAATCCTTTTTACCCACAAATTATTTTGTATAATTTTAAAATAATTTGATACTTTAAAAACTCAAATAATTTATTAGAAAATTAACACATTTACAATGTTTTCACCCAAAGATTTCACTTTTCAATAAGTATGTTAATGAGATCTAAGATTGGATCTTCTAAATTTTTTGACCTTTGATTTCACGTATAATAAGATAACCTCTGGGGCCGGCTCCATGGTCTGATGGTTAAGTTCAGCATGCTCCGCTTTTGTGGCCTGGGTTTGGTTCCCAGGCACAGACCTACGCCACTCATCAGTGGCCATGCTGTGGTGGCCACCCACATATAAAATATAGGAAGATTGGCATGGATGTTAGCTCAGGACCAATCTTACTCACTTTTCTTTTCTATAATTGGCTTTTTCTGTCTTTTCCTTTTCTTGAGTTCTGTTATAAGCCTTCTCTCCTCTAATTGTTCTCTTGCTCTTTATTTATTGTATTTATTTTTGCATGTGTGAGGAAGATCAGCCCTGAGCTAACATCTATGCCAATTTTCCTCTACTTTATCTGGGATGCTGCCATACCCTGGCTTGACAAGCAGTGCTAGGTCTGTGCCTGGGATCCGAACCTGGGAACCCTCAGCTGCTGAAGAGGAGCATATGAACTTAACCATTATGCCACTAGATTGGCCCCCCTTGCTCTTTATTTTTGCATGTTGCATTTAAATTTATTTTTGTTCTTTCTCATCCTTTCCATCAGGGTAGTAGGCTTTTCTTGTATTCATTTCTAGAAGCCTGACCTAATAACCTAGCTAAGTTTCAGACTTTTAATACCATCAATTTTCAATTTAGCCAAGTTGGTTTCTTCTTATACTTACTGTTTCTCTTATTTATTGGTATAGCCTTTCCTTGCACCCATGTCTTAAAGAATATCTTACTCCCCTGAATTAGTTTGTCTCTCAGAATTTTCTTTCTTGGAAACTGTCCCAACATTTTCCTAAGCTTCTCAATGGTTGGCATAATTAGAATTCAGTTTCTTGATGTTTCTGGTTCCCTCTTCTTTTCTTGAAATCACAAAATTTATTAATCTCTAATCATATAAATTAAGCTTATTTCCTTTGGTTTTAATTGGCATAAGTCCTAGTAAAGCAACACAAAAAAGCAGCATGCATAAAGGAAATCTGGGGCAGTAGGACCCAGAAACTCAATTCACTTTGCTCCCTCCTCCCAATATTTTTCTATATAGGTAAAATTACTGGGACCTTCACCCCAAAAGAACATTATTTCATGCTTTTATGTTTTGTCTCCCCAGTACAGCTCCAAAATTCTTAAGGGAAAAATGTCTGCTTAGAAGTTTTATCTCTTGTAATGTTGCAGCTCAAAAATGTGTGCCCAGAAAAGCACATCCAGCATCTGCAGGAAGCTTGTTAGAAATACAGAATTCCTGGCCTGCTCCAGACATGCAGAGTCAAAAGCTGTATTTTAACAAAATCTGCATGTGATTTGCATGCACAGTATAGATTAAGAAGCATTACTGTATAACACGGCTTGCCTATGATAGGCACTAGTTAAATCGTTGTTGCAGGTTTTTAGTCATCTCTGAATTAATCAAGATTAGTAAGCAAAAGCTAATTGTCTTCATAAGGTAACTAAAATGTTTGCCTTCCAAATTCCCAAACATCTGCAGCTAAAAAACTTTGGGTTGTAAAAATAAATCTGTAATTTTAGTTAAAAAACATTAAATTTTCATTACAGGTTTATTTTTAAACTTTCAGTAGTCAAATTTTACGTTTGATGTTAGAATGGGAACGTGAATTTTTCAGCACTTTCAAGTGATACCTTTATTTTGTAATCACTTTAATGTCTATTTTTTGTTAGATACAGGTTCACTTCCACTGGTGTCAATTGCAAAGCATGATATTTGAGGTATGCCCTATTGTCTTCTTTTTTCCATATTCTTTATTATGTCTGTTTATTTTCTTTAATTTTTCTTTTGAGGAATATTAGCCCTGAGCTAACATCTGCTGCCAACACTCCTCTTTTTGCTGAGGAAGACTGGCCCTAAGCTCACATTTGCACCCATCTTCCTCTACTTTATATGTAGGACACCTACCACACCATGGCTTGCCAAGCAGTGTGATGTCCATACCCAGGATTTGAACCCCAGGCTGCCAAAGAAGCGGAATGTGTGCACTTAACAGCTGCCCCAGAGGGCCGGCCCCCTATTATGTCTGTTTTGAAAAAAGTTAATCATGGATGTCATCATACACAATCTTGGAATTATTTTTTCTTCTTCCTTCACTTAACTCATGGCCTAAATTTAACTAAATAACTAAATCTAATCAGTTCTTAACAGATTGCTTTGCTTATTATTTTGGTATAATAGTAAACCAAACAGTTATTAAAGATTTGTGTTACCTAATCTTTGGTTTTTCCTGTTTCATTATTAATGTTTTGTACAAATAACTGTTGAATCACAAAGGCATTATCCTTAAATTATTTTGCATACATACTCTCTTAGTTGTATTAATTGTCAATATATTTCTTTAACTATTTTAAAGTTGTTACTAATGATTTTGTATATAAAATTCACAGCTTTTGCAATCAGTTTTTACTGCATTTTACTCTTGCAATAACGACTGACTTTTAAGAATTATATTTCTATTTAACTTTTATTGAGATAATTACAGATTCACATGTAGTGGTGGGAAATAATATAGAGAGAGCCCACATATCCGTTAACTCATTTCTCCCAATGGTAACATTTTATAAAATTATCCTGTAATATCACAACCAGGATATTGACACTGATACAATCCACCAATCTTATTCAGAGTCACTCAATTGTATTTATACACATTTGTGTGTGTGTGTGTGTGTGTGGCTATTTAGTTCTATACAATTCTATCACATGTGTAGCTTCAGGTGTCTAACACTACAGTCAAGATACTGAAGAGCTCCACCCCCACAAACATCCCAGTGTTGCGATTTTACAACGTCTCTGCTGTCCTCAAATCCTACCAACCCAAACTCCTGGCAGCCACCAATCTGTTCTCCATTTCTAAAATTTTGTCATTTCCCAATGCTGTACAAACGAAATCATCCAATATATCACCATTCTGGATTGGCTTTTTTCACTTAACGTGGTGCTCTGAAGATCCATCCAAGTTGTTGCATGTGCCAATAGGCTGTTGTTTTCTATTGCTGAGTGGTGTTTCCTGGCGAGGCTGCCCCACACCTTGTTTAACCAGCCATATGCTGAAGGACTTCTGGGCCATTTCCCAATTTAGGTTGTTACAAGTAACTCTTCTATGATCGTTTGTGTGCAGTTTTTTGTGTGACTATGTTTTCATCTCCTAAATTTTGATTTGAGTTTTACTTCAATTGGCTGATAATCCCAACATTTAAAGCACATAAGAAGATTTTTCACTCTAAGTTGCACCCATAATTGAGGTGGACCATCAGATAATGATAATTCTGAAACATGGATTGCCCATATTAGTGATTATTGGTTATGTAAAATAGTAATCAATGTGATCACATGATCATACTCTTGTGAAAGTTTGATGTTTAATATGACTTTGGCTGTTTAACCTTTCAAAGGCCAAGAATGACACTGCACTAAATAGCAGATTTTGGACAAATGGTGCGACCAAATGTATCTGAATAAGCCTAACCACCAGGCCTATTAAACTTCGAACAGTTGCCACCATTCACCTGGTAATAGTTAGGCACATTTCATGCTTAGTTCAAGGTAGTGAATAGAGAAGGAAAAAATGAATCTTCTACGTGACAAGTACTTTACCGACTTCTAGTAATTGTGTGTGTATGTGTATGTCTGTCTGAATCTGTGTATTAAGCCTCTAAATTTAACTCATGCGTCATCCATCCATTCAACAAATTACCATCAAATGTCTATTATATAACAGACCCAAAACTAATACTTAAAATTTAAAGATTAAATAATATTAGTTTTGCTCTCAAGGAGCTCATTGTTTAGGGGCTATATCTATACGGCTGAAATAAAAAATGCCATGTCGCGGTCATGACTAAGTAGTGCTGCTGGAAGATGGTAGAGGATAATCTTAGTGAACTTATAATGATATAGAGAAAATTATATTCTTTTAGTACAGGGTACTAAAATTTCTTTGATTTTGCAGAGAGACCAAGTTTCTTTAAAAATATTCTCCTGGATAGATCCCATTTTGAGATATTAATTTGTATTTTAATTCCTCCTCCTTGCTTTCTTTCCTACCTAGGTAGGTGCCATTTTTCACTTAACTCCCTCTGTTATGTGTCAGGGCTGAAAACAAAGATAATCTGCAACTTTTACTGTCTTTGATTTTCTAAAATTTAAATTCTCGGGGGAAATTAAGTTTTCCCAAATGGGGGAGAGGATTCCTGGGTAGAGACTGAGTCTATGAAGGAACAGAAGGGTCAGTGGGTGACTTAACCTCTTTCCCAGACTGAGATCTGTTCTCCTGCACTGGAGGAAAAGTATAGAGAGATCTGTGTTTCCCTGAGTAACAGGGCCTGTAGTCGGCTTTCTGTGGGAGCCCCCAAGGATGTGGGACACTACAAGAAAGGAATCGCTTTCTGGTGTATCTAGGCAGACAGGGTTACAGTGCCCTTCTCATGATTTCTTTTACTCACCTGTAAGAGAGCATCACCAGACCCAAACAGGCATTGGGACAGGGATGAGGGACATTTCAGTGACATATAGAACTACCTCATTAATGTAGTGTAGACATTGACATGTGGCATAATGTAGAGCAAAGAAACACCTCTGCAATGATGGAGATTTATGTTTAATCCACCTTGGGAGAATAGGACACTAAAGTAAAATTAATGCAGTTTATAAGGCACCCAAAAAAGGGATGTTTTGTTTGCACACTTGGATTTATGACCCGAGAGTTATATCCACTCCTAGGGCCACTCTGGAGTAGAGATGAGCTTCTCTGTCCTGGTTGTTGGTCTGACGTTCATGGTTTTTTAAGAAAGAGTGCTGTGCTCTTTTCAGTGGAATAGAAGCAGGACCTGGTGGAGACAACCACAGCTCAGAAGAAGGGCCAAAGAGAGGAGGAGCTACGCTCGGCTGCACAGAAGAAGCAGAGCAAGGAGAGTGGAGTGTCCGAAGAGGAAATGGCAAATGTGTGTGATAGAAACTTCTCATCTCCCTGAAGCAATCTTTAACAAAAGTAAGAATAAAAATCCTGAAATGGTGAGTGTGATAAAATTGAAAATAAAACACAGTAGGGGTTGATGTTTGCATAGTGATTTGAATGAGCTAGACAGAGATTGGCTGTGAGGACAGGGGAACATCTGACCTTTGGGGAAGAAACTGATTATTTAATAGCTAAAATTTCAGGTTATCATGATCTCAGTATTGTATATATAATGAGTGGCCAGAATTTGTATTTATCTCAAGGGGTGGTGGAGATTAACAGATCACATTAGCCTTTATCTCTTTTAAAGTAAAACTAAGAATGTATATTGTGTGTGTGTGTGTGTGTGTCTGTATTTCTTCGGAAAGTGAGCTCCTGTCTGGTGGTTGCTGATTTTGTTTTCTACTGCATTGACTTTATGTGAAAGGCTATATGTTGTATAGACATTTTAGGAAGGAACCTAAGGTAATAAAAGTGGCTACGTATTTTGGTAGTCATTGCTAGAATGATCTATGGAGTCTCGTATCACTGAACATCTACTGGGCCCTTTGATTGTGTGCAATGATATTAAAAAACTGCAACTTTTTTCAGTGTAGTAAGTTCATTGGAGTCCAAGCCTTGTTATAGCTTTCATAGTATTGTCATTTATGTTATAGACAAGAGGATTAAAAAACCCAATAGTGTATTATTGAGATTTCTCTCTGGTTTAGAAATAAAATGAAAAGAACAGGCACATTTTGTACGCTGCAGCATCTAGCTACTGTTGGCTTGTATTTTTCTTCTCCTTTTATCATCTGGAGAGTTTGACATTTACAGTTTGCCAGTGCATGAGTCTTAGAGGAGAGAGATGGGTCAGGTTGGTGCTAAAATCAGCAGAGACTATAATTTTAACACTGATAGAATTGTCAAATGATCTTGACACACTCCTCCTTAGTCCCTTGGTTTTACTTTTCCTGGGAACACCTGCATGCTGACAGACTTGTGCAACAGAAGCCGGGGAACCATTCACTGAAGCAACGTTTTATTTCACAGACACAAGTTTCACTCTACAGTCATGTGATGGAAGGGCAAAATGGGAAAGAGACTCTGGGTGTGTCTTGGGACCAAAGTTTGCTCATTTCTGCTCCCTAAGAAGGACTCGTCCATGGTATAACTATCTCCCTTGTTATTTTGAAGTGTTCTAAACTGACTTCAGATTAAAACCTCACCCACTCCCTAATTTTTTAAAATAGGGTGAAAAATTTTGTCCAAGTAGGAGTTGAAGAGGTTGACAAGAAACTAAATTGAGAGAAAAAGAACAGAAAGGTTTTAAAATTTTAGAAAAATTGCTGGGAGGAAAATTCAATAGTTGTATTTCTAGTGAAAGAAAAATTATGTGAAATGTAGAGTAGAAAATAAAACATATGCTAATTAATCAAGTCCTTCTCATCAACTCAAAGTCCAGTTGACCAGGTATTTACTGAACTTCTACTAAATGTGTACTGAACTGAGAACTTGTCCTTGAATAGTTAAAATCACGTCCGGGAAATAAATCCACAGATAAAAGAAGTTAGATTTATATAATTAGAAATGAAAAGTAGCGACAGAGGGCCAGCTTGGTGGCGCAGCAGTTAAGTGTGAACGTTCTGCTTCGGCAGACCGGAGTTCACCAGTTTGGATCCCGGGTGCAGACACCGCACCGCTTGGCAAGCCATGCCATGGTAGGTGTCCCACATTTAAAGTAGAGGAAGATGGGCACGGATGTTAGCTCAGGGCCAGGCTTCCTCAGAAAAAAGAGGAGGATTGGCAGCAAATGTTAGCTCAGGGCTAACCTTCCTCAAAAAAAAAAATAGTGACAGAGATAATGAATTCACAGGACTTTGAAGGGGCAGAGAGTGTTGGAAGTATAGGCATCAGAGCCATCTCTCTCCTGGGGAGCAAAGTACAGGAGAGCTTTTGAGAGCCAGTGGGGAGTCTCTGAATAAAGGTGAAAACATTCAAAGACTTTTTTTCCCGTAGAAAATAGAATATTGTTGTATATTCTTGAAAATGGAAAAAATAATTTTAAAAAAGCACTTTAGGAAGATTAATCTTACATATTCAAGAGAGATGGAGAGAGAAGAGACTGCATGTTTTGTACAAAGTCATATACTCAGTTACAGGAGACTGCAACAGATGAGAGTGGGGAGAAAATACTGTCACCATTGTCTTTGCTTGCTAATAAAATGTGAAGCCATTCCTACATTGTGGCCTTGTTTCTGAATGCTAAAGTTGACTTCGTCCTGATCTGATACCACCTTTGGACTCTGCATGGCCTCTGCTTACTAGAGCTCCCAGGGGTCATAGCTTTCCATCTAAGTGAACTCCTAGGCCCCATATAAGGGCCTGCATATGACACCGGGAATACTCTGCCCAGAGGCCCTGCACAGATCATGTGTGTCAAGTCCTTCGTCTAGAAAGCCATTTCATTTACACTGTCTTGAGTTTATGCATGTCTCTATCACATGTTGAGGTTTCATTCATTTTTGCTGTTGTGCTGTTTGGAATTCCACTTATCACTCAAATTTTAATGCCCAATTTCAGTTATTAGATGTTCACTCTGACATGCCACTGCCTCTGCATTCAAGTCCTGTCCCTTCTCCAGACTCCAATTCCAACCCTGGATCTGTAATCTTCTTTCTCAGCTGACTCCTTTAGGACTTACACTGGCACACATAAAGGCAGAATCCTATTTCCTCATTGGCTCGTTAACTCTGAACTTGCTTTTGCCCTTGGGACGTGTTTTATTTTCATATTCACTCTTTCTGCATTTCAATTCCCAGTTGTCATTCTTGGTTTGTGTGCCATGTTATTTACTCTGCTTTGGATGTTCTCTGCTGGTTTTGAACACTATCTTCTTTGAGCCCCATCAGACTGCTAGCTGTCTCATGATCACAACTTGCTCGCGCTTGTCTTTACTCCTGTAATTGCTTTTCTTTTTTTTTAAGCATCTTTCATATTCTTACCATTGTGGGTTCCTTAAATGTGTCAAAATTCATTTCAAAGCTCACTGATTACAGAAAGAATTTTTATTTGTGTATTTCCCACTATTGTGTGTTTCATTTAATTTCATTATTTTGTTGACACATCTTAAATAAATTTAAATTACACAATTACACATTGACACTCATTTCTAACCCAATTTATTCCAAAACTTCTTAATGATTTGTATATAAAGCAAGGTAAAATTAAAATATTTTCAAATTAAGTAAATGAAAAAGAGAAGCACAAAATAAGATGAATATTATTATGTTCTAAACTCTTGGGCAGAGATTGGACACACAAACAATAAGCAACAGAGAAACATATCAGTTTCAGAAGCCTTTAATTTCTAAAAATAAATTATTCAGAAAAAGTACTAATAAGACTAGACAGTTACTCACATATGAATCTCCCCATAGAGAAAACAATATGTAATATAAGGGTAAATATCTTTAAAAATACCGTTATAAGAATCATCTACAAATTCTTAATAAATAACAGAATTAAACTTATGACCTGTCATGAATTTGTCTAATTTTATAGACATATCAAAAGGGTACCTTTATTTTGGAAAATATATTTAATAATACATTAAATTATAGAATATTATATCTTATTCAAATAATTAAATAATAAAAATATTATTTTTGTTTCAAGAAATTAAAAATAAAACTCCAAAATTAAGCTACGAAAGCCTGACTCCAGAACAACTCCAAGCTGAAGACAATCCAAAAAAAAAAAAAAAAAGCAGGCAACTCTTAAAAAATGTTTTCCAAGTCCTCAAGATTTCCCTTTTGCGAGTTCTTTCTTTTCCTCTGGCTGACTCACCAAGTCTGAGTTTGAAGAACTAATGACTTGATACATGGGCCCAGTGAAAAAGCCAACTCTGAAAAGAAGAGTACTAATAGTCCAGGGAAAAACAATGAATTCATTGGTAAGCTTCTCTGGCAGCCTTCTCATTTCCTGTAGGTTTCTAGGCTTCTGACTAGCTGTGATGTTGAAAGCCAATAACTACTCCTTTGTTAGAATCCAAAGCTAGAGAAGTGTCCTGGTTTATATACATATGAACTTCCTACAAACACACACACACTTATTCCACTTCTTTCTTTTACAATACATCAGAACAGAAACTCTCTACTTCCACGCCCAAGTGAGTTGTGCAATGAACCACTATGCTTGAATATAGAAGCAACTGAATGTCTTTCTAAAAACTTTTCCAGATGCCCTTAAAACTCTCTGGATTTGGATTCTTGTTTCAGTCAAACCAAGGATTCAAGCCTCAAGAGTCTACAGATTTTTTCCAATGCTGCAGTTGTTAGCTACCACATTGTTTTTTCTCATCAGAAATATAAAATTCTTAAGAACCGGCATGACCCAAATTGATCATTTAGTCCTAGATATGGAAAAGTCCCCAAAGTTAGATGGTTTGACTTGCCCAGATTTACATTAATTGTTAACAGAAGAATCACACAGCCAGAGACGTGTTCATACTACCTTATAAAAAAACAACAGCCATCTTATCTGATGCTGTTTAGTTTTTATTCCTCTTACCCTACTTTGTCTTTCTTCATAGTTCTTATCTTCACTCAAAACATTATATTTTCGTTGGTTTATTGTCATCATTCCTAATAGAATCCAAGTCCCTTGAGAACAAGGACTTCTTTATTTTTTTTCACTGCAGATTTTCAGTATCTAAAACAGCAGCTGGTACATTGTAGGTTTGCATCAAGGATTTCTATAATTAACTTATACTGAGTACTTCCTGTGTGCAAGGTCCTGTGTTATGAAGGAATAAGAAATAAAGCAGATATGATCCCCACCATGAAGTAAGGTTGGTGAGTGAGAAGACAGATGTTGGGCACATTAAAACATATGAAGGTAAAGAATAATCAAGGAAAAGAACAGATCACCATGGAAAAAGTAACAGGCTGTGATCTAATTTCAGTTGAAATAAAAGAAGAGTTCTCTAGGTCAGCCCTGGCGGCCTAGTGGTTAAGTTCAGCAGCCCAGGTTTGATTCCCAGGTGTGACCTACACCACTCATCTGTCAGTGGCCACGCTACGGCAGTGTCTCACATACAAAAAGAGGAAGATTGACAACAGGTGTTAGCTCTGCCCAAATCTCCCTCAGGAAAGGAAAAAAAAGAGATCTCTGAGAACATGATATTTAAGTTCATGTCTGAATAACAAGGAAAAGAAAACCAAACAAAGAGTGAGGTTAAGAATGTTCTATGTATCTATGTACAGGGAAAAAGATCTTAGAATGTTAGAGGGATGAAAAGAAGGTGCTTTCACTCTACTGTTTACCAAGTGGACTGAAAGTAGTTAGATATGTAAGTCTGGAACCCAGAAGAGACATTTGAGCTCTGTATAGACTTGGGAGTTATTAGCACAAAGCTGGTTTGTAAAAGTTTGGTAACGGATGAAATCCCCTATGAAGAGACTAGAGAGAGAAAGGGTTCTGACCCAGGCTGAGGAACTCTCACGTTTAGTAAGTAGGAAGTGAAGTGTGAAGCAAAGGAGAATGCAAAGAAATAGGCAGAGAAGTTGACAGATGCTGCAGAAAACTAATATTATGGAAGACAAGGAGAGAAAGGATCTCAGAATGCGTTCTCTATTTTGAATGACTGAAAATTCTCAGGAAAAAACCCTCAGAATTGACAATGGATATAACAGAACAAATGCTATCGTTGCCTTCCCCCCCAGAGCATAGTTTTGCAGTGTCATGGAGAAGAAAGAGAGATATTCTCAGGAGAATGAGAAAATGAAAGTTGAAGAAGCAGAGACTGTGTGTATATAAAATGTGTTCCACGAGTTTGATTATGAAGAAAAGCTGGAAAAGTAGGGGGAGCAGAGGAAGGGGATATATGACATGGGGGAGTTTTGTTTTGTGTTAAGAAGCAGTTTTGGAGTATGTTTGCCAAATAGAAGAACCTTGTAAACGGGGAGGAATTTCATGATAAAAAAATGAACATACATATACACAAAATCCTGCCTTGAATTTCGAGGAATTCATGAACCTCATTAAATTCTTTCAGAATTCCCGGATCTCAGTTTAATAGCAGATGCCCTAAGATGCACTTAGTCAATTAAAAAAGAATGATGAGCTTTCACATATAATTTTGATATATGAGATTGGTGTATTCATTTAGTTACTTATAGTAAATATTTATTTATCAACAGATCTACTGGCCGTCTTGTGGCCGAGTGGTCAAGTTCTCGAGCTCTGCTTCATCGGGCCAGGGTTTCGCTGGTTCAGATCCTAGGCGGGGACGAACGCACCAGTCATAAAGCCATGCTGAGGCAGCATCCCGCATGGCAGAACTAGAAGGACCTACAACTAGAATATACAACTAGGGGGCTTTGGGGAGAAAAAGGAAAAAAAAACAAAGATTGGCACCAGATGTTAGCTCAGGGCCAATCTTTAAAAAAAAAAAGAAATCTACCTTCTCACCCTTTTGACATTTCTTTTCTTAGTGGTACTTAGTACTCAGTTGGGAATGAGCATGGTACAGTCGAAAGCTCATTTCTTCAAACAGGAATAAAATACCTATCATACAGGTTTATTTGAAATAATAATTCTTTCACCAACTTTGGACTCCGTAGGGAAGAAAAATACTGACGCTACATAGGTGATCAAGCAATTGCTAGTATTTCTGCCCCTTTCTGTATTTCCGGAAAATCTCTAGAGAAGGGTTGTACAGTTTGAAGATGTGCTCTCTGTTTTTAGGAGAATGACTTAGGGTGCACAGTTCAGGATCATGCTCATTTTAAAATGATTTCTAGTGGTAATAATGGCTGATCTGAATATAAACTGAGAGTGTGCATGGCCCTTTGGTCACCTCTGTGCTGAGCAGTACTGCTTCCAAGTTGTAGGAGTGTAATAGGGAAATCTGAGTAAGTCCACATTTTGTTGTAAGACAGATCTAAGACTTTTCCCAGCCTACATCCAAAAATGATACAAATAAGTACAAATAAGAGGAAATATGCTATGGTTTCTATAATTAAATATAATTAATTAAATAAATATTTTCCAAATGAAGACAGAGAAGATTTTCATGTCAGTATCAATAATGGCAGAGTTCCTTATTTTAAAAGCACAAATTCTTATGTGTGATCAAGCCCAGCAACTGGGGAGAAAGTCAGAATAAAGGTTTTATTTTGCTCTTTCAGTCCAAGTGTTTTCTGGTATCACTCTACTGAAAACATCATGCATATTCTAGTGTTGCTATGAAATCATCTTTGGAAAAAACAGAACAAAACACTATATTAATGGAATTAGAAACCCAAGTAGCGCACACTTGTGCCGGTGTTCTAAAGGTGATGACCACGGAGAATGTGAGGTGGCAGAAGGCAAGACTGGAGACCTGCTCCGATGAAGTGCTCTGGTTCTGGTTTTAATTCTCTATCTTCTCACATGGGGGTGAGAAGTTAGTAGGAATTAAGGCTTGATCAGTTTATATCAAGTCTTGCATCCATCAAACATGTTATTCTGCTTCTGTCAGAGACCAACACCTGATAAAAATTCTTATCATTTACCTAGCACTTTGTATTTTCAGTGTACTGTATACGTTATTAGTGAAACATGAGTATCTCCGTGTAAGGCTCAATTGTATTAAATCTATTATACTCTCTACTCCTGTGCCTTTTTATTGATAAATGCGCCTATCTCAGTCAGGTTTGCTCAGGAAGTATGTTCATCTGACAAATACATGACAGTCTTTAAGTCTCTATCAGTTTAAGGAGATCTTTTTCTAGGCAAATATTTCAATGTATATTTACTTTGAAGGAATGAGATCATATGTTGCAAATACCGTTTAAATCTATTTTTTCACTTAACTAATTATGGACATCTTTTTCAAGGTCCATCTGTATAACATGTATTATCTGTAAGGTTTGATTTGAAGGACAGTAGCTTTTTAGCTCATGAGATTGTGACCAATTTCAGTACCTCTTAAAGTCTTTATCATCACTTAGTCACAGAAATGAAATCAGGGCCCCAACCAACAGCTGGAGTTGGCTTTTAGTTGGACATATGAACTTGAGGTGATGTGGTTGGTACGATACATCAGTGAGGCAGACATGGGATTGTGTGAGGGCACTCAAATTGGCGAAAAAGGTTTGCATAAAGAAATTTATTGATAAAAATATTACCTCAAATTTTCACATTTTACCAATCACTGCCTTTTCAGTAAATCACATAATCCTGGAAAGCAGATGTTATAGTTATTAAAAAAATAAATCAATGTCAATTATTGATTTACAGAAGGAATCTTCAGAATAAAATTAAACATGGCTGGTAATTATAAATTTAAATATTTTATAACCAGAGCCTGAAATCTTATAATGTGTACGATTTTCAATGTGCCTCAATAATTAGGAAATTTTATCATGAGAGAATTTAGAATTAAGTAGAAAAGATCAGATACTCAAAGAGCTCATATGAATATAAGATGTAGGATGTTGAAAATTTCATTATTTGCTTTCTATGTGCCAACAAGTTATTAGTTTCTTTATTCTGTGATTTAATTTTAACTTTAAAGTTCTCTTATATGATAGATGCTTTACTCCCATTTTAAGAAATTGGGGCTTTCCCACAGGGCTTTCTACTGTACAATGCTCATTCCCAACTGAGCAGGAGAAGAATTTAACACAGAAATTAAATATAAAACAGAAAGCGAGAAAAATAAACTCCTTAACATTAAAGACAATATGAAAAAAACCCACTATAGAATGCTATAATTTGTGAAGATGAGTATTCATTTTAAAGCTACATTTTTTGTCAGAAAGTTCGTTACTTACAGGAGATTTAATCCAGGAATTATAGAGATCTTATTCCTGGA
Source organism: Equus przewalskii (assembly GCF_037783145.1). Taxonomy (NCBI): domain Eukaryota; kingdom Metazoa; phylum Chordata; class Mammalia; order Perissodactyla; family Equidae; genus Equus; species Equus przewalskii. Next base: position 68,136,330 of record NC_091847.1, read on the forward strand.
TGTCAGAAAACCTAAATAATTGCAAAAAATGTTTAATAGTCTAATAACATAAATTTTGTGCAAAGGGTAAATTTTAAAGTTCGAAATCTAAGTCAAGGGAAAGAGGACTACTTAGCAATATTGGGAAGAGAGTGAAATGGTACTTAGGAAAACAGACAGGGATTCTGACTGGGGAAAAATTGCTAAGGTACATGACACAAGAAGGAGAAGTTGGTGATGCAAGTATACAGGCTTCCTGAAGCTGCTCAAAATGGGCCTTAAGAAGCTGTTTATCATCTCAAATGAAACAGAGATTTCTAGATCAGGCAGAGACTGTGGGTACTGCACAGACATCCTTTAATTTAGGACTTATTATTTCGAAAGCCTCTGAGCCCTACAGCACATACACATGTCCTATCCTTGATTCTCTGATGTAAGTGTTATTTTCCTCTTTTTATAAATGAAGAAACCAAGACTCAGTGATGCTGAGTAGGCTGCTCAGATTCAAACAGATGACAAATACTGGAAACTTAGATGTGAAGCCAGCCTTGGATAGCAAAAGCCTAGTAATGCATATAACCACGACTTTTATAATCACCATCAATAGCTGTTCGGTCCTGTTAATTGACACAACAGTTGAGAAGTTGTCCACCTAACTTTAAAGAGTAAGAATCCCAAATTCTAAATTATTATCCATTTTACAACAGCTAGATATTAGCATTGAGTTAACCATTCAAATAATAGCTGTGCTCTTAATAGGTGAAATAAGAAAAAAGCACACGAGGAATGGATGTGCAAAGTGGTTAATCAATCCTGGTTATTGTTTGGTTTTAAAACTTGACTTTACAACTTTGGATAAAATTTTGAAGTAAGAAGAAGAACTGGGTGTATAGAGTAGTAGAAGTTTGAAGCAAGTGCTCAGGTGATCCGTGGACAGGTGCTGGCCCACAACCCTCGGTTACATTGGAAAAAGTAAGCATGGAAATCGAAAGTAAGCGTTTAGAAATATTTATAGCAATTTGCAGACTAATTCTATGTCTCTTAAAGCTAACAATAAAGAAAAGGACTTGCATTTTTGTCTTTAACTTTTAAATTCGTTTATTTAGTAATTTATTTTAATGTATGTTATAGATGTTTTGGTCTTCAACGGAAAATGAATTCAGCTTATCTCTTATTTTCTAATTTTATGTTTCCAATATTTTATTTTAATATATATTACAAAAGTATTGGTCTGAAATGGATTAGGGGGCAAAACAAGTCCTTCACCACAAAGAGTTTGAGGAAAACTGATAGAAGTTTGCAGATGAATGCTCAGGACAAAATCAAGGTCAGCAATTACATTCTCAAATGAATGAAGAGACTGAGAAGAGAAGGAATATGAGCAGATAGAGTAAGATCTGTCTGGGGCTCTACATCACGAAGGAGAGCACAGGCAGAGACCAGGCATAGCTGCAGGAGGGGGCCACATCCAGAATGTCAAGCTAGGCAGGAGGGCCCCCCAACAAAAAGGCAATGAGATACATAGAGTGGAGAGAGACACGTGTACACGCACATGCTAATTGCAGGCAGGTCACCCAATAGTTGAAACAACCTATGACAATTGCTACGTCTTAGTTTCCTTACAGTCTGTTCTCTCCTTTTGGGCGGGGGCAGAGAAAAGCTGGCTTTTGGTGGTTTTGTGGCAGTCATTAGCCTTGCTTAGCTTTTACATGCATAACCCCCATCTCTACCTTCACATGCACATGGCGTTCTCACCGTGTGCATGTCTGTGTCCAAATCTCCCATTTTTATAAGGACACCAGTGATAGCGGATTAAGTTTTGGCTTAATGAACTCATTATAACTTGAATATTTCTGCAAAGAACTTATCTCCAAATAAGGTCACGTTCAGAGATACTGAGGATTAGGGCTCCAACATATGTTTGCGGGGGTGGGGGGCAGGGGGTGGCACAATCCAACCCTTAACAGTCATTATTTTTATCAATTCCAAAACTATTCTTTGAAAACCTGAGTTCTAATGACAGCATAATATTTTTATTGCTAAGATAAACCATGTTTTATTTAACCATTACTCTTTTGTTGGATATTTATTTGTTTAACCTTTTTCAGCTTTGTACATAATGGTGCTGTGAAATTCTCACACAGAAATATTTTATGTATCTCTGAGTCTAAATTTAAATTTCTAAAAATGGAAATACTTAGTATAAGAGTATGAATATTTATAAGACTTCTGATATTTATTACCTAATTTGTCTCATCAAAATTGTAGGGGTTATCATTTAAACTATTTAAAAATCTGGTTGGCAAAATACTGAAAGGCACTGTTGCTTTAATGTGGTTTTCTTGCTTATAATGAGTTTGAATATTTTTTATGTTATTGTTCTTTTTGTATTGGCTACTCCATTGCTCTGCCCATTTTCCTCCTAGAGTGAGTTAGTCAACTCCTTGTTGATTTCTAAGATAAAGTTTCCATATATCCACTTTTATATAGAGAGATCTTATTTTAATTGTCACGCTTGGATATAAAATCAAATATGAAATTGCTGAAAAATATGTATAGGTTCATTTTTAATCAATAAAATTACAGTCTCTAAAAAATTCCCAAATCTGCTCCACAGTAAATACTTAATAGGAAATATTTAAGATTTTACATTCTGATAGGAAATATAGTTCTAGTTATCCAGGTGCTGCAGAAGAAGGCTTATACATCAATGAGAGTTAATTATAAGTTTTCTCTGACACAGAAAGGTGAAGTGACTTTCCAATGTCATAAAACTAGAGAATAGCAGAAGTGGGAATAGAATTCAGGTCTCCCGAATCCCAGTGCAATACCTTAGTGAGCAGACAACTATGATTTGTTGTGAAATAATAATTGCTAATTACTTTGAGTATTCCTTTTATCCCTAAAAGATCTAATAATGCTCACAAGTTCATAGAGATGTTTTACCCAATGGACAACAATGCCTTATAAAAAGATTTTCCTTTAGTATTATGTAAAATGAACTTTTAAATCTGATAATTTCAATAACAGTTCCAACAGAATTCTCTAATGGCAGGTGTTGACTTTCTATCTAAAGGTGGTGATGGGCATATTCACAGTCTCTCCACCAAAGATGCAGAATGCTAACATTGTGTTCCTACTATGTGCCAGGCATTTACCATCTCATATATTATCTATGTCTGATATATTCGCCATAAAATTCCCAAGAATTTTACAAGTTAGAAACTGAAGTTGAGATTGGCCCCAAGTCAAGCAGATCAAATACGAGTCAAGCTTTGAACTCACATCAAACTCCAAAGAACTCCTTCTCTTCACGACACTGCAGTCTTTTCACACTGTATGAAAGAGCACATGGTAGTTTGTCGTCTATCCTAAATAGCTATTGAAGAATGAAGAGACAGGAAGTCAGATGATGAAATGGATTCTGTGGAATACATTTTTTAAGAGCATCTTTAGACTGGAAGTAGGGATGAAAGGAAGTAACATTTATTGAAGGTGGATGAGGTATCATTTAATCCTCCCATTACAACTTTATTAAGATTGTTTCATTGGTGGGGACATTGAGTTTCAGAGAAGTTAAATAAATTGTCCAAGATCATAAAGCATAATGGTTAGTGGTAGAAACAGGATTGAAAGGACATATGTCTGACACCACAATTTGAGAACTTTTCTTAGCTATCTCTGATACCCTCCTTTGTTAGGATAGTTTTTTCCAAACTGGAGGGAACATATAAAAGTTTGATAAGAGCTATTCTTGATCAATAGGTCCATACATAATTTTACCTACTCATCAATACTATTACTGTGCAACTGGGAAAATAGTTTTCCTTTCTATTTTCAAAAAAGTGTATTTATTAACAGATGGTCAGAGTTCAGAATGCACAATTAGTTCACAAGAAATCTTAGAGACAAGTGTAATTGTGGCTTTATTCACATAATACCAGCATTTTACTTCTTTTAACTCTCTTGGTTAGTGCTATCTGCATGGTAATGGCACTTTAATATCAGTATGCATAAGAATTCTGTAAAAAAAAAAAAAAGATTCAGATAACCATGGCTCCAATTAACATACTTGGCTTAAGTATCTGGGGAAGAGCCCCATAACTTTTAACAGTTACCCCCCAAATAACAAACATTGCAGTCTTCTGGAAAAAAAAAGCACTAAAAAAATTCATGTATAAGACTGATGCTTAAAACTTCATGGGAAATTTTCAATGGAAAATCTATTCTAGAGAAGTAATTCTCAGACTTTGGTCCATGTAAGTGTCACCAGGTTGGTTAAATGTATGGGGATTAGGCTGCTGGAGATAGCAATTCAGAAGGTCCTGGGAATGGACATGCGGAGCTTTGGCACATTTATTGATAACAAGCTCATCAAGTTACTTTATATTATAAGCAAATTGGGGAAAACGTGCTATAGATTTATATGAATTAAAAGACTGCTTGCAAGATTACTGGTGGAACGACTTAGGCATCCTAATATACTTCCAGCAGGTGGTTTTGGTAGAAAGAATTGTGCATTTTGTTCTCCCTAGTCACATGTGATTGATGATATCTGAAATCCACTAAGAGTGAAAACTTTATATAGTGACATATGAGGACTTGTAAATACAATGTATTCCAGGGGACTTGGCTACCATATTAACATATGCACTACCTATTTTCTAAAGTAGACACAAAATTTCATCTGGAGGTTTCAGAGTCCCATCTCCCCGGAACTGTAGAATAGTCAACAAAGGCGCTTATTGTCTGACTTCAACGTTCAGATATCGACCACAGATGTCGACTGGTAAATTTCAAAAAGAAAATAATAATTTCAAACTTAATATTAAATGTTTAAGAGAGAGTGTATAGAGACTGCATAATTTGAAAGCATCATAGAAAAACACTTACTGAATTTCATTTAGAGGTTATGTAATAGGGCCACATTGGGAGACATCACCAGAAACATCACTAAGCAACTCTTTGTTGACTTTATTTGCTTTAAGTATGGTGATGAGCATATTGTTCACTAACCAAAGTCAATGTTGCTATAAAGAAACATGGAGACTTTTTCCTCTCAAGTATTAGAATCAAGAATAGTGACCAAGTCAAGTTAACTTGACCAAATGGTTTGTTTTTATTTTATGGACATTTAGAATTATGTAAATGACTGGGTTCCCACTTTGAGTTAGCCTCCAAAAAGCTCAAAGTTATGATTCACTTGCTAGCAGGAAATTCTATGCCTTAATCTCACCCCTAGATTTATCTCACTTTTTCTATTCTTATTTTCCTCTTTCTTCCATTTCATTTTTTTAAATAAAAAAGCAAACCTTGTAATATTCATGAATCACTATAAATAATATGTTAAGACATGGTCAGGTGAACATAAATTAAGTAAATTAATGAACATTAAAATATTTTCTAATTAAACTAATGTAATAGTTTTAAAATTTTTATGTTTAATTGTTTCATATTAATTTAAAGATTTTTTAAAGAAAATAATATATTAGCCATGGCTCTATATAATAATCAATATGCTCTTCCTAACACAAATATATATATTTAAAATGTGTCTGCACTCTCGCTACAATTCCACAATGCTAAAGAGCATTTGTCATCAATTATTCATCTGCTTTCAAAGAAGTAACAATATCACTCTCAAAAATTATAAGATGTTTTAAAAAATCACTTATGATTGAGAATAGCTTTATTGTCTAGACTGATAAACGTACTCAATAAATAATTTACAGCTGCTCTTTTCCTTGCTTACTTGGGAAAACCCATGATGGGTCCCTCAGTTAAGCAGGATGGCCCCTGTGTTCTTAGCAGTATAGGCTGTATCTCCTGGATATTACCAGATCAATTTTCTTCATAGTGGTTTGGAGAGAGGGTTAAGTTTAAATAATTTTAACACAGGAGAAAATTCATAAAGGAAGCTATCGTGTGAAGGTGCATGCCGTAATAATTAAGTATTTGCATAGTTGACTGCAACCCTTGTTAAGCAATGTGCCAAATGCCAGGCTGTTTTACATAATAGATGTGGGGGAAGAAGTCACATACACCAAAGTAATGGGACACATTAATAAAAGTTTGCACAGTGTGTGTCCTTCATGCAGGCTGTGGTGACAAATATCCGTGCCTTTACAAACTACATGACATTATGTTGTTCAGCCCTCTGGGACTCGCCTGCCAATTTGCTGTCTATCATTTATTTTCTGCTGTGGTGTGTACGCTCAGCAGAAGGTCACAGCTAGTGAAGTTTCCTTACTAAACATTTCTTTTTTCCCTGTCTGGGGCTTTCAGTCCTGTGCTTTTAAAGTTTATTGTACTTCATTTTGGTAAATGTCCCAAGGAGATTCAGAGCAGGTTCTAGGACCCGGGTCTTCCATCAATGTGTTGGCTCTGTGTGCTCCTGTGGTCTTCCCAGTTCCCATTTCTATAAATAACTGCTGAAACATTTGCAGTAATGCTTTTATTGTCTTTAACCTTATCTCTTGTTACTTTTAAGGTTCTTATAAAAAGAAAAAAAAGGAAAGGAGAAAAGAAAGAAGCTTTTTGCAGTCCCTCTATTTTGGTGCCTTTTGGCTATAAGCAGATGGGCAACAGTACTACAATCCTGCTCTCAGAACCGCATCCCCGTCTCCATCAAAGTTCTCCTCCCTCTGCTCAGCCATCAAAGTAGAGGCGGGTGACTGAGAGTTAAATAGCACATCACCAGAGATCAGGATACAGCGTTCTCATTGTGCAAAAGAACTTTGCCTGTTTTAAACTGAACAAGCACAGCACATTATCTTTATCCCCCATTTGTATTTCCAAGCCAGTGTTTAACAATGGACCTTTACAAATGGACACATTAAAACATCACCCCATCATCTCAGGTCTTGGTTGCCCAATGGTGAAATTGAAAGAGTGCACACACGGGGGGGGGGGGGGGAGGGTAACGTGCCTTTTCCAGAAGACGCAAACCTGTAATCTTGTCCAAGGCACTCAATTACAGCTCTGTGACGAGGGTAGTGGACATTAACGCCAGGGCTGCACTGAGCACCCCCTCAGTGCCAACACCTGGATAGTCTTTTATCCTCTGCCTCATCATTTCCAGTGTGGTATTTTTAGCACCTCACAAAGCTGGCATGCTGGGCATCTGTCCCTCCTACTTCACTATGTCTCGCCCTCTCTCATTTTGAGGCGGGCAGGCACTGGTGTAACAGCTGAATAGCAAGCTAGCTCCGGACAGATGTCTGAACTGTTTCTCCACCTCCTACGCAAATATTCTGGGCTTGGCCAGCAGAAGAATCGGAACAGAGGAGAAGACGAAATTTGCTCATATTTGGGTTAGATTTCAAGCCTTGTAGGTGTAGTACTCACTTGATTTGGGGAGAGTAACGATGTGAACAGCAAGTTCTTGATAAAACCTCTTTACATACAAAGTCTTCGAGGCTTTTCTGTATGTGAGCACAGGGAACCAGTGCTATCTGTGCAATAAATCATTTTTAAATATACCAAATATACAATTATATGGCATGAATTTTGAATTAGAGCGCTTTAGGTTATTGGATTTTTAAAAAACGGTTCTTACCTTTCACAAATTTTTTATTCAAGCCATTCAAAAATTGAAGCTCTCAGTCATGATCTATTTTCAACACTCTCACTAATAGACCTGCTAAGTTCCTGTCTAAATCAACCAATTGTGAAACCACATTTGATCTGTGCTCTCCAAACTGTCAAACTGCTGTCAAGATGTTTTTGTGAACAAAATTCTTATTAATCAGGATGATTATTTCTTATGTAGTTTTAAAAAAGAATATCTAATATTCAAAAACATTATATCTATTGTTCTTTCTCATTAACAATTGAAAATATATTCTTACGTTGAGTGTGTCTTCCCAAATGCTGTGGCCTGAGTGACTTGTGGGAGCTTGATCATTTTGGTGATCAGTATTCTAATTTGTGTGTTAATTCAGCATAAATCTAGGATTTTTTAATCCCATGATTTTCTATGCCATTCCTAGGTTGGTTTCCTTCCAGATCCATTGCTGACACTTCTGATCTGCTCTGTTTTGCAGGGTGCTGACCCTGCAGTGTTGTCAGGGTACCTTGCCAATAGTTTCTATCTAAGTTTGTGCCACGAAAGCATTGGACAGAGATGGGGGGCGGGGCAGGGAGAAGGCTCTCTCTGCTTTGGTAGATGTCTCTGGGAGAGACTGAGTCTCTGCTGTGAGTCCAGCTTTCATGACACAGTCCCTGTCGTACCAGTTATCACCAGACACAACCTGTTTTGGTTCTAGATTCTGCCTGGTGGTCCCATCTCCTGGTTTCTACTGAAACCACTGCTCTCTTGGCTCCTGAGGGTGGAGTAGCTTCCTGCTGCTCCTCATCTCTGGTTGCTTCATTATTCCATGTTTGCCTTTCAGCTCAACCAACATTTTTTAACATATCCAATTGCATGACCATGGAAGTGCTTTTTAAGAGAACCTGCTGTGGGGAGGATAATTAGCAGACAGCTTCCAACTGCTGCCCCATTGGATACATGAGGGCTTTCATGCCAAGGCCACACTATCTGAAGTTGCTCACAGCCAATGATTACAAATGATGGAGTTTCTAGAACTGGGCCATTTGTGCACAAGGCAGGATTCCTTTAATGGGCAATCTTTGCTCTTGGGGATCCACATCAGCCTATCCCAGACTTTCCCAGAACTGTGCTGTGATCGGTGACTTTCCTACCCAATCCTCCTTCCTTCCTTATCTCTTCTCATAGTTGTAGGCCTGCATCATGATCTGACAGCTCTCTCCATCTACACCTGCTCCTTCCCTTTTTTCCTTAGCATTATTATGTGTTATTGTGAATCTGTAAGAAAGAGGATATAGAATTTTTCAAATGTACTTGTTCATAGAATCCTATCTTTAAGAACTTTTGGGGGATATCATCCTATGCAATGTTCTTTTGGGAAAAGCCATGTAATTTTTAAATACAGTAATTCATCACATTGAAAATTTGCTACTTCTTTTGTAATTAATCAAGATATAAAAGGTGAAACTGCAGAGTTTACTGAAATAAAGGCAGGAAGGAGTTCTTGTTGTATTGATGTTAGATTGTGGTGTGGGGAGATGATTGTGCCTTTAACAGCATGGAATATGGCCAATTCAAAGGAGAGAAAGGAAACGATTAGATTATATCATCGTCGGTGTCTTCAGTATGCCAGGTTATATGGCAGGCTTCTGCCTAACCGCAAGCTTTGTTTGACCCTAAAACCTTTCCATGAAAGTTCTAAACTTATTATCTTCAAGACAAATCATTTGGTATTTTCAGCCTTGTGTTGTATCCTTTGATGAAAGAACTGCTATTTTACATTTTCCATTAAAATTTTGTTCCTATCGTCACTGCATCTTGTTTTGATTAATTTCCATATTACTGTAATATGGAAAAGGATTTAAATATTTATTTTAACTAAATGGAAATAAATCAATTTTATCATGTGTGTCTTTAAGGAAATGTGCTTTTTCGTTCCCTTTTTGCTTTCTCTTTTGGAAGCTACTTATGAATTAAATGCATTTAAGCCTTTAGTTTCCTGAAGTATATCTAGATAATAGCCTCTCATTTTCTTTCATAATATCCTTTTGGATTTCTTGTGATTTTCTTATTCTTATATGTTTAAATTAAATTTTATTCTACAGATCTATTAGAAGACAACAATCTGATATTTGTCTTTATTTATTAGTTGAACCAGCACAACACTAAGGCTGTGCTCCTTAAAGATCAGATCACACTAGGCACACTGCTAAATAACTGCCTGATTATAAAAAGTCAACAATCAAAATTAATGTTAAGCAAAAGTTCATGGTCATTAAAATAGGTATTCAACTAAAAGGCTTTCTAGCAAATAATTTATTGCTCCATAAAGTTTTCCAATTCTACTTATTTAGAATACAGATTTAAAAAATGCCATTCATTTATTCATTCCTTCATTCATAACTAAAACCAGATACAATGATTCCTTTGATCTTGTATTGAACAACTCACTGTGAATAGAATACTCATCTATTCACTAATTCACTTATTCATTCACTATGCGTTGAATTCCTACTATGTATATTCACCATGTCAAGTGACTGTGGATACACATGTTATAAACAAGAACTAGCCCTGATGGCCTTACCGTTCTTCCAATGGACTTTCCTGAAATGGACATACTGCTTGGGTCTCCTGACATTGTTGTGGATTCCTATGATTATGTTCTTTCTGACTCTCCAAATGACTCCTCTGCTCCTAGATTGACACCTTGTTAAGACATGCTTTTTGCCTAAACAGTCATGTCTCCTTCCATCAACATCAGCGATAGCCTGCTGAAAACTTTTTAAAGCAAATAATGCAATTATATTCCTGAAAAATGACAACATTTTGAATCAACGGAACACAGTAAGCCCTTCTTTCTTGCTAGCATCCTTTTGTGATGGTTAGGTTGCCCTTTGTGCCTGAGCTCAATCAGTTTGCCAGAAAGTTCTCTAAGAACCTCACTAATTAAGTAGATTAATGAATCTAATGAGGGGTCATGTAGTCGAGCAAACCCTACACCAGGAGTCAGAAGAGCAAGAGAGGTCTGACTCCATGTGATTCTATTTTATTGACAAAACACTACTTCACAGGGTGCTTGCAAGTAGCAAAGGAGGTAATGTATGTGAACGTAATTTGAAAGAATATAGGATGAAACTAACGTTTAATAAGGGTCTGTAATGTGTTGGGCCCCTTCCCACACTGGGATCCCAATTAGTCCTTACAACAAACCTGTGAAGTAGGTTACAGGGGTGGAAACTCACGCAACTCGTAGCTGGCACAGCTGAGATTCCGACATCAGCCTTCTGGCGTCACTGGAACACGGTTTCCCTGTACCACACTGGAGGTTTAGCAGCGGGGATTTTAAAGAGCATTTGATAACTTTCTGCTAGAAATATGTTTTCATTTCAGTTTCCGATTGACTTTCATTTTGGGGGAGAGGATATTTAACTTTTCCAGTTTAAAGGTGCGTTGAACAAAGGACACTATTAGTAAAGAGAAAGTGATTGAGAATAAAGCTACAAAAATGGCAGTGACATCAATTCAAATTCATTCTTTTTTATATAAAATGCCAATTATAAAACACAAATGAAAAATATAGGATGACATGAGGTATTTGAAGTACTGTCCCCTTCTCTAAGAATTTAATTATTACCATCATATTTAAAAGGGATATTTCAAAGGGAGACATTTCCTGACTGCCAACCTGCAAGTAGAAGGGGTTTTGCTGCAATTTTTGTGGGGAGGGAGAGTCGAAACCTGTGAATAGAGTAGGAGAGATTTCTTCAATCATTGCAGAAAGATAGCTTTGATATCATGTACACAATACAGTCTTGTACAACATTTAAACAATTAGGGGCCTGTGTCTTTGTGAGCTTTTATAGTTAAATTGTTTTCTTTGAAAGCTGCCTCTAGTTATAGCACTTTGCCTGGCCTTGATGGCCATCTGATTGTCTGCGCAGTCTTTCTCTTCCCAGTCTGGTGAGTAGTGGCTAAGAGGCATTGACGCTATGCTTTGTATAGAGCATAAATGGGCGTGGGACAAATAGACAGCTCATTTAAGAAGCACATGATATTTCCCTAGATGCTGTAAAAGAGTGTAGAGTTGGAAAAAATACTCAGAAGCAGATACATAACAAATAAAATGAAATAAATATATGAATGAATAAGCAATTTAACAGAAAGTCTACAGTAACCTAGTGGATTAAAAGGATCAAATCTGTTCATACCTCCATTGGAACGTATCTCCTAGTTGGATTTGTGGTTCACCATGACTCCCTCTGCACTTGTGGGAGATAATAGTTAAAATATAAGCACTTTGTCAAGTTAAAGGGAAAAAAGCCATGGATAGATGGGTGAACTCACCTGTATAACAAGTATGTTAAGGAGCAAGAAGGAGTGTAGACTAGAAAGAATATCGATGTGTGATTAGGAGTTGGGAAAGAAAAACCTAGAAAGAGGTATAAATAGATAACTTAGTAATGATACTTTTATTTGGTCAATGCCCTTCATATGTAAAAATAAATATTCTGTGTATTATGGTGGTATCTTAGTAGTTCCCCCAGTAGCTTCAGAATCCGTGTAGATTGTCATATAAATTACTACTACATTGAGACCGAAGTAAGCTACAAATTCTTCCAAGAAGTTTTTATTTTATATTACACAGTGACTTCAAAGGCAGTTTTCAAGCATGAATTTATTTCAGTTTCTACAAGCTTTGTTTGGTTAGGATATTATTGATCTACAATAGCATATAAATAGCACATAGCCACTAAACAACAATAAGAGGCGACAGTATAAAGTGAATAGTTCTGAATTGTAAAGAAAAAAGAGGAAGGAAAGCATCTAATAAAACCAAATATCATTGAAATTTAAAATAACTAAATATGATAGATAAAAATATGAGCACTTTTGAAACAGAAGATTACATTTAGATCTTATTCTCAGTGTAGAGGAAAGATGTAGATATCCATGTCACGGGGGCTGAGGAGGATGGGAAGCAAGGACACAAGTGCAAGAACTCTGTAAACTAAACTGCCAAATCAGTGGAAGGTACTTGAATTGTATGTGAACACCTTGAATCAAGTTGTGAAATGAGATTGATCTCTTCCTTTATGGATGGAGAAGTCATCCTACATTGGGATGACCACATCGAGTTTACACAGGCATGGAGAGAGAAAAATTCCTCTGCCCTAACAAGTGAAGAGTGAGATCACCTCTGAAAGCTTTTCATCCATGCAAATAACTGGGGTCGGGGGCCGGGGCGTGGGTTGGGTTTGACTGGAGATTCATTGGCAGGAAGCATATTCTCTTTGTACCAAATAATTTCAACGCGCTTCTTTTACTTGTCTGTATGTCTGTCTTTGCAAGAACAGATGTCTGGACAACTGGGAATCCTTCAGCTAACTGAAGCAAAAATTCTGGGGATGGGATGGTGGTGATGGTGGTGGTATTGGTAAGATCATTCAAGCTGTCAGAAAAATACAAACTAGCCTGAGATAAAAATGTGTTTATGTTTGAACAATTTGGGGATCATTTGGTTTGGCTACCAGTAACTCCAGATAAGAAACATTTTATGAATAACGTTCAGCAGAGAGCATTAAATACTCAATCCTAGTATTGCTCAATTGTCAAAAAATATATTCATGTCATACCTAAAAACGTGCAACTCTAAACCCCTATGCAAACATAAGGTATAAGTCTCACTTTATAATTTGTGAAAGTATACTAAATATTTTACGTTTCTTGGAAAAGTGTCTCAAGATTTACTGGGAAGTTATGACTGTATTTATTTTATTTTCATGGGTGCCATCACACTTTGAGCAGCTGTGACAATTTACTGCTGGAATAATTCCATCCCAAAATTATTACTGTAAATTGAAGTCCTATTTTTCTGCCCCAAGTGCATTCTTAATATTAACAGTTGGTAATTAGTCTGTCCTTTGGAGAGACTCTGAACAGTTTTGAAGAGCATCGTGTACACTCAATCAGGAGAACACTTTCCCTACAAAAGTGGACAGTGAAATATAACACTAATTGAATCGTGATAGTTTTCACTAATTGCTGATGCTATCTCCATGTTGTTGTTTTTAAAGTAAAGTTTTTAATATTATAGAGATAAACTTATTTTTTAAAAAATTTTGTTGTAATTCCTTCTAGAAAACTTGAGTTTGGAGAAAATGCAAGATACTTATAGATGCAAAAGCAGAGGATAAGTTATTAGAAACTATTCTTTTATTTATTATATGTTCGAGGAAGATGAGGCCTGAGCTAACATCTGCTGCCAACCCTCCTCTTTTATGCTAGGGAGACTGGCCCTGAGCTAACATCCATGTCCATCTTCCTCTACTTTATATGTGGCTCGCCTGCCACAGCATGGCTTGGTAAGTAGTGAGTAGGTCCGCACCCAGGATCCAAACCAGTGAACCCAGGGCTGCCAAGGCGGAACGTGCTAAGTCAACCACCGCGCCACCAGGCTTGCCCCCTAAAAGCTGTTCTTATATTTTAAAGAAGCAAATATATATGAAATATTTCTTTCTGAAACAACTAAACAAATTGGTCATTTATTGTTATAACAATTGCCTTGCTTGGAGCATATACATATGAGCACATTCTGCTTTTTCGTACCGGCTAGGTGCTTGCATTCCATATTTGGATAGCACGCTTTGAATTCAGACAGCATAGACTATTAGAGTTATCATTTCAGAACAGGTCTACATTTTTAAACGTTTCCATTTCATTTTGCTTAAATCGTTAAGATCTCCAAGCACCTTTACTTGATGTTCCCTTGAGATTTCCATTTCATGCTTCCATAATACTTAGGAAGTAGGGGGCCGGCCTGGTGGCGCAGTGGTTAAGTTCGAACTTTCCGCTTCTTGGCGGCCTGGGGTTCGACGGTTCAGACTTAGGAAGTGGATGTACATTTGCAAAGTTTCATTAAATTATCTTATGTCATTGAAGCAGATTGTCTTTATAATTCATTACAGTTTTACTTATGAGTGCCCCTTCAAAACCATGCTACTTATAACAAAGTAAACTAAAGCACCATAAATCTTTTCATTAAGTTCTAAATTAAAATTTTGTTTTAGAGGATAATGGAAGGTTATGACAGGTTAATGGAGAGAGTAAAATAAGATAGTGGACAAGATATAATAAGTGATATTTAAACTTATTAGACTAAAGGATGTATTTCCTGCTTGTCTAAAGATTGGAATAAATTTTCTTAGAAATAAAATTAACATTTGGTTAAATTATTTCCTTATTTGCATGTAGGTAAGATGTCATATATTAGATCTTAATACAACTTTGCATTTTACATCAGGGGTTTTAATTACCTGCAGGCTCCATACTTATGTTTGGTAAAATTTTTTGTAGCTATTTTAAATTGTCATTGGTTGAAAAATTGATAAGATTTTATCAAGATTGGATGTTTGGGGCCATCTAAGTGTTTTAATTTTTTGTAATTATGGTTTATAAATATGTGAGAAACTTAGAAAATTATCCCATTAAAATAGTTACAAATAATTAAAAGTCACACCCTGCTGGCACCTTAGTAGGTCACTCATATGCACATATCTGAGCTCACAAGGTGGAGAACATACTTTATTTAGAATAGTAGAACTAATAATACCTTCTTCTACAAGGTTATTACAGAAATCTAAGAGATTTTTTCAAAACCAGCCCAGCAAACTTACAAATGAGGATATCATCAAACACTTGTCTTGAAGTTAGTGCCATGTATGTATTACTAAAAAGGTTTTATTAGAGTAAAATAGAACATATGGCCTACACAGTTCAAAGCAAATTATACATATTCTGTTTCATTTATGCCTAACCATTTTAATAGTAATTTATTTGGGTAGTAGTTAATATCTACTGGATATGGGCCAGAGAGGGAGTGATTATCATAATACACTCGGTTACTAAATAGGCTGAACACTTCCAAGCTTCCAATGATACAGCTGTTAACGACAGTGGCTTTGCTAGTTAATCAGATGTTTTGCCACTGGGGATTGCCCATGTGAATCGAATCTGACAGAGGCTTCTGCTTCACCTCAAATGTAATGGCACAAGTGTGTCACTTATTAAGGACTCCAGGAAAAATACACAATGGCATTCACCCTCAAGCAACTAGAGCTCCTATCCAAGTATCATCCCATTTATGGTATGATAATAAGTCATTCATTAATTGAATAACGATGCAACAGTGAATGCATATGCTTTGCATATCTAATAGTAGGTATTTTTCTTTTGTATGTGCTTCAGCTTGAGCTATTAGAATTTTAATGTCCAGGAGCACAGACAACACCATTTAAAAAACTGAGTTTGATTTGTTAGTATTTCCCAGAAGTGGAGATGAAAAACTCATTTGTAAGTAAAATGTGAACTATATTATCCATGTCTTCCCAGCCATAGTGCCACAAGGTGGAAAAAAAATTCTGGGCTTAAATCTACTTTGGATTACTTGAAGTATTTTATATTTCAGTTGACTTTTGGCTTACTTTTTCTAAAAAATTGTGTCCGTTAATTAACTTGAGGCAGGCCCTAAATAAACACACTCGTGACCTTTTTATATTAAATAAGATTGTGCTTTTGGCGTGGTGTATCTGATGCATTGATTTTTTGCGGCAAATTTCAAGGTTGTGGAAAAAAAGGACAGAAGCTGCATTTTGTGGGTTGGTACCAGAACCAGATTCTCTACCTCTTTCGGTAAGATCAGTCAGCTGCCTGAACATCGACGTTATGTTGCTGGATGTGGGTCTTTGGGTTCAGGGATGTCCTCAGGAAGGAGGGAACAGTTTGGGGGCAAGCCACACTTTGCGGTGGCATAGCATTTGTAAAGCCTTGGTAATAAGCAATAATCCACAGACATGAGAGCACCAGCTAAGGATCTGTTAATCGTATGCAAATAGAAACAATTCTTTAAACATGCTTTTGAAAATCAACAAGATTGAAGTTCATTTTGAAAAATAAATCTCAATTTGCTTTATGACTAATGATAAGGAGTTGCTATGCTCAACACCTCAAATTTTTTTTTTTTGGAGGAAGATTAGCCCTGAGCTAACATCTGCACCCTACCCTCCTCTTTTTGCTGAGGAAGACTGGCCCTGGGCTAACATCCTAGCCCATCTTCCTCTACTTTATAAGTGGGACTCCTGTCACAGCATGGCTTGACAAGGGGTGTGTAGGTCGGCACCCAGGATCCAAACCAGCAAACCCCAGGCCACCAAAGCAGAACGTGCAAACTTAACTGCTGCACCACTGGGCCAGCCCCTCAACACCTCAAATTTTAAGAGCAACCCGAAATGAGACCAAGAATAATTCAAAGGAAATGATTCCTATGTTCTTAGGATATTAGTGTTGAAATAAGGCATCTTAAAAATAGCCTTATAATAGTATAGGGCAAATATCATCTACAAGATTCTTCCTCTTTTCCATCAGTTAGATTGATTGCTGTTAGTGACCTGCTAGCCTCCCCTGGGTCTGCATTATTCACAGACTAAGCCTTATGCAGACATAACTAGGTCACCTTAATTACCTGTAGAAATAGGTGTACTTGTGAAAGTTTCGCTGTGATAATTACTCCAAAATGCCAAAATGGTATACGCAAACCTTGGAGGTACGTGCTGTAAATGACTACACAACCACGATCAATCAAACCAAATGGTTCGTTGTTTTTTTTTCCCCAGTTCTCCAACATTCCTCAATACCATTCTTTAACCATAATAAAAATACAATCCTTGCCAAGTAATACACTGACTGTACACCTTATGAATTTGTTGTTTGGATTTTTTTCTTTTCTCTTTGCAGTATTTTTTTCTTTACAGTATTTAAGAAAATCAACAGACTATTGTAAAGGAACAAAAGGAAGCTAATCACTTTTTTAAGAAATCTAAAATGATAGCATGAAATCCTTCCTAATCAGCATGTTTTTTCCCTGCAGACATTCCCATACCTGTCATTTTGTCTTCGAAATAAAGTGAGGAAGATTAGAAAATTTATGGTCTTTTTAAACAGTGAGAGTATGTAAAGTGAAATGTTTTGCATTTTCATAAGAGCACTTATAAAATATTTTAACTATCTGTTCACCACCAATGTATTTAAAAGAATAACGATTCAACTGAAGAGCTGAAACCCTTGTAAACACCTGATGAGTGATTCAGTGTGACAAAGACCAAAGGAACTCTACAGTTTGAGTAACATTAGCAATTTGGGATTCTGAAAATTGCTTGAAAATTTTAATGCATTAATCTGTAGAACTGATTACTAATGTTGTAGATCATTATTTTTAATAGGAGTAATGAAATAAGAACTTTTCAATTATTCCACAAAAAGTAACTGAGTATTTCAAAGCCAATCAACTTGATACAATAAGACCGGTGATTTTTATACTTGAATTATAATATATTTCCTGAATTTTATGGAGGTAAAATAGCATAAAATGTTTACAAAGAATTATGGGGAAAAAAAGGATTTTCTGAAAAGATTTTTATTTTTTACATTGAAAGGGAATGGATTGATAAGTAGGCAGACTAGCACGTATTTGAGGCCCAGTACCTCCGGGTAGTCTGAATTGATCCATACATAGCATGAGCATTAGGAATTTCAGCTTTCTGAGATGAGACAAGAGACCACAGAATACTTCAACTGATTTTCTCCTATCCTTAAGGGTTTTTATGCTGACTACTGTCCCCAAAACAGAGTTTTGTTGTTGCTCCTTTTCTTTTTCTGAGCCTAAATTGGTGGTGATATAACACAATTCTCCTAAAAGAATATATCAAGTGAGAATTTGCTTTGCATTGGGCGAATCTTAAGGAAAAAACATAATTTGGCTTCTGGGAAAGGGGGTTTTTCTATTTTGAAAGCCGCTTTACTCTTCCCCCTACTCAACAAAGTGCTTTATACATATTTAACGCTTTTTGAAACACTATTCAGGTATTGTCTGCAAATCTGAACTGTACTTTGAGCTGGAGTGGCCTTATTAATTATTTTTGCAATATTCATCTGTCTAGTAACTTCCTGACGCCAAATTAGTAACTTCCCAAGACTCTACTCCCAGCTGCTGTCTTAAGTGTTAACACTTGTTACAGAAAAGACAGAAGGGGGACTGTGCCAAATATGATCATTTATGAGAAATCGTAATTGCTAATATTTATCAAGCGTTCATTTTATACTTTATTCATTTAACCTTATGAAGTTCATGCTATCATTATCATCATTTTACCGATTATGAATGTGAAACTCAGAGACAAGAAACGTGCCCAAGTTTGCCCAGTTGGGGCTGGAATTTGACCTCAAGTCTCCCAGATCTAAACGCTGTGAGTTTAGACTCCAAAGACACTGCTGTGACAGCAATGGCAGGAGGACAAGAACCCTCACACTGCTCACCAGCAATTTCTAGACATCCGATTGCTTGGGAGGCCAGGTGGAAGCCATTTTGGCTGAAGACTGTGAAAGGCCAGACCTTTTGTATCATACAGTATACTATCCCCCTTTTTAAATTTTTCCTCCAGTGTGAGATCCCACAAAAAGTCCTAATAGAGGACCCACTGAGATGAAAGAGTCACCAGTTTTAAGCTTGCTAATGGGATTTCATTTAGATCTCACACTCATCAAAACTATGAGTTTCTCTCAGTTATTTGCTTGCCAGTTTCTAAATTTATATATTCCAAAGCCAAGAATCCCTCAGATGTATGATCTGATTGTGGAATGGCTCACTGGAGCAGGTTGCTGCACCTTAGTGACATGATGTAGTTGTACCTTATTTGACTCCTTTTCTAGTAGAGAAATTTACTCATTAATTTCTTGCATTATAATATTGCCGTATATTTCCACAGTGCTTTTATCTACATTGTCTCCTGTGAGTAGCTCAGCAATATTACCAGGCTGGAATTATTGTCCCCATTTTAGAGATGAGGGCTTTAAAGACGAGAGTGTTGACATGATTTGTCCAAAGTCATAAAACTAGTAAGTGGAATGCTCTCAACTGAGTCAAGTGCTTTTTCTACTCAAGTGTAGTTCTTGTTACCCACTTGTGAGTAGTGCAGTAGGATCAGTGTTTTCACATCCCTGGCCACGTGTGAAAAATCGCAAACCATAATCCAGACATAGTGAATCATATTCTACAGTATTGGAATTTAGGCATCTGTATTTTCTGAAAACTACACTGTTCAGGATTGAGAACTCATCTCCTGAACACCCCCTCTTTGTTTCCATTATTTTATTTTGAAATAATTTCAAACTCACAGGAAAGTTGCAAGTACAGTACTAACAGCTTTTTTCCCTGAGTATTTACATTAAATTTCAGTGTATTTCCTACAGACAAGGACATTTTCTTGAATAAACACAGCTCAACCATCCAAGCCAGGAAAATAGCATCAGGACATTACTACCGTCAAATCCACAGACCGTGCTCAGTTTGGCCAGCTCTTCTAGTCACGTCTTCTACAGTCATAAGATCCAGTTGATGAGCGCATGCTGCATTTAGTTGTACGTTTTCATTTCCTTCAGTTTGAAACAGTTCTTCAGTATTTCTCTGACTTTCATGACCCTCACTCCTATAAAGGCTTCAGGACAGTTTTTTTTCCAGAGTTTACCTCAAATTTGAATTTGTCTATTTTTCCTTAATTTAGAATCAGGTTATGCCTTGCAAGAAAGCCACCGAAGAGTTGCGGTAATCTTCTTAATGAATCCTGTCAGATAGTACATGATTTTGATTTGTCGCATTAGTGGTCGTGTTAACTTCCATCACAAAATTAAGTGGTATTTGCTAAGTTTCTCCACTATAAAGTTGCACTTTAAAATGTGTAATTAATAGGTATTTTCTGGGGAGGTATTTTGAGACAATGCATGTTTTGCATTTCTCATCGATCTTCCACCCACTAGTTTTAACATCTGTTGATGTTTATTGACTAAAATAATTATGACTACGGGAGTTTCCAAATGGTGGTTTTGTAACTTTAAACTTCATTTTACTATTATTAGTTGACAATCTACTATAAGAGAGAGTTTCACTTTTTTCCATTTGTTTGTTCACTTATGCTCATAGATTCCTGTTTTATTCAATGTTTTATATTCTGTTAGTATCATTATTACTTGTTTTGATACTGAAATTACCCCAGATTTGACTGGAAAAAAAACTCCTTCAAGCTGTCTTCTGAGTTCTTATGATATATTAAATTTGATTTTGAGACCGTTATTTTTTGCACAAGAATATGTTACAGAGTTATTCTATCATTCCTTGAGTCATTCTCTGCCCTAGTCTTGTAGTAAGCAGTTTTTCGGTGAAGCCCTAGCTCCTTTTCATGAAGACTGCATTTCTAAACCACGACCTGAGCTCCAGGGGTACTCATTGCTTTGGAGAGGAGGTGGTCACTGCTGCAGTCCTTCTCAGGGACAGATATTTATACCTATATTTTATTTTTATCTTTTCATATGTATATTGAAAATCGTGTTCATACCAATATTTCCAATTACAACCTACTACCACAGTATTTATTCTAGTTTTCTTCCTTTCTATAATTGTAACTCCCTTTTTGAACAGTGAAAAGCTCTTTCTAATCTACTTACTTATTATAAGAATCCTCTCTTCCTTCAACCCATCTTCCATTATCAGGGCTGCCTCCACCTCTCCTTGCAAAGATGCCATTGTCAGCCCTGCTCAGGCTCCAACACCCTCAGCCCACACCACCTCACCTCCTTCCCTAAATTAATGTCCACTTTGTTTGGTTCCACACAATGGCTTTTGGACTAAACTTTTCTGGAAGGAAGGAAAGGAAGAAACAAAGAGGGAAGGAAGGAAAGAAAGAAGATAAGAAGGACAGAAGGAAAGAAAGAAATTAATCTGTAAACAGCATCTTAAGAGCAGGATTCATTTTTTATTACACACCATACAGTGACTGTTAACTATTAGTTGATCAGTTCACATTATGTCAATGTTGAAAGAATGAAGGAATGAATAAAGGACTTCACTGCTTACAATAGTCTGAGAAACATTTCACAAATATTGATATTGCCCAAAATATGATGACAACTTGCAGTTTACGACAGCTTAATTATTTCAAGCATTAAACCAGCAATTTGCCAGTAACTATAAGGATTTAAAATGTGAAAAATAGAGTCAAGTTTGTCGAAAGGAAGAACACAACCATATCTGGTGCTAAGTATAAAGTTACATAAATGTCTTTAATGCATATTTGGAGGTGAACTTTCTGAGTCCATCTTTTCTCCCTTTTTTTCTCCTTTTCTTCATTGCTTTGCTCAACTAAATGATAATAACCTTTATTCTCACAATATATGTTCTGGAGATAGATCAAAGGTTTGAATTTTATTCTTCACTCAGTGATTATATGAAGTTGAAAAACTCTTTTCATATTTAAATATTGATTTGTTCATCTAAAAAAGGGTATGAGAGTTTGTTTGTTTACTTTTTGTGGAAATTATAAGTACTTTGAATGATTCAAAGTGCTTTCCAAGTACAAAATGTTTCACTTCAGAGCTCAATGATCTGTATGTAAAGCCTTTAAAATTATTCACTGTTATTATTTATTTAGACTGTTGAGTCCCTTTTTAAGTGTATACATTGGATTTAGTGGTCAGTTTTCAGCACTTTTAACAACAGCATCCCCACTCAGTTGAATCTTTGTTCTGGTGACTTCTTATTTGACCTACAAAACTGGAATAATTCCCATGACTTGGCCAACAGATTCCTCAAAATTAATATTTTTGAGGTCCATATCCTCTGATTATATTTTACTTTGGAATTTGCACATTTGTGTGACCTGGGTTTGGAAAATGTCTGATGAAATTCAGAAAAGAAAAGACCCATATCTAATAAAATGGACATGAACAAGAGTATAGAAAGCACAGATGTAGTAATGTTGAGGGAAAGAAGGCACACACAAGAACCCACACAATGTGATTTTATTTATATATTGTATGAACACAGGCAAAGCTAATCTATGCTGTAGGATATGGGATTGTATGAGCAGTGATTGGAAAGGAGCAAGAGGAGGCTTTCTAGGATGCTGATATTTTTCTGTTTCTTATTCTGAGTGCTGATTGCAGGGGTGTGTTCTCTCTGTGAAAATTCAGCAAACTGCATTTACAATGACTACCCTTGTTTTTGGCATGTTGTCCTTGAATGGCAAGTTTGAGAAAAAATCATGTCCATGTTCCAGGACACAGGGGCAAGCTTTCACTTGGCTATGTTCATCTGCTTATCATCCTTCTATTTCTACTAAGATATAAAAAGTGCAGTAGCTGCTATACCTCTGAGAAGAAAGAATTTTGCTAAGGATCTTGCAGAAGTTGTGAATCATCCATTAGGAGATGGGTTTTGGTACCAAGAACTCAGTGAAGTCTGCAGTGGGTTTGGCAAGGTCATTTGTCATTTTCAAGTCAGCGTGGTTTTGGCACCTGCTTGTCAGCAAAGACTGCCACTGTTGGAAACTCACTCTTAGCAAAGGTTGTCTGTTTCTGACCGAATGCATCATGATAAAGCAGAAAAGTTCAGCAAAGCTGTCCTGGCCATGTTAATAATCAATACAGGTGGATGATTCAATAGTTTCATGACTTGTTGACAGACTACGGTAAGCCATATTGTCTGGTCACACCTATGGCAAGTCATATCGTTGGTCACACTAGCCTACAGGAGTGCATCAGTATACAGTGTTCAAATTCAGCTTGAACTTATATGCTAGATATTCTGGATGTTTATTTTTTAGTGAGGCGTATTTCTCCCTTTGATCTGATTCCTGTTTTTGTGGTTGCTGATGGTGATGATGACTTTTCATTTTATTTCTCCTTTTTTATACAGAATTTTTTTTTCAAGAATTAAGGATAATGTCCTTATGGACTTTATCATCTTTCATATTAGCTCTCAATACAAAATGACATGCCTAACAGCTACAATGATTTCATCCAGTTTTCTCTGGGAACAATTTGTGACTGAACTGGTGAATATGTTATGCCCTAAGGGAACGCTAAATATGGTTAACGTTGAACTTTCTCTCATTTCTCTCTCTCTCTTGTGCACATGTGCAAAATAAAACTGCACATAAAAACTGGGCAGCAGAATAGCTATTCACAAAAATAATCAAGGTAGGCATCTGGTTAAGACATGTGTTCAATTGTTTTGTTCAGCTTATTTAGAGCTCAGCATTTTCAACTTTTCTGTAAGTAATTTTCTTGTCTTTGTAAAGCAAATCCCAGTCTGGATTGTTTATCTCTCCAAAAATAACTTATCAGAATAACTTTCAATGGCAAATATCTTTTATTTATTAATCTGTTTAGTGAGTTCATCTCATGTTCATTCCCAATAAAGGTAAAAATTTAAGAGATTATTACCATATTTGCTTCAGTTTTCTTAAATTTGAAAGATCATATATTCAGTTGAATTCATTTTTATTTTGTTCATGAAAGATTTCAATTTAACTGTTGAATAAATAGGCATACCATTGAAACCAAGCGTCAGTTATCTTTGCTTTGTTGGTATATGCCTCGACCAGCATGGCTCACTTCCAAACCAGTAACTTCTGGCCAGTGAATGGGTTAAAATTCATTAAATGGCTTAAATGTTTAGGAACAATATCATATACACTGAAATCTAGGATCAGAGTTGTCTAGTAATATTATCTCCAAACTTAAGTCCTTAGCTTCTGAAATCATCATCTTTGCCTTTATTTGAAATATCTTTCTGCTTAGAATGACTGAAATGGCTCTAAGCATGGCCTGTAGTTGGGCCAGTACCGCATCACCATGAACAGATCTAGATGTGGGCAAAACAGAATGAGCGTGAATTTAGTAAAGGAAAATCTAAATAATCCAAAGAGAGGCAGAGGGGTAGGGCTTGTTCAGGTAGGATTCTCATCCAAGGTCTTACGCAAAGTGGGACAAGTAGGGGCACACCAGGATAGTGAAATAAGAACTGTAGCCAGTGGAGTCAGAATAAGGGAGGCAGACCAAAGTTTCAGAATTCCAAGTATTGTGTTTTAAAGGTAGTTCTGTACCAGAACTCCATATTTTTCCATTTTTCTTTTATTTTGTGTTTTTTTCATATATAAACAATGAGCACTTTTTTCTATAAATTTGTATCCCCTTCACCCATTTCTCCCACCCCTCACCCCCCACCTCTGGCAAACATTAATCTGTTTTCTGTATCTATGAGCTAGGTTTTGTTTTTCAGGTTTTAGGGATTTTTTTAGTGTCCACATGTAAGAGAGATCATGGGGTTTTTTTGTGAGGAAGATTGGCCATGAGTTGCCAATCTTTCACTTTTTGCTTGAAGAAGATTGTCCCTGGGTTAACATCTATGCCAATCTTCCTCTGTTTTGTATATGGGACACTGCCATGCTGTGGTTTGATGAGTGGTGTGTAGGTCCATGCCTGGAATCTGAACCTGCGAACCCTGGGCCGCTGAAACAGAGCACATGAACTTCACCATCACACCACCCGGCCAGCGCCTGAGAGATCATGTTTTTTAAACATGAAATATTTCAACTACATAGAAAAGTATAGGAATAATTTAACAACGACCTATGTACCAATAAACAACTTCAGCAAAAATAATGCAGATTTTCTTTAGATGTTTTATTTCTTTAAGCAAAGAAAAAAATCCTTATGGGTAGAGTTGAAAACTGTTTTGCCTCCCCACCTACTTTCATTATCTTCCCTCCCTTCCAGAGTTTACCACAACCGAAGCTTCCTGTGCACTAATCTCATGCTTGTTTCTGTTATGGTACATTTTTATGTGTGAGTTTTTAACTGAGTCTTGTTTTTTTCACTTTAAATAATCAGCATTATTCTTATCGTCCTGAAATTTACGATTTCATTTATTATTATGTCTGTTAATATACGTATCTTTTGTTCAGGCAATTTTACTGCTGTGTAGAATCCTACTGTGTGAGTATACCCAGCTCACTTTTCCTATTGATGAGCTTACATCCAGAGGACATCTATATGCATTTGCTTATGTCTGGAACATATGCTCAGTGAGAGCAGGGACTTTGTTTTGTTCATTACTATATCGACAGTACCTAGAAGAGCACCTGGCATTGAATAATTATTTCTTCAATGCGTGAATGAATGCATTAATAAGCATCTCCATTTTATCCAATATTTTACCATTGAGAACCATATCAGACTAAATTCTGGAAGGAAGTAGATGGTGTACTCAAGCTGAATTATTTGAGAACAATTTTGATAAACGGACTATTTACAAAGAAATGCGCAAGATATCGAAGAACCTCAAAGGTTGTTTCACAATTTCAAGGCTTATTACCGAACTTAGTTTTGAGGGAAAAAGAGGAGGGAGTGGTAGCTGGAAACTAAATAGGAAGAGCTTGTGGAGAGCTGAAGGTCACTGCCTTAGCTGTGACCTTAAGTAGAGATGACTTGACAGGAAGGAGGTCGGCATGGGGGGAACCAATCACACTGATCTTTCTCTCATCTTCCTCAGATCTCCTGCTTGTGCTCCTCTGTAGGACACAACCAGAAGCCAGGGACCAAGGAGCCCATTGATACTGTTCATACAGTTCAGCCTCCCAAGGGCAGGGCAGGCTAGAGAAGATGGAGAGAGGAATTGAATCGACGGGGCAAACAAGCTATCCAATCCCAGCACAGCGCTCCAGCAGACTTTCTTACACATTTACTTATGCTTATTATTTAGTTTCTTTAGGGTAAACAGCAAGAAATGAACTTGTTAGATAATAGAATTTTCTTCAACTAAACCAAATGATTCAAAATTGCCATCCACACCTGAAACCTGTGATCCATCCCGCAAAAAGTGGGATAAATAGAAGTTACGTTCCTCAAGAAAGGAGGAGATAGGGAGCACACAATACCTTATAGGAAATATTCATGCTTAAAAAGTTAGGTTTCAACGTAAAAAGCTGCAAGATCTAATTATCAGTTTACAAGAATGCATGAGATAGGGGAACAAGTTAAAGTACCATAGAGCATTCAGCCAGATCCGGGATGAGGGACAGTCTGTAAGACATGTGACTCAGTTTTTCCAACAGGCCAAATACCTGGGGATAAAAAAGAAGGAAAGGAGATCTTTTCAATTTTAAGACATCTAGGAGACATAAGCACTGAGTGCAATAAGGAGATTTCGTGTGAATTTAATTCAAACCTACAACAACAAAATTGTTAAAAACAATTTTAATATGGCCTAGGATTAACTGTTTATTTTTTAAATGGGTTACAATGTCAGGGATATGTGTTAAAATTGTCCCATGTTAGTAAGGGATGTGTAGAAAAGCATTTAACAGACGAAATAGCAAAATTTGTGGAAATGTCTTTAAATAATCCATCAAAAAGAGAAACAAAAACTGGGGGAAGTGGGGTAGTGCGAGAGGGTGGTAGACATGATTTGGCAAAATGTCAATAATCGTTGAAGTCAAGTAATGTATCCATGAGGATTAATCAGATTATTCTCTCTGCTTTTGTGTGTTTGACAATTTCCATAAAATTTAAAGGAAAAATTGATTAAAATGGCTCTGAAAATAAGCTAATTATTCTCACATTAGCAGAATATGAGGGTTCTCATTGTCCTACATCCTCCCCTTACTTACTATCTCAAGGTATATATATTTTAATGAATCTGGTATATGTTAGTACTATTTCAGTTTCCTTTGAATTCTTTGGATTGATTCTTTGGATAATAGTTAATGTAAACAAGTATTTATGTTTTACTGACCATTTGGGTTTTCTCTTATTTGAATTGTTTATATTTTATACTTACAATTTATATTTGATTGACTATTTCTTAATGATATCTAATGTCTTTTTGTATATTTTGTGTATTGCTTGGCAGTTACATTCATTGCAAATATCTTCTCTCTGCCCAGGACTTGTCTTTTTACATTATTAATGTTGTCTCTTATGTACAATTTTTTAAAAAGTAATCACATTTCCAATATTTTCCAAGAGGAAAAAACTCCCCATAATATGTTTTCTGCTATTTTTTTTTCAAATGATTTACAGTTTTGTTTTTCTGGATCTTATTTTATATAAAATTTGAGATGGAAATCTCTATTTTTTTCCGCAAATGGATAATCCATCATCTGATTTACAGAATCATCCATTAATTCCCTATGGATTTGCAATACGACTTCTTCCAATGTACAATTTCCAAATTATGTGTGGGTCTGCTTCTAGACACTGTTTTATTGGGGTATTTGTATGTCTCTGTGAAGTTAATACACGCTGAATTACAATAGCCTTACCATAAGTCTTAATATATGCTTGTCCACATTCCCTGGACAATTTTTTCCTCTTTAAAATTGTCTGGTATATTCTTGTCTCTTATATTTCCTGTGAACTTTAGGATCAAATTGTCAAGTTCCATAAAAGAGCTGCTGGTATTTTGATTGGACTTGTATTGAACTTATAGATTAATCTGGGAAAATTTGCCATCTACATATTTTCAGTCCACACACAGAACTGTATATCTCTTTATATATTTAAACTTCTTCTATGACCTTCTGAAAGGATTTATAATTTTCTCCATAAAGACTTTTGCATTTTTCCAGATTTGTTTCAAGAATACCTTACAGACTATAATTAGTGTTTGGGTGGTGAACATGATGTAATCTACACAGAATTCGAAATATATTATGAAGTACATCTGAAAGCTATATAATGTTATAATCCAATGTTACTGCAATTAAAAAATAAATAAAATTAAAAAAGAATACATTTTTGTTGCTATTGCGAATGTTATTTTAAACATATTTTACGTTTATTGTGCATATGTTTGAAAATTATTAATTTTGCCTTCTCATTATGTTGTCCTCAATTTTATTAAACTATCCTATTAACTCTAGGTTTGTCTTTTTTTTTACTGTATATTTTCTAGGTAAAAACTCATAACTAAAATCATGGGTGTATCAACATTGTTCTTTCTTTTGATTTTTATACTTCCCTTTTTTGTTTTTCTTATTTTTCTCTGTTGGCCAGGACTTCCAGAACAAGGTAAACAAGTGGAGACCTTAATGAAAATGTCATTTTTCTCCTGAGCTGAAATGTCAATGCTTCTGAACTTATACCAGTAAGAATATTGTTTAGTTTGTGGTGGTTGTTTTGTTTATTGTGCGTATGCTTAACAGCTTAGGGGAATCACTTACTATTTCAAATTTTCTAGGATTCTATAACAGGAATAAGTATGAAATTCTGTCAAATACCTTTTTAGGATCTATTGAAATGGTTATCATATTTTTCCTTCTTTAATCTATTAACACGGTGTTTTACGTTGATCAGTTTCGTTAGCTGAATCATTAACTTGAACAACAAAAACAGTGATAAACATCTGATAAATTTGTTGTGCTATTTTACATAGAGTTTTTGAATCTTTGTTTAGCTATTATCTATTTTTTCTTCTCTCTTTACATTTTGTTTCTTTTCTTTCATTCTTCCTTTTTCCCTTCTCATACTTCCTTTTAATTTCTTTCTGTATTTTTTCCTTTCTCCCTTCTTTCCTCCTCTCCTCATTTGTTCTTTTATTGCCATATAAACTACATATGTTATAAACCCAACAGTACTGTGTTAGATCCATTGCCTTATACAATCACGTCTTGTAAAAAAGTTGAGGAGAAATGAGAACAAATGTATAGTTTGTTTTACTATTTTTTCCCACATCTTTAATATTTACAGAGCCCTTCACTTCTTCCTGTGGATTTGATTTAAGATCTGATGTCACTTCCTTGCAGCCTGAAGGATTTCTTTTAGAATTTCTTCTAAGGCAGGTCTGGTAACAATACATTCTCTTAGTCTTTGTAATGGTAAGTTTTATTTGACTTCCATTTTAAAACGGATCTGTAATTCTTGGTAGACAGTCTTTGTTTTTGTTTTTAAGCACTTCGAGTTGTCATTCCACTGTCACCGGCCTCTGTAGTTCCTGAGGGAATCAGCCTTTACTCTTATTTGTGCATCTTGAGTCATTTTTCTCTTGTTGTTTGCAGTTTCCTTTTGGTCTTTGTCTCTCAGCAGATTGACTGTGTGTCTAGGTGTGAATCTGTTTGTCTTTATTCGACTCGGAGTTTGTTGAATTTTTTGCATGTGTGTTAGGTAGGTTGTCTGTTTTTAAACCATAGTTGGAAAATTTTCAGCTGTTATTTCTGCAAATTTTTTTCTACAGCTTTCACTCTATCCTTTCCTTCTGGAACTCTTATTCCTCATATGTTGGTACAATTGATATTTTTTCCCAGGTTTATGAGGCTTTGTTCACTTTCCTTCAATTTTTTCTCTCTGTTCTTCAGATTGTGTAATTTTTATTGCTCTATTTTCAAGTTCAGTGGTTCTTTCTCTGCCTTCTCAGATCTGCTAAGCCCCTCAGATGAATTTTGTATTTCACTTATTGTACTTTCCAACTCCAGAATTTTCATTGGAGCCTTTTTAAAAACAATTTTTAATCTCATTTTGAGACTATCTATTCACTACCTCATTGTTACCATGCTCTCTTGCCTTCAACTATGGTTTTCCTATCATTATTTCAACCTATTTATAATAGCTTCTTTAAAGCCTTTGCTTACTCTAACATCTTGAGGCACTCAGAAAAAGTTTCTACGGCTTTCTCTTTTTTTTTCTGTGTTTGGGTCACACTTTCTTGTTTCTTTCACATCTCCTGATTTTTAGTTGAATACTGTCTTTTTTGTTTGTTTTAGGAAGATTAGCCCTGAGCTAACATCTGTGCCCATCTTCCTCTATTTTATATGTGGGATGCCAGCCACAGCATGGCTTGATGAATGGTGCAAGGTCCACCCCCGGGATCTGAACCAAACCCTGGGCCACCAAAGCGGAGTGCGAATACTTAACCGCTGCGCCACTGGGCTGGCCCCAGGATACTGGACATTTTTGATAATATATTGACAACTCCAAATTTGGCTCTTACCTCCCTCCAATCTGGGTTGTTGCTGTTTGTTTGCTTGTTTACAAACTTGCCTAGACTAAATCTGTGAGATATGTCTCCCACTAACATATGGCCATTGATCTCTGCTCAAATTTTTCGTTGGTTTCATTTTTAAGCCATGATTCCTGTTTTGGCATCAGTTAGAGATCATCCACAGATTGGTCAGAGTTTGTCTTCAAAAACTTCAAGCTTTACTAGCATCAACCCTCAGCTAATGGATTTTTGTGGGGACTGAAGTGTACATTCAAACTTCAGGTTATTTTCAAATCTGCCTCACCTCTTAGGTTCTGCCTGGACCTCTCGTGACTCTTCTGAGTGTTTACTTGGTCCTGCCAGTCCTGTGGACCACATATGTGTGGTGGTGTGTATCCACTCTGGTTGCTTCTGCACATGCACGTAGCTTGTGGTAGATCCAGAGAGTGTGGCAAACTTTCTGAGCTCTGTAGGACTGTCACACCTCCTAGAATTCTCTGGTAAATCCCCAGTTAGTCCGCTGGCCCTCCCTGTTTGCTTGCTACTGAATCAACACTTTGACAACCCTTAAATCAAGTCAGTCTCCTCCAGCAGCACAAAAACTGCTAGCTTTCCCAGCTTGCCACGTCTTGGTTAAAGAACCATGATGACAGAACTCAGGCTGCAGGTAGAGAGAAAGGGAAGCAGCCATGGGGAAGAATGCCACACACCTGCACCTGTTCTTACCCAAAGTTCATTAATAAATGTGTTTTTCATGAATAAACACTTCTCAGTTTGTCGTGTACCTTTGGTCACATTCCAAAGTGCTGATGAAGTTGCTGGCTTTGGACATTTGGTCCCACTTTATAGTTGCTTTTTAGCAAGTGGATTTGTCAACCTCCTTACTCCATCATTCAGGAAGTCAGATTTCTAGTGTAACTTTTATGCTCCATGATTTATAGGACAATCTACCTTGCCAAGTGACTACATCCTTTGAATTCATTCTTATGTATTTCAGATGCCTCTGAGCTCTGAAATACAGAGAGTGTCCCTTACAGAGGCTGTTTGTTGTGCTTCCTTGAACTAGCAGAATATGTTACTGTCCCCAAATTGTTTGTGTTTCTAATGTGATTTGACCAGATTTGCTCTTTTGTGGCCAAACCAGAGTCTTCTTTTAGGTAAATCAGATTTGGTTTATTGATTTATCAGCTTTTAGTAGACTTGAGACGATGCTCAGAAAATTAGTTTACCTTAAATTTCTTCCAACATATTAATAACTTCATAATTCTCAGTTAGCAGCTCTGCCTCTGCCAGAGCTGTCCTACACGTTTAGTTTGGCCTTGCTTTTAATACACAAATTTATAATGAACAAACATGGACTTAGCTGTAGGTGACACATATTTATTGAGCTACCTATAATACATTCCCTTGCTCCCTTCTTTTGGATTTCTATCTTGATACTAACACACAATTTACTATTATTTTAGTCTCTAATTCTGCATCACAGTGATTTTTCTTTTCACAAATAAATGATTCCCATATAAAATTTCGGGTGGGAGAGTACCTCAGGTGGTTATTAAGTAATAAGTGGCAAGAAAAATGATTGTGAGATTCCTGGGTGATAATAAATATCAGTTATTACCTCACCCTGATGCTAGTTTCAAGGATCTGGAGGCATAATGGGAAGAGAACAGTAGCTGTTACTCTTTGACAACTTACTATATACAGATGCTATGGTTTATCTGCATTATTTTACTTGAATTATTTAACATAGTTCTCACACTAAAACTATGAAGTAGGTACTATTAATATTCACATTTCTAAAGTTAAGAAATTAAGGCACAGGACCTGGGTTTGAAATCTTACTTAAGAGCCCAATATGGTACAGTCGCTCACTAATCAGAACAGATGCTCGCTCCATACAACCAGGATGGCTGTCCTGGTACTTACAGAACTAGTGCTGCTGAGGGGGATTTGAGCAAACGATAAATCAGTATTGCATTTAGCTGCAAATGGCAGAAATTTCAAAGAATAACAGCTTAAATAAGGGATTCATTTCTTTCACACAAAAGTAAATCAAGGATTAGACTGGCCCCGGATTGCATTATGTCTTCACCATAACGTGTTCATGCTCTTTCTATCTTCTTGCTTTACCTGTGGCTTTTGTCCTCACGGTCACAAGATGGGTGCTGAACCTTCAGACACCATGCCAGCATTCCCAAAATAGAGAAGAAAAAAATGGTAAAGGGCAAAGTGTGGAAGAGATGGTCTTGTGTCTTTTAAAAACTTTTCTTGATTCTGTCTTCTGAATGCATTGATTAGGAATACAACCAGATGTTAGATGCCTCCTGATGTGATGCAATATACAGTCTCCATATAAAATTATGTGCTATTTTTTATAAAGTATTCTTGCCAAGAATTTGGACTGAAATCTAATCAATGAAAAGTTATGGTAACTTCCAAGTTACAGCAAATGCAGGGCTAAAGAAACAGGTGAAATGACACAAAGAAGAAGCAATCATATTTATTCAGAATATAGACTATTCTATGGGACAAGTAACCGGGTTTCATTAATAAATCAAAGAAAAACAATTCAGAGAAAAATGATAGGTGAGATTACTCTAGATTAAAGAGGTTTAGGGGCCAGCCTGGTGGCGCAGCGGTTAAGTTTGGGCCCTTCTGCTTTGGTGGCCCGGGGTTCGCTGGTTCAGATCCCTTAATTTTTTTTTTTTTTTTTGATATTAACAAAATATTGCTGATTTTGTGGGCATATAATGGCATCATGGTTTTGTAAAGAAAATGTTCTTGGTTTTGAAAGATACATATGGAAATATTTAAGGGTAAAATGATGTGATCTAATATGTATTAAAGGAAGAAGAGTGTGGAGAAAAGACAGGGAACATGGGGCCCCTGCCAGGCCCAATGCATTTCAGTGGCAGAAAAAAAAAAAAAGTAAATATATAAAGTGAAAAAAACTAAAGTGTTAAAACTAGGAAACAGCCCCAAAAAGTCAGACTTTTTTTTCATTCCAGTTTCCTTTCAGGGCTATCCTTATGCCACTTTGCAAATTCCCTGGCATCTCACCTTTGGGGGCTATTCCTTTCTCTCTCCTGTGCCATTCAGATATGCCAGTTGCTCACTTTCCCTTGGTTTCACCAATAGCCACTCACATATACTTGAATATGGAGCACCCTTCCTGATGTTTGGAGACTTACAGATGCTCCACAGCAGAAATGCAAACAACTTCAACTTAGTTTCAGGCTTTGGCCTCCCATCCTTTTTTTCAGCCCTCCCCACTCTTCTCTTTGTTCTTCCTGACGGTCCTCAGAAAGTTCCCTATATATTACTATACAGAGCAATGCAGCTTTCTGCTCCCCGTCACATTTCCATTATCACTATGTGTCTGGCCAATGCTGCACCATCTCTTCTGAGTTTCATCATTGTCTTTCCCACACCAGTCTCTGTAAGAAGAAGGAGAATATTATAAGATTCGCTTCCCCTCTGATATAAACTGTGCTAGAGCAAAACTAGCTATAGTAATTTTGATTTTAATTATTTTTTCTTTGTATTGCAAATGTATTTACCTAATTGAAATCTTACTTTATGTGAGCAGAGTACTGTGCACTGGTTACCAACCCCAGGGAAGGACTCTAAACACTTCTGCCCATTGCACCTTGGCATCGGAGTCACCAAGGAAACCACACTGCAGTCAAGCACAGGATGAAACACTGCTTTACTTATATAGAGAAGAGATAGAACAAGGTCATCTTCAGGAGTGGGTGTTGGTCCCCCATGGCCAGCGAGTCTCTCCTGGTGGCCGGCTGACGCAGGGCAATTAACCTATGTAGACTCCTCTTGTGCCACAGTGGAAGGACCCTGCCCTCCCTGTGGAGGACAAATATAACAGTGGGGTTGCCCAGGTGCCATATGATTCACATACTTTAAGCAGAGACAAAAAGGAGTACTTACTGAGCCTGTGACGAGAAGGGATGCTCCCACACAAGGTGATAAATCCAATGCAGGCTGTGTGGGCTCTTCATCTCTAGGTAAGGAAGTGTTTCCCACCCAAGGCCCACTCTCATGTGGCTGAGTGGGGGTCAAAAGACTGTGCACAGGAGACTGTCTTTCCCAATACTTAATAAGCTATTTTTTGATTTTACATTTTCCATGTTCTTATGCATTATTGGCAATATTATCATTCTTGTCTTTTGTCAACTTCCAAAAGAAAAAAAAAGTTCCTACATATCCTTTGTTATTGTCACCCACTGTGGAAGACAGATTAGCTATATTCTTCTCTGTCTTCACAATCATGTTATTTCAGAATACTTTGATACAAAGACTTTCCTCTCCTTTGATTGCCAGAACAATGTCCACTCAGTAATAGTCATAGCTGTGATAATGATATTAAAGTGTAATGCTGAGGAAACAGTTCTGGGCTTCAGTTTTTCCATCTGTAAAAGGAAGGATACAGGATGGATGATAACTAATGACCCCTTCCACTTTAAGTTTTCATTAAACGGCATGTTCTTTTTCATTTTCCAAAAATGAGAGAACTGATTAGTATAAAAAGATTAACTAACATCCCAAAGACAGTATTGAAAAACATGGTAAATTTAGATTTGTCCTCTTAAAATCTTTGCCTAATAAGATAAAATTCCTAAGGTTTACTTTTCCAAGTTACAACAAAATTCTGGACGACAAACCCAGATATAGGCATTATGGACCAGCTTGCTTTGTAGAAGTCACTCATGGCATCTAAACTTTGTATCCATACACAGTGTTGGAAAGGGAGGGTCCTTTTTTTCTTTTGGGATGAGTAACTTTAAAGAGACATCAAGCTGGAGACAAAATAAAGATCTATTAAGTGGTAATAATGTCAGACCTGTTCAATGCCTCTAAAAGCGAAATATCTGCAGACTTTGAATCAATCTGCTTGAGCAGCAGCACCTATGAGCTCTAACAAATGTGTATAAATAGAGGACAGGATTCCCATCTACAATGTCTTTGCCAGCACTGAGATGATGATTAATGAAACACTGCTGGGCTGGAGATTTGTAAAGAGCGGATGGCAGCAGGATTCCCAAGGAGCTTTTGAATTGGAATTGAAGAGGGTAAGCTCAAGCAGAGAAGGCAGAAGTATCGCTGTAAGGATGAACAGAATTGCAGCTTCAAGCAACGCACCCTAGATGTGGATTGCTGGGAAACCATGAAGAATGGGGTCGTTCTCTTTGATGGATGCTTCAGGTTGACTAAGTCTAAACTGTGGACGCATGACTAAGCAGCGCGCTAAGTGGATACACTAGAACCTCGTGGATTTACACCCATAATATAGAATATATGAATAATTTAAACACTGCTGATATGACATCTTCTTTTGAACTACCTGTGGGAAAAACTCCTTGTTTAATCAATTGCAAATTACATAAACACTAAAATTCCTAAGACTGCACAAACTTTCATTATTATTAGAATCACCAATTTTAAACAGTTGCAAAGTTACTCATTATGAATCATTCTTTCACACATATTATAATAATTTCTCAGTGCTTTTCACCAGGAAATCCCTTGTTAACTGATTTATTTTAAACATTGAATCAGTTAAATAATACTTTTTATCATTCAGATTTCCATTTAACTTAGAATAACTTCTATAATATTTGTCTTAATTGGTTATAATTTATTTATTTTGAAAATGTAAACTGAGACTTATTTTGTCTACTATGTATTTTGGGGTACTATGTACCCCACACTGGACTAAGCATTTCATTTCTTAATTAATATGCAAACTGTCTTACCATATATATTCTATATTCACTCTCATTTTATAACTGAGGAAACTCAGGGTAAGTGAGGGGAACTAACTTTATCAAGTACACACTGCTAGTGAATGGTAAAGCTGGTAAATCCCACATTTCTCTGTCTCCCAGAATAATCGTCTGCTATATGTCATATATCGTATGGAAGCACCCAAATCATGCTTTGCCAATCTCAAGAACTCAATAACTCCTATCGATTCTTTTCTACTTTATAAGTTGGCAATGCAAACAGATTTTTTTTTTCCTTTGGTGAGTAAGATTGCCCCCAAGCTAACACTCCTTGCCAATCTTCCTTTATTTTATATGTGGGACCCCACCACAGAATGGCATGACAAGCACTGTGTAAATCTGTGCCTGGGATTGCAACTGCAAACCCCAGGCCACCAAAACAGAGTACACAAACTCAGCCACTACGTCGCCGGGCTGGCCCCACAAATGGAATTTTAATTATAGATCAATCAACATGAATTTAGTGAATTTCAACTAAATTTAAAACTTTAATAGATTCTGTGGTTGAGTCCCC
The DNA here is from genome assembly GCF_037783145.1 of Equus przewalskii. Taxonomy (NCBI): domain Eukaryota; kingdom Metazoa; phylum Chordata; class Mammalia; order Perissodactyla; family Equidae; genus Equus; species Equus przewalskii. The sequence continues at coordinate 68,173,040 of NC_091847.1, forward strand.
AATATGGACTCCACCCCAGCTGATAATACGAGCAAATCACAGTAATTCCAATCCTCTTGCTTGACCAGTGAAAGGAAAGGCAGGTGTGTTGGCTGCTTTGGGTAAAGATAGGAACACAGAAGGATGAGGCCATTCATCTCTCGTGAGCAATTAGCCTTAGGGTAAGACCAGCATTGTGAATGAGAGAAAGAATTAGACTCATTTATCACATTGTGAGCCTCTGGATCTAATGACTCCGAGCCCAGCTCTACTCATAAGCCTTTGTGAGTTTATGCATATAATATTTTTAAGTCAGCTTGAGTAGGGTTTACTGTTATTTGCATACAAAAAGTAGGAGCAGTAAGAACTTAGAGGATATGTATCATAGGATCAAATTAGCATGAATTTGAAAGCCAGGCAGAAGTGTACAATTGGCTCTGTAGACAATGAAGAGCCATCTTCAGTTTTAAAAGTGATGATGGCATGATGCAAGATATCTGAAACCAACTGGCTTGGTGGGGTAATGCAACATAGATTCCTTGGTGGAGCATGGTGAGACTTTGGAATAATGTTAAAGGCATAAAGTGAATAGAGTTTATTTTAAAGAAAGGAGAAGAGACGACTCCCAGATGTGGTGAGAAATAATAGGATTGTTATTTACCTATGGCAGCTGATTAGCTAGATTCTTGAGATAAGGAAGAAGGTAACAACAAAGAGGAATATGAATTCCTTAGTTTGGATAATAACAAATAGCATTTATGTAGAGTCTTTCTATGTGCCTATCATTGTTTTAGGTGCTTTACATAGATTGACTCATTGAATTACCAAACAGACTTATATGATAGTTGCCATTATCTCCCTTTTAGAGATGAGAAAACAGAATAGCTTGCCCAAGGCCACATAGCTAGTGAATAAAAGATTCAGGATTAAAATGCATGTAGTTAAATGTCAAGTATGGAGTTTTGGGGGAAAGAATCTGGCTTTAGGAAAATAAGATGTCTTGAGCATATTGAGTTTGAGATGTTGATGAGGCTCCTAGATATCCAGGACCAGAGTTTAGGTGAATGAATGGTCAAGGCGATGAATAATCTTGGAACTTCGGATTTCGCACCAGTGAATCGCAAAAGCAGTAACCTAATAACACCACATAAATTTGAAAAGCACATTTCAACACTGTTCTTAGCAAGAGTTCAAGTGACTTACTAAATTAATAAGCCTTTAATTTACACTAGCAATATAAAGGGTACAAATAAAAAAATACCAAAAAGTAAAAAAAAGAAATTTGGCAGTGACTTTGCTTTTACCATGAGAGTTATAAAAAAGTGTGTTTCAAACAGGAATGGGATTATTGTATGATTAAATTTTGCCAGTTCATCTCACTGTTCTCCTATTTTTCTATCTAACTTGGTAGAAATACTAAACATTAAGGTATGACCACACTGTCCATATGCTGAAACAGCCCTCATTCTTCTCACAATTTAGCAGTTAATCTATCACTGTGCAATGCAAATGATTCTCTTTTCTTCAAAGATGACTTCATTTTTACTAAGGTTCCTTTAGATGCATAATCGCTCGAGAAAGTGGGGAAGAGTTCAGATGTGTGATAAATTATGCTGCTTCTGTGTATTTTATTCTCAGGTTTACTTGATATATATGGCTTAAGAAAAATGCCTAGAGGTATGTCAGGGGAAAACATCATTTCTCACTCCATTGGCGATCTTTTATTGTCTTCTTTTAGGATGATTAGTAAGATTATCAATCTATCATTAATTCAAATCTGAGCTTCAACTGATTTAATCAGACTATCAGATGTGAATATAATAACTTGAGGCTTTGATTCAGTGGAAACATAGAAAGAAGAAAGAAGGAAAGTTATAAGAAATGAGAGATCAGACTCTATCTGTTGTGGACCAATATTCTATGCTGGCCACACCACATTGTCATTTTAATTTTACGACCTACTTTCCATGTTTGCAAATACCTGTAGAGGAGGAAGACATTTCCTCTACCCACTCTGGGTCCTTCTGGCCAGAGAATGAATTAAATTCACATGAGGCAGAATAACAGGAGAAAAGTAAACAAAGCTTTATAACATGTATACATGGGAGAGCCTCAGGCAAACTGAGCAACTCGCCAAAATGGCTGAAGCCACCACCTTAAATATCATCTCCAGCTAAAGACAAAGGAGGATGTTGGGGGTGGGAAGAGTCAGTTATGGGAGGTTACCAGACAAGTACAGTAAACAAGAGTGAGTTTATTATCCAGATTTAAGTCCTTGCCTTCCGAATTGATAAGAGTTTCTAGAGGTAGGGTCATCCCCCCTTCTTCTTGTACAGAGAGGGAGACACATTTACAGATGGAGATTTCCTTTACAATGTAAATGTGTCTTAACAAAGGGTAAGTAAATTCTACTTTTAAGAGTTTCTTTGCTGTCTACAGTTTTTTTAAAAGTAACCAGCCCAAAATATCCCTCATGCCAAAGAGACATATCTTGAGGTGGCCAATTCCAGTTCCCCACATACACAAATGATGCAAATATAAAGCAATGAATTTTATCAAATTAAATGTATAGATTACACATTATAGTGTATATAGTGCCCATGAAGACGATATAATCTTAAGACTAATGTTCCGTTCAGACAAAGTGGTTTCAAGAAACGCTCTTTAGACTCTCTCTGTTTCCTTAGCATCAAGCCATTTCAGGAAAATGTACAGCTATTGAACTTAAACTAACTAAAATATTTAAGCCGTTACAAGCTTATCATAAAAATCTGATAAGGTGATATCACCAAACAATATCTAATTTAAAAGTATAGAGATGCAAATATTTAGTAAAACATTAGTTTCATGTGAACTTTTCTTATTTTTCTTTTTCTATACTTATTAGATGGACCTACTATGTGCCAGGAATAGAGATACTAGAGGAAAAGCCACTGACCTCAAGTCATTCATTGACAGTCTGGTAACAAACACAGATGACGTGGAGACAAAACGTTTTACTTCTAAAGTTTTTTTTTTATAGATTTGGTCATTTTTTACTCATAAACTATTTTATGTTATCATATACCTTCAAGCTTTGAAGTTTTTTTACAAGAATTTTCCCTTTTCAAGTCCTCAGGAATAACTCTCACATTTATAAATGTTCAGCTTCATGTGAAAACATAACGCACTTTCTACTTTTATTGATTTTCCTGAAATGTAAATTTTATGACAAATAACATAAATGAAAAAATTTATTACTGCAAAGATATACTTTATATAATTTGAAAACATTTTCCATCACTGAATTAGTATATTTCTGACTTTAGATTAATGTAAAATAAGTAACTACTTGAAATAAAGTGGAATATTGTTAAACATTTACAAAGGAAATACCTTATACCACCTTATATATTAATATAATATATAATACTATATTAATATTATGTTATTTATAAGTAGTTCATATAATATTTAGTTATATATCACACATTTATTCTATTATTTGCTATTATAATTTCTATATTATTTATTGTATGATATATCTGTTGATTATATTATATTATATTTATTATATATTATATATATTTTATATACATAAAATGAGTTATCTTCCTTTCCTCTATTTTTCTACTTTTCCAAAATTAAAGTGGGGGCATTCGCTTGTTACCTAGATCTGAGGTGAAAAGAATTCCAATCATTCATTTGAATCAGACATTAACTGCAGTCACCATTCATATGTTCATCCGGAGAGGATGAATAATAAACCTTATGCTCTCTACAGCAAAACGAATACAAGACGTTATTTTCATCTAAGCACAAAAACAAGTATGCGAGAGAGAATTTTTAAATGACAAATATTCCCGATTTCCAGTTAAGCTAAGTTGTGAAGAATAAGTTGCGAAGTCTAATATTTGTTCAAAATCTCTAAGAGTATGTTCGGATAGAATGCGAAAGAATTATTCCGCCGTCCTTTAACGCTTTTCTGAATTTTGATACTCTTTCCTCTGCAGCATCCAGCATAGTGTTTTAGTAAAGAAGGGGTGCTAATGAGAGAGTGCGGCGAGAATGAATAAAAGTACTTCTATAGGAGGCACTATGACTTAGGTCATGTTTCTTTCCCTCCGGGCCCTCACTCTCTGAAAATGTCGCCCAAGGCAATTCAAATCGTGTTTTATCTGAGGCGATGCGCGGCTGTACATCCGCTCCAGCCGCAGAGCGAGGCGCTGAGGGGTTACTGAGGCAGAATTAGGCTAATCGAGTTTCCGTTTCCATCCCGCCTAAAGGGAAAGATGACACCTGCTTGAGCAGCTTCAAAGTGTTGAAATCCTTTCTGCTTTCATGTGGTTACTATGCATATTCTCTGGTGGATTAAATGAGGGGAATGCATTATAGTTTTAAACTTTGATGCCCCATTAAGATGAATATGCACCTAATGATCTGAAAAATTACCAGCGCTGCTTCCACCCACTCCCTTCCCCACCCCCCATCATGAGGAACCAGCTAATCAGGCTGGGAGTGTGTCTGCTGTGCTTTTAAACCACTGGCTATGAAATTTGGCCAAGGACCATATTAAAACACATGTTTAGTACAGTAACAATATAAGCAATAAATGATGTTTCAATTAATAGCGAAAAAAGAACAGTTTGTCTTTTAATAATGAATACCATAGTCTGCTGCAATTTGGATATAAACAGGATGTAGACACAAAACCCAGTGGATATTATTTATAGGCCAGATGTCCTTAGTACTGTCACTGTTTTGCAATTCCAGTAACTACCTTCACATATACTCCTCACCAAAACACATAGAATATTTTGAAAAACAAGCAATTTTTGTCACCTTAGTGACACTTAAGGTTTATAAAAAAAAAAGCTGTAATGCAGCAATTTAAGGCAGTCTGAATTTAAAATATGTCCTTGCTGCTTAGGTCAGGTGATATAAGAATGAAGCAGTTTCAGGGGACAGCATCAGGAGCGGAAGCCAATTATATTTCGGTGTTATTCACGGATCTTCTTACCTGCCGAGCGGAGTGCGGCAAGTTGTATTCACGCTGTGATCTACGAGCCTAGATATGAAGCTCAATTTTCTCTGGAGGGAAATCTAACAAACAGTTGACAGAGCAAAACACAGTTAAAGAGCAACAAATTTTTAAAAATCTAATAAATATGGTGGAAATATTTTTTTTAAAGGGCATTTTATAATGTGTAATTCAAAGCAAAAGTTTAGCTTCTGTGCAAAGGAAACATGATGTTAACACTAATCCTGAGCAAAGTTTGTATTTTCTTTAGAATGTTCCTTTCTTTAACCCTGGTTGTAACACAACTTTTATAATGATAAGCTGGTGTCATTAAGTCAGTAACCATTTTAGCACATAGGAAATCTTATATTTGAAACTTAAAGCACACGCTCTACTTTTAAAAAGTCTAGATGCAAATTTAACTTTGCTTTTATGTTCAATACGCAACACATTTTTAGTATTTATCAGAAAGTAATCTTTGTTGTTAAATTCCCTTTTATGATCATACACTTTATCTACGTTTGACAGAAAACATAGATATTAATAGATATGAAGGATATACTGCCAGAAATATGAATATGTTCAAAAAGCCTTTTGACAAATTTACGAATGACAAATCCATATGAGTTATTAAGAGACAATTATCAATGTTGTAGAGAGAAATGACTCTCTTCTAGAAAACATTTTCTGGAGTGTATGAATGTAGTTGTTGACATTTATTTTTAAATTCTAGAGAATTGTTTCTCAACTATGGATATTACTGCTTTTAATCTTTAGCTGGAGCAAATAATATCTGTATTAATATATTCCTTGTTATTAGTTCTTTGGTTATTTTTATTTCCCATCCTTGCCTTTATAAGAAAACTGTTAGCCTATATGTCATATTTTGAAGAGTTCAATCTTGCTGTTAATTCAGAAAAGCCACTTGAAAGAAGGAAGCTCCAGTCTTGGCACAGCCATTTTATGATAAACTTGTTAAAGCCATTAAGGTATGTGTGAAAGATTTTAGAAAGTGTAACTCTACACCAGGATGTCTGTCTTGTCAGAGTACTGCTTCATTTTTCCAAGCACAATTGGTTTAGGATGCACATAAAATCTTCTTATATGCCATTATCATGTGTCATATTTCAGCAATTGTTTCCATTTACTTAAATGCCAGTGGAGACAAGATAGCCATTGGCCCTTCCTCTACTGTCTCACTGATAAAACATTATTAGGAAAATACCAACTGTAGTCCATAGGCAATTCACCCAAAATCTAAGCATGGGAACAGGTAACTATGCTGTAATTCATACAAGTTTATCAAAAAATCACTGTAGACTGCAATAATTCCTTGGGGAAGCAGTTATAGAAAAAAGGTATTAGAGATTGAGTGTTTGCTTGTTCTGTATCACAGGGAAAAAAAGAGCAGAATGGAAACAATAGATTTCAAAGAATTATCTTTCTCTTTTGAATTTTATTCACATCTCATTGTGTGTGTGTGTGTATGTGTGTGTGTGTAAACTACATTTAGGATATCTACAATGCACCCATGAAAACTGTTACATTATGTGGAGAGGCATGAAAACAAGGAGCATCAGCCATTAATATAATAAGCTTCATTTGTTATTGTTTGTGTTACAATGCAATTGCATATTTTCAACATGATGGGGAATCCTCTACTGATTCTGACCAATTGTGTTTAATATCACAAGTGGCTCTGATCCTCTCTGTGGTATCATTAAGAAAAAATTATGTCCAACAGGAATTAGAATCCAAGATTTTCTAACCTTGTCTGAAAAGTGAGTTCAATGGCAGGCAGTGCCTCACACATCCAAGTTAATTTGTAATGATTTGACTAAGTGCTGACTTGAAAGAATCCTTCGATGACCACCAGCGCTCTTTTTTCCCCAATGGCTCTCTACAAATCATCTCATATACCACAGCACAAGGCTAGAAGCTAAAAAAATGAATACACCGGTAATTTCTTTTTGACAATGATTTGACACCCAGCTGATGGGAGTAGCTAACAGAATGACCTTCAGGCTGTTAGCTCTGCTAAGAGATTCACTTGAAACACCCATGGGGTTATGGATTCCTGCTAATAGCAGCAATAGAATGGATGATAAAATTATGGCAGGCTAGAAATGCTTTCTCAATTAATTTCCCATCATGTTAAAGCCATTATCATTGGATGTCATCTAGCGAAATGGGGGGAAATTCTCTAGTACCTATGAAAGTTCCTCTCAGTTAGAACAATGTATAATAGCAGATAATAGCAAATCAGAATCTTAGGACTGTTTACCTTCAAATAAAACTTTTATGGTATTGATCGTCAAGCACTGACAACTGAATTTGGGTTAAAAGTCATGCATGTGGGAAGGAATAGAAATGCGCACTTGTGGATGGCATAGACTTTAACATGAAATTTTTAAAAACTCAAATGATAGATTAAGTTACTGGCCAAAGTAGCAAAGGAGACAGACAAATATAGAGCCGCACTGTACTTTCCTATGGGTTTCCTATGGCTTTAGGATGGTTCCCATTTGGGCTGCTGGCTTCTGATGAGCAAAGGTAAACAGAGAAAGAATATCCTTTAATATTAGGGCATCTTCATTTAGGGAAACTGCTTGTGCAAGCAGTGTTACTCAGGACAATACTTTAATTCCATGACCATTTATTAAATCATCTTGAAAATGTAATGTAAACACAAGGAGTTTCCTCAATATCAGGCAGGCAAGGGGGAGCCATGAGGAACGAAGTGAGGTGTTATTTTATATGTATAAAAATTCGAAAGGAGGATGTTTAAGAAACTAACTTAAACTTTTAGGTGTACATGAAGTTTTATCCAAGTGGTAAGCTTTTTTCAACAAAAATGTAGCTCATTAAAATTTAAATCGTATGTTATTCTTCATCATCAGAACCCTTTTTGTCACTACTCGTTGTTTGCATAATAACATGACTGTTAATGTTGAGATCGAGTAAAAACCAAAATTGCATTTGTTGATCTGTCTTAAATGTCCCCATAGAATAAAGAACACCTAGTTAAGAAATGATTTAAGTATCTTCATATGGGTCAAGGTTTAATTGGAAATTCAATAAATACATATGCCTAGAAGACTTTATTTAAAAAGAAAAAGCAAGTCAAGAGTCAGAGAAATACTTTAAAGTGATTTTGGAAATCAGGAAAAATAAATGATACAAAGATTCTTTGCAAATCATTTAATTAAACGCTTGACAGTATAGCGTTATCTAATGAAAACTGTTTTTTGGTACTTTCTTTATGTTGGGCTATTCTATATATCTAGCATTTTCTTATGCTAAAGAGATTACTATAAAATCTAATAATAGAGAGATTATTATAAAATCTCATAATATTCCCTGAGAGATAGCAATTATGATGCTCTTTACTTTCCCTTCTTGCTTACATTGGTATGTATACACATGTCACTCAACTGTAGCAACTGGTATAGATAGATATGCATGTCAGACTGCTTTGTATATATGCAACTCACTCAATTCTAGTTGGTACTGTTATTTTAATAATTTTTCCCTTCCGCCTCCAGCTTTTTGTGTTTTTTTGATGAGGAAGATTGGCCCTGAGTTAACATCCACTGCCAATCTTTCTCTTTTTGCTTGAGGATGATTGCCCCTGAGCTAACATCTTGTGCTTATTTTGCATGTAGGATGCCACCACAACATGGCTTGATGAGCAGTGTCTAGGTCCATGCCTGGGGTCCAAACCCGTGAACCCTGGGCTGCCGAAGCAGAGCCTGTGAACTTAACCACTATGCCACTGGGCCAGCCCCTCCACTTCCAGCTTTTTGATAACGAATTTTTTGTGTGTGTGCAAAATATTTGATACTAAAAGAAAATTTATGGATAAACTAACCTCCTCAATATATTGATTAGAACTCTTCAACACAAAGAAAGCATTATTATTTGACCCATGTCACTTGAGCTTGTTAGTTACAGAATAGAGACTAAATCCTTAATATCTTGTTTAGTCCTGTTTCTATTAAACTGTTGGGTTGTCCCTACTCTATTGAAACCAACATAAAATGTGTGAGTTCATGTCTCTAGTTAAAATCCATTGTTTGTTTTATATTTCAGTTTTTATGTTAACTAAACTGTATCACTGTATAACTCCTCTTCTTACATAATTAATGAATTAACTGTTTTTAACTATTTTTTCAACTTTTATCTCATACATATTATGTCCTTAAAATGAATATTTAAATTTTGTGTATATGTGGTCTCAGGATACAAAGTCCAAAAACATAGATTCCTTGAAAAATGTGTACTCTACTAGTGGACTCTACTGGTAATTGCAGGCTAATAATATTTAGGGCAATATTCTCTTGTGAAGAGCTCAAAAGTAGTAACGACACATCATAGGAAGGTTGTATTGCTTATGGTTTAATTCTTACAGGACATGCAGTAGTTCCGAGATTGTGCAAGGGGCATTGAATATCACTGACTGGAACAATGAGAAAATACCATTTAATAGAAACTTAGAGACTATGGATGGGCTTATATGTGTTGAGGGGTGTGTGTGTGTATGTTTCTTGTACTGTTGTGCTCATATAATCAAAAGAGGATCAGAGTGGCAATATGACACAATAACTAAGACTCTAAGTATTTGAAACAGATAGCAAGGTGTTTGGATCCCAGTTTTGTTATTTGCTAAATGTGAAACATTAACCAAGCTGCTTAAAATCTCCAAATCTTGATTAAACTATCTGTAAACCTGGAACGATAATTCCTAATGTGATAAATTCTATTATTGTTCAACAAATTATCATCCTCTCCCTCTGTACCTTGGGCTAAAGTATACCTTGACCACTGGCTTTGGGTTTGGCTATGTGACTTGCTGAGGATATACAATGTGACAAGATGTGATGCACGGCAGCTTTAAACATGGCTTGCATGATTAAGGTTGTCTTCTCCTGCTTCCAAGACCCACTACAACAAGAACATACATCAGGTATTATTGGCCCAAAGAGGTTGGAAAAGGACTTGGAGAATACCTGAACAAGGTGGGTAAGGAAGTTCAGGAAATAAAACAAGATGCATACAGATGAAAATTAAAGTCTATAGCCCAGTGAGGTACAGTAAGTGTCGTCAATGATTTGGGGCACACATTTGAAATATACTTCTTGTCTCCATGTTACATTGCTTTTGATATTTATTAACCATCCCATTCCTTCCTTCTTTCCTTCTTGACTGACTTTTCTATATTTTGGCTCTTGAACAATGAAAGAGAAATGTGTTTTAAATATTCCTTTTTTCTGAGGGATTTACTTGTTTTTCTTCCAAGAGGAATCAACTTCTATCTTTTGACCATATTGACAATTATCTTATAGTAATTTCCTTCCTAAAATTTTCCAATATTTTCTTTTTGTAACCATTATCGATTTTATTTAATTTCCCTCTTATTCAACTAATCTGTGGCTGAGCATGTTCAGCGAAGCACAACTCTCATATGCAGTAAACGCTTGTCATTTTCTTCCTGCTGCTTATTTCCAAGGAGTAATTAATTTACTGTAGCTCTGACACATAAAGACTATCTTGGTTTAAAAAAATCAATTAAAATCCTTTTATGTAAAAAGTAATCTTTAGATATTGTTATGTAGCCATTGTGGTCAAATATTAACAGGAAGATGGTAACAAATTTATGTATGCATAATTGAACCAAAGTTAGAATGGAACTGTTACTTTATAAATCCTGACCCACACTCTGTTATCTTACTTCCTTTTAGGTAAGACCTTCGTGTTATATAAACAAACATTTTCCCTTCTATCAGATGTAGAGCTTCCTATTTTTTAATCATAAAATTGGAAACACCATAAAAAAAAGAGAAATATCTAGTAGAAGGTTGTTTAGCATCTCATATAAGTTATAGTGTCAAAACTTTGACTCCAGGATTATTTCAAAATTGTGAAATCATGAAGGTAGATACTGAAAATTTACAGTAATAGATATAACACACTTTTATTATATTTGGTATAATATTTTAATATGCTAATTATTATAAATGCATTTAATACATTTATAATATGTAATACATTTCATACATTTAACTTATTTCACCCATGTTTTCTTCTTGGACTTCTCTATCTTCCCTACTGGAAAAGGAAAGCTAAATGCACATTTTAGGTGCCCTGAAACATCGTGATACTCTGCATAACCACTCATGTGAATTGACATAATTAATAGTCTATCTTTAGAGAAATAGCCTCTCTCTACTTTCATTCTCAAACGTAAAATGGAGCCCATAAAAGAAGTTAATGTATTTAGAGTAAATCATATTGGATAGTCACCTAGAATAATATAAAAACAAACAAACAAACAAATCTCATCTGTCCATGAAACCACTGTGTTTTCATGACTAATGAGTAGATAAGGAAAGTTCTTCATGAGAGGAAAAGAAGGTAGATTGATGACTCAGTTTTAAAGCACAGAATATAAACCAACTTTCATCCATTACCACTGGATTCAGTCTTAGATCAGTTTTATTTGAAAATCAAACATACTGATACCAAATAGCATTTTCAAATCTTTCAAATTTCTCAAAAAATGAAGAAACAAGGTGTGTAGGAATCTGTGCAATGCCTCTGACTTTTGTAACATGCTGTTCTAAAGGAAGAACCACAAAGATCGATACTCCTTACTGTAAAACTCCACAGAGATTGTGTAGATACATAAATAAAGTATGCGACGTTTTATTTTGAGATTTGTTTTTCTATATGTCACTCTCTCACATTAGCCTCTGAAATCCTGAAGAATGAGAATCATCCCTCGGCTTTGGCACCGCGCCTGCATAAAGTAGATATTCAAAGTAGGTTTGTTGAACAGAAAAGAAATAAAACTATGCTTAGGTCCAATTCATGCTGATTCTCTCACTTATACTCACAAACTTTACTAACTCCACAACGAGGAATAGAAACAAGTTGGAAAAGATACAGAACTAAGAAGTTTTTAGATAGTTTATTTTGCCTTTTTTTTCAGGCAGTTTATAATTGGAGAGATTTTGAGGTTAGACTATTTTTTCTTAGAAAAATGTGTTTAAATCAGATGATCTAAAGGAAAAGAAAAAATGGAAGGAGAAAGTAGATCGAAACTTATATGAAGTGAGTTGTTGAATTTCCTCTTACTTGGATGGATAACTAAGTTTTAAAAATTCTAAGTTGGCATAGGAAGAGTTTAGGTTTCTGCATGGCATCTTGGACTTCTGCATGTAGAGATATGTGGGTAGATATATGAATGCATGTAGAGAGAGTAAGGCAAGGATCTAGAGCAAATGACACCCAATTTCACAGCTAAAGCAGGTCTTTGCTTGGTGGATAATCAGGTTGGAGAACTGAACACACAGGAGTATTGATTCATAGAGTAGGGGAGTTTTGGTTTCTCTGACTTACATTTCTTTGTACATTTCTGAAAAAGGTCAAAGGTGTGCATGCTTACAACTATTGCATCAGTTTTTCGATTCTCAGGGAATAAGTGTGAAGTTCCCCATCCAGAAACCACCACTCTCTGCTTAGATATTTGTTTGAGAGAAAATAGACATGTGTGGTGAACAGATATCACTGCCATCCTCCTGTATAAGGTCATCTGGCTACAGTAGAACAATGAAACCATTGGAACAAACATCATTTCAGTAAGCCTTGGAAGAAACAAAAATGTTTGCAGAAGCCATAATTCTACCACAACAAGCTATTGCGGACTCTTATTTTGAATAAGGAGATTGTTCAGTAATGACGAAGAGACTCAACAATGTGTGTAAACTTTTCACCATACTTGTAATTCAAACTAGTCAACTTGTGCATTGCCAACATCTTTTAAATCCATATCCTTTCTCCTTTTTTACTTTTTCTCCTTAACTTTGTTTCATTTGGCCAAGTATTTGACATGGTCTGCTTCGTGTTTGCAAATGATCGTGTGTGTATATATGTATTTTAGATCCAGATGTTGGACATGAACTCTACAGTCCTCTTGGGCTCGTACTGATGTTACTCTAGTGAATAATTTATCAAACAGAATCTTAGTAAAGAAACTGTTCTTAGTTTCCTTGGAGCTTTCAAAGTTATCCTTTCAGGATAAGTATAAATTGCTTCTATATTAGTAAGTATATTTCAAGATAGAATATACATTACATCCACATTAGTAATTTGTGAGTTTCTTGATGACCAAAATCAGATAATTCTCATCTTGTTGAGCATGCATTCAAATGAATTAATTAAGTTTACTTTTGTGTTCATTGGAACAATTGCTGTAACTGACTGACCACCAGGCAAAGCCCAGAAGGTACTTTTGCATTCTTAAAAAATTACACAGCGTTTGCTGTCTGATTTGTGTCCATTTTAATTTTTAGTGTCTATATATGTTGACCAATGTAATATTATGCACAAAATTATTATTTAGCTATCAAGTGTAATCCCTGTGTTTCCAAGAACGTCAAGTTACCTGTCCTATAAACATTTCATTTTTTTAGTAAGAATTAAGGTATGAGAAGAATGATAAAGGTTTAAATTTATGGAAAACCGGAAACGATCAAATTAATAAAATATTGCTCTATTGTTTTAACCTTCACTTTTTTATGATTTGGGGTTTGAAATTTTTCCTAGTTACTTCAAGCTTATAGATAAAGAGTAGTGCACATTTTGTTGAGACATATTTGTATCCTAATGTTCTCAGAGGAAGCTTGCTTGTCTGAACAAATTACTTAGCTTGAGGAAAATTGTTAGGAAAATAAAGGGCAATAAAGCAAATAATACTGAACTTCAGGATTTCATCTGTATAACTAGAATAATAATATTTATCACTTGCAAAATTTACATGAGAATACCCTTCTTACTAAGGCATAGTGCTTCCTGTACACTTTCTCTCTGAATGCTAATGTATATACTATATTACATATTAATATAATATATAATGTATATGTTTATAAGTTATTAATATAATTTATCATAATTTATATAATTAATATATTGTAACCTACTATATAATTGTATTATATTATATTTTCACAAGAATTTAATCTCAGTTTCACTGTATACTCAATAAATACCAGACACACAGAAGGAGAATTTGCCACCGTTCACCAGGTAGTATTAGGTGTCAGAATGGAAGTAGAAATGGATCATTGTCTTAATTTTCTGCTATAGTATCTAAGTCACAAGGCCAGGGAATTGTTTCTCAACCTGAACAGCACGCTGAGTCCTGCATCTTGTTGGACACAATGGAAGGTAATTCAGAGTGCCCTTTGCGGGTACCCTCTGCAACTGGAAATATGCCAGTGAGCCTGAAAATTCCCCTTGGGTTACCTGTGGGAAATGGGAGCATAACAGTTCCATCTCCATTTTCCTAGGAGGAAGGAGGTTTGACAATTGGTCTGCTTCTGTCAGTCAATTCAGAGACCTTTTCCCGCACCCTTCAGAAAGCTCAGAGCAGTTGTCTCTCTCCCATTCATTCCAGCTTCTCCTCCTCACGCCTATTGTAATTGAATCAGAAGAACTAAGTAGGCACTTAGGATTTCAACTATAATTTCATTAAAAGAAAATTTCGCTGGTAACTTATACTGTAAAATAAAATTTAAACTATATTTTTCATAAGTGTACACATTAGGGCCTTTTATTTCTTTGTTTTATGTGTTGTTTGTTGTTGTTTTATGTCTGAAAAATAAAGTATCTGAGTTTGATTTGGGCTGGTGTCTTTGTGAAATGTGAATTTTATTGTTCCAAGGAACTGACAGATGTAAAGAACATGATCTCTCTCAGAGTTAAAATTTATTAACTAAACATATAGATTTAATTTTGATTGATATTTATGGAGAACAAAGTTGCTTCCAATAAACCTTATCATAAAACCATGGATGATCATCAAACACTTTAAAATGAATGCGGCCTAGCAATTTATCAGTTCAGCAAATCATTTTTAAAATAGTGGTTTTACAATAATTTGCCAGTTTTATAATTTCAAATTAATGGCTTTAGGGGTTTTATATAATGGATATATCTTATGAAATACTTTCACTAGCCATAGAAGTATGTGTATGACTGTTAAAATTAAAATTTGGTTAATATAGTATTTTATCAGCTTTATAATTCTAAATCAACTTTTTAATTAAATAGACACCAAAAATAGCATAATGATAAACATCTGATTTACAAATAATACATTCATTTAAAAGACAATAGTGGAATAGTAGATTATACCCTGGTTTATATGAATAATAATTTGAGCATTTCTCTTTTCAAAAGTAGCGCAGTGAGTCTTGAGAATCCACTGAAATTTGCTTTTGTATTTTTTCCCACAGAAAGTACACTGATTTGATCCATTCTCTTCTATCACTCAGTTACTTTATTGCAAGGAGATGGGATAATGACTGCAAACAATGTTACAATCTGACACAGCTTCTCTACTATTAATCAAAATACAAAATTCGGAGTTAATGTTACTTGAAAATTTACTAGTTGAGGTTAAAAATGCTTCTACCACATTCAGATTTCCATCACACTACACCAAATACAGATCCCTGGAGCCAGATAATTTGGGTTTCTATTCATAAAATGCTGAATAATTTAATTGACTAAGTTAAAAAAACTGATTAACAGAAGAGGATGAGAAAATACAATCAAATATGAAACAAAGATCTGTATTCAAACTTCAAAGTTTCAACTAATAATATGTCTCCCAAGTTCCCAAGACCGCTGTGCTGAAGGCCTCAATGAGTCTTTGTCTACAACGAATTCAATTTTTCTAAAGGGGAAAATTACCATTAATCTTTAATTTACCTCCTTGTGCGTTTCTTAATAGAACACTTCAAACTTTCCTTTATGGAGAAAATTTCCATGTTAATCCATATTCTCCATGCCTTAGGACTGGAAGAAATGCAAATTAAGGATCAGAATGTTAGTTATAAAAGTGGTTTATGTAATCCAGATTTAGTTTACTGAACCAGGAATTAAAGTTACTGGCTTATGTTATGTACAGTATGAAACACATTCTCCACCTCTTTAATTTTAAGCTAATATTATATAATTCTAAAATTATCACTTACATATAAGTATTGTATTAGAAAAAGCACAAGAAATAATTAGAATGATCCATATGAAATTGCTGTGTTTGATGAAGAAAAATGATCAAATATTAGCAATTCATATATATATTGTTCAACTTAATAGAAAAATAAATTCTTCCAAGTATATATGGCCTTCTAACTTAGAAAATATTTTCACCAAGGCATTTCCTCATCTCTTAAAGAAAATATTTATAGGGAAGTTTTTTGAACCCTCAGCCAGTGCAAAATCCTCTCCATGCATTGAGTATTTAATCCATACAAAAAAGCCTGTCCTCTGGAAACAATTATAAATTCCATGTTACAGAGGAGGAGCCGGACATTTCGATCTTACATATTGGGTTCAAGATCGCAGAGCAAAAAGGTGAGAACAGAAGTTTGAACCTAGTGAGTCGAATTTAAGACCTGTGTTTTCAACTATCACAATAAAGACAGAGCAGGTGGTAATGAAGTCAGTTTGTCTATACGCTTGTTTTCAAAATGAGAATTTGTTTTAATGCAATTGATGCCTTAGGGAACAATTTGGGCAGAATGCAAACTTCAGTTTGTTTATGCACTATTTCAACTGACAACCCTAGGTAAGTGCAGAATACTACTCGTGGCTGAAGCAAGCCACATAGGAGACATAAACTGCATTCATGCACATACCTCAAACATCTATCACACCTCTGATGTCACAACTTCCTTCAAATTTCATATAACCATCCTTCCTCCACCACTTACGAATACCTATCAAGCTGGTACCCTTCCAATGACTACTACCACAAGCAAACCTCAGGTCTTTTTCAAGATAAAGTGCCATATTCGTTATAGCACATATACATTTGTTAACTAATAAGTGCAAAACTATCCTATCATTTTTATGACTTTATGTCCCTACCTACCTTTTTTTTATGTTTTACTGATGAAATTTCTGAGTATATGTCACTAACCCCATTTTCTCCATAACCTCTGTGATTTTTAGTGATCAATCTTGTGTAGTGCAATGATTTTTAGAAGAACATATGTCCTGCTATAATTGAACTCATAGGATCCTATTTCATCATCAAAGGAATGGAAGGGTACTTCCTCAATTTCACTTGCCTGTTTTGCAAAACTTGCAAAGTTTTAAAATCTGTTTCAAATGTAGAATAATTTCTGCTACGTCTGGCTGATATTTATATCTGAGGAGTAATATAGCTAAATTGGCATATCCAGATCAGAATTTTTTTAAAAGTTGTATTTATAGTGTGGGGGACTGGAATTGGCCACCCCAAGAGATGTCTCTTTGGCGTGAGGATTATTTGGGGCTGGTTACTTTAAAAAAACTGCAGACAGGAAAGAAACTCTGAAAAGTAGAATTTACTTACCCTTTGTTAAGAGACATTACATTGTAAGGGAAATCTCCATCTGTAAAGGTGTCTCCCTCTCTATACCAGGAAGAGGGGGATGACCTTGTCTCTAAAAACTCTTATCAATTCGGAAGGCAAGGACTCAAGTCTGGATAATAACCTGACTCTTGTTTACTGTACTTGTGTGGTAATCTCCCATGATCAACTCCGCCTCCACCCACCAAAACATCCTCCTTTGTCTTTAGCTGAAGATGATATTTAAGGTGGTGGCTTCAGCCATTTTGGTGAGTTGCTCAGTTTGCCTGAGGCTCTCCCATGTGTACATGTTATAAAGCTTTGTTTAATTCCTCCTGTTATTCTGTCTCATGTGAATTTAATTTGTCCTCCAGCCAGAAGAACCCAGAGCCGGTAGAGGAAATGTCTTCCTCCCCTACAATAGCATCCTCTAATATCTTTCTACATTGTTCATAGGATAGAACTCATATAATGTTTAATTCTAGAAGCATCACATATTTTTACTCTAAGAACAAGGACTGGTATAAATAAAATTCTTTAAAAATTATTTTCCTAGGTTTTTGAGAATAACTCAAAATTCCAATTTGGACTAAATTGTCAACATATTTTCTTTTTTGTTTGTTTAATATAGATGGTCACTTGTTTTAGAGATCAGTTGCCATGTATTTGGCTGGTATCTTGAGAAGATGGCATACATATAATAAAGACTATAACTCCGGTTGTAGATGTTGACTTGATGGCTTTCAATCTGCGCCTCTGCCTCCTTTCCTTTTGTCCCACTTCTGGGCAAGCCGATCAGAAAGCCCAGGTGCTCCCTTCTTTGGCAATAGTGGGAAGTTCAAACTACACAAGCCTCAGCCCACACATGGGAGCCCTCAGCCAGACATCAATCCTAACCACAAAAAAGGCTAAAATGTATGTCCTCCTGTTTCTTTTAAGCCACCTTCCGACTTGCTTGGGAGTCTGCCCTTGTCTCCCCAGAAAGCTTCGTCAAGTGCATAATATATCTTTTCATACTCTTTTGGTGCGTTTATGGCAGCATCATCCTCAACATCGAAAACAATTCCGTGTAGCAGGGTCTCCAGCCACCTCTATAAAGTGACCACAACAGCACATATATATGAAAGTAGAACAAGAAAACACAGAAAAGTGAAGAAAGTGAAACAAGAGAGCTGCCCAAAGAAAACAGACACTCAGTTGCTCCGAGATAACTGATCAATGCAAGCTTGTGTACCTAGACTGTGTTTAATTTATTCGAAGTCCCTCCTAATGAAGGATAAATGACGATCCACTTGAAACATGTGTTAAGCTGAAGTACGCATGTTTTCTCTGAGTATTAGGGCTATGAGAAGGGAGAGAATGGAGAAAGCCGGCAAAAAAAAAGCTATAAGCCATAGAGTGACAACTTTTCTGATAGCACTACAATGAAAATAAGCACAATGTCAGCTACTAGATTCAAGGTTAAAAATCACAGTTAAATTATTGTGAATATTCAAGCTAGGGAAATATATTTTTCTGAGACTAGTCATCTCCTAGCTTTGAAAATATCTTCTCATAGATGGCTTCTTAGAAACACATTTCACTATTACATTTGTTTATCATATTTTAAAACTGAATAACACTGAATTGAACAAAAATCTAATTCAACATACTTTATGACTAAATCTATGATCTATACACAAAGTCATTAATCACTGTCATTACATGGCAGGCATGCTGCAATTATTAGTAAGCCCACAAAGGCACTTGAATATTTTGGAAACTTTCTCCAGAACCCAGCACTTGAACGGAATATTAGAATGCTTCTTCACTTCTGGTTCCAGGACTATTTGAAGTTTTTCCCTTGAGAATGGTATGACTTGGTAGCTATCAGGATAGCCGAGGGTCAAGTGTAAGGAAGTGATAGTGACCCCTCTGAGTAGTTTCCAACATCGATTCTATTCCAAGAAAGTCTGTGTTGGGAAGTTAGCACCCTATGTGCCCAAAGTTAACCTACTTGATAAATTCCCTCTCCCCTAATAGAGAAAAAAAAATATCTTTTAAAATAAATAAAGAGCAAATAAATACTGTGTTCAGTATTTAAAGCTACCTAAATGCGAACTGCCTCTAACACAAATCAAATGCTACACACCACCCCTCAAATTTTTCATCCACTCTTGTCCTTTTCTGAAACTCAATTCTTTTCCAATTGATGAATATTCCTCACAACAGTACTTTTTCACTTAGTTTCATTTCAGAGTAAACTATTCAGAAAGATGCATGTTCCACCTTTTGAAAGATATTTGGACCAGATACAAGCTTCACTTGGGACTGGAAAGGGAAAAATTAATGTACAGGCAGGTGTAATATGTTTTTGTCCGTTTGTTTTTATGAAGAACAATTTATTTCTTGTTTTGCAAAGGGAAAAGATCATAAAAATGGTCCCCTTTTCATGAAAATGTAGGAAGTAAGTGGTTTACCAATTGTTCAAAATTAGAATAAAAGAGGGTCCCCCCTTTAACTTTTTTTTTTTAAAAGCAAATTTGACTCAATCCTTAGTATGAGGACATATTTGATAAGAAGGAAGTGGACTCATATCTAGGTACTTGCTTGATATCTCCACTTGGTGGTTGTCTCTATATCACCTCATATGGGAAAACTATGAAATACTTTAAAATGAATCAGAGAAATGGGTGTCTTCAATGGAAAACTATGTATTGCATAATACACCTTTCTGATTCTTTGCTGTCTCTATACCTTTCATTGTCTCTGAGCTTTACCACTTTGTAAGATGTGGATGAATGACAGAAATGCAAATGGTTCTTGTCCCTAGACATGCAAATGAATTTTGTCTCATCAAATACAATTGATTTTCCTTCCCTCTGTGGAAGAAGCATGCTCTGCATCTACTAAGCAAGTTCATTTCAGCGGTTCTAATTGCTTCTAAATGTGTCTACTGTTTTGGGTGCTCCTTTGAACTGGTTGTAACGTCTTACTGGTCCCCTCATTAACTAAGGAGTTAAATAGACTCTGACACACGCTCATTTCGTCTTTGTATGAGAGTCATGATTTTACCTTTTTTTTAAAAAAAAATAACTTTTAACACGTCATATTTGGATCAAGTCTGGCCTTGGCCTTCTTCCAGTGCTCCCTATAGCAGAAGCACTCTCATCTATTATTTCATTACTATGTGCATTCAGGAACTTCAGGGACATCGTCAGCTTCTTTTTCAATTCTCCTCTACCCTCCCCACTCTTATTCAAACCTGTTGCCAAATCTTTCCATTACAGGTGCTCCTGTTCAAATCCGTGAGTTCCTAATAGACAGCATGTCCAGATTTCTGGCAGTGTGCATGCACCTATGTCATGGCATTCCATACCACACTACACCATTTATACCTTCTCTGCACAATTAAAAAACTTTTCAATGAGTAATATTTCAAATAGACCACCTTCACATTCAATCAATTTTTAGGTCCTATTATTTTATTTTCTAAATGTCTCTTCAAATCATCTACTTTGTTCCTTTTACAACATTGTTCTAGTTGCAGTATGGAGAAAAAATGGATTTGGACAACTTTAGAAGGAGCTGGGCCAGTTAAGAGAAGAGAAGAAATGATTGCTAAGTTTGGAGAAGACGAGCATGGCGTGGTGTGGTATGGGTTACTATACAAGTTCATGCAGGTGGCAGGACTCTCATCTCCACTCTCTAGGAGAATGTCTTGTATTTGTGCAGAAGTGCTTGTAGGACAAGTGAAAAGAGAATCAGTAGACCATTTAGCACTTGCTGGAAGAGAATAATTTACTAATCCATCAGTTTATGGAGCTCTTGGAGTATCAGAACAAAAGCCAGGTGGCCGAGTGTACTTAGTATCACTGTGTCCTGACACAGATATCCTTTATTTGATTACTTTGACAGAAACCAGCCCAACCAATACTCAGAAAACAGTGGGTTGCTGTCTACATTTGGCTGGCTTCTGAGGACGAACCAAAAGCAGTATCTTCTGAGAAGCACAAATAAGGACCTTTAATTACACTATTGCTTAAAACACACGTGAAACTTTATTGTGGATCTTTTTGAAATGGGAAAATAATTTTTAAAAGAATGAATTAATTTTGTTCTTAATGTAAATCCATGTTTTGGTTACTCAGCATGTTATTCAAAAATAGTTGCCACTAGTTCTTTGCTGCTAAAGTGTCAGAATCTTCAATACCAAATGCAGTAGAACTTTCAAGCTTATGTTAGTCTCATGAAAAAGAAGAAACAGGAAAGAGTAGGAACTGAGGTTGTGACACACTGATATCTTATACATCTGAGTGTCCCTTTTGGTTAATGCACCAAGTCATGACTTCCCTGTTATTCTTTTAAAATAGCTTTTAAAAATGTGTCTATGAGTTTTGTTTTTGTTTTGTGTTTGCTTATTTGTTTTGGGAGCAACAAACAAAAAACAAATCGTCCCTTGCATAGGTTTAGAAAAAGCTGTGCCATTTCCAAACTGGCTAAGTTTATAAATATTATTACTCAATAATATCAGTAAGTGTTATCTGAATGGAGCTGTCAACTTGGTGGCACAGAGGAAGTTTAATGAATCAAGGGAATGCCTTAAAAACATTTTCATATAAGTAGACATGCACTAGATTTTGCGCACTCGTGGAGGAGATAGTCCATAATTCTGTATAAATGATTTTTCCCAATCATTCTCCATTTTTTGTCTCTGATTTTGAACAAGAAAATTGTACATATTATGAATACAAAAAAGAAAAACTTTCCTAGCAAAAGCCTCAAGTGGGGAGGAATTGCAAGATGACAGTGTCACGTTTCTTGGCTGAGAGAGAATGACAAGGTAGCAAATTAACTGCTTTTGACTGTTTCATTGCCAGTAAATATTTCAAGGCAGGGCTTCACTCATGGTTGTACTAATTTTACCCTCCACAAGGGTTTCCAGGCGAGGGGGTGAGTGGCAACTGAAATCCAATTCATGTTGTGTTTTCTAAGTCATAAATCCTGGTAAATGAATATGTCCCCCTGAGCAAAAGATACTTTTTCTTTAATTTCTTCAAAATCTACCAGTGGCTCTCTTTAAAGCTTAGAGCTATGCTTTAAGGAGCAATTCTGAGGTCCTGGAAAATAGATCCAGCTTAGTGTATATAGCCTCAGAAGACCTGTCTCTTAGAAAAGACTCAAGATGAGTTTATGCTTTTAGTTCCAGATTGGTTTCAGTAATGTTTAAATTCAATTACGCTATTTTGAGTTAAATTTTAGCATGGCACAGATTTTGAACGTTCTATAGGATTTGTGTTTCTTTAAATCCTGCTTTCTGGTGTCCATTGTTTATTTATACTTACTAATTAATAAATTGTTAGATAATAATGTTTTAATTTTGGTCAAAAATTATGTAGAGAACTATGTACATTGTTCCACTCTTTTTGTTTACGTGGCCTGTGAAATTCCTGGCACTTTGTCTAATGTACCAAAAATGAGGTAGCAGGATCTTTGTTTATTCTACCTGTATTGTAGGAATACAAAGCTGATGTTGAAAATTCAAATGTGTGCTATGGTAGCAATATTAGAAATATGTGAGATATTACAAGCTCTAATAATTATTTTTTTTGCTTGAAATGCTAATGAATTTAAAGGCTTAAAAATGGAATAAAAACATAAAAGTGTTTTTCCACAATGTAAAGCAACAAGAAATATTGCAAAATATTGTGAAATTACACAAACGTTTTTTGCATGTGTGTGCATGCACATGCATGTGTCTTGCCTGATTAAGAACACGGTTTGCATGCAAGTTTAGAATTAGAAATGGTTTTCAGGACATATTTTAATGATTTTCTCTTCTGGAGCGGTCAGTCGAATCAAGCATGTTCAGTAGCACGAGCTTTCATTTTTCCTTTTGAATGTGACTTCTTGACTCTGAGAGTGCCTTGCTACATAGATGTCAAACTATATTGCACATTATTTCATATTGCACAAGAGTATTATTTAAGTTTATTATTGGGCTGACTTGATACAGGGCATTCGGGAGAAAGGGAAGCTAAAATGCACGACTAGCTGTTGGCAAAAGTGTAAATTTGGGTGAACTTTGTTTTCCTTGACATTCTTCTGTTTTAATATCTGTCCTTTCTTCCTTTCCTTCCTCTCCCCCTCAGCCAGTCCTCAAGGCCGGGTGATCCATCATCTCAGGCTTTGTTTTCAACCTTCCAAGTGTTCCGGCCTAGGAGTGCTAATGCTGTGCTGCCCATCAGAGATAGGCACCTGCCTGATAATTCAGCTCTGTAAGACCCAAGAAAGCTCTTCACTAAACTGATAAACTAATCCTTACTGGTGCCTATCACCAAATATGCCCATGATAATAACATGTATTTAATAGTTCCTAATGTACAGAATACTCTCTATTTTTCCACTAAATATTTAGTTACTCTAATATTGCAGTTTTCATGTGTGAGGGAGAAAGTTTTTGAGCTTAGACAGCATAGTTGACCAGCCACACAATTATAGAGTCAATCTTAGAAGTGAACCACTCATCTAGGAGTCAAAAGACTTGGCTTCTGCTCTCAGCTCCAGCACTATGCACCTGTGAGATCTTGGAAGGGCACTGAGCCTCTCTCCTGTTCACTCTTCTCGTTTCTAAACACCTGAGAAAGTTGGATCTGGTGATTTTTAAAAGACACTCTTTAGTAGCAGTTTAGATGTGTTTCTTTCTAAGTCTGTAATCGTATAATATTAATCCATCTCCATAAGAAGGGGATTGAATGTAGACCATATAATCATTTCAGTCCATTCAGCTCAATTCAAGGATCAAGGGATCACATGTTCCAATCCCATTCTTCAGGCAATCAGAGTATTATGAAATGCATATTTAAATGGAACAAAACAAAGCTCAGAAATGTTAAAATGTCTTTCAAACTTGCATAGCTAGTGAATTTTGAATGGTGAATAGGACAGGAGTGTTCTGATTCCTAATTCAACCAAGGTTAAAGTGAAAAAGTTACATTCTAGGGCAGATTTCCAGAGATGATTTCTCATTCTCTGCAAGAATTAACACATGTGCCTGCTTAATGATTTGTTAATGCCAAATCCTTCCACTATGAAGAACATTTAGTCGTGCTTACTATACTGTAAGCAGTTGGCTATTGTGCTTGTGAAGTGCGTTGTGGCTGCTCTCACCAGCACGCCCTGGCACTCAGACTCTTTTGAACAGATTCAGTATTTGCCTGCACTAATTACAAAGAATTTTGCGCCCACTGAACATAACTTCCTATCACTTCTATTCTCTTTATAATGGTTGAGGCCAGAATTAGGAGGAAGTGAGGGAGAGAGAAAAGAGAGAGACTGAGAGACTGTCTCCAGGTAAATAGCTGGGAAAAAGATGAGATTTATGGAGGAATGAACACTACAGTCGTCCCTTTTAGCTGTGGTTTCGCTTTCCACCTTTTCAGTTACTCGTGGTCAACCTCGGTTCGAGTATTAAATGGAAAATTCCGGAAATAAACAATTCATAAGTCTTAAATTTCACACCATTCTGAGCAGTGTGATGAAATCTGTGCCACCCTGCTCCGTCCGGCCCTGGACGTTACATCACAATGCCTGCGTCGTTCACCTCACTTCATCTCATCGCGTAGATGTTGTATGATCTCGCATCATCACAAGAAAAAGGCCGAGTACAGTACAACATAGTATTTTGAGAGAGCCCATGTTCACATAACTTTTATTACAGTATGTTGTTATAATTGTTTTATTTTATTATTGGTTATTGTTGTTAATCTCCTACTGTGCCTAATTTATAAATTAAACTTTATCATAGATATGTATGTAAGAGAAAAAACAGTATAGATAGAGTTTGGTACTCTCTGTGGTTTCAGACACTTCCCGGGCATCTTGGAATGTATCACCCAAAGATAAGGAGGGATTATTATAATTAGAAAACCAAATCAAACCTGATCATTGTATAATTGAAATGGATGACACCACTACAAAATCGCTCATTATATTTGTTCAAATAGGAAACTGCTTTTTCACCAATTCTGTGAAAAATTGTGAAAGTCAGAGTTTCCACAAGGATCACAAGAATGCAGGCAATCCTCTTTGTTTTTGTTTTTGTTGTTGAGACCTGGAAGCGCCTGGTTTAGTTACTTGTATTCCTCCTATCATAAGGAATTATTTTCTCACATTATTGTCATTGTTTCAGACAAGGATCTTGTCTCGAATACTTAACATATTAACATAGTTTTTTATTTCTCTTTATTATGATTCCCTTCCCACCTCATAGGCAATCATACAAATATTGATATTGATGTCTGTTCATTTGTGATCTTGAAAAATGTATACTATTTTGTTTGAGTATACAATTAATATACTTAAGTAGTACTGTGTTATAATCATTGTGTTTATTAATATAAATCATTATTATTATTTTACATGAAACTATTTTTTTCAGATCTATATATTGTTATGTGTATATCTAATCCATTATCCTTTGTCTGTGGCATGGTGTGTATCCATCACATTTTGTCTACCTACTTCTCCAGAGATGGTCACCCAGATTGTTTCCATTTCCACAGCACCATGAACAGCGCTGCAGTGAACCTCCTCATACATGTCCCTTATATACCATGAGGCAATTTCTTTGGGATATAAAGTCAAAGCAGAATGGCTCTCTGATAGATTATGCATTGCCTTGCTTTGGCTACACCACTCCCGCCAACAGGGTGTGAAATTTCCTAAGCCCGTGTCTCCGTCAACACTTGACATTATCCAACTTTCTAATTACAGCCAGCCTAAAAAGTTTAAAGTGAGCTGTCCTTGTGTCAATTTGCATTACTCTGAACAAATATGAACCCTTCTTTATATTTTTGCTTGTCTTTGAATTTCATTTTTTAAAATTTAACTTGTTTATTTGCAAGGGTACTGTGTCTTTTCTCGTCATTAGCCTCTTGTTTGTTTTAGACATTACAAATATTTTCTCCCAATGTATCATCTTTTAAATTTGGCCATTGTAGTCACCTTATTCTCCTAATATATCAATTAACACATGATGGCTACACTTTTAGGAAGAAATTGAGAAAAGTTATATATGAACAACATATGCTGCTGGGGGAATTTGACAGAGATGCTGACTAGTTGTATTCAAGGTCCAAAGTTATTAAAACATGTCAGATAGCTGGACAGCCTCCTGTCAAGGAAAGGCAGTGATCATAAATCCTTAATTTGGGATATAATCAAAGTCATCAAGTTTTTGCGTAGTGTTTTTGAAGCTCTTTTACACTCCTAATTTGAAGATATTCTCCTATGTTTCTACACGTAATATACAAAAGCTTTGCATGTAACATACATTTTTATGTTATAACTTTATAGTTATACATGTAAAGAGATATATTTTATATCTTATATAAATTAAATCTGTAATCCAGGTGGAATCTAGTTTTGTATATAATGTTAGATGGGAATCTACTTTCATTTTTCCCTAAATAGTGAAGCGGTTTCCACAACACCATCCACTCCACACTCCATTATTTCCCACTGATTTGTATCGGCCCTCTAGTATATGTGAGGGTCCTAGAATGCCATGGAAGTGAGTTTTTTATTTTCTGCAAATACTTTGTTTTCTTCCACTGGAATTCCATATCTCTGTCTTCCCAGAATCTTGTATAATGTGCTGCAATTATGTTCCCACAAAATATCTTCAATTTGCTAATAAAATTCAGTGTCCAGGGTACTTGAACAAAAACGCCTTTGAGTAGTTTTATGCTACAAATTAGGGGAGTCCGACTGGGTCTTAGCAGCTCCTAAAGATGGCGTCATTCTTATAACTTAACATTATGTGCTGGCCCGAGGACATGGTGTTCGCCCTGGGCACCTTTCAACATTGCGTCTGCTAGACAGGAGTCACTCAAGCAACTTCACTTCTGAGTCCTTTTCACGGTCGTATATGTTCGTATATAAGACAAGTGAATATACTAAATTATTCAAAAGAACAACAGGAAAAAAAAAGCATGATTCAGGCACATACTATATTTGTTCTGCAAAAAGTGGTGAAGATCAGCTCAGTGTCAAAGGGATTCAGAGGACAGAGTGCAGGGGGAGAGGATTATCTCCTTCTCCTTTCTAACTGGGCTGGGTTCACCTTATCAGTCCAGCATCAGTGGCAGCAGGAGAGGGTTTATAGGCTGTTTCTCTTCGCTATTTATAGAGGTGTGGTGCCTGGAGCATTTCATGACCATTTTTATTTGCACCAGTCAACCCTCATTAGCCTACTTTTCTAGGACAATAGAATTACAAAATCACTATGTCAGTCTGCCCTATCCTTTTCTACTAATAACTTTTGATCCCAGAGGCTAATTTCAACCAGACCTGGCAGAGTGGCAAACGGCTTATCTTATTTCTGTAAAAAACAAAGGCTCTCACAGGAAAGGATGGCAGCCCGCACACCTCGAGCCATGCACAGACCCACAGAGGCAGGCTTGGCTAAAAGGCCTGAAGTGTGCAAATCGATTACACACAAATCTGCTGGGTGCGCTCGAAAATAACCTAATTTCAGCAAAGGGTGTTCAGTTGAAACAATCTGTTTGAAATACATTTAATAAAACCCAGGTCCCAGAGCCTGCTCACATAATAATCAGGCAGAAGTGTTATTGGTTAATAAACATAAAAATCTTTTTTAGCATATTTTGTAACCTACTTCAGTTTTCTCATTAACTCAAATCATATATTGCAAGTATGTTTTAAATTATTACAATGTAAAAAAGAGCATATATAAAATCATAATTCATTCATTGCTATTTTTAGCTATTTCAGAAACTACTAACTTTTCTCCTCCTAATGACTTTTTCACATGTATTGACTCCCCTTTTCACCATATTTTCTTAAAACACATTTTTTCTTTTATGACCATGAGTCTATAACATCTGTGTTTGACAAGCTTTTTTCATGTTTTCTTGTTTTTCTGGAATTTATTGTGATGAGTCACTCTCAATTAATCCTGGATTAATTTCTGATATTTCTGCATCCTTTGTCATTTTACGTTTGTCATCAGAGTATTTGAAAATTATATTTTTACACCCAGGAATTATGTATCATCAATTAATAGTTTTTCATGTAAAACAATGGTATTTTAACTAAGCCCACCTCTCCCACACAGAAACATTAATTTTAAGAACTTATATTTTTAAGGACACAAATATTGTCTTCCTTATTTGGTTTATACTTGACTTTATGAATATACTTGCTTTTAACTACACTTTTTGTTTAGGAAACAAGAGATTTTGACTGAGTCAGGGTCTATAAGGAATCACCTCTCCATTTCCCTAATATCTATATCTCGATAGATACAGATGTAAATATTATGAAGATTGACACATTATTGGGAAGGAATTGGGCTAATGTGCATATTATACAAATAAGCAAAAGGTTCTCCTAGGAGGAAATTGATGAAAATGCTGGCCAGTCGAGTTAAAATTTCAAAGTTCTTACAACATGTCAGTGGCTGGAATAGCCTCTATCAGGAACAAGTGCCAAGAAAAGGTCATAAAACTGTTGAAACAGAATTCAACAAGAGAACAGGAGGGAGACCTTCTTCCCCAAAGTCTGGGGTCAAAGTGGACCTGTGGTTTGGGGTCTGCAGTACCCATGAGACTCAAACTCTTCCTGACCCAAGCTTCATGAGCTTGCCTTTGGGGAATGGTTATACTGCAATACAGACATCAATTTTATAAGTAAGCACACCAAGAGATGTATCATTGCTTGCTCATGAAGAGCACTGTGGTCTCCATTCAGGAATCAGTCCCAGGAGTGATGGTAGCTGCAGAATGAGAGGCGCAGATTAAGTCACAGAAGTTTGGTCCTCAAGAATCCACCAGGTAAGATCATTATGCTATGCTCCCACCAGTGGCAAGGGACAGGAGCATCTCTTAGGAAGGACCAGAGTTTTTTTGTTTGTTTGTGTTTATTTTGGTTTTGTAACTCTGGGTCTTCTCTGCTAGCCTCAACTTCAGGAACCATTGGCAGCTGGAGCCAAGGTGATAGGTTTCTCCAACTTTCATGGGCTGGGCAACGATAGCCAGGAATGCTCTTTGGAGATATGTAAATATTCTTTAGAATGTTTTATTCCTGTTTCTTTTCCTCCTTCCCTCCCTTCCTTGCTTCTATTTGGTTTGTGATTTTCTTTGCCTTTTCAAAATACTCCTTATAGAGGCAGTCTAAATTAGCCTGAAATAGTGTCATAATTTTTGAACTTTTGCTATACATATTTGATTCTTCCCCTATACAGCATTATTTTGTGTTTAAAAGTTTAATAATGCATTAACATTTTACTAATCTTTTGTCAACTAACTTCTTTTACTCACCATTGTGTTTTTTTGACGTTCCTCAGTGTGCGGTTTGTTCATTCTAACTGACATATTACACGAATTTAATAAACATGTATTATTTGTTGTCAATTTCTCTACTTAGAAACAGTTGAGTGATTTACTTTCATTATTACAGTGAATGCTGCCACAAACTTTCTTGTACATATAGCTTTACACCCAGTGTCAGAGAGTTTCTCCAAGGTGGATATGTAGGATTGGAATTGATTTGCCAAGGGTATGAAAGTCTTCAAGTTTCTAGGCATTGCCGAATTGCTCATTAAAGTGTTCTTAATAATTTAGATTCCCATTTTTTTCATGTTATTAAACTGTAAAAACTCTGCCAATTTCAGACATCTTATTGTTTTCATTAGTAGAGTTAGCAATCTTTGCCAATATTCATAGGCCATTCAGTTTTCCAGGTTTTCTGTTCATATTCTTTTTTCTTTATTTAAAATCAGGTTTTGGCTTTTTAAAATTGATTATGTATATAATTATAATTATATCTAAAACATGGTATATATTTATTTATATATAAATTACCCCCACAATGGCCCATATCTCCCAATATTCATATCCTTGTGTGGTCTTCTCTTACACCGAATCACTAAATCAGGGTTGGTCCTTTTCCGAGGAGAGGTCACAACAGGTTTGCTTAGCTTTCACCCTAGTCTCTTGGAACACACATCTTGGAGCCCTCAGCTGCCATGCAAGAATTCAAACTACTCTGAGACTGCCATGCTGGAAACACCATGTAGAAAGACAACATGGAGAGTTCCTGAAATTACATCAAGAAAGACGCCCATGGAGCCAGCCCTGATGGCCTAGTGGTTAAAGTTGGTGCTCACCGCTTCAGTGACCTGGGTTCGTTTCCCTGTCTCAGAACCACACCAGTCATCTGTCGGTTGCCATGCTGTGGTGGCAGCTCACATAGAAGAAGTAGAACAACTTATAACTAGGATATACAACCATGCACTGGGGTGTTGGGGAGGGAAAAAAAGAGGAAAATTGGCAACAGATGTTAGCTCAGGGCTGATGTTTCCCTGCAAAAGAAAAAAAATATATATATATATATAAAGAATACTCATTTTAAAAAAAAAAAGAAAGAAAGATGCCCATGAAATATGAAGGAGAAATGGTTCATCCATCAAGTACTGCACATAGTGCAAATTAGGGAGCAAAATGAACAGTTTTTGTGGCTTTAAATCATTTTGTCTTGGAGTGGTTTGTTAAATGGCAATGTATAAATGAAACTATATGTAGCTATGATCTATCTGTCTGTCTATATCATCTATCATCCGTATAGCTATCTATCTACGTACCTACATAAATTCATATACCCATCCATGTTCTGGATACTAAACTTTTATTATTTATATAAATGTAAATTTCTTATATATCATTTTTTCACATTGTTTTTTATTTTTTCAAGCCTCACATAATATTTTCCTTGTATAAAAATGTCTTATCGTTTTTATAGTTTTTTCTTTTTATATGTTTTAGAAATAAATTTTTCCTTATTCTAATGACATAAAAATATTGCCTATATTCGCTTGTACAAGTTTTGCAGTTTTATTATTTTATGCTTTCCCTCTAGTTGTTCAAACCTATGGAAATTATTTTTGTGTATGGTGTGATGCAAGGATCCTGTTTTACCTTTTTTCATATGGATAACTAATTTTCCCAGTCTGTTCATTGATTAACCTGTATTTCTTCCATGATTTGTATTGTCACCTTTTCTATTGCTTCTTACTTTATATTTGAAACTGTTTCCGGGTTCCTTATTGTATGTTATTGGTTCCCAAAACCACACTGTTGTAAAAGTCTTTAGCATTTTCTTAATAGAATCCTTATATCTAAGTTATCTTCTTAGTTAGTTCTTTTTTTTTTAAAGCTATGCTTTTTTTTGGTGAGGAAGATTGGCCCTGAGCTAACATCTGTTGCCAGTCTTTCTCATTTTTTTGCCCCTCCCCAAGTCCCTAGTATATAGTGTATATCCCAGTTATGTGTCACTCTAGTTCTTCTATGTGGGATGCTACCAGAGCATGGCTTGATGAGTGGTGTGTACATCCGTGCCCAGGATGTGAGGCAATGAAACCTGGACAGCTGAAATGGAGTGTGTGAAGTTAACTACTCGGTCACGGGGCTAGCCCCTTCTTAGTTAATTCTTAGTTCAATTAGTGATCTTTTTACTATTTTTTGATCTTGTACTATGAAATTGAACAGTTAGTCAAGAGCTGTGAAAATATTGATTTTTATTTGAATTCCATTATAATTATAAACTAATGATGGAGATGAATTACATAAGATGTTATGTTTTCCAATCTATGAAGATTCTTTGTTTATAAGCATCTTCATAATAGGGATATTTGAAAATATCAAGATTGGGGAGGATTTTATTTTATTTTCCTGGGCGGAGGGTTTACTGGTGAAGCTGCATGCCCGTTGGTGCTGCGTGCCGGAGAAGGCAATCCTGCACTGCGTGGAAAGTTGGGTTGTACAACCCTCAAAATCCCTTCTACTTTTAAAGTTCTATGTAGTAAAAGAAGTTATGCACACTAATGTTTGAATGTTATTTATGACCATTTCTAGCTGTGAAACTTTGGGAAAATTGTTGAGTTGTCCTGAGCTCCTTTTATTATCTGTAAATTGGGCTTGATCATGCTTACTTCAAAATATGACTGAAAGGATTAACCCAACACTTAACACAGTAACTGTTTCTCTGCTGCTCGACATATTTAGTTCCCCTTTCTATCTCAGTAATAATTTGCAATGTCCTCAGAGACTAAGGTGTTCTTTATAAAGTACTAATGGTCACAAAATTATTAATTATAACCTTCAATTAATGTGATGCATTATCAGAATCAGATCTCAAATTTTACCTTAAAATACATATGGTTTCTGAAATTTCAAGACGGGATTAGTTCAAATTATTGCCCAGGTATGCTTTTTGAGGGCTGAGGGGACTTATTTCTAAGAAGTCCATATCAGACCACTCTCAGAGCTCTCTTGCCAGAAGCTTCTGCTATGCAAATTATATAGGTTTTGAGTTTGAGCCAAGGTAAAAGTCCCGGAGAGATTGTTCATCTTTCTGTGTTCAGAATCACTCTCTATCGAGATATTTATAAAAATTAAAAAAAAAAACAACAAACAAGCAATTTTACAAACCACCGTAATGAATTTTATGAACCTTTGCTGATTTTTCCGCTTCAGGCGCATCAAGATTTTTGCCTTTGCCAGAGCCCTTTCCTTCACTCCTTTCCTCACACTCTCTCCTTCTCCATATCTATCTATCTATATATTTTTTTTTGAGGAAAAGGAGAAAGTTTATGGTTCTTACGTCAAAATTGCAAACATATTCCCCAGGCATCACTCAATGTGCAGTTTCTAGATATTTACTTAATGAACTATTACTGGCATACAGAATCCTAAATAAGATTAAATAATTTTTTTCCATTTCTTTTTCATTCCTAAATCCTCTTCTCTTCCTTACTTTCCTTCCTACTACTTCTTTTTCTTTTTCCTTCTAAAATTTGCTTTCTATCCCAAAATTCATTCTCCCTCTCTGTTTAGACACACGCAGAGAAAGATACGCAAGAATTGCATCAGTCCTGATTGTGGTTATGTGGGATTTACAGGGAAAACAAATCAAACTTGTCCTTTCTACTGATGAGCTCACACTATTCCATTTTTCCCATTGGAAACAAAAAGAAAAGTCAGGGAAGAAATCCAAATCAGAACCTTTATCCCAGTGCCAATAATCTATTTCCAACTTTCCTGCCTCTCCAAAGATTCTTCCTCCAAATTTCTCATCATTGCTTTCTGCTCAGAAACCAAAAAAACACAGAACTAGAAACTCAGGAAGAAAGCACAAAGCTGGGTAGTTCAAACTTTTGACAAATGGCTATCAAAATATTGTATTATATTTTGAGTTCATCATTCTGACTCTTTTTTTATTGCAAATAAAGATGGAGTAGGAGTCATACTACTTCATGTGTAAAAACTATATATAAACTGTGTGAAACTCCCCAATGGCTTCTTATTAAATTTAGAATGGAAGCCAAACTCCTTACTATGAACTGCAAGGCCCTCCAGATGTAACTGGACGTGTCCTGTCACCTTTCCACTCACTCTCTCCATGACCAGCACAAAAGCCTTTTGTTTCCTTGGACATGCCTTGCCCTGTTCCTGCCTCAAGGTCACTTGCTGTCACTTCTAGCTAGAGCACAGTACTCCCAGTACCCCTAGATCTTCACAAGGCTGCCTCCCACATATCAGCCCCTTGAATGTCCTTCTCATCTAAAATTTCGATCCCATCCAGACACTGCTACATTATCTTCTTTATTTTCTCCATAATATTTACCTCTACTTGAAATGATGTATTTAATTTTTTCCTTGCTGTTTTCTGTCTAACGTAGTGGAATTTAAGCTCCATGAGAGCAGGATACTTGTTTGCTTTGTCCTTTTAACTCACAACACCTAGGTGAGTTCTATCATTGTATAGGTTCTTGATAAATACTTTTAGATGTGTGATTTAGTGAATACTTGCCTTTAATACAAAGGTAGTGCCACAACTAGAAGGACCTGCAACTAAGATATACAACTATGTACCAGGGGGAATTGGGGGAGATAAAGCAAAAAAAGAAAAATACAAAAGGTAGTATTTTAAAAATACATTATTTATAAAAGACACTAATAAATTAAATTTCTCATAACTAAGTTACCTACCCATCCTTCATATATGTGTCTACTTTAGTAATCTGTCTTTTCCTGAATGATGTATCTACTCTGTCAAAAAATTTGGTGAAAGCGGAAGAAATTATATTATCATCTTGTTGATACTCTTTTCATTGAGTAGGATTGTGATGCAATTTTAATTTTTTCTTTATGATTTTCTGTTGTGCATCTGTTAATAATATTTATAAAGGAAAAACTTGGTATTATAACACTCAAAACATAACCTCGGAGAGAAGAGGAGGAAAAGGAAAGCTGGAGAACATGGAAATATGAATTGGTGGGGATGGGTAATAAGAAAGCTTGTTCTACATAGCTTACTCAATGGACTTTTATCCCAACTGCTGGTGTATTCTCCAAATTCCACTTTCGCTCTTAACGCCACACTCTCAAGTTGGTGCTTTTCTAAGCCTTGACTCACAGGTCAGTGTTCCCTGCTGCCATCTTGGTATTGAAGGATCTACCGTCTTTCTCTTCCCAGGGGAAACTTAAATCCTTTTAAGGTAAAAGTCAGTTAATTTGATGAACAAATCCATAGTAACTTGCTAATAAGAGATGCTTTAGGCAAAACATCTTGTTCCAGGGTCCTTCCACTTAGGATCACATTTTAAAAAGTGACATTCAGCAGGTCGCATACTGCTCTGACTCATAAATAGATGAATGTCTCTAATGGTGAGAGTATAAAGATAGCTAGAAGGGAGAATTTTTTGTTCTTTATTTTATCCTAGTGGGTCTGGTAAGTTAGGGTATGCAGAGACTCATCGGGCCTCGTGGCTTTTCTTTTAAGTGATCTGGTATAGGCTGTTCATTTATTTGCTTATCCAGCAATTTACTATCACTAATCTTCCTAGTCTTTCTGTGTACTATGTGAGAGAAGGATAAAATCACTAAACCTGAGCAGAATCACTGTTTACTTCAGGGGCAAAGCCGTACAAACCCATAGACAGTGCTTAGAACACTCCCTAATTCTTTTTTGAATTTTCCTTTGGCTTTCTATTAACCACAGTTCAGTTGCCACTTAATCATCTTAAATCTCTGTTACATACTTTCAAGTGGGTGAAACTAAACAAGTAATATTAGCTCAATTATATCTGATTTTAGTAAAGATATCAAGTTCTTCCAGCTTCTCAAAGAATGTTAGCTGTACTCTAAGTCCCTTAACAGATCAACATCCTTGATATTATCTGATTTCTCGAAAACATTGGTATACACAGAGAATCTTGAACATATTGCAAATGACCTTGTTTGTGTGATATGACACTAGGGAAGTGGTAAATCAATTAACATTTATGGAGTTAGTTTAATGCTGATTTAAAGTTCTATTTTATCATTAAGAAAGACAATTTCCAGTCCATTTTTTATTACATACACTGGTATGTAATTGGGTACATATTGGTTATGTATACATATAAGTAGAAACATAAATGCCTAGTCAAAGAACATTTCTGCTCCCTGTGGGCTCTTAAATATGAGGGGATTTTGAAGATAGGGTTGAAAGAGATCTTGGAGAGTTGTGAGGCAACTTGGCAGGAAACCTAGCCAAAAGAAAGGGCATAGTGAGGGAGGAAATGAGCAAGGAAATGAGCCGGAAGAAGCAGGAGGGCAGGTAGAGCCGGCAAAGGACGAGGCTGGGAGGAGGTGGGATTGGGACAATAAGCAAAACTGAGGTAGATCCTCGAAGACCAGCGTGTGAATGAAATGCATGTTATTTGTCCTGCCTAGGGGAGGAGAAGGCCCATAACCCGAAACAGGTCATTTGGCTAACAGGACTCTAGAGAGAACCCAAGTCAACCTTCTGAGTGCCAAGCAGATGGAGCTAATTAAAAATATATCATTTAGTAACAAGTGGGCTTGCAATGCAAATACAAAAGAAACCTAGTTATACATGATTGAATATGTAGTTTTATCCACGAGGCTGCTTCTTCTTAAAAAGATTGATGTAGTTACACGCAAGACACAGTGAAAATACTGAATATAAATTGGTATTAAAAATTGATGCCCCTGGTATATACAGAGGTTAACTTTTTCCCTATGACAAGGAAGAATGTCTGTGCATCTCAAATGCAGTGCAACTTACTTTTCCCAGACAACTGCAACTTGACTTCTCCAAGGTGCCTGATTTCCAGCTCATCGATCCTAATTATTTCTCTTCCCCACTCAGGGTTAAATATACCTTAATGGATCTTAAATCTGCCCGACAAAGAGGCTGACTTAGAGACTCATCTTACCGGTGACTTACAATTATTAATTAATGAGGGTCGGCTGCATAAGGGGATTGCAGCTGATACGTGTAATAAGGGGAAGCATTGCAGGCTGAATTATGCACTGTAGAACAGGAAAGAGTACATTTTATTAGAATCATCAAAATTTCCTGTTTCCAAACTAATTAAGTTAACTCTTTCTCTAGCTTAAACAAATTGTGTTTATGTCTTTCAGGTTACTGCAATTTCCTTCTAACAAATAAAATGCCTGTGTCTTTTCATTAAGAGCAATAAGCTTCCTTCCTACAACAGTTAAACTCTGATCTGGCATCACAGTTTATCATTTTTTACTATTGGGTGGGGGTCAAGTAGAGTGTGCATTGTTAATCTTTGAAGCTTTAGTCAGTGTTGGCAGCCCATAGTGACCGAGAAGCTAGCAGAGAAATCCCTGAAGACTCCCCAATCCTCTTTCCCAACCGAAGAAAAATGCTTTGTGACAGAGTGACAATTAACTTAAACCCACTTTTTCCCTTTTGGGACATTCTTTCCACCTGAACATACTCTGGTTATCTAATATTATCAGAGACTTTATTTGAGAATGTTCATCTCAGGAGAGCATTCTTTTGAAGTTTGAGATCTTATTAAAACAAAGGATGTCTGATGACCTTAGCTTCAACCACCTGAACTATATCACAGACCAGATGTTCAGAATCTCTTGGAGAAAACATCTTTTTGAAAAACAAAACAAAAAAATCACAATGCTTCAAGATAAACATATTGACTTATTTCCATTAGGGAATGGATTGTTGGAATGCATTCTTAATATGAATTTACAACGTAGGCCTCCTGGTCCAACCACTGGGCTAGCCAGATCTGCTGATTAAGATTCTCACACTTGCTTTCCCTTTAGTGATAATTAAAGTCAAGTGGACTTATTCCAGCCTCTCCTGAACTCTATGCCTGGGTTCGAGTCAACACTGGAACCGGGAGAGGAAGCCCTCTTACAAATGCAAGTTATTCATTGACTTTCACCCTATGGTTTTTCATTAATTTATTGCCCATTAAAATGTAAAATCTGAGAGGCTGGAGATAGTCTCCTTAATTTGCTTTGCATGGCAGCTTCTTTATATGCTGCGTATGTTAGAATTTAAAAATTACTTGTTGATAATTTTGATGAGATAAAATGCAGGTCTCTCAATTTCCTGCTCGAAGAACTATGTCCTCATAAGTTAGAACACATTTTAGTGTGTTGTTAAATAATACAGTTTAACAGCTTCCTTTTAATAGGATAGCTGGCTTTGCTGGCTTTTAGAATTCACTCTTTGTTAGTCATGCAACTTGAAAATCTCATCTGTGACAGCTTAACGTAACACCATGATTCAAACATATAAAAGGAGACAAGTCGTAACAAGGTAGGCACAGTTCTCTCCTCTTGTCCTTTGGCCCATTACTCCTCTGTTTGTCTGTGAGGCCTGCCCTATTGTTATTGTTTCCATTGTCTGCTCCAACAATCTGTAGGTATCCCCTCTGCCCCTCAGGCAGAAAGATGCCAGGGATGTAAAATCTCCGTA
This sequence comes from Equus przewalskii, assembly GCF_037783145.1. Taxonomy (NCBI): domain Eukaryota; kingdom Metazoa; phylum Chordata; class Mammalia; order Perissodactyla; family Equidae; genus Equus; species Equus przewalskii. The sequence continues at coordinate 68,211,253 of NC_091847.1, forward strand.
TTGCTTAGCCAACTACTGGCTTAGGCCTTCTTTAGCCCTGTGCACCCATTCTCTCTTCTCTTGTCTTTCTGTCTGTATTTATTCTCAACAAAGGGACCCAGATGCCTGATTTCTTGAAGATACAACAGAAATGGGTGTGATTTGAAGTAGAGTGGGAGAAATGTTCTGAATTTGGAGTCTAAAAATGTCACCTAAAATGACTTTTAGATTTAAATAGATCCTAAATTAATTAATTAATTAATCTAAATAAACCCCAAATAAAAATGTCTAAACATCCTGAAATCAGTTTGTATAAGGTTATGACAATAGTTACCAATTTGTTTGAAAATTTTGAGTTAGGTAATATGCATTTGTGAAGCACAGTGTTCCTTTTTGCTAAGCATACATTTTATTCATAGTATACTGGTAAGAGCTCAGGCAGGATTATTTACACAAATAAAGATCATCATTAGAAAAGTAGATTATGAAAACTATAAGATCAGTTTAGAAAAGCTTTGTGTAGTTAATCTTTAAAACTCTGTGACTGCCAAGTATCAGTTATATAAGCTTCTTCCAAGTACCTTTCCTCTCCCTCTCTTCTCCCAAACGGCTTGATGTCAAGAACCAAAGTTCACATACTTAGTTGATTCAGCATGAAAGTCTCAGGATTCTTTGGCTATAGCTTTTGCACAAGTTAACCTGATTGCAGTTCAGTTGATTAGAGTAAATGTCAAATGCAAATTAATTTTTTGGCCATCCTACCAAACGGAAGACAAAGTTAACGTTACTTCTTTAGAGAACTGGATATAATTCTGCAAGGCTAGCCTCAAGTCTTATTGGTGAATGAAATTCAGTGTTGTTTTAACCTCTCTCTTTTCATGTCCTTACTCTTATCATAAGCTGAGTTCAGCTCGTGGAAATCTTAAGCCATTTCCTGGGTGGAAGAGAACTTCTTTTTGGCATGTAGTCTTGGCATATCCATGGCAGGCAGGCTGCAATGATGCACTTAGCATGCCGTTAGTTACACCTCTACATACATCTGTTTGAAGACCTATTTTCAGAAATGAACATAGTGCATAGTACTGTACAGTGCTAATATAAAATAAGAAGCCCCCAGTCTCTCTACTCTCGATTTTCACCTACTGGATAGAGCAGGCAACTTCCAGGGCAAGAATGAAAGGCAGCCGCTATTTTGACACAAGTGTTTCAGTTTGGAACTTGAGATGGTCTCGTTCTACTATCAGTTAACACAGCATTCTTTCCTTTACACATTTGGACATCATGCAATTTCATAGTTTTCCTCCCCAAATAAATGATTCTGTGTGTAAAGACTGGCTCTGTTTTAGGGTAACACACAGAACCTGCTTCTGCATATTTTTGTATATAGTAGGCATTTGAAAAATATTTAACTCTTTTTGTTGTCATCAGTGCAAAGTAACAGTAGTGTATTAACTTTCTCAGAAAACATATGTGCTTGTGAATAGAGGCTTGCCCTATATAACTATAAATGAATGGCTTTGGTGAATATTCCAGACATCATGCAGATTTCTTGAAGGGGTATCTTGAGGCAAGGGAACAATTTTATACATTTCAATTCACAGCAAGGAGAGATAACTGTTTTCAAAATTAAATGTGCTAATAAGACATGTTTAAATAAACTAGGATATAACTTTAGGGCTATAGTTACTTGCAAAAGGTAAAGAATTGGACGTATAACCCAATATTTGTATCAAACATGGAGAGATTATTTGAATAATTAATTCTAACCATTACTTAATTCCTAGTGTGAAGGATTATATTATTCTTTATTCTGCCTTTAACTTTGCTTTTGTATACACTAGGCTTTTAGTAAAAAGCTCCACAATATTATTTAAATTTCTGGGAAAAAATTCCACACATTGCTTCATTGTTGCTGTCCTGATTGTGGTAGGTGTGAAGAAAGGAACCAAGAGAGCAGTAGAAACTTATCACCTTAATGTTAAGGTGCCTTTATAAAAACGCTTCTGTCTTTACTCATGTTAATTATACGTGTCAGTAGAATCAGCTGAGGCAAAATGACACACAGAAGTTTCCTTGAGAGTTCTTTCATTCTCTTTTACTCCTTGTTCAAAACAACAAAACAGGTTAGGTATTGGGCATATATTATTGAAGATGTTTAGCTACATTATCTGATGCATGAATGAGTACAGTTATGGGCCAATCAATTTAAGAAACAGGGTTATTATTTCTGAAAGTATTTCTCTGAAAGTATTTCTGAATACTGATAATATGTTTAACATGACTATTGTTGCATTGTTAATAACGGGGTATCTTGTACTTGCATAGCTCTTTGACTTATTGTAGTTTATCCTGTTCATAAAGATTTCAATGGTTAACAACATTCATTCACTCAAAAAAAAATGTTTCTTGATTTCCTACTAGGTGCCTGGCACTCTTTTAGCACTGGAAATACAGTAGTGACAAAGCACGACAAGACAAGCAAAAGAAAACAAGAAAAACAGGATAGTCGGAAGGAGGGAATTAAGCGAACCACAGAATGTTCACTGGAATGCTGTCTTGTAAAATGGAATGGTTTTACAAAAGCTAGGTATTGACACCAACAGAAAAAGTATGACCCACTTCTCATTTAAAGAAAAATATGTTGAGCATAACATTTTATGTGTAGGTCATTGAACTAACTGATGGTACAAAATGTCAATGCAAACGTCAATGACATGGCATCCTGATTTGGGAAAGGAATAAACAGAGTACATTTTCATCATATAGTTGTGCTTGAATTAGAAATGATAATAAACGTAGAATCCTAGTAAATTATAAATTAAACAATGTGAGTTAAGCTGTTGTAGAAGCTCATAGAAGCTGTTCCTAGCTTCATAAATCACTACTTTGGAATTGTGAACGGAATAACTGAATAGTGCATACTGATTTAAAATCAGAGCCTTTTTTTGTAACTTTGAGTTTACCATATAAGCTTAAAGATAACAAAAGATAAAAAGTAGTTTGCCAACAATAAGAAACTTTCCAAAGCAGTGTTCCTGACTCACGGATTGCTTATGGCAGAAAGCCCTTTCCCCAGGGCCTCCCGTCACGGCTCCCTCACCGCTGACCCCCAGACGGGCTCGCTTTCATGCAGTATCCGTTTATCTGATCTACCAGTGACTAATTCCCTCTTGGTTTCCTCCTCTTCGACAACATAACACACACACACATTTTCTTCTGAAAACATCTAGAGTTTCACTTACATTGCTAATTGAAAATAGCTTCAACTCTGTTCCCTCAATCCACTTCTTTTTATAAATTTTTAAATTATCATATATAAAAGAGAGAGAGAGAGAGAAATAAAGACAGAGAAAAAGAGAAAGAGAGAAAGTGTGTGCAGTGAAAAGAATTTTGAAGTGGGTACTTATGAACTCTTCCAATATTACGTACTACCATGACATCAGGTGAAATTGAGAGGGGCTCACATGGTCTATCTGCAAGGTCTCCTCCCCACTTGCTTCCATGGAAAAGATGCCATAGCCAAATAACCCCCTATCAGAGGGATCAAGTCGAGTTCCCGCTTATCTCTGAGGAGCACGTTTCAGTTCCCTGACAACTGGCAGAATTAGTCAAGCGAATCACATCCTCCCACAGGAACCAGGGAGCAGTCCGCCCTTTTGAAAGTACAAAGCCTACCTCCCGCAGCCTCCACTTTTTCCCTGTTTCCAAGTGCAACCTCCAAGTGGCCCTGTATGGCATGCAGTGCCCTCCTCCCCTGGCCTATGAGTATGTGACTAATAAACTACAGTTGTCGATCTAATCTGTCCAGTGTTGGATGTCCTGTGTTCAGCCAACCCCATAACCTAGAGTGAGAATCCCTCCTTCACCCATGAGGTGAACAGAAGGCAATAAAATGTTATTGCTCTATGATATACCTCAGAATTTTTTTTTTTTGGAGGAAGATTAGCCCTGAGTTAAATCTGCTGCCAATCCCTCTCTCTCTCTCTCTTTTTTTTTTGCTGAAGAATACTGGCCCTGAGCTAAGATCCATGCCCATCTTCCTCTACTTTATATGTGGGATGCTTGCCACAGCATGGCTTGCCAAGTGGTGCCATGTCCACACCCAGGATCCAAATCGGAGAACCCCAGGCTGCCAAAGTGGAACATGCAAACTTAACCTCTGTGCCACCGGGCTGGCCTCTCAGAATTTTAAATATGATAAAAAGATTTGTCAAAAAATCCAGGCACAGGTATTTAAAAATCATCCACTTAAATTCTTATATCACACACAAAATATACCAAGGGATTATATGAAAATAAAAAAATGTATAAGATTAGAGGAAAACAGTAATATGCATTTTCAAATTTCTTGAGGAGAGGGAAGACTTTAAAATGTAAGTGACAGAAGAGGCAAAAAAGAGACAATTTTAAATTTTCTATATGTTAAAAAACAAACAAAAAATAAATGCAGAGTGAAAGAAGCAATAAAAGAGAAAACATGATTAAATTTCTATATATCAGAAATCATAACAAATAGAATAAAATATTTGAACATTTGAGAAACTTTAGAAAATATTTGAAAACATATGATAGGTGTATAGAAAGATAATCTGTGAATCAATAAGAGAGACAAATGCCACATAGAAAAAGCAGAAAATTGATGTGAGCACATAAATCACAGTAAAAACATTATAATTGGTTTATAAATATATAACTTTCTGTTTTACAAGTAATTAAGTCTAGCATTTCCTCTAACAATAGTATTTCATCTTGCCTACCTGATTAGCAAAGATTTTTAAAGTGCATATATTCATTTCCTCATGAGTCTAATGAGATAGATTGTTTCCTAGTGAGCGTATATATCGCTAAATCTTTACAGAAAGTAACTTTTATACATTAGACTTAAACATGTTCATACTTTTTGGTTGATTAATAAGAAACAAAGACAAAAATTATGCAAAGAGGTGGTTATCACAGCATAATTTATGACAATGAAACAATCAAAACAGTCTTATTTTCAACAAGGGACTGTTTGAAACCAAACTGAGACACATACAAATGATGAAAAGCCCTGCAGCCATTAAAAGTTATGTCTTATGAATAATTTTGTAATGTAGTGATGTGTCATGATATGTTGTAAAAATAAACTATGATGAACTTTGTATAAACATTTTAACTATGATGGTAAAACATATCCCTAGATAGAAAATTGTTAAGAAATTATCAAAATTCTAACATTTGTTAGCTTTAGCTGGTACATTTGAGATGATTTTAACTACAATAAATTGTTTGCATGTTGTAGTTTATCCAGTGAACATGTGTTATTACTATATGAAAAAATCAACTTGATACCCAATATCCTTTTTTTGAATCTAGAAAAAATATATAGCATTGGGTCACATTCTTCAGTAATTACCAAATGATGGAAGATACAAGATGTGACATTTACTTTGACAAAGATAAATTCATTTGTTACATGAGAACAGTAAGAAGGAAGTCAATCAGCATAAACTATTCTGTGAAGTTTCTAAGTAAAGAGTAAAGGGATTTGGGGGATTTTTTTCTTAACATTTGACTTCTTTTTTGTTTTGTTTTGTTTTTGTTTTATTTTGGAAGACTAAAACAGTTGAATAAGTTTCTAGGTAAAGTTAAAAGAGCCAATGGGATAGGAGAAATTTAAGATATTTCCTGTAGCACAATTAGGAGGCAGAAGATTGTGGTCCAGAGAAGGATGTGGTCCACAGCAAAAGCGCGAGTCAAAGTTTAAAACCTAAATGGATGAATAAAGAAGGATGAAAGATGAGGATGAGTGAGGACAGAGATGAAATTTTAATCGGAGAGCAAGTATACATAAACTGTGTGAGGGATGCCCTCTATTACACGGCAAAGCCTCCAACCTTATAATTTCAGGTCCTCAGCAGAAGGTGAGGAAGATGGAGTGGGATGACAGCCTGCGGAGGGTCTAAGATTCGAAGAGCGGCTACTGGGATTGGCATGAGAGCTGCCCACTGCCTCATGAAAGGGCGGCTGAGCATTCCCAAAGGCCTGGCTGACGCTGGAATTAATGAATACCTCTGTCTTGGAATCAATTCTTTCTTCAACGCTATCTGGTTATAATACCAGTTAAAATGCATCAAGATGGTGTTTTCAGGGTTACAGGATTTTCAAAGTGATTGTGTTAAAATTTCCAAAGCTGATAAATTTGAGGGAGTTGGTGAGAAGGTATTTAAAATGTACATTTGAGATAAGGCTAGGTAGATAGAGAAGTAAATCTAGAAGGAATTCAGTAGACTGGATATTGGAAAAGACAGCGAAGGGCTGTGTGCCATGAGACAAATGAGGAAATACTGTGAGAGCGCGAGAGTGAGGGAGGAGGGAGCTCTTCCTTCATCACTGGTTGCCAAGGGAAACAGAAGCACCACCACTGTCTTTTTGACACTAGCACACATCCCCAAATCTGATGCATACAGTCACTACCTGAATAATAATAACTTGAACATCCCCAAATAAAGTTTATACTTCAGAATTTCAGAAAACCTCCCCATTTTTAACAGTTCTTTCTCTATATTAGGTAAAACATTTTTTTCAAGTGTTTAGATCTAGTTTTTAGTAATTATTTTTGTTAACTGGCATGAAATTTTTTTTACATCCACATTTATCAGAAACTGAGAAGATTATGTCTTTAGAAGAACTGGCCCTTTTTACACTGGTGTTTATAACCTCAGTGGCCTTCAATATCTCTGAGTATCAAATTTTACCGCAGTATTTCCCAACAGGATAGAATTCCTAAATAGAAAACCTATTACTGCATTTCTTGCCAAATCATTTATTACAGAAGTCTTCACTACTTCAATTGTCTGCAGTCAATGAAATCATTTTGTCACATGTAGTAATTTATTTCATTTAATTAATTAATTTATTTACTTTTGGTGAGGTAGATTGGCCCTGAGCTAACATCTGCTGCCAATCTTCCTCTTTTTCTTTTTTTTCTTCTCCAAAGCCCCAGTGCATAGTTGTGTATCCTACCTGTAGGTCTTTCTGGTTCTTCTATGTGGGACGCCGGCTCAGCATGGCTTGATGTAGGTCTGCGCCCAGGACCCGAACTGGCGAAGCCTGAGCCGCTGAAGCAGAGCGCACACACTTAACCTCTGTGCCACTGGGCCAGCTCCTGTAGTAATTTATTTAAAAATAAATAAATAAATAAAATTTAAGTGCAATTTAAGAGAACATATGAATGGAGAAATGTAATCTTTGCTAGATTCATTTATCAAGTTTTGTAGATCCAATGATTTCTGAAAATCATGTGAATTGATATAGAATTTTAAGGTCAAAAGTTCATTCACAGGTTTTAGTGATGATGCAAACTCCTTTAGCATGTCCTTAATTAGGTAAAATCTGAGTATCTGTGAAAGGTTTTAAAATGACCTAAAGATGTTATTCATTATGACTAAGGTCATATTTGGATTTAGATGCAAAATGTGGACTTATGGGGAAAAGCTATTCACCAACACATTGATTAAGATGCTATTTGAAGTTCTATTTCAGCAATCAAAGATTTCTTAATGTCAAACTTAAGTACTGTGGAAAGTACTGAGAAAGTATTGCTTGAGTCTGGGCCTTGGCTAAAGAATTTAAGGCTTTGCAATTATGATACTAGTAAAATTCTTACATATTACTTTCTCCTATTAATGATACTAGCGAATAATTCTAAAAGAGAGGCCTCACTCAGGTAGCCCAAATCATTACTGTTATCCTAGGAATGTTAATACAATTCTGATTAATCTATATGCTAGATAAGCACGCTTATTATGAGAAATCTACACTGAGATGTTTAGGCTGGTATAAGTACGTATGTGTTTTGTGTAGGTGTATGTTTCTTCTACATAGATTTTGCTGATATTTGCTTAAAATATCATTCGCTGTGACCTTCAAGCCAATATTTCCTGAGTATTATGGACTTCGTGGGCTACTAATGATTAACTAAAGCCAATTCCATTCCACTTTATTTTTTTAATGTAAGGCTGCATATAGCTGAGCTATAATAGTAACGATCATTTGTATATGATCTTTATGACTTAGAAATAATTTTTACATTTAACTTTTATGTGACAACTCTTTAAATGACTTAAACCAACTTAAAATCTGGGAACTCGCATGGTCAACTCTGCACAGAATCATATGTAACGAATCACAGTGCAGGATTAAACGTAATCTTAAAACTGTTTGCAAAAGCTTTGTTTTTGTCTAAGTAAAGAGAAAAGTCACTTATTATTTAATAAAAATGTGGTTCCTGTCTTCCCTGTTGCCTCCTTCCCACTTTCAGAGCCTCTGCCTTCACTTCCCAGATCTTACTGGAAGGTTTCTTCCTTGTCTATCTGTTGCCTCCTGTCCACTTACTCTCTACCCATTCTTTTGATTCAGAACCCTAAGATATGACTGCTGGCTGATAAAATTTCCTTTGGATTGGAATAAGAGGGGAAAAAGAGAATGGGAGTTGGCAAAGATAAAAATCTTTATGAGGCATTGATGGAGTGGAAAATCAGAAACACTCATTGTATAGGTCATTGTAATTCTCATTTTTCAGATTCGGAATCTGAAGTCAGAGAAATTGAATTACTTAGCTAAGGTGAAACAAGAAGTCTGTGACATCATTGCTATTTCATACATTTTATTTCAATTCTAATGTTTTTTTCTCCCCTTACTACATAGATCTTGGCTACTGCTATTTCTAAAAATATTTTTTAATATAAGAAGGAAAATTATTTTAAATAATCATATCCTGAAACTCCCTTACCATCTTCAAAACTTGTTATTCACAAATAAATACAGTTATACATGTGCACATACATGCATACACACATACCTTTCCATCTCGAGTAGCAAGTAATTTCTTTGCTGTCTACCACACTAATTACTGAAAAATGAAAAGAAATCCATTCTTAAAAGTGCCTGCGTGAACTTCATCACTGGATTTAATCCCCAGTCCCTGAATATTTTAGAAAGAGAGAAGAAAAGCAGAATAGTCAGAAAGAGTCATATGGTAAATAGATTTGTGGCAAAGACTGCTAATGCTCACATATATCTGACTGATTCTCTTTCTTGGTTATACAACTAGGCTGCAGGCTCTGGCGTCCCTTATAGTCAGATGTAACCCGGTGCTGAATTCTGACTAATGAATTGCGAGTGGAGGTCATTCACACCACTACCAGGATTGGCTTTGTAAATTTCCCATCTTCCAGCTGAATAGATGGGGCTTCAAGGATTTGGAAGAGAGTGAAGCTACAGGGTAGAAGGATCCTGGGCTCCTGAATAAGCCCATAGAAGGATGTGAATGAAAAATATTTATTTTGGTAAGCCACAGATATTTGAGAATTTGTGTGAATTACTCAGACCAGCAAAACCAGACATCCAAAGGACAATGCCGATGTGAAAATACAGAATAATATTTGAGAAGAAAAGTTAAGAAGAGAGAAGGTGAGAAAGAAAATTTTTCATCCTTTTTGTCAGTATATTATTTGTCCCATTTTTTGATGGTATTTTCTTCAATCGCTAATTCATCGGTATTCGCCTCTTCAAATCTCTTTGTGACAACGGTTACAAAGTCTACGCAGTCTCTACTTTCTATTGTTTATGTTGTCCTTTAGCATTTCTAAGTTCTCAGACATACTCATTTACAACAAAAGGAAGCAAAACAAAAAAAGACTTAATTCTTTTGCTGCCAGTCCAGTATGTCATATTTGTAGGGTTATGAGACAGAAGACTTGGCAGTGGAAGTTAGTTGACCCAAAGGTATCAAGAGGATGGATAAGAAAAGCATGATGAGGGGCAAGGGCCCAGCTGTGCCTCACAACACATGGAAGCCCGGGAGGCCCTTGAGAATGTGAAGATGCAGTCAGGGCCCAAGAGTCCAATGAATGTACTGGGATCCAGGCATCTACCTTCAAGAGGAAGGTTACAGAATTTGGAGAGCTAACATGAGGTGAACAGGGTGTTTCTACATTCATCAGAAGTGAAAATGTAAGTCAGAAAATGCAGCGTCTTTTGTGTAAATACCATTAGGAGCAGAGACTCAGAGAACAGATCTAAAGCTACATTCCAGATTGAAAGACATATTCATGCTCCAGAGGTTTTTATATTCTAAATATCAGCCTCAGAATTCGACTACAGACTATGCACAGTTATGTCTATTATTAATCACATAATGATTGAGACAATCAAGTAAATGTGGACAGCTCTTGAAAAACAGAATCAAGGGACATTATCAGCCTGCCCTTAATATGGCCTACACTCCTCTTCCACTTGTACTCTTTTGTAATAATAATAATATTAGCTAATAATTGTTGAGTGTCTACCATGAATGAAGCATAGTAAGCAATTCAAGGCTAGTCTTTCAGAAGTAAAAAACAGATTTAAAATATGCTTTCTGGGCACAAATTAATAAGTATATACTGTGTTCAACAAAATGAGATGAGGCATTGGTAGATAAAACATACAGAAAATTATATAATTATCTTTGGAAGCCTGAGGCTTCTGGAAACATCTGACTTGGCCAATGGACTGATGAATTGAGTAAAAGGAACAGATTCGGACTGCAGTAAACTGAAGCCTCACATGTATGTCACACCTGCTTAGGGACAGAGCCTTCCTTATGGTCTGAATTCAAAAAGTCCCCCAATAGGGCAGTCAAGTACCCCACAGACCATTCCTCACAGTGTCTGGTGCATGCCCAGGGGGGATTCATGCAGAAAGTGTTGGCATCACAAAATGGTACCAGGCCAACATGAGGGTTGGGCTTCCAGCCCAGTAACACTAAGTACCAGGAGGCAGGAAAGGGGAACAGCTGGCAGCTGTTATGTCCACATGCATCAACCTCCCCCTCCTTTGCTCTCCAAGGATGAAAACAGTCTTCTCACATTTGGGACAGGAGTTACCATCACAGCTCATGTAGCCCTGTCAGGGGGCTACATCTGGAAGAATGTAAATATCAGCAGGGGTTTTCTTCCAGGGACAGCTCAAAGCTGTCAGGCAAAAATTGACGGGGAGCACGCTAGTGTTCAAGGATTCAACCAAGCCTCTTTCTGGATTATATCCATTTTTGTCATCAGACACAGTGAAGCTTGAGAAACTCCCGTTCCACCGTAAGATCTGGTCATAAACATTGAGAATCTTGACTGACACACATTTTCATTCTTTTACTTCCCCAGCTTTAATAAGGTACTTAATCTGAAGAAATGGCTCATTTTAAATAGATTTATTTGAATATTATTATGCATACATATGCTAATATCACTCACTCACGAATCTGTGTGATTATTTGCTTTGAACAAATTAGGATATGTAAAAGGCAGGAACTTTTATATCCATCTGAAAAGTGGGGCTACACCTAATTACATCAGAGTTTGATGTTTTAAAATAAATAATACATGTTATAACCTTCAGCTCAGTCCTTGAAAATAATAATCACTAAGTTCAAGTATTATGCCTTTAAACTGTCCATCTTTTCAATATTCTGACTGATCTTGATCTGTATCGCAATTATTTTTCACATTCTTTGCTTCTCTCTTTTCTATATTTTCCTTTACATAAATTTTGATACATGGCACTTATCTCCAAAATACTAAAACAGATTCTCTTGGGATAGGTCCAGGGAGTCAACATTTTACAAAATGTTCCTAGCCTTTCTTACACTTCTGAGCTAAAGATGTAACATCAATATGTGGGCATCTCAACTTGTGTACCCATGTTTCCTTCTCTTTATTTCTATATTACTGCAGAAAGCTGATGTCTTCTATTTTAAATAAAGGAACCACAAATTTCTTAAATAATTCAGGCATAAAATCTTGGAGTCATTAATCATCATTTACTGCTGATTCATTCATATCACTCCAAATTAATGGTTACGTCTAGTAGATCTTATCTCTATAGTGCCTGTCAACACTCTATAGATTATAAGGTATGTGTACTGGTAGGAATAGTCTTCATTGCAAATAATAGAAAAGCAGCCAAAACTTGCTTAAAAATAAAAATGTTTTATTGGCATATGTATCTCCAACTTGCAGAGGTAGGAAAGATATCAGAGGTAGTTTGATCAAGGTTCCTTCTCTACCTCTCTATGTTTTTCTTGGTTGTTGCTTCTTCTGTTGCTCTATTGTAGTCTTTTTGTTTTGTTTTTCTTTTTCTTTTTACTCAAGCTAGCTTCTCAGACAACAGGAAAATGGCTATAGCAACTTCAGTGTCATATACATAAAACATAATATCCAGGTGAGGGAACTCAAGTTTTAACGTGATCACATCAACGTATTGTTTAAATTGTGTACCCATCTTTGTACAAATCACTGTAAGTAGATAAATGTAATGCACTAGTTGGCTAAGAACTGGGTTATGCATCTCTCCTGCTCAATTTTGAATCTATCAATGCAATGTTTGACCTATCCTAGACAAAGTTTCAGTTCTTTATCTAGCTATGGAAAATTTCCATCCATTTCAACAAATACTATACAAATGGCTAAAGATGTGTTGTTGTCTACCAGCTAAAGACCAGTGGGGACACACCTGTCGTCAAACAAAGTTAGGTGCATTTCTTGCTGCAGCAAGGGAGGCTGCTCACCACAAAGAACTGGGAGATGTCCTGGTAAAAGAGTATTGGGAGGGGAATGTTATAGGAGACGGGGTTGTGTTTGGTGGGTTTGGGAAGGATATACGAAGTAGGGATTTCTTCTGGTTTGAGTATTGTCGTAAAGCAAGGGCATTTCAGTGATTGATATCTTAAAATTTTGCATCTAGTAAAGGAGGTGGATGAAGCTGCTTTTATCATTTTCAAGTAGAATGCATTCTGGGAAGGCCACCACAAAGTTTTCTACATTCTCTAAATTTCATAAGGATATGAATCGCATTTTACTAACTGTGTAAATCACCTCCACAACATATAAAAATTGTTGCATACACAGTAGGTATTCAATTCATATTTATTGACTCACACTGAAAATTATTCTTTAGACAAATCAAGCGACCCTCTGGAATTTATGTAATTTAGTCAAGATTTAGCCTCATGATGAAAATATCTATCATTTACAAAATAGTAATTTTGTCATGAAGTATTTCAGGCACTTTATGTATATTATGACATTTAGCCTCAAAACAAAACTAATATATATGTATTGCTATTCTCATTTTGTGAATGATAAAACAAGGCTGAATGAAGCCTAAGAATTTAGTCAATGTCATGCAAATAGCATGTGGCCATATTTGTACTTTTCCACTAGTTACCACCATTTCTTTTGGTTACCACTATTTCTTTCTAGAAATATAGTTTTACAAAAGTTTTAGCAGCAGCAAGACATAAGGCATATGATTTTTCAACCAACAACATTTGACTTTAGTGTAATGCTAGCACTATATGCAATTCAGAGTGTTCTTGATGTGATGAGAAATATTAATCTCCTAATCAACATCCAGCTTCTCTACCATTGATGGATCATAATAGAGATCAAATCTATTTCATCATAAATGGAAAAATAAACAAGCAGAACAAATGGGACATTTTCTTTGGTTCCCCAATTTCATAAGTTACTGCATTTTTCATGAGTATAGTTTCAGTATTAATCTCTGAAGATATTTTGTGTTTAGCTTAGTGTGCTTATTCCTTTGATTAAATCCATTTTCCTGCAATGTAAATGTCATGCATCAGGGTTGACCCTGTTCTAACTTATGATTTTTTTCATTGATTTTAATTGAGCCTTTGTGAATAAGTCCTTTTAACATGACTGCTGAGCCTGAATCTGAGCTTTGCTGAACGATGCATACAAATGCACTAAAATCTCAAGAAAAGGAGGTACTCCAAAATGTGGGGATTTTCAATAGGAAAATTCAGTTCTCAATCAAGTCATAAAATTGTTGAGACATTTTTGGTTTTGCCAGAGATTGAGAATTAAAGGAAAGAAAAGATTGCAGATTGAGAATAATGATTACCAAAGACCTTTTTTCTTGCAGCATGGTATTTTTCATTTGAGTGTAGTGTAAACATATTCATTCTCTTCTTCCTTATGTACAAGAAATGTACTATGGTCAATATGGGAAAGTGTAGTTTGAAAAGCTTTATGGGATCTTCTAAATCATGGAGTATATAGCCTATAAATAAATAAATCTTAGCTCTCTCACCTCTCTTCTAACTTTTGAGAAATTCTTTTCATAGTTCAAACTTCCTTTCCAAAGTCCTAATTTCAAATACTACTTCTTTAATCTTCAGTGGCTTTGCGTATTGTGTCAGAGAATAATAAATGTAAATGTAACATTTGAACTATGAGTAATTCATTCTGTAAGAGCAGTTCAAAGGGAACTCCACATTGAAGCTATTGATTGAGATGTGAAATTGCAGAGGCATTACACACAACTTTAGCTTCTTACTACTGTAAGAGGAATTTGTGTGGGCATAATCATCAAGCAGTGTAACAAGATAGGACCTGACTAGGTATCCACACTTTTGTTTTTATAATGCACCTGCCAGGAGGAAATGATTCTGAAATTTGTTTTTTTAATCCATCAAGGTTAAAATTAGGGACGTCTTACACTATGCAGTCAAAATAAGCCAGTATGCGAGTGTCTGCACAGCGGTCTATAGTCTGAATCTACCTGTCTGTTAAGAAAGAATCTCATTCATAAGCTTAGCTGTCAAAATAATTGAATTTCCTTCAATATATGTGACAAAAGAGGTAATAATACATGGTTTTAATTATAACATTGTAAAAATAAGTTTCCTTCATGACATTAACAGCTGTTCATAAAAAAAATAAAACAATGGGGAGCAAGTGTGTTTCATCCATTACTGACAAGAGAAAGGATGTTTATAGAAACATTTTAATCATTTAAATTGTTGATGTAGTTTGATGGCAAACTGTCTCTCCAAAACATATGTTTTTCATTGTCTGGATCATATTTTTCCATCTCAGCAGGGAATTGACTTGAGCTGATATTACCACAATAACAGAAAGATTTACTGATATTCATTTCTCAATAAACAGATGTCGACTTCGATAGAGGTCAGGATAGATAGTACCTGAAAGGTAAATTATGTTATCTCTGCTAATGGCTATCAGATATTAAACAACTAAGGTAGTTCAGAGCAATTTATTCATTAGAAACATACCTATTTCCCTTTTTTATAAATAGAATAACTCATGCCAAGTTCTTTTGTGGGCTATAATTGTCATGTATAGCTAAACTTTAATTCACTGCATGGCTTAAAAAATTATGATAAATATATGCTGTTATCAACAGAGGTTTATTCCCAAGAACTTAGACATAGCCATTTTAAAGCTACTGTAAAATGAGAAAATTTCTTTGCTCAGATTATTTTCAATGTTGAATGCAAAGCTTATTGTGAAAATGGCGCTTGCAATTGGCATTGCCTGAGACAAAGTTTAGATCCTTTCATCATCAAAAGCACTTCTGAAGAATCTTCATGTATGTAACTCTTGGCAAGCTACTGTACAAAATGATTCAACCAGAAAAGCTGCTCTGAGCTAGAAGTAAGCTATCGGTGAATTAGTGTCACCTCTCAGCTATGCTGGTCATCAACTAGAAACCAGTTATGAAGGCCTGGAGAGTAGCCATTAAAACAGTGTTCAAGAGAAGTCATCCAATTCCTTCCAAACCACCAGGATGAAATACACGTGGCAAAGATCACCAAGGTAGGAGAAGTACCTGTCTCAAATGATACAATGCACTGGTTGATTACTAGAAAGTACGAGTAGAGTTAGATCTCCAACCTGCAGCTGTCTGAAAGGATAAATCCTTTTGAGTCAAGGAATGTTTATATACTCTAACAAATATCCGTGCGAGGACGTGGATGAAGACGAGGAGTATCCAGAGTATTCCAAATAGATACAACAGAGAAGTGAAACCCGAAGAGGAATAGATGTGCTTGGAATTTACAAGGAACAATTCAAAGAGTGATCTGAGAGTACCTATGAAGACTAAAAGGAAGTATGCTTAATAGGCGAAGTGGAGGAAGATGATGACTATGGAAAACAGGGCAGACGATTTAGAATTTCTATTTACAGATCTTGGAGAGATTTAGAGATATCTCAAATTTAACTGGCCTAAAACCGAACTTTTCAGTCTTTGCCCCTTTAAGTAGGAGGAACTGTTGTCCAAGTCAGAAATTTGGAGTCCTTATTGGAACCTTTCTCAACCTCACACCCACAAAATATTTATTCTAAGCCTTTTAATGAAACTTCTAAATGTATCTTTGTATTTCCCTCCTTTTCTACTGCCAAGACTCTAGTCCAAGCCAGAATTATTTCTTGGATGGTCACTACAATATCCTTCTAATTCATCTCCCCATTTGATCTCTTGCCAATCTCTATACAGAGTGGAGAAATTTTTAAGCATATAAATATATAAATTTATAAATATATAAATTTGAACATGTCACTCCTCACATTTAAACACTTCAGTGGCCTCTCATCCTCTTAGAATAAAATCCTAGCTCCTTACAATGGCCTATAAGGTCCTGCATGACTTTGCCCCGCCAACATCTGGAATATTACCTGCCCTGCTCTTCCTCTCACATACAGTAATTAAGATCCTCTGGTTTTCTTTCTGTTATTGTGAAAATCCACTTTTGTTTCTGTCTCAGGACCTTTACACATGCAGTTTCCTTTGCTTGGCATCATCCTTCTCCTCTTTGCCTGATTGATTTCTTCTCATTTTTATGTCTCAAGTTAAAATTCAATTCTTCAGAAAAGCAGTCACTGTTCACCCAACAAAAATTATTTCTATCCATCTTGTTATTCTACTCCACATCCCCATTTCAATTTGAATTGAAGTTTGAAGCACACACATTTTTTGTTGCTTATCTACTGAGTGTCATTCTTTTCCCAATATATTTTAATACTGTAAGGGACATACCTGTTTTGTTCCCTGCTTTATACCTAGGTCTGAGTGTGATTCTGAAGAGATCAGGGTTTCAAGACATGACTGGTTGGTAAAATATGACCGACCCTTGAGATCCCTTCATTTCTCAAGTGACAAAAATGACATTAATAGTGATTAACTTTACAAAAGCATATAGTGAGTCAGCGCTGGAAGTAGAACTCCTAGGTCCCAACCAAGTATTGATTTTGTTCACTTTATTATACTTATTTGCTATATTAGGTAATAGAAAATTGTTGTGGGTTCTTGCCAAGGTGCTGGTAGTAGAGGTGGGGTGAGGGGACAGATGGTGGTGGGACACTGTATATACGCTGTGATACTAATTTTGAAAGGTGCCATATATTCAGCGAAGAAATTTCTCTGATGAAATCTATTACATAAGTTAATTTGTCTTCTGCTTGAATATTTCCACTGTAGGGGCTTTCACTTATTTTGTGAATCAGCTTGCCCCTTTGCCAGAGTGTTTTATTTTTAGGAGCACTTTTTTTAGAGTAGTGAGCTAAAATGCACATAACTGTATTTGACACTAGCTCTCTCTTCTGCAATAGAACATAAAATAAAAGGGCTTTGATCACATAGGCCATAGTCAGTGAAATATATTCATCACATATCAGAAAACATAATTTCGAGTTTGATAAATTCTTACATATTAGATCTAATCAGATGGAAATATACACATATGAATAAATATATGTCTATCTATCATCTATGTATCATCGAAGGGGATGAAGAATCTCATAAAAACTGTTTTGTAAGAATCTTTTCTTTTATTAGAAGCAATTGAAATGTATCTATGTAATCAGCAAAGAAATAAAGATTTTCCGTATAAAATTTATAAGAGAAGGAGAAATGAAAATGAAAATCTACTCTCACAAATTGTTAGAGCGAAACATATATTTTCCTTGTATTAGTATCATTTATAAAGTTAAACTTTATATGAATAAATCCTACAGTTTGCAATTTAGTAAAAGACACAATGATGTGCGGCATAAATATGTTTTAACATTCTTACGCTATTTTTGTATTTAAATCCTGAAATTGAATAAAATATGTATATATTCAACTTCAGAATCCTGATGGCTTCATTTGAATGAGAATGCAAATCAGTTGTTGATAAGGCTTTCAGGCACACTGTGAAGGAAAAAGATGAGAAAAGATACCTAACACTTCTTAGAACCAAAATTTAAAATACTAAGAAAACTCTCAAGTTAGAAAAGCATTTGACTTTGAAGAATTAATTGTACAAAACTTATTTGGAGATCGAAAACTGCTTGGTGACCATTATTTATCATGACACTTTGATGTCACAGAAAGTAATTATCTTGCAAATTTTTCATGTAATAAGTTATACCTGATGTATAGTAAAATCTTTCCTATGAAAGATGAAAAGAAGAGGGAAAAAATAATGCATCCTCAGCTTCCCCACAGGATTTAGAAGGTGAGTTTAATTTCACGCAGGGTTTTCCCTAAATTTTTTCTTATGAAAAATGTTTAGAATTCAGAAAAGTTGAGGGAATAGTAAAATGAGCAGGATATAGTCACCTCCTAGATTTAACTATTATTAACATTTTGCCATATTTGCACTATGTATATCGGTGTGTATCAACTGTGTGTATACATATTTTTATGGTTTTGATGGAACTATTTCAAAA
Organism: Equus przewalskii; assembly: GCF_037783145.1. Classification (NCBI taxonomy): domain Eukaryota; kingdom Metazoa; phylum Chordata; class Mammalia; order Perissodactyla; family Equidae; genus Equus; species Equus przewalskii. Next base: position 68,229,795 of record NC_091847.1, read on the forward strand.
TAAGCTATGGACATCATGAAATTTCACCTCAAAATACATCAATATGCCTTTCCCCAAATAAGCACATTCTCACACATAGCAGTATCATTATCACAGCTAACAAAAATTAACGGTAATTCTCTAATGTTAGCTTAAGTCAAGCAAGTCCATACACAAATTCCCATAATTGGCCCCAAAAGGGTCCTTCAAAACTCAGCAGTTTCAAACCAGACTTAAACTACATTGCATTTGGAGATTGTATTTTGTTTCTGAAATGTTCTGCATCTTTGCTCACTTTCATTAACATTTCAAGAGGATTAAATTAGATGTTTTGTAGAATGCCCCACATTCTGCGTTTGTATGACATTTCCTTAGCCTGTTATTTAACCAGTTTCTCTATCCTGTGAATGTCCTATAAACTAGCAATTATATCTAAAGTATTTATTCGATTTAGGTTGAGCATTTTTTTTGGCTAGAATGCTATATAAGTGATGCTTTTGCGTTTCACGTTGCATCTGATGAGGAGTCATATGAATTCTGGTTGTCTTATTATTTGTGTTATTCACTTTAATTAATAAGGTAGTAGCAGCTAAATGAATATATTTATATTTAAGATATATATATTTAAAAAATATATATATATGTCTTCGAAATTATAATTTGTGAGGTGATTTTTTGGCATCATGTGAATATTATATTCTCCAAAGATGTTTTACCTTATGGCTTTAGCATCCATCAATGATATTTTCCTCAATTAACTATTTTTATTGGAGGTTGCAAAATATTCATTTCACATGTATTAGCCAAAGTTGTTCTGTAAAAAAAAGGGCCTTCTTCCATTGTCAAGAATCAAACAACAGCTTTTTCTAAAAAGACAGAGTAAGCTTCTAATCTGTTACTCTATCATCAAATCTTACAGCAAGGGGTTTGTGTCAGTCTTCTCCAATGTTTGAAATGTAGTTTTCCCTGCTTTCTTAATGTCTCTACAAACAGATGAATATTTATTTATTCAAGGTATTACAATCAATTACAATTATTATTCTTTTTAATGCTCAAATTGTGACAAATATGGAGAATGAGATTTCCTTCACATTGGCTCCTGTTTTTTTTGACATTCTTTGCATTAGTTTTTTAGTACTTCCGTGATTTCTGGTCCAGTGCAATATCCCATACTCACCTTGTGGCTTTCCTGTCCCAGGCATGGCATCAGCCATTCCTCAAAGGAAGCCCGATTCATTTTAGTTTCAAATGCTGTTCAGCAATGAACACCGGGAGATTGAGTATTTCTGTCGCTAGCGTGACGTTGCTTGTAGGACTTTTCTGTGTGCAGAATCAGACATGTGAAATTACACATTCATGCTGCTATTTCAAAACCAAATTTAACATTAGTTTTTCTCTTAGCTTTTCTGATTTATATTTTCATCTCTTTTCTCTTATATTGAAAATATGGGTAATATAATGACTTCTTTGATTTATTCTATAATACGTATAAATGTATTCTCAAAACTATAATATCTACTGTACCAAAAAATATTGAGTGATATTTAGTATTTACCACTAATTATTGTTTGAAATAATTCTAGTGATTCCACTGGTAACTGCTACATACACATAAACATATCATTTTTCCTCATTTTTTATAGAAAGCCAACATAATATCTACAATTTTTATCACTTAAAAAATCCTGCAGGTTCATGCATATCAGCACATAGAAATTTTCCTCACTTTTTACTGGCTGCTATTGTGTGGATATACTATATATATTTAATCTATCTCCTATTAAGAGATTATTTTTAGATTTGTGTTATTCAGTGTCATGTACGTTTAGAGATTTATTTTGTTTCAAATGTTTTTATTGTTTAATATTGTGTCATTTTGATGTTAAGTAAGGAATATTATGTTCCCAACTGAAAGTTAAAATAAACATAGGCCTTATCCATAAGAGAAGGAGGGTCTAAATTCATAAACCTCAAGGGATTCTGTTGTGGGCTGAACTGTGTCTCTCCACTCCCACCCCCCAATTTATATGTTGAAGTCCTAGGCCCCAGTACCTCAGAATATGACTGTATTTGGAGACAGAGTCTTTAAAGAGGCAATTATGTTAAAATGAGGTCATTAGGATGGGCCCTAATTCAATATGACTGCCGTTAATTGTTCCAAAAAGATTTCTATGAAATAAAATATCAATATGGATAAAATTGCGTATAATTGAGGATAAGTGAGATGGGAATGGAACTTTTCTAAGGTTCTTGTATTGGTAAAAAGAGGAAATTAGGACACAGACACACACAGAGGGAAGACCCCATGAAGACACACGGAGAAATCAGCCACCTACAAGCTAAGGAGAGGAGCCTCAGAAGAAACCAATCCTGCGGACGTTTTGGACTTTTAGTCTTAGAACTGTGAGAAAATAAACTTCAATTTGTGATATTGTGATTTATAATAAGAAATATATATTTGATCTTTGTCTCGGTTTCTGGAATAGAGCTCCTAAAACCCTTGGAATTTCCTAAATGATGAGAGTGGTAAAGGTGTCTTTTGTTATGTGAACGAGGTGTTTTGGTAAAAGGTGAAAGATTTCTGCGATCTGACGAGAAACCAGAGTATGGAGGTGAGTTTTGGAACAGGGACAGGGGCTGGTTGCCAGGAGAACCAACCATGGGAGGGTTGTATGTAGTGAAGCCTCCATAAAAAACAAACAGGAGGGGTCTGAGGGCTCTGGGTCGGTGAACACGTGGAGGTGGTGGGAGAGAGGCGCGCCCCGAGAGGGCAAGAAAACTCTGAGGCGCTTCCCACATACCTCACTGGGTAGATCTCTTCCATCTGGCTGTTCCTGGCTTATATCCTTTTCTAATAAATCGGTAATCTAGGAAGTAAAATGTTTCTCTGAGTTCTGTGAGCTGCTCCAGCAAATTAATCAAAGCCAAGGAAGAGGTCTGGGGAACCTCTGCTTTATAGCCAGTCGGTCAGAAGCACAGGTAAGAGCCTGGGTTTGCAATCAGCTTCTGGAGTGTGTGGGGGACAGTGTCATGGGACTGATCCCTTAACCTGTGGAATCTGACGCTCTCTTTGGGTAGACAGTGTCAGAACTGAGCTGAATTCTCAGAGACCTGTCCATTCTGTGGGGCTTTGCTACTGGAGCTCTAGCAAATTCATACTCCTTCCTTCCTTATAAGCTGTTTTATGGGAAAAAGAGCACACCCAGAAATCTCGATGTATAATTTTTAAAACTGCTAGATTTGATTATATTCATTGAGATTAAACATTGATTTTTGAGAATTACCATTTTTCATTATTTAGTCTCCCATCCTTTAACATACTCCATCATTTTTAATTTTTTAAATTTCTTTATATATGTATAATTTTCTTCATGTGGTTTTGCAAGTATTTCCATACATATTTGTATCTATTTTAAAGAATAATAATAACAAATTCCTGTAACATGTCCCTACCACGTAGTTTAAAAATGTAACATTACCTGCGACTTTAAAGTCCTCTCTCCCCTCACATGTCCAGTCCCTCTGATTAGATCCTCTTTCTTCCCCAGTGTAAGTTTTGTATCAATCAATTCATTGCCTTATAAAAATTACACACACACACACATAATTGTTTAGTTTTTCCTATTCTAAAACTTTGGTGTGTTTTTTCTACAGCTGTACCAGTGTTGGGTACAGTGTTTTGTGTTTATGTACATCTCTCATAAATAAAGCTTGCAAATTACATTTTTTCAATTTTCAATATCTTTACTAATTTTCATGCTTTCTAGATTTCTCAGTTACCAAGAGAAGTAAATCATAATCTTCCACTTTGTTGGTGATTAAGTTTTCTTTATTTGCTTCTGTTAAGATTTGCTAGAAATATTATGAAACTACACTATTAGATGATTACAAGTTTTGTGTTATATCTTCTTTTAAAACATATTTTTGTCCCTTCTAGTTATGCTTTTTGGTTTTTGTTTTATTTATTTTTCTGATATTAATATACTGCTCCAGTTATATTTTGGTTAGAGTATTCTTGAGATACCTTTACCCTACAATTTAGTTTTAATTATTCTCTTTTTCTTACAAAAATACCTCTTTTCTGAATAACTCATAGCAGGATTCGAATAATCCAGACTGAAAATTTTTATTTTTTAATTAGAGGGTTAATTGATTTATATTGATTGCGATTGCTCATATGTGAATTCATTTCTATTTTCCTATTTTATATAATGTTTTTCTCCTTTATTTGCTTTCAAAATAATTAATTGTATTTCTTCATTCCACATTTTTCCCTGCACTGTACTGGCATTTACACCATCTATTTCTAACCTTCCTGGTCAAGCTAGAATTTTTTTTTACATTAATCTGTATATTTAACCTTTCCCTTAAAGTTACAAGAACTTTAGAAAAGTTTTATTCTCTGCTCATTTATATGCAATTTTATCCATATTGATATTTTAACTCCACAAAGTAGGCATTATTTTGTTGTTTTATACAGTTAAACAATTTTATACAAATACACATAAACAAATGTATTTTTCTTTGTTCTTCATTTACTCTTTCAATTTAAATCTCTTTTCTGTGATCATTTTGTGCATATATATGTATATGAAATATATATATGAAATTCCCTTAAAGAGAGCCTGTTAATAATGAATTTTCTCAGGTTTTATCTGAAAATGTCTTCTTTTGCTTCCATTTTTGTAAGTTAACTTTTCTGTACTTGTATTTTTAGGTTAATTTTTTTTCCTTCAGCATTTGAGAAATATTTCCATTATTTTATTGGCTTTCAATTCTTGTTACTGAGAAGTCAACTATAAGATATTTTCCTTTTAAAAGTAGTTTTCCTTTTATCTCTGCCTTTATTTAAAAACACATCCTAGTTGATTAGTGTTTTTCCTGTCTAATAGAATACATCTAGTTGTGAATGGTTTTGCGGACCTTTCTGAATCTGAAGACTTGCATCTTTTCTCAATTTGGAAAAAATTACTTGATTTTCTCTTCTAATATTCCTGCACCAGAATTCTCTCTCTCCTTTTTTTTTTTTTTTTTTTTTGCCTTCTAGGAATCAAATTAGAATTCTTGTTCTACTGTCTTTGTCTCTTAAATTTACTTTGACATTTTCTATTTTTCTGTCCATCTCTACTGTTTATGAAAGCTATCTTATACTTTATCCATTCTCTCTTCAGCTGTGTCTAATTGCTTTATATTCCATTTTTTGTTATTTGTTTTAGTTTTGGTAATTATTTTTGTGTTTTTTTTCAAATTTGGTCAATTTTGATAATTTATTTTCTTCACTGTTTTACACATTCCCTATTTCATTTTTTAAAAATATTAAGCAGGCTTCTATTATAAATTACACCTCATAAATTCAATATCTGCTTTCTATGTGGGTTTCATTCCTTAGTTTGTAGTTTTTGCTAATTCTCATTCAGACTATGTTCTGTAACTTTCTTTAATTATAATCTCAGGTGCCTTAAAAATTTATGTGATGTTGTTTTGAGACCTAATTTTTAAGAACATCTTTAGAAGAAGTTTGTTATTTTTATCCTAGCAGAGGCTTGAGCAAATAATTAGCTCAACCATTGTAGACCTCAGGATGAACTTGTGGTTTTTAGGTGACATAAGTACTAGGAATTCCAGCTCGAAACTTTTGTGAGTAAGCAGTTGTGGAAAGTAAATCTCAGTGAAGACTTATTTATTGTTCTTATCCATTCTGTATAGAGCCAAGACTAAAACAGACACATATTCTTCTTCACGGTAGGTTTATGTTTTTTGTTGTGTTTGGTTTTATTTTTGTTAATAATGTCCATACACTAAAAGTCGAAAGAAAGTTCATCTGCAAAAGCTTAGCCTTATCTATGGATCTTCAATCTGTCTTCCTTTCCTGCTCAGTTTTGCCTTCTGGCCACTGTATACTTGTGGCTCATTTAAATCTATAATCCAGGCCAGCAGAAGCCAATAATGTACTGCATGTTTTCATAATTTCTGGCCCCCTTTTTTTCTGTTACTTGACTCCCCTCATCATGCTCCATTTGTCTATTGCTACCTGCCTTTTAATATACGTTTAAATATAAACTTCTTCCTAATTCTTGACTTGATTCCTGCAACTAGAAGTATTTTTTAATGTTCTGTTTTCCCACAAATTATATTAATATATTTTATTTGAATTTATGAATATCTATCTTGAATTCAAATCTATGTGTATCTGTCTAGTATTCCCTTTTAGACAATAGGTTACTGGTGGATAGAAAGACAATTTGTTTTATCCTCCACTGTATTTCTTGAATCTTTCAGCACTGAGCCTCACTCTTCGAGTCAACAAAGTGGTACATCATGGGTCTGTTAGCATTAAAACAGAATTATGGAAAACACATTAAAATATAATCAAAATTTATTCCAGCTTTTTTATGAAGTTTTGGAAAGTAGTTTAATATTTAGTGTGAATCACCTTCTACAGATAATTTTGTAGTTGGATATAATCTAACTTGAAACAAATTCAGTTGGCAACTAATAGTATTCAGCAGAGAAAGAAGGATTAAATGACCTAAGCATGACAAGTTAGAAAAGCAATAAAGGAGTTGTGACACAGTGTCCAGAACTTCACATCATCCATCTTTCAGGGGCCAGCCCAATTTTAGACTCTCGTCTCGTGAGTGCCACCTAATGCAGGTACTACGTGAGTTTAGAATCACAGGAGAAGAAAATTCTCCAAACACATCTTCTTTGGAGCATATTTTGTATTAAATTTAAACATTTCCATACTATGATCTCCAACCAAATTTTAATAGAAATATTGTAAATTTGGGTGTATGGTGATCCAGGTTCTTGTGGGAAACGATAAAATCTCATATAAAACATTTTTTATGTTAGGAGTGAGAAATTGAAACAGGCAATATTTTAACCTTCAACTACATAACTTCATTTTATTTTTTGAACTATTTCTTAGAAGATTTCAAGGGTTTTTGAAGAGACACAGAGGTACGGAGAATTTATCATCTTACAGAGATCATTTAAGCAACATAACCCATGTCTCCGGCTCTGGGCTTCCAGCAGTTCAATTTATTTCTAGGAATTGCTAGAAAGAAGAAAAAGTCAAAAAAGAATTGCTTCTTCAGATTTCCAATTGAAACTATAAAATGTTGTCTTTAACCATATATTTGAATTTATATAAAATACATTTTGTAATCCATTTGTCCATATATCTAGTTGACGTAACCACTTAAGGGATATTTTATCACGAATAAGTCAGAGAGCTAACTGCTAGTGTAAATGGACTACACAAACTATAGATACATTTTCAATAATAAGTGTGGTGACTTCAATATAACTGACATATATATTGGCAAGGGCAATATTGTTTAGTGGCCTTTTTAGAATTTTTTTTATTGATGTGTAATTGACATATAATATTATGTTAGTTTCAGGTCTACAAACATAATGATTCAATATTTGTTTATAGTGGCTTTTTTAATAAATATTTTCAGTTCTACCTGAAAGCAAATTGTTATAGAAATTGGCCTTCTGAATTTTCCCTGTTCACATTTCATGTTTTAAAAGCCGATTAAAATTCCATTGCCAGTCTATAATAATGAAGATTTATAAAACTACATTATTTATACTCATAAGTTTTGTATGCTTATGCTGTATTTTCTTTTTAAAAGGGGCAAATTTTCTTTTTTTAAAAGCTTCTTTTCCCCTTCAAGGTAAGAATAAGGAGATTTCAGTTGCTTTCAAATAGTTAAATGTGATGTTTGGATGAGTGCTTTAAATTTATCCCTCCAAACCACATATTTAAGAAATAAGAAAATTGAGGTGAGGTTTAAAATGAACGCTTGGTAAAAATAGAACTCAAAGTTGTAGACTAGAAACTTCTTAAATATGATCACCATTTCAATCCTTCCCTCTCTCCTAAGTGTTATTATTTGTGCAAAATGATACATAATTAGCTTCAGTTAATATTAAGGGTATAAATGGAAAGAGTTCAAACTGAATCACACACACTGTATCTGAGATCTGAAAAAATTTGCTCCTATCTTTCATCAAAAGCTTTGATAGGCAATAGGAAGAAAACAGCTACAAAAAAACTTCAAACAGGCTTGGCTTTAAACACCTCAGCAGGGGGCCAGCTCTGTGGCATAGTGGTTAAGTTGGGCATGCTCCCCTTTGAAGGCCCAGGGTTCATGGGTTCAGATCCTGGGTGTGAACCTAGACTACTCTGTAGAGGCATTCCACATACAAAGCAGAGGAGGATTGGCATAGATGTTAGCACAGGGCTAATCTTCCCCAAGTAAAAAGACGAAGACTGGCACAGATGTTAGCTCAGGGACAATCTTCTTCACCAAAAAACATAAAATAAAATAAAAAGTAAATGAATACCTCAGCAAATGAGATAACCTTCTTGTACATAGAAAATTCATCCTTTCTTCTGCCTAAAATGAAAGATTATAAAGTTCAGGTGAAAGCTGAAGCTTTCTAAGCACTCTCAGTAGGATAACACCATTAAGGAGTTCCACAGGAATGTACGGCCCAAGGTACTCAGCCTGGAGCCAACGTTCACCTACAGCGTGCCACCCCTCCCACATTGGCAAGATTCAATCCAGGACTCAGCTGTTTTGGACACAGCCTTTTTGTTTTTACTCAGTTCAGTTTTTTGAAGGTTGGACATCAAAAATGTCACCTTAGTTTTGCCATCCACATCTTCTGCTCTCCTTTCTCTCAAATGGATTTTCTTCACCCCCCCCCATAAGATAGTACAAATATTTAAAATGTCTTCTTGATTCATTGCTTATTCCAACATGAAATAAACTTTGGCTCTGTCTGCCCTTCATATTTTCTATAATTTCACTTGAAGGAAATGAGAATGTTTTATACTTTAAAACATCAGACTTGATAATTCTGTAATAGTTATCAAGCATATCGAAAACTAGATATAGTTCAAATTTCTGTCACTTGTCTGAACCCAATGTTTTCACAACTTTTACGTGAAGAAATAATATAAACAATATCTCCAAATTACATATGTCTTTTGAATGAAAATTTTCCTTTTAGAGAGGCACCAAGGTCCTATTAGCAGTCAACATATTTAATACACAAATTAAGCCAGTTTATATTTTCCAATAAAATTGTTAGAGAAGGTCTCTGGAGCCTCTGAATGTCTTCCATGCTACCCACTCTAAGATAATTCAGGGCATTTGAAACAAGTTCGTTCTGCCTGAAATTGCAAGTTGATTAAAGCATTCCTATCCATCCTCACAGTGAGAAAATATGCTTTAATATTACAGTTTGGTTGTATTCTCCAAGACTTTTCTTTCAAATTGTATCATCTTATTGAAGCATTTCCAGCAAAACCGAAAAAGTTTGGATTGTTTAAAGGCCAAACCTTCCCAATGTTTGAGGAAAAAATAATTTATGTTTTCTTCTCCCAAACATCCTGATTGAGAGTTCAAAATAGACCTGCAAAACAACTTGATAATGACCATTTTTATGCTATATACACCTCATATTATGAAATCATTAAACTATGCCTTTGGGAGATGTACAGAAGGGCAATTGAACCCCTCATCAATGTTGCCTTAGACAATGGATTTGAACCCTGAGTGAGTAGGAGCATTTCCTCTCTCCCTTGAGTTTGGGAAACTGAATATAAACTCAAAATCCTCAATTACGTTGAATTTATTAGGTTCGTTTATGCCCAACTTGAAGTGGAGGCACATAGTACATTTGTGAAAAGAAATTCTAAATAGATAATTTAAGAATCAACTCTAAGCATGCAGGAGAATTCAAGATTTTGAATATAATGACTAGTCCCAGAAGTTGAATTATTCTTCTTCTATGAAGCATGATGTTTTCTTTCTTCCTTCCCAGCTTTGTTAGCATCACTCAGCATCTTCTTTGTGCCTTACTTCTATACTAGCACCTAAATACATTCCCACTTGTATTTAACTGTGAATTCCGTGATGTCTGTAATATATCTTCTTTCTTAATGTGCTGGAATTTCACAAAATCTTTCCAATTAACAAATTCACCAAAACCGTCTGCTGCTTATAGGGAAAAAAAACCTCTACAACTCTTGGATTTCCAATTCATCAGTACAAAAAGGCTAAGAAAATGTTATATGGCATTTGTAAAACTATATTTATGGAAAGCTGTTAACTTGCATAATTCAGACAGGTGGTCTCAGCATATCTTACAGAGTAGGAGGCAATGTGCATATCTTAATGAATTGTACATCTGTCCGCCCATTTCTTCCTTGTCAGCACCGTGTCGGCTTCCACCTTCTCTTTTCACATTGCTGTTGTTACTTGTGCTTCCTTTCATGTAAGTAGTTAAAGGTAGAAATTTTAATTTATTAGAGCAAACATAAGATACTGTCAATATGAAAAATAAAGAACACTGTACCTGCATGTAACATCACTCTTCCTGTAAGACACTTCCCCCCCACCACCACGTGTTTGGTAGAACAAAAGAGAAAATAGTAAAAATCAAAGATAGTGAGGCTAGGAGGAATAAGGTGTATATTTTAGGTATCACAAGGATAATTAACATGGAAGGATATTTTTTTCTTTTTATTTTCATCCAAAGCCAGAGACAAAATATACTAGTATTTCCACACTACTTCTGCCCTTTAAATTGTCTTCCTTATCTAGGCACCATAGATTCACTTTTCCAAAGCCTGTTAAGGCAATTATATTGCCCTCGTCTTGTGTCTTCTTTGCTCTGAGCAGTTATCATCATGTCTACCTTTTCCTAAATTGTAGATTTGCATTCACGTCTAGACTTTTGCAAATGGTGCTTTTACTTGGTCTCTCAGTTTTTCACTCTCAACCTCCCTCAATGAATTTGGTTTTGCTTATCCTTTTGACTTGGCCTGTTCCAGTTTGTTTAGAGCCAGGCTCAGTCAACCTTTTCTGGAAAAAGCCAGATATCATATGTTCTAGGCCTTGCAGGCCCATGGAGTCTCTGTCACAACTACTCAACTCTGCAGTTGTGAGGTGAAAGCAGCCATTGACAGCGTGGAAATCATTTGGTATAACTATGCTCCAATAAAATCCTGGCTAGAAATCAGTCAAGAGTTTAGTACTAATTTATTCAGTTGAAAAAATTATATAGAATGTATTATGTGCTAGTAATTTGTAGGTACTTGGGATACACACATGAATAAACAGAATTGCTCCTTGCCCATCTGGATATGTACTATATGAAAGGGAAATAGACAGGAAAAGGATAAATTATAGTAGAGTGTGAAAAGTATTATTAGAGAAAAGAACAGAGTCCTAGATAAAGATATCACATAGAAGAATAATTTTATCTGATGGATTTGGGGTATCAGAAAAGTCTTCTCTGGGGAACAGATGTAAAAACTGGGATTTAGTGGTTAAAAATGGATAGACGAGTTAATTAATTTTTTTTACTGAACAATGCCTTCAAACTGGTTATTTTCGTTATAAGTGTGCTACATTTTATACTACTCTATAAATTTAGACATCTACTAGTTTTATTTCTTATCATTCTTTTTTTCTTTTCATCAGCAAACATGTATAAATCAGAATAAGCCAAGTTACACTGCTAGAACATACTAGCACATATGTAGAACATACGTGCATGTAGAACACACATTACTTTTCCTAGTAATCATGCATATCACTGTGCTCAAAACTCATTGGCCAGAACGATTTGCATGGTCCCACCCAACCCCAGGGAGCCTAAAATGAAATCTTATCATATACTTAGAAGGTAGACTTCCAAAGATACTATGTGAGAAGCATCGTTGATTAACACACTACATGATTTGTAGTTTTTTTGGAATTCTCTTCTTACCACAATCCCATTTTTTATATCACTTAGAGCATGCCTCAGTTGGATGTTTCAAACATTCTCAAAAATAAATTTTAAATAACTATATATTTGGAGTCCATAGCCAAAGTAAATATTTAAAAAAATATCTGAGAACTAGAACAGGCAGCATATTATCTTAGAGAATAAAATTAAGAAAATAAAAATTGTAAGATCATAGGATTTTATAGTCATTGATATCCAGACTGTATCATATCACAAAACATTTATTATAGGCTTTAATAATGTTTCAGAAGATCAGTAAATAAAAATTTGCCTTATAAAATAATCAAAAGTGTGAAACAACATTTATTCACCTGAATAATCACAGTACATGGTCTATTTTAAAAGATATTATCACCAATTAAATAGAGCTTTTGGATATTTGACACAAAAAATATAATTTGCGTGAGAATTTTTATATTTTAAACACTATGAAAGGCTAAATACTGTGTAAAATATACATACAAATGTATAAATGAAAAAACAAAACTTATTCATGCCCTCATATCTAAACATGAGCACCCTCAATATTTTGACATATTGCCAGTAATTTTTCATTTATTTGTACACATTAAATAAACATTGCATATATCTGAGGTATACAACATGATGTGCCTGGGTCTGCAGGAGCTGGTCCAGAGGCTGGGTCTGTGGAGGCTGAGTCTGTGGGAACCCCCTGGCCCTGGTGCAGGCCTGGTGCTGGGGTCCACAATGAAGCTGGGAGCTCATTTCACTTTCCTTCCCCCCGAGAGAGCGTGTCTTCCCTTGTCCCGGGCTGCCTTGGCTTGGGTGAGGGGTGAACAAACGGGGATAATGAAAACTCTTTCCTATCTTCTTCAGTGCATCTTTTCTTATTTCTTTTCTCCACTCAGGTGCTGTAATCTCTCACCTGGGATCCTTAGATCTGGTGAAGATTTTGTGTGTGTGGACAGTTGTTCAAATTGATGTTTCTGTGAGAGGACGAGCCTTGGAAACTCCTATACCGCCGTCTTGCTGATGTCACTGTCTTGTATTTGCCTGTATTTTTAAACTATTGCTATATAACCAACATTTGTAGCATCTTGGTGGCAAGCAATAAGCATTTATTTTGCTCATGGATGTTTAATTTGTCTTAATTGGCTGCTTCAAGTTACCATGGTTGGGGAATCCTACCCTGAAGTGTTTGTTACCAGGATCCCCGCTGAGTTCGCCTCATACAGACCTCCAGGAGGTCTTTGCATGAAAGTGGCAGCCACACAAGAGAACAAATACCAACAATAAGGTACGTTTCAGGCCTTTGCCTTTTTCTAGTCCACTAACATTCATTGTCTAATCAAGTCAAACGCTGAGTCCAAAATCAAACGACAGGAAAGCATACTCTTGGGCCACCCGGTGGCCGAGTGGGTAAGCTGGCGTGCTGTGCTGCAGCGGCCCAGAGTTTTGCTGGTTCGCATCCTGGGTGCGGACACGGCACCACTCATCAGGCCACGCTGAGGCAGCGTCCCACATGCCACAACTAGAAGGACCCACAACTACAATATACAACTATGTACTGGGGGGATTTGGGGAGAAAAAGCAGAAGGAAAAAAAAAAGAAAAAGATTGGCAATAGTTGTTAGCTCAGGTACCAATCTTTAAAAAAAAAAAAAAAAAAGCATACTCGTCCTATGAAGTTGGGGAGGTGAGAGACAACAAATAGTTTTCAACAATAATCTAAACTAACAGTCTTCATTAATATTCATGTCCATTCCACATGAAAAACATGCCACCTCCACCCCAAGATCCCCCCAAATCTGCCAATAGTGGCATATGACTTGAATTCCAGAATCTTGTGGTTTACATCATTTCTAAAAGTGGCTCTTTTTGATCTGGATACCTATGACCCTCAAATAAAGTTATCTGTCCTCATGTGCTCTCCCACATACTCAACATAAAATGGTGAAACATACGTAGAATAAGAGAAAACTGAGAAATTTAGAAAAGTGGGAAATACAAAGAAGAGAATTGTCTCTGACAATTCTGACATCACCTTAGGCATATATTACTAGGTTTTTCTATCCTGGTTCTTCTCTGTGGGAGTGACCCAACAGTCCATTATTCTCCATGGCTCTTGGCTTTGTCCTCTGAAAGCTCTTTCCATTTTCATCTTCCTCCTTGGCCTCTTCTGAAGAAGGCATTAAAAAATTGACTTTTTATTTGTGATGCTAAGCAGCTTTCCAAGCCTGCTTCTTTCTTACAGAAAGTTCTATGCCCAGAGGTCTTTTTCTATCTCAAATACATGTCATTCTAATTTAGTCCAGGTTGACAAAGTTTTTTGTGATACAGCTCTCTGAGTGCTACGTGGGTCTTCAATATATGCAATTCCATCAAATCTATATGGCATAAATTTATGTGATTGGTTATTTTTGAGGCATGCCTAGCGTCTCTCTCTTAATCACAGGAGTCCTTTTGCATAGCTGAAAGCGTCTCCTAGATACCAACTTTTTACTTTTAGATCTTCATAAAGAGTCTTACAGCCACACTTTTGATTTTTTTTTAACTCTAAGGCCTTGTGTTCTTTGTAGCCTTCTGGATATGGTCTCTGTCCCTAAGCTTTGTCCCTTTGCCTTTGATTTGAGAATCTTTTACTGTCTCAAGAAATTAGAGATGAGAAACTTCTATTTTCCAACTCAAAAAATTGTAGATTATCTTAATTTACTATATTTACACTTAATTCTGCTTTTACTTCAGGCAATACCTTATTGAAATGCAGACAATAAGAGCCAGAACACACTTTTAATATTCTGCCTGTAAACCATCGTGCCCAAGTCTTCAAGTTCAAAATATCCATTTCCTGTCTCATAAGGTACAGCAGGCGTAGTTTGCCAAATGTTTCACTCCTATATTACAATACAGGTCACAATTCTTCTTAACACTTCCCTTGCCATTTTTTTCTGCATTTTGTAGGCATGCCCTTATCATTCACTCGTCAATCTCAAAACCAAGGCCACATATTTCATTTTTGTTACAGCATCATCCCATGTCTTTGTTCCAGTTTAATAGCAAATGCCCATAAAAATCTTAGTAGCATAAAGTACAAGCATTTTTTTCTTACAGTTGACTGTGGGCCTACTGGTGTGATTCTGTTTCAAGTCGTGATGCTACATTGGCAATTCTTCGCCCTGGAGGATGTGCCATAGACATTTTCATTCTTGGGTGCAGACTTAGGTATCACTAGCTATCTAGGGGAATATCTTCTCATGACTATGACAGAACTACAAGAGAGCAAGTGCGTTGTACAAACACATTTCAAGTGTTTTCTTGGTTCTCATCTTCTAAGATCCTATTTGCCCAGGCAAGTCACATTGTGAACCCAAAGTCAAAGAATGGGGAAGTGTACACATTCCCTGGAAATGAGAGAGGAGGGAGGAAATTTTTGAACAATTGTCTAGTCTACTACTTAGAAGATTTTTTCCTTTATAATTTTTGTTAATTTTAGAAATTGATCATCATATATCTTGTATTAAGAATGTATTATTTATAAATGAATGCCAAAGTTGAAGGATCCATTATGGTAATAACTATCCATTAGCTATGCTAGAGATTCAGAACATCTGGATATAGCTGTAAAAAATATTTCTTTTAGCTAAGATGGTTCATTCTAGTCCTGAGAGGGCAGAAATGTCACCACTCTTTTTTTTTTTTTTTTTTGAGGAAGATTGGCCCTGAGCTAACATCTGTTGCCAATCTTCATCTATTTGCTTGAGAAAGATTGTCACTGAGCTAACATCTGTGCCAACTTCTTCTATTTTATGTTGGATGCCATCACAGTGTGGCTAGACAAGTGGTACTAGGTCCGTGCCCAGGATTCAGGCCTATGAACCCCAGGCCGCTGAAGTGGAGTGCGTGAAGTTAACCACCATGCCACCCAGCCAGCCCCAGAAAGTTAAAATTGTTCATTCTGAAGAATACATTACAGTAAAAATTCATTTTTTAAAAAAGAAAACTACGTATTCACAAAACCATTCACGGACAGAGAAATCTATCTTAACTGATTTGTGAAGTTATTAATGTTGCAACTTGTATCATCTATCTGAAAATGAATTCTGTATTTGCATCCTAAATGAAATCACAGTGTAAGACTGCCTCCACCCTTTTCTTTTGAAAACTAAACCAAATCATTCTGGCTTAACATTCATCTCTACTGAGAAATTCCATTAATATAATCACATAGTGAAATTAAAATTTGGTTCTTAAAATTATTGACATTGAAAACCTAGAAAATTTGCAGTTAGCCCTTTGAAAAAGTTATCGCTTAACTGTGGAACAATCATATATCATCCATGTGAAAACTGAAACTACATATATTGTTTAAAGTATGCTGAAACATTCATTGTATGCACAGGTACAATGTTGGACTGAATTTACATTATTAGTTCAAATCATATTTTAACAGATTTTTAATTAAAAACTCAAACAACATAGAAGCTTTTATAGATGATAAACAGCAAGATTCAGCAACATTATGAAGGTGAAAATAGGTGGAGAATACGCCCTATCTTAGCTGACGAGAAAGCTGATGCTTAAGCCTGCAGGAGGGCAAGCCAAGAGAAGCAAATAGATTTGCAATGTAGAACCTCCCAAAAGGCTCATGGCTCAGAAAGAAATCTCAAAAGTGGGCTGTAGGGTAGGGCCAGAAACATGAAAGTTAGTTCAATTTTTTTTTTAATTGAGGTTACATTGGTTTATAACATTATATATATTTCAGGTGTACATCATTGCATTTCAGTTTCTGTGTAGAATACATCATGTTCACCACTCAAAGGCTAATTACCATCCACCACCAGACACATGTGCCCAGCCACCCCTTTTGCCATCCTCATTTCCCCTATCCCATCTGGTAACCACCAATCTCATCTCTGTATGTGTTTGTTATTGTTGTTGTATTTATCTTCTATTTATGAGTGCGATCATATGAGTGAGATCATTCCCCCTCTGACTTATTTTGCTTAGCATAATACCCTTAAGGTCCACCCATGTTGTCACAAATGGGAAGAGTTCATCATTTTTATGGCTGAGTAGTATTCCATGGTGTATATATACCACATCTTCTTTATCCATTCGTCCCTTGATGGGCATTTAGGTTGTTTCCAAGTCTTGGCTCTTGTGAATAATGCCACATTGAACATAGGGGTGCTTACATCTTTATGCTTTTGTGGGTTGTTTTGTTTTGTTTTGTTTTTTGGTGAGGAAGATTGGCCCTGAGCTAACATCAGTGCCAATCTTCCTCTATTTTGTGTGTGGGATGCTGCCAAAGCATGGCTTGATGAACAGTGTGTAGGTCTATATCCGGGATCCAAACCCGTGGACCCCAGGCTGCTTGCTGAAGTGGAGCATGTGAACTTAACCACTATGCCACCAGACTAGCCCCAACACATTTGTATTTTCATGATCTTTAGATAAACACCCAGCAGTGGAATAGTGGGATCATATGGTAGTTCTAGTCTTAAATTTTTGAGGAATCTCCATACTGTTTTCCATTGTGGCTGCACAAGTTTGCATTCCCACCAGCAACATATGAGAGTTCCCTTTTCTCCACATCCTCTCCAACACCAGTTATTTCTTGTCTTGTTAATTATAACCATTCTGATTGGCATGAGGTGGTATCTCACTGTAGTTTTGATTGGCATTTCCCCAATAATTAGTGATGTCAAACATCTTTTCATGTGCCTGTTGGCCATCTGTATATCTTTCTTTGGAAAAGTGTCTGTTCAGATCCTTAGCCCATTTTTCAATTGGATTGTTAGTTTTTTGTTGTTGTTGAGATGTATTAGTTCTTTATATATTTTGGATATTAACCTCATCAGATATATGGTTTGCAAATATCTTCTCCCAATTGTTAGCTTGTCTTTCATTTTGTTGATTCTTTCCTTTGCTGTGCAGAAGCTTTGTCGTTTGATATAGTCGCATTTGTTTATTTTTCTACTGTTCCCCTTGCATGGTCAGACGTGGTATTTGAAGATATGCTGCTAAGACCAATGTCGAAGAGCATACTGCTTATGTTTTCTTCTAGAAGTTTTATGGTTTCAGATCTTATATTCAAGTCTTAAATCCATTTTGAGTTAATTTTTGTGTATGGGATAAGATAATGGTCTACTTTCATTCTTTTGCATGTGGCTGTCCAGTTTTCCCAACAGCATTCATTGAAGAGACTCTCCTTTCTCTATTGTATGTTCTTGGCTCCCTTGTCAAAAATTAGCTGTCCATAGATGTGTGGGTTTATTTCTGGGCTCTTGATTCTATTCTGTCCCATTGATCTGTGTGTCTGTTTTTGTGCCAGTACCATGCTGTTTTAGTTGCTATAGCTTTGTAGCATAGTTTGAAATCAGGGAGTTTTGTTACTTTATTTCTGGGTGCTTTAGCAGTTCTCTCTTCCTTTCTTCTCTTGCTCTCTTCCCTTGTGGTTTCATGGTTTTCTTCAGTATTATGTTTGACTTCCTTTCCCTTAATTTTTTGTGTATATTATAGGTTTCTGGTTTGTAATTACCATGAGGTTGATATATAATATCCTACATATATAGCAATCTGTATTAAATTGATAGTCTCTTAAGTTTGACCTCTTGCTAAAATCTACTGTTTTACTCTGCTCCTCCCACGTTTTATGTTTTTGATACTATATTTAACCTCTTTTTTGTGTGTGCATCCATCATCCTCTTATCCTGGGAATAGATCATTTTAGTGCTTTTGTCTTTTGATCTTCATATTCACTCCATAGGTGGTTAATCTGCTATTTACTGTATATTTCTCTTCCCCAGTGATTTCATTGTTTTGTTTGTTTGTTTGTTTTTTGGTAATTTTCTTATTCCTACTTGTGGATGTTTCTTTCCCACTTAAACAAATCCCTTTAGCATTTCTTGTAAGTCTAGTTTCAGGGAGTGTGTTACTTCAGCTTTGTTCTTTTTTCTCAGGATTCCTTTGGCTATTCAGAGCCTTTGTTGTTCCATATAAATTTTGGGATTCTTTGTTCTATTTCTGTGAAAAGTATCTTTGGAAACTTTGATAGGGATTGCATTGAATCTGTAGATTGCTTTAGGGAGTATGGACATTTTAATTATACTAATTCTTCCATTCCAAGAGCATGGAATATATTTCCATTTCTTTGTCTATCTTCAATTTCTTTCAGCAATGTTTATAGCTTTCAGTGAACAGGTCTTTCACCACACTAAAGTACAACATTATGAAGTTTCAGATGATAGAGATAAACATCCTAAAGACTTCCAGAAAGAAAAATGAATAGGAATGTGAACAAGATTAAGGATCTGAATGGGATTCATTTCTCAACTGTAACAGCAGGAGTTATTCAAAAAATAAGAAATGCCTTCTAAGTTCTGAAATACATGATTTCCAACCTAGCATTCCATACTCAGTTAAACCATCCCTCAAATATAAGAATAGATGATAATTTTGGAAAATCATGGTTACTTCCTATATTTGAACATATTTAATGGAGTTGGATAATTATTCTTTAGTGTCTGGTGATGAATTAGTGGTTAACACATAGAAAACTAAGCTAGTAAAAATGAGAGAACATAAAAATGATGAAGCAAAAATTATACCGCCCTATATAGCTTGTGTGCATACTTTCATAATTGATATTATGTGAGCAATAAAATGCTGAAATAAGCAGAACTGTATATAACTATATTGGTAAGTTAGTGGGAGGTAAATTTACGAAATGAACCAAAAATATTGTCGCAGATTGAGTACTTGGAAGTAGACACCAAGAAGGTGTTTGGAGTGTAAGATGTAAGGGGAAGGAAGAGGACTTAGGACTGGGAAGAGGGTGAGTTTGAACTCCGATGAGGTTTCACAAAGACTCACTCAACTCAGTGGGGAAGTCTATTGTTTATCAGAGTTGTCCCACATGTGGTAAAAATGGTGATCCATTTATATTCTTACTTCACTCAGCCACTGGTTGTGGCCTCTCTGTGGAGAGTGTATTCTCTGGTGAGGCAGCTCTCTGCAGCTGATTGACATCCTGAAGGAACTGACAAGGGGAAGCTATCTGGTGACAGTTCTCCTCACAGCTAGACAGCAAATTCTTCCTTAGAGGAGGGTCTGGGCACTTCGACCAAAGACGCTAATAGTTGTTGCAGATCTATGAAAATATATTCAACATCGCTATTGCCCAATATAAAACAGACAGTGATTCCAAAAACGATGGAAATGTAATTGAAGAAACAAAAAGAAATTTCTCAAAATTTCTTCATGTTAAATTAAATGATAAGAACATGAATCCATGGGCTGGCCCTGTAGCCAAGTCGCTAAGTTTGTGGGCTCTACTTTGGCGGCCCACGGTTTCGCTGGTTTGGATCCTGGATGTAGACATGGCACCGCTCATCAGGCCATGGTGAGGCGGCGTCCCACATGCTACAACTAGAAGGACCTACAACTAAAATATAACTGTGTACTGGGGGGATTTGGGGAGAAAAAGCGGAAAATAAAAGAAGATTGGCAACAGTTGTTAGCTCAGGAGCCAATCTTCAAAAAAAAAAAGAACATGAATCCAATAAAAGAGGAGCTCAAAATTATACTAAATGGGAGATTTCCAATCTATCAAAACACATTGAGGACCAAATTCTACCATTTGAGAATTAATAATTAAATCAGAATCAATGAGGTACAGAATAGAAGCAAATAATGATAGAAAAGAAAGATTTTCAGTAACACACAATGGAAAGATACTAGAAAAATAAAACAATTGCCGAAAATCTTTAAAAAAGATAAATGCGATAAAGTATTAAGAACTTTGACATTCTGCTGGATAGAATACAAAATAAAAGGAGCAATATTATATTTAATATCATATTGAAAAATCTTGGCAAATAAGAATAAGTGAGTCTAAGGGGAAAAATCCATCCTATTCTCAGATCTTTCCAAGGCCATGCTCAATGCCAGAAGACAATTAAGCAAGAGTGCTCTTCCGCAAATACACTATGACCTAGGAATATTATGCCCAGTCAAGATTCCTATCTGATATGAAGGAAGATGGCAGACATTCTCAAACATGGAGGAACTTCGAAAAGCAAACATTCATGAGTCCCTCTTAAAAAAAAACTACATTAAAACAAAATCCATGCATTTTGGAGGCAAAACAAAATAGAGAAGCTTTACAATGCACAAGTCCTGGTAGCAGAATTTCTGCTGCATTCAATCCAGTTAAGAAAGAGCTAACATTAAGCAAGTATACATTATAAATAGGGGACAAGTTGAGAATGATAAAAATCTGAACAATACAATGATCATTTTTAAACAACTTTTGATTTTGAAATAGTTTGACTCATAAGTAGTTTCACAAACAGTACAAGAATTTCAATCTACTCTTCATTCAGCTTCCCCCAATGGTAATATACAAAATCATCGCACATTATCAAAACCAGAAAATTGACAGTGGTACAATACTATGAAGTACAGACTTATTCAGACGTCACTAGTTTATTCATTCACTGTACCTGTGTGTGTGTTTAGTTCCAGAAAAAATTTACTGCATGTGCAAATTTGAGAAACCATCACCACATCAGGATTCTGAACTTTTATCATCACAATGACAATTCTTGTGTCATTCCTTAATAATCACACATCCTCCCCCAATCTTAAACCACAACAACAACAAATATCTTTTCCACCACTCCATCTCCATTAATTTTTGGAATATTATACAAGTGGATTCATATAGTATATAACTCTTCAAGATTGGCTTCTCCTCCGAAGCCCTGAGCCCCAGCATAATGCCCTTGAGATTCATTCAAGCTGTTTCCTTTATTGCTGAGTAGTAATACATCATACAGAGGTACCACCATTGAAGGGCATTTAGGTTGTTCCTAGTTGTCAGCCATCGTAAATGAAGCTGGTGTGAACATTTGTGTTCAAGATTTTGCAGGAACATAAATTTCTATTTCTCTAGGATAAATATCCAGTAGTGTGATTATGAGGTCATATGGTAAGTACATGCGTAATGTTATATGAAATTGCCAAACTGTTTATGAGAATGACTGTAACATTTTACATTATCAACAGAAATGTGTGAGAGATTCGGTTGCTCCATATCCTTGTCAGCACTGGTGTATCATCTATATTTTTTTATTTTAGTCATTCTAAGATTTACATAGTGGTGTCTCATCACAGCTTTAATTGGTATTTCCTTCATGGCTAAAGATATTGAGCTCTTTTCATTGACTTATTTGCCATCTATATATCTTCTTTGGTGAAAAGTCTTCAAATATTTTGTCCATTTTTTAATCAGGCTCTTCGTTTTCTTACTGCTGAGTTTAGAGAATTTCTAAAATATATTCTGGATACAAGTCCTTTGCCGTACATGTTCTTTGCAAATATTTTCTCCCAGTATGGATTTTCTTTTCATTCTTTTAACAGGGTCTTAATTTTGATGAAGTCTAATTTACCCCTTTATTTTTTCTTTTATGCAATGTGCCTTTCATATCAAGTCTAAGAACTCTTCACCTGACTCTAGTTTACAAAGATTTTCTCCCATGATCCATTTTGAGTTAATTTTTGTGCAAGTTGTGAAGTTCAAGTTGAGATTCTTTTTCTCCCTTTCTTTTTATCCCCATGAATGTCCAGTTGTTGTTCCAGCATCATTTGTTGAAAAGTCTATCCTTATTCCATTGGATTACTTTTGTGTCTTTGTCAAAAATCAGTTAGCGATAATCGCGTGAGTCTAGTTCTGGATTCCACATTCTCTTTCATTGATATATGTACTTATCTACCCAATAATAACACACTGGATAACTAGAGCTATATAAGTATAAAAATCAGGCAAGAGACTTTCAACTTTATTCTATCTCAAAGTTGTTTGGGCTATTCCAGTTTCCTTGCCTTTCCAGAAAATTTTAAGAACTGCTTGCCTATATCTAAATAAACTTCCATTGGAATTTTGATAGGAATCAAGACAGATCACTTAAGGTAGAATTGATGTCATGATTGGAAGAATCAATATTGTTAAGGTATCAATTCTTCCCAAATCAATGTACAGATTCATGCAGTCTGCATCAAAATCCTAGTGTTTCTGTTTAAGTAATTGATAAACTGACTCCAATATTTTTTGGAAAGGCCAAAGAGCTAGAATATCCAAAATGATTTTGAAAAAGAACAAAGCTGGGGGATGTACAGTACCTGATTTCTAATTTTACCATAATCTTTCTGTCTTATAAAGCTACAAAAGCCAAGATAGTGTAGTATTAGTGAAGGGATAGACATATATATCAAGTAACGTGATAAAAATATCAAAAGTTAATGCAAATATGTACGGACAACTAATTTTTGACAAAAGTACTAAAGACATTCAATGGAAAATGGTTAGTCTTTTCAAGAAATTATGCTGGAACTATTGGACTTCCATTTTCAAATAAATGAAACTTGACTCATGACTAACACCTTCTATAAAAATTATTTGAACTGAATTATAAAGCTAAATATTAAATCTAAAGCTATGAAACTTCTGGAAGAAACCAAGACAAGATATCTTTGTGACTTTGGTTTGGGCAAATGTATCTTAAGAGACAAAAAAGAAGACTTCAAGAGAAAAGGAATAGTAATTTAAATGTGGTAAAAATTTAAAAACTTCTGTTCTTCTTAAGACGGTTAAGAAAATGCAAGGACAAATCAAATACTAGGAAAAAATAGTTGCAAATCATTTATCTGATGAAAGACAGGTACGTAGAATATATAAAGAACTTTCACAGCTCAATTTAAAAGAAATGGGCAGCAGATTTGAATAGACGTCTCACTAAAAGTAGAGCTATTATGTAAAAATATGGCAATATGTTCTATGTCATTTATAATTAGGGAAATACAAAACAAAACCACACTTAGATAGCACTACATATGTATTAACAGGGCTAAGAAACAAATAAGAAAATAACATGTACTAGCGCCAAGTGCTGATAAAAGTGCAGAACAAGTGGAACTCTCATACATTGCTGGTAGAAATGCAAGACAGTAAGCCATTTTGAAAACAGTTTGACAACTTCTTACAAAATTGAACACATGCTTATGATACAAAAGAGGAATCTCATGCCTACATATGTATCTTGGTGAATGAAAATGTAAGTTCTAGTAAAAAACTATACAGATGTTTATAGAAAGGTTTCATTATTACCCTAAACTGAAAATAACCCAAATGGTCATTGATTGGTGAATGGACAAACAAATTGTTTTACATGCATACAATGGAATACTACTCAGTGATAAAAATAAACTAATTCCTGATACATGAAAAACTTTGCATAAATTTCAAGTATATCACGCCGAGAGAAAGAGGCTGTGATTACAAGCTATCATCTGTGAATTTTGTTTCATATAGAGGAGTATATTTCAAAGAAGATCTTAGATTATTGATATCTCTATCAGTGCTTGATAAAATTCACTTTTTGTTTTGAGATATGACCCATCTGTAGATAATATTAGGTCAGAGGTCTTAATGGGAGTCCCCAGTAAATCTGAGCAAGGTACAGATATTTCCTTAACTGAGATAAGACAATTATAATGTTCATCTTTCAAGATTCAGAGTGTTGAAGTGATAAACAGTAATGTGAAAGGGAGAAAGTGACTATTCATGAGAGGGCAATCAAGAGTCTGAGAAGTACTGTATTCTCAGGTAGTAGTAATGTCTGTACTTCATGAGGAACATTGAGACCAAGTGAGGAGCCTAGAACTAGTTCAGCAGAAGCATAAACAAGTTTTGCATCATCAGCTATTGCTCTGAGACAAAGGGATTAAGCCTTTGCAACTGGGTCAAGGATGAGGCTATAGTAAGAAAAGGGTTTTTGATGGTTCCCATGAAGTTGGGTTAAACCCCAAGGGCCTGTCTAGATAACTCGTGTACAAAGAGATGAAATGGTTTCTTGTTGTTAGGGATCCAATTGAAAGGAGGCTGTTGAAGAGATTTCTTCAGGTTATAGAAGACCTTTTCCTACTTGGGCTCCAAAAGGGGAGGGTCTCTTACAAAGGACTTAGTAAATTCGTAAAGAGACATTGCAATCTCAGAAAACTTTGTCATTCATCTGCAGTATTCCCTTAACCTGCACATCCTCTTAATTATCGTATTGTGAGGGATCTAGGTTAAGTTTGGATACTCTTTATCAGGAGAGAATGTTCTTCCGTCGTTGCATAGGTCATGCCTGAATAATGGATTGTATCCTGGCAAAATTGTAATTTATCTTTTGAAACTTTCTGGCTCTTTTCTGCTAGGATTGAGAACAAGTACATGAAATCTCTTTATAGGCTTCCTTGTTCCCCAAAGTAGGAGTCCATCCACACATTATGTCAGAACTAGATCTCAAGGGAAATTTAGATCTTTGAAGTCTCGATTGAAGACCTGGAGAAAATAGGAGGGGACTTCAGTGAACCCATGGGACATGACTATCCATGTCCTTAAGGTGAAGGTTAAAGGTATTTATTCTTTTGGTATAGAGACACTCTGAAAGAGGTGCAGCAGAGATCCACTACAGTGAAGCGGGTCACTTTACGGGGAATTAATGACGGCATGGTATTTGAGTTAGATACTTCCTGGAAGTGGAGGAGAACACTTTTGTTGATGCCCCTAAGGTCTTGAACAAATCGATCTCCTCATCCATTTGGTTTCTTTCCTGGCAGCATGGAAGTGTTACAAGTGTTAGTGCAGGGTATTAGAAGACCTTTGGTATAATACATTCAACTATAGGTTTGAGCCCTTTCTTTACTTCTGCTTCAAGAGATATTAAGGAAGTTTGAGTAATGGTTTTATAGGATCTATCTGAACTTTTATAGGTTTTGCTCCAATTATCTTTCCTATGTCAGTGGAATTTTCAGCCCACAGAACGTCAGGAATGGTGTCAGTATCCTTACCCGGAGTATGTATCAAATACAATGGAGGAGACAAAGGTTTATCCAGAGCAGACATAGGTACTTGATTATAAATAGAGGAATCCTATGGAACCTCAAGAAACAATCCCTCTTGTGTGCATTTAATATTACAATTCCATTTGCAAAGTATGTCTCTCCTTATTAAATTTCCAGGGAGGCAGCACAAAGCAGGAGGAAATGTTTTTCAGTCAAGATTCCAAGCATTACAGTTCAGGGCTAGAAGATAGGGAAAATCTGTGGGTTATTTGCAACACATATACAGAAGCAGAAGTTGAGCGAAGGTGGTAGGGTTTAATGGAAAAAGAGTAATGCCTGTATCTAACAGGACTTTATGAGAACGGCCATCTAGATTTACAGTTAATTCACCTTTTATGTTTAAAGGTGAGGCAGGCTATTGGGCGAGTTTCCCTTTCTGGAGGCACCCTAGCTAATTTGAACTGAAGGACTTTTCTTTGTCTTTGTTATTCTTTTGTAAGAATGGGACAATTTTTTTCCAGTGTCCCTTAGTTTTACAATATTTACAAGTGTTCTTGTCAGTAGATGGTTGATTGGAAAGTGGGCCACATAGCTCTTTGATCAGTAGGGCTAAGTTTACTTTAATACCTGTCTCATTTTGCTCTAAAGTCCTTTCATAATGTTCTGCAAGTGCCATAGTTAAGATAAAAAGGCTATTACCCATTCTAATTCAGGAATAGCTCCACTGACAAAAGGAGATGAAAGAGATGCTATTACATCAGCAGTTTCTTCAACTCTCAAATGATGTCAGACAGTATTTTCCAGTCAATCCTGAAAATTTCCTATAGCTTAATTTTTTCTCTGTTATCAATCATTTCAATCAAATTATTTGAATCAATTAATCCATTTGAATTAGGTATAATTAATTTTTATTGGAAAGGTTTTTGGTATGGCCTTTAAGAGCTTTGCCTTAGTTTGGGGGCCTTTTTTTTAGACCCTTGGGTTTACTGTGGAAAGAGGGATACTGAAGGTCCCTTTCTGGGTTCGTCCAATCGGTTTCTGCCATCCAGGAATTAGCCTCTGAGGTTCTCACCAATGTGGGTGTGCAAGTTGATGTAGGTCATGGAAACTTGAGTCATATGCACCCAAGAAAACTCAGAATTCTTCCATGAATATTTACTGATCTTGTTTGGGTTTAGGAAAATCTTTAATTATAGCTCATAATTCAACTCAGGCCCCTTAGGGAAGATTTAAATTCTATTGTCACCTGCCTATTTTACTCAGGAGAGGGATGACTCTTTATAGGAAATTATTATTTGGGGGTTTTGGGGAAAAGGTAAGGGGTCTGAAAAGGAGAAGAAGAGGAGACAACAAGGCCCAGAAGAAGAGAGATCAGGAAGATACAGGGGAAGAGGGAGCGCTGAGTGTAGAGAAGCCCCTGGAGGACAAGGAGTGCGAGGACTCGCTACAAAAGTGAGCCCAGTTTGTTGTGGCTTAAGATGATCAAATTGCTCATTGGCTTTGGCCAAGAAATCTTTTAGTGAAGCAAATCTTGACTCAGAGTTTTATTTGGAGGCCTCTACACATCAATCAAAAATTTGGCCTGAGAAATCTTATTCTCATTTTTTCTAAGGAGTCTTTGAAATGAACAACATTGTTCAAATCAAATGTTCCCCAGAGTTGCCACTGAAAGCCCAAATCATCTTCGTGAATCTTTAGCATTTAGAAAGAGAGGCATAAGAATAATGTTTGTGATGAAAGTGTACATAAGAAGCAGTGTTTTTTCTGGAAGAGGAATGGTTTTAGACTTAGAAAACCCATGAGAGCTGGCAGTAGTCAGTAGGAATATAATGCTTGAGCACCCAGTGTCTTGGGCCCCCAACCTGACATTTGACACCCCTGAATGCAGACCTGAACATCTGTGCCTTTTGGCAGGTACAAAACCAGAAAGAATGCTCTCTGTGGCTGAAAGTTGGGTTCTGGGGACACAAAGTCTAGATGAATGGTAACATTTCCAGTTTTATTGGTGACCCACAGAAAAGCTTGTCCAAGTGGATGCCAGTCTAGTGAGAACTGCACACTCATTGGTCTATGAGGCCTGCTGGAATAATAAGGTTCGTATGGCCTAAGCTCATGTTCTACTCTATGATTTTCCATCTTACGACAAACAACACTTTTAGACAGCACAACACAAAAAAGTAATGGAAAAGACACCAAAAGAGGTGAAAAGGAATGGCCTGATTCCAGCAAGGATGCCTAGCAAATGGAAAGCAATAATAAAACCCAGGTACCAAATTGAGAATAAATAGCCAAGGAACTCAATGCAAAGAGAACAGAGTTCAGAATTCGTGCTACCTTACAATGTCAGCACATACTCGATGAGCCTCAAGCAGCAAGGAACAAGGGTCTCTGTAAGTACCACATCTGGTTGAAGGCTGGGGTCTGCTGCCACAGTGTCTTGATGGGACCTCCAGGAAAACTGGAAATGAATAAGACCACCCAAAGGAGAACAAGTGAAGCCGTTTATTCAGAGCTTGTGATGGCAAGGGAATCAGCCATCACTACTTGCATTTGGCAGAGACTCAAAGGCAGACAGGGAAGTTGGAGAGCAGTGTAGTGGGAAAAAGAGAAGGCTTCAGGTATGCCCTGATTGGAGATTTGTGGCAGAAGCTGGGAGTGGGCTAACTAGAAGCTGGAAACTTATGTGATTGATTGTGAGAGCATATTTGGTTCTCTGGTTGGCCCTAAGTTGAAAGCAGAGGCAAAAATTAGGGAAGCTGGTAGTTATTGATCAAGTCCTGGCTGTTCTAGACTGATTGCTACAGAGGTTTATTGATCAAGTCCTGGCTGTTCTAGACTGATTGCTACAGAGGTTTATTGATCAAGTCCTGGCTGTTCTAGACCGATTGCTACAGAGGTTATGATTGGCTTCCCTGACTGTTGTAGATTGTGGGTCAGAGTTCTGTTTTTGTATATGATCTGGGTATTGTCCCTTAGTATATTCTATCTCTCAAGCGCTTACTAAGGTTGAAGGTGGGGGAAGATAATTGACTACAAAGGAGCAGGAGGGAAATTTCCATATCTTGATGTGGTGGTTGTTGCCAAATACATATGCATGTGTTAAAATCGTAGAATAGTACTCCTAAAAAGGATGAATTATATTTTATGTAAATTGTAGCTCAATAAACCTGACTTAGAAAAATGAAATTAGACATATTTGTTCTATGATTTTCTCCAGCGAAGTTCAACTGTGTTTCTGTGAATATCGAAGTGCATAATGAGTTCCATTTAGTGCAAGTAAAATGGAAGGAGAGAGAGTCAAGGAATTAAAAGGATTTGAAAAGATAGGAATGATACAACACAAAATCAAGGCTATTCAAATAAGAAAGTAAATTCAGGAAGGAACTTACAGGTGGTACAAAAGTGGTGAGGTCAAGGACCTCAATAAGATAGAAGAAATTCATCAGTGAAGCTAACTGAGTCAATTAGAAGGAAAGTCAGCGGTTGTCGGGTGGATCTTTGAAACTATGATTTCATGGATGGTGCAGTTCTCACTAATGGCAAATTCTAGATTTGGCTGTAGAATGGTTTAAGAAAAATAATTGAAAATAAGGAGCCCAAGCAACTGATCATTCATGAAGAGGGATGGATCATTCATGGGGATGGTAGGGGCAATGTGAATGACACAGTAGGTTCAGAGGAGTGGAAGAATGAAATACATTTGCTGAAGTTATTAATAAATGAGGAGAAGTATCCACAAGGTTGGTAACATCAAGAACAGGGAAGGAAAGAGGGGAATGGAGTCAGATTCCCCAAGTCTCAAAGGAAAATTGGGTTTTTTTCAGCTTATTTTTCAAAATAAGAGAGGTAGAATTTTGGAATGGAAGTTACATTGATTACCGTACAGGAAACATAATCAACTTACTACCCAATCCTGATGTATCAAGAGTGTTTGAGAATCGGCAGTCTCTCCTGGAGAGGCTGCACCAGGGATGTAGTATTCTTAGGAGACAGTCACATTTTCAGCTGAGGCAAGAAGCTATGTTCTGGGAAGACTGACGGTGTATGGGAGTCATTGGAAAGAGCTGAAAAACTTTCCTGAGCTCCAACTGCCTCTGTGTATCATTCCTGGTGCTGGTTCTGTCATTCATGGTGCTGTGCCTTCTGCCTCTCTAGAGTCTATACTCCTTATCTGTTCTATCTGGCTGTCTTGGCTGTTTTCTAGCTCATCTGAATCTTATACACTCAACTCTTCCCCTCTCCTTCTGCCACCAAAGGCATGGACCTAACTATTTAGTAGGAGGAAGAAGGACCAGAAGGGAGAGAGGGAGGAAGTAGTGAGGAAAGCAGGGAACAAATATTTTCTCTCTGATTTTGATTATCAGGGTTTTTTACCCCCTTCTCTTTATGTGCCTCGAGTTCTATGCTTTTCCAAGCAGGCAGTGGAACTATTGGTAGATTCTTTTCTTATGCCATTTAGGCATCTCGGATGTATATGATGTTGATTATGCAACATATGCCAAAATCTACCAATGACACACAATAGAATATTTAAATATGTTGCTTAATTATTTATTACTGCTTTAAAAAGGAGACAAAAACATTGACAAGGGAGCTGCATTTTTTTTCTAATAAAATCATGAATTGCTCTCAATGTTTTTCTATTCCTAAATAGTTTTTAGAAATTTAGGCTTCTCTCAAATAACTGAAAAGCTTCTGAACCATTGTTTGTATCCTCTTCCCTTTCCCTCAAGTCCCAGAATGTCAATCAAAAGTAAATTTTAAATAAGGAAGACAAGGATTAGAAAATATGAATAAAGTTGTATTTGGCTGCTTAGATGAATAGAGATATGATAGCAATTTGGGGCATCCTCGTATATCCATGACCTTTGCAATCCTACAGTAAAATTCTCAATATCACAGTAGCTTATCAGTGCACTAATAAGCAGAGAGGTAGAAATCTTCTGATATGGATGAATGTGTATATTTTCTCAATATTCAGGGTATTAAGAGAGCTTTGACTCTAGAAACACAGCTTTCCATATCTTAAATTAATTATATTTCTAGCTCTACTGAGAGCAATGATAATTTTTAGCAAACAAACTAAGGTTGCTTTAACTTGACCCAGATACCCTGACAGACAAATGGCAGTCAAACTCACTTTCTCTGTTACTTGCCATGAGTCTAAGTCCGTAATTGACTTCTACAAAAATTATTGTGACAATACTGCACCAGTTCGTAGTTTTATCACTGATTATTACACCAAAAAGAAGAAAAGAAAGAAAATATAAAGGGAAGAAGGAAAGGAGAAAGGAAGGAAGGAAAGAAGAACAGAGACACACAGCTGGTGATGTGTAAGCAAAGATACACATTTCCTACTATTATTTCCATTCCTAAGCTTATCTGTAATGGACTGCCTATGGGATATCACGAAACTGAGTGATTGCTAGTTGATTTACACAATGTAATCTATATTAAAAAGGATTTATCAGAATGTAATTGATCATTGCTGGTCAACACAGCTGAAGCAAAAATAAAATATCAGCCCTGTTGATTCCTTTTGTAAGATGCATAAAAACAAAAAGAGAAGCATGAGTGTGTCTAAACAGGAGCTCACATGCATCCTTTCAGGTAATCTTTTTATCATCCTTGGACCCATGCCAAATATGATGACTAACTCGCCAACTGAAGGACTTTGTTATTCACACAAAATAACAATTAAGAACAGAAGGTGATAAAAAGAGCTATTTGGGATTATGTTTTGCTCTATGCCAATACATTATTCTGACAGTAAAGTGCAGAAAAGTTATCAGGGGTGATAGAGTTTTGTTATTTATCATAACAACTTAAAAGTTTAAGGTAGTTTTTAACGAGATATTTAAGTTCTCAGAAAAAAAATAACTTCATTATCTAACATGGCTGGTTTTCAGGTCATGAAGAGCTGCAGTCAAACAACCGCAGGCAATGAATCGTCTCACTTAGGAAGAAAAACCTATAAAATAATAACTTCAGAAGCTGGGCTTATGGGGGCTGGCCCTGTGGCTGAGTGGTTAAGTTCGTGTGCTCTGCTTTGGTGGCCTGGGGTTGGCAGATTCGGATCCTGAGTGGGGACCTACACACTGCTCGTCAAGACATGCTGTGGCAGCATCCCACATAGAGGAGCTAGAATGACCTACAACTGGGATACACAACTATGAACTGGGGCTTTAGGAAGAAAAAGAGAAAACAAAAGAGGAACATTGGCAACAGATGTTAGCTCAGGGCCAATCTTCCTCACCAAAAAAAAGCATACTTAAAAAAGAAAGGAAGCAATGCTTATACAATAAAAGTGGCATGTTCATAAAAATCACAAATGTGTATATAATGCAAAGTGAATACTATCATATTAAAAATAAAATTTATGATAAACCATTTTGTTTTGAGATATAATCCCTTAATAAGGAGTCTAGTCAGTTTCCTACTGTCATATTTTATCAGTATATGACAGATGCTCAGTGTCATCTCCTCAAAATATCAATGTCCTTTTAATTTAACTAGTTTAGATACGTACAATTTCTAAATTAAATTTGGTTTTGCTCTGCCTGGATTATTCTCTCATTTAGAGACACTGTAATTTCTCTGCCAAAATCTAGTAGAATACACTTTCCATACTCTTGTTCAGATTACCCACCCAGGGATCACAGACTTGAGTGACGTCTAACATTAACAAATTCCTTAAAGAGAACAGAAAACAAACATGTTATTAGAGACTGGTGTGTGTATTCAGTTGTCTTGCAATATCCTCTCTCTCCTGTCTGATTCTCAATTGCCTATTCCACTGGGCCCAGGATTCTTAATTTCCCTTCAAAGAGAGCAAACTTGCTTCCAGCTGTGTTTTTCACTCTCCCATTGCTCAATTCAATCCAGGGCACGCTCACCCCTCGCTGGCCCTTTTCCCACGTTTGCTAATCTCCATTCTAAACTCATTCCTTGTGATTGTGAATGAAACTGAGAACGCTCCCCTGGTCTAACAGGCAATCTAGCAAGTGAGCTGCATAGGCTTAAAGTCAGCACAATAAAAATCCCCGCTTTACTGTGAAGCGCCGTGTAGGCCTCCTCAGCCTGTGTCTAAATGACCTTGCAAGCCCTCGTGTCTCAGGACTGAAGACACCAGCAGCATGAATCAGCAACTGGGAGAGATAATGGGTACCTTGCTCTCACATTTCCCAGCTGCGTTTCTTAGAGAATGAGGAAAAAAGTAATGACCCTGGTCCTTGCCTCCCTCCACACAGAGAGAACACCGTTACAATCCTTGTTTGACATATAATCAAAAGGCTCTTGTCCATGTTATCCTTGAAGTGGATGACTATTAGATGTGTAAGCCCTTTCCTGCACTTGCCCTGTTTTGTTAAAAAGTATAAACTGTATTCAAATCTGTAGACCTCCGAGTAGTTCCTCAGGATACCCTGTCGGACTGTTTCTCAGGACTCAGATTCCTTGCTTTGATGATCAAATAAACTCCTTCATTTAAACTTTACCTAGACTCTTTATTTCGGGTGACATGTCACTAGAACTCACAATAAATTACATAAAGAGAATGGTTCTCCACCTCCTTGCCTTGGTTTCCAAAAACCTGTCTAAAAGCAGTAACACATTTTCCTCTAAATCTCCTCTACTCCTGGGGCATGTTTTGCCAGAATTGGCCTCCTCTTGACTCCATTTTGTTACGTCTCTTTTCAGCTTCTCCTCTGTTGAAACTGCTAAATATAGCTGTGACACTCTCTTTCCATTTTGTTTTCTATTAGCCCATATTCACTGCTTACTTTAGCCCTGGTTTCTGCCTTCCATAAACTGTTTTGAAAAGTATGTCCGCTTCAGCAATCATACTGAGAAACTTATTCGACACACTAACCTAAGAAGATCTTTTAACCTTCTCTGCTCCAGAAGGAAAGGAGGAAAACAATAGTCCACAGCCCAACTCTGGCCTCTTTTTGTTTTTGTAAATAAAGTTTTAATGGAATCCATCCATGCCCACTTGTTTGCATATTGTCTATGACTTTCCCTGAGGGCAAAGTGAGTAGTTGCAACTGAGACCACAAAGCGAAAAATATTTGCTGTCTGCCTCTTATAGAAAAGGCTTGTAGATCCCTGTTCTACAGTTTCCCAAAGTCACAAATCCTAAGAATCGTTACTAGCAACCAGTATTTCCAGAAGGAAGGTGTGTGAACGTCTCTTTTAATAGCCCAGGGGATTCTTATGAGGCGGGTTTTGAAAGATTTATTCTACCCTAAAAGATCTAAAGATACAGGAAAGGAGAAGGAGCTTTGATTCCCCCATAGTCTCAGGCAGTGGTTCTCAAAGCGTGGGCCCTGTAGTAGCAGAGTTGGCCTTACCTGGGAACATCTTAGAAACGCAAATTCTCACACTCTGCCTCGGACATACTGAATGAAAACCTCTGGGGTGTGGCCTGGCAGTGTGTGTGTTTTAACAAGCCCTCCTAGAGGTTCGGAAGCATGTTTAAGTTTGAGAACCGTTGCTCCAAGGAAAGCAGTTACTGTTACTTCACTGAGAAAATCACCCAATTTCCTTTCTGTTTATTTCTGAATGTATCTACACAATATTGTTCTGTATCTTTTCGTTGAGTTTCAGATGAGATATTTGTGTGCCTTTGTAAGGTTAACCTCTTCATTGGTCCCTTAATCCTGTATCTTTGCATCTCCTCCAGTACTTTCCTCCATGAATCCCTTCTCTCACCACCCTACCTCCATCTTCCTCTCACCTCTACAAACTTAGCATATACACCAGCTCTGATTTTGCTTACAGATGTTGTCACGGCATGCCTTCTGCCTTCTATTTCATAGTTAACATCACCCTCTAACTAATTGTCTAAGCCAGTAACGAGGAAACCAGGAGTCTTCTTGACTTCTCTTTTTCAGAGGTTTTATTTCTAACTACTGATTAAGACTTTGTGATTTTCTCTCTTAATTAACTCTCAAATTCAACCCTTCTGCATCTCCATAGTCACTGTGCTAGTGTAGGCCAGAGAAGGCAAGTGCATGGTCCCAAGTTTACAGCAGAGGGCACTGATTGACTGTCTCTCTCTATTCCACAGAGCCCAGATTCAGCCTCATAATCTTTCTCAATTTAGCAGTGTGGACAAGCATTACTAATTGGTTACTTTGATGCTAGCTCATTGGTTGTCAATTTCTGGCCTAAAGACTGGTGTCTGGCTGGTTGCATTAGAATCCCCTGGGCAACTTTCACGAATACAAATTGCAGAGACCCATCGTCGACTTAGTCTCTTTTGTGGTAGGAACTGAACATATTTTCTAAAACCCCCCTAGGATATCCTGATGAGCACACTGACTTTAAAACCATTTTTCTGGATGAGACTTATTGATGCCCCTGATCCAGTAATATCTCATTTTGGCTATTGCAATAGCCTCCTGAGTGGCGTTCTTAGCTCATATCTCTGTTTAAAATTCATTTTTCTGTATTGTATCAAGGTGACCTGTAAAATTTTTTTCTAAACTCAGTCATAGTTATCTAATCCCCATTTTACAAGACTTTTATGCTTTTCCATTAAATATAGAATAAATTAAAAACTCTCACCATGGTGTACAAGGTTACACCACTCTATATTTCCAGATGTATATTTTGGATGGTCTTTCCCCTGTTAATTGTCTGCAACACTGGCCTTCCTGACTGTTTATTCGTCTCTCAATATGCCATGGAACCTCACACTCATGTGCCTTTGTTTCAGAAAACTTTTTTCTTTCTGAAATATACTTGTGAAGTACACTTCTTGTGTATATCCACCTGTCCAATTCAAAGGCGACTTTCATTTTTTTTTCTTACTTTGTTGGCGTTGCTCTGGGGTCTGGCTCACCTGAAGAGATGGGAAGTTTTGAGAGTAGCAACAAAATTATTTTTTAACTTAAAATCCTCAAATCAGTGCCTAGAAATTCAGAATCCCTCAATTAATGTTTGCTGAAGTGAACGTATTTGAACTAATTAGAATTAAATATGTAAGGGGACATTCCAAGTGTAAATCTTAATGCCGTTATACACGCACTCACGTAAGTTGGAGAAAATTCATTAGGTATTGAAAGTTTCGGTTGTATTTTTCCCTCAGTGGCTCCAGGACTGAGTAGCAGGGACTATAATTTCTAGGATCACTTTTCTCTTATCAACTGGCCATTACAAACAAACAAAGACTAATTTTTTCTTTCTCTTTCCAAATCCATGTCTCTAGCTGAATTCCAAAAAAATTCCATTTTTCTTTCTGAGAATTTTAACTCCTTTGTATTTAGTAGATGATCCTGTCAGTCTTCACCAGAGTGAGAATTCTGCACCTAGAGAAAGAGGAGACAACTGTGAAATACTGGGAAGTAACATCAGAAAACAGATACAGCATTCTGGCCATTTTGTAGAAATGTTTTAGAAAAATTTTATGACTAAGAGACAATAATCCCCATGGTAATATTTCCTTCAAATGTGGAAGTTGTTATCAGATTAAAGTTGCTAAAAATGCAACGGGGGGGGGGGGGCTGGCCCAGTGGTGTAGTGGTTAAGTTCATATGCTCTGCTTCTGCAGCCCCACGGTTCACAGGTTCGGATCCTGGGAGCAGACCTGTACACTACTCATCAATCCAGGTGGTGGTAGCATCCCTTAAATAAAATAGAGGAAGATTGGGATAGATGTTACCTCAGTGACAATCTTCCTCAAGAAAAAAGGGGAAGTTTGGCAACAGATGGTAGTTCAGGGCCAATCTTCCTAACCAAAAAAAAAAAAGCGGGGGGGGGCAGCATTAAAATGCATGCAGGGAGCAGAGGCAATGAGGTATATTCAGGAATAATATATTGCCAGGATTTGTAATTGAAAATATGTCATATACTGACAAAAAGAAAAAATATAGTAACTATAAATATCAATTTTCAATACAAAATACTTTTATATTTCTCCTGTAGTGGTCACAGATTTCCTTAAACCTAACATTTCTTGTCGTTTTCCCTGTAACTGCCAATGACACATATGTGAGACAATTGACCAGACTTAAAAAGTTTGCCTAAAGTCATAGAAAAGGGGAAAACTCACTGACAGTGATGAGCACTGAGAGTATAGCCTAATATTATTTATCTCATACCTTGAGTATTCACCATCTATAATAGATAGTTTTCTCACATGATTCAGAACATTCTTATGTGATAGAAATTTCTCTAAAATCTCAGCTAAAAGCTCATAGCTATTTGATGCCAGGGTCAGAACCAGTACTTTATTTTTACTTCTCTTCTACCATCTTGTTCTATTCAGTAGAATTGAATAACAACCACAAAAACAACAATAAATATTGTACCAAGTAAACTACCATAATATTTTGTTTGAAAATTTTTCACGGATGTCTATAGTAATTTAGGCAACATATATGTTGTAGCAAAAAAATTTGACAGCAGTAAGTTCAACTAATATATTTATTACAAAACTTAGCTGCCTACAAAAATCCAAATTATCCCATGGAAACATATTTTTCTCAATTATCAGTAAATTATTTTCCTATTTTACATTCTTGTTGTTTCATCTTAATTAAATTTGATTTCTTCAACCTGGAGCTAAAAAAAGGGAAAGAAAACTTTTGGACTGCTTGCAAATGTCAGTTGACAAACCACTAAGTATCAATCTTCTAAATATGGTATTAAATGAATCACGATTACTGAAACTGAGTTTTGCTTGTTATATCTAAATGTCAGGGAAAAAGATTTTCACCATCTCATTTGCCAATGTCTCTTGCCAGTGATTATTTAACCTTTGAAGGCACTAGATTGTAATGCCAAGAAAAACTTAATAATACTTAGAATGAAAGATGTATTTGCTATTGTAAGCCCCCAAATTAAAACCCAATTGTAGATTAAATGTTCAGCTGTAGATATCATGATTGGAAATGTGAATATATTAATCTTTTAGAAACAATGCTATAAAATAATAGTTTACCAAGCTTTCCAAAAACTCATATATAATCCCTATGAAAAATGGGAAAATGGGCTGTAACACTTGTATGCATTTAAGAGAAACTGAATTATAAATGTTAATTGGCTCTGATTCTCTGCCTGAGGGAAGGGAGCCTTCATCAGAGGAGAATGGAGAGTCAGCTGGATACTTTCTGGAGCTTCTGAATATGGAAATTTTCAAGAGCTTCAGAGATTTGTGTCACCTATTTTCAGTGTGTATAGTTTAATTTCAAAACGTAACTTTTTTTCTTCTTAAAGGTCTTTCACTTTTTATTTGTAAAACAATTAGACTTAAAATGAAATAAGTAAAAATAAAATAAATCAAGGAAATAAAGGAAAGATAGCATCAAATAAAATAATAGTATGCTTCAAAATAGGTAAAAAAATATTCGTATATGTACATTTATGCATACATCCAGAGATACTCATAATATGAACATATACCTCACGAAACACTGAAAGTGTGTCAAAATGCTAATAAAGATTATTTTTCCATGTTGGGAATATGAGTGATTACAAGAGACAGAAAACGATATTACCAAGAAGGAAGCATTTAGGTTTATATACAGACAACAGGCAAGAATTAGAAGAGGGGAAAGCGAGAAGCCATTAGCAGAATAGCTTCAGACACATTTGTAAAGGTGGTTGCCATTGGTGGAGTTACCCAAGCTTAATTGGTGAAACTCTGGACTCCTTGGTGATAAGTTACTTCTATGTCTTCCTTATGGATAATGTCTCTATAACTGACTCTACCCTGAGAGGTAAAAACAATGGATTAGTTATATCTGTGATCCTCTCTAGTGCACTGTATAAAGGAGATATACGAGATAGGCTGCTGGTTATGCAATAGTAGTCCAAATGGTTCACACTCTTTCTTTCGAAAGGAAATACATTAACTGTATAAGTTATTATATTGTCCTCATCAAAAAGAATGCCTGCAATATACAGGGCATTGATCATGGTAATTGGACAAAAGAGAAATTTTAAAAATGGTTATTGTCCTTAAGAATTAATAGTAATCTAGACAGAATTCAAAATATATTATGATGTACATCCGAAAGCTATATAATGTTATAATCCAATGTGACTGCAATTTAAAAAAAAGAATTAACAGTGATACTTATATAAAATATGGATATGATTCGTTGCTACTGGCAAATAGCAAAAATGCCCCCCCATCAACACATTGCCATGTTACTGTGTAGCCCCTCACATCAAAAGGTAGAGTCTATTTTCCTATCCGTAAAAGTTTGGCTGGGCCTGTGGATGGCCTGTTCTCATGACACCCTCCTCAGCTACTATGTAAATAGCAAGCCCAGATTAGCTCGCTGTAGGTTGAGAGGCACAGCGGAGGGCAGAGTCAGCACATTTGCTGCAGCCAAGGTCTCGGAGAAGTGAGAGAGCCCAGCCAAGATCAGCACACCTTTCTCCTGATTCACAGTTGATGGCGTATTCATGAGTAAGTAGAATTGACACCAGCTGAGCCTGGACCAGAACAAAGCTGCCCAGATGACCCACAGTATCATGAGCTAATGAAATGGCTATTGTTTTAAGCGGTTAAGTGTTTGGAGTGATTTTTAATGCAGCAAATGCTAACTGATAAAATGCCAGAGAGGGAGGTTAGGGTCTACCATCTTCCTTTCCTCTGAAAAGACTTTGCTTAACTGACCATAATGTTAAATTAAGATTTTTGCAGTCAGAAATTATATTTATGAAATGAATGTGATTTTTCCATTCTCAAAAAGCTAGCAGAAACAAATATTTCACACATCAATATTTTGCCTTATACTTGTTTGAACCTTCAGTAAAATAAAATATGATAGGATATCCCCTGCTCTCTCTATAGTATTGGAGAGTAGCAGTAAGAGATGAGTCAGGAAATAAGCTTGGTTTTAGAAGACAACCCCTCTTAGCGCCTGTAGAATAGTTCAGCCAGCAGCCACAGCAAGTCAGGAGAACTAACATAAAGGAAATAAAATTAACATTAAATACTGCACTCTGATACACATAGCCCTCTTCCCTAATTCCTTGGCATAATCTTCCACTAGCAAGGATGCATATTGTAAAAATTGTCTCCAAATCTTACCTGGTCTTAGAAAAACCAAGTGAGTCCACTTTAGCAGATTCAGAAACCGAGTAATTTTTGTCTTATTAATTTTCTGGTTCTGGAGAATGCTCAATATTTTTCTGAAATAAATAATGCCAGCTACAGTACAATGTGAGAGTGTGTCCTCTCCTTACCTCCACTCTGGGATATAAGGACAACAGCTCTGTGACCTTAACTTTATGCCTTGATGGTTCATATTAAAGACTTCAAAGAAGACTCGGGCTGAAAGTCAGAAAGTTTTATTGTTGACCTCTCACACACTCTACAGGAAATTATTATAACTATATTTGGTAACTTTTCTAAAACACATTTTATTTTTAAAAAACAAATGTTATTAAAATAAATAATCTTTCCACATATAGAAGTTCATGCAGCCATTAAAAATTTGTTTTGAATAGTATTTAATGAAACTAGATGCTGTTTAATTTTGTAAGATAAGCAGAATGATAAACTATATATAGTTTTGCTTCAAAATAGGTAAAAAATATTTGTATATGTACATTTATACATATGTCCAAAGATACTCATAATATGAACATATTATGCCTCACAAAACACTGAAAGTATGTCAAAATGCTAATAGAGATTAATTTTTCATGTTGGGATTATGCGTGATTACAAATACTTTTATCTCTATTCCTAACTTTTTATAAATTCCTTAAACTCAACTGAAATGGAAGCCATCCCTTATTGGAGATGTTACAGTTGGGTAAATCATAGCTCATTATATTTTCCTGAAAGTTTATCGTCCTTCCTTCAACTCCCACAGTACTAAGCTATTTGGTACTTTCCGTTAATGTACACTGCCTACCACCTTTGTTCCTGCTTTTCCTCTACTTGGATCATGTTTTCCTCACTTCAGCCTTCTTCCACTGATGTTTCAAGATTCATCTTAGTGATTTTTTTCTCACTATGTCTTTGCTACTCAGCTTGTCCTCCTTTAGATGGAGCTAAGTGTGCTCAGGGCTCCCATGTCAACTCATTTATAATGCTTATCAAGTTGTACTGAAAATGCTTGCTTATGTTCATGCTCCCTGCAGTAAGTGCAAGCATCTCAAAGGAAGGGCTCAGGTGAGTCACATTTTATCATCAAAGATTAGCATAATGCTAGGGTCATAATATCTACTCAAATAATATTATTTGTTCCTTCATCTGTTTATGTATCTACCCATTCAACAAATTTTAATTGAATCACATAGTTGTATGTACCAACACTAGAGCCATGTATTAAATGAATAATGAGTGAAAGCTTAAAAAAATATTACTTTTTCTCAATTGCTCATAAGCTTTGTGCAGACAGTTTCTCCCTTTTTGTCTTATAGCCCAGATAAATGGTATAGACATTCAAGAAGTGCTTATCAAAATTAGTGATAAATAAATGCAGATACTTCATATGAATAAAGAATGAAGTTTTTCTTGCTGTTTTTATACGAGTGCATCCTATATTTGAATTCACATCGTGAAGATGCCTTTGAAATAAGCCATCACACATGGACTTCTAGAAAAGCACTGCAAGAACCATTGTTGTTTTCTAAAGGAACAAGGAAATTCTTAATGCACTGAAGGACAGCAGACCATAAGTGTGTAAGCCAGTTGCAGCAGCATTAATCATCAACTGTAGCTAAATATGAATAAGTTCACATTTAACATGACATCAGCATCCCAATAAGAAACAATGGATTGATTAATCTCAGGAAATGATTAGGACTTCTGCTTTAGTGACTTATAATGTATTTGCCATCATTAGGGTCTTACTTAAGCATTGCATTTTTTTTTTCCCCTGAGGAAGATTAGCCCTGAGCTCACTACTGCCAATCCTCCTCTCTTTGTTGAGAAAGACTGGCCCTGAGCTAACATCCATGCTCATCTTCCTCTACTTTATACGTGGGATGCCTACCACAGCATGGCTTTTGCCAAGCGGTGCCATGTCCCCACTTGGGATCCGAACTGGCAAACCCTGGGCCACCGAGAAGCGGAATGTGTGAACTTAACCACTGAGCCACCCGGCCAGCCCCTAAGCATTGTTTTAATATAAGCACAATTGATTATACAACAAAATTAAGGGCAAGTTATTGAATTAAATGTATATATTTCTTCCAGTTTTTCCCCTCTGTTCAAATGGTACATTTCCAAACTCAAATGTGAAATGTTTTAATGGGTGAATTCAGAGACAGTGACACTTTTAATCTACCAGAGCTTTGAAAAATAAATCAATAGCTTCTGAGAGTGGAACGCTTCTGATGTAAGGATGCTTTGGACATCAATTTCTAATTCTGTGTGTCTATTTCTTTCCCTGAAGCTTTTGGTCCACTTCCTTGTCATAATAAGTGGAATCTTATCTATGTGAGATCCGTAATGTATATTTATAATATTCATCCAGCAGCTTCAACTATGTGGTCATTGCTTCACAAATATGCAGTTCTGAATTATCAAATATTCAAACTAAGCATTTGTTTAGGACACCATCACAGCACATAATAATCATACACTTGAAAAGAGGCATCAGGTTTATTCCAAGAATTTTTTGGACATTTTTAGCTTTATTTTAAGGTTAGTATTTTATTTTATTTTTGATTAGAATTTGGAGGCAATTTAATGTGTTCAGAGCTTAGGACTTTGCATTTCTTATTATAATCCTGCAAATATGTTAAGTAACTTTTGCTACCCTGTACTCAGTGTCATGTCATTTATTCTTCACGTAACGCCCTCCCTTGCATATTCTTTCATTGAAATTCTAACTATCTTTGAAAATGCAGGTAAATCCCTTACCGAAAGAACTCCCGAGTCAAAATTATTAGGTAAGGAGTGTTGTGTGCCAAAATCTTTTATTATTTAAATTTTTTATTTTAAGAATTAAAACAAGTTTTGCTTCATGTAACAGTGATTGGTATCTATGTCTTAATCATCTTTATAAGCCTACAAAAAACAAAAGTTATGTCTCAATGATAAACCTTTTGACCTAACAGGGAACTTAGGGCCCCACCTTCTACAACTGGTTGACCCAAGCCTCAAGAATTCATTTCTCCCAAGCCAAAGAGCTGGTGGGGTCAGAATGGAAACTACTTTTCCTCATTTCTGATTCTGGGCTCTTTACCAAACTGTCTTACACAGTAATTTCCACATAATGAGTATTCAATAAGTGATTGTTGAATTTACCTACTTTTAAATTTTAAATAACTCAAGACAATTCACAAATAGTCTTGATAAAATATTTTGGAATGCAGTTTTACCTTCTATTGATATAGCCATGTCCAGTGTTCACATTATGTTAAAACTACGGTCATTTCCGGGCACATGAGGTTTGTCTATAGGTTGCTTTATTCTTCTTTTTCACTCCCTAAACAATTAAAGTAAATTTTCCCAAAAGTCACAAATTTATTACATATAGTTAAAACAAGAAAAAAGAATAAGAGCCAGGTAATAAGTCAGAGACAGGCTAAGACTTGACTACTCATCTGAATATAAATCAAAGCTTTGGGCCTCCTGGAAATTGAGGCACACAAGGGAATATGATGTGTTATGTCACCCTCATTATTAATTTACAGAAGTGGATCAGAAAAATACAATGCAGAAAACTCTGATGCAAATCATAAGGGTTTTCATTTGATGAATCTATATATATATGACATTATACAGTTTATTGGAAAGTTGCTTCAATAGTACTTTTCGAAAAGATCAGACATTTATATTGCTATTTTTAAGGCATCCCCTTAAAGGTAGAATGCTATATT
The DNA here is from genome assembly GCF_037783145.1 of Equus przewalskii. NCBI lineage: Eukaryota > Metazoa > Chordata > Mammalia > Perissodactyla > Equidae > Equus > Equus przewalskii. Next base: position 68,273,249 of record NC_091847.1, read on the forward strand.
TTTATTTTTTGAAGACAGTTTTCATATACTATAAAGTTCTTATATGGTAGATTTGTATAATATATAATCCAGGTAGTTTTCAGATGACATTTTTTTTTAATTTAAGGTTGAAAGGTTAAGAGTGGGTGTTGGAACAGCTGGTGAATGAATAATTAGCATGTTTTCTTTAACTGTCAAGTGTGTCATTACCTCTTTGGTTGGGAACTAGAAGGTAAATAATTTAAAATGAACCTATTATGGTTTGGTCCTGAAATGCAAATAAAATTCTATATTATTTATACTGGATGTATCTAAATATCAGGAATGTAGTGGCAAGCTTGACACTTTGTTTTAGAATTCAAAGGGTCTGACATAATTATGTGGCCCATGTACTTCTCCACTGGGGTCGGCCATCAGAATTTCTTTGGGCAGGACCAAGTCTTCCTCAAGCAACAGCATTTAATCTGCTCAAATGCATTCAAATGTGTTTAAACACATGTTTTATTTAAGTGCACAGATTCTTCAGCATAAAACTTGAAAGGTATGAGCTTGAGTTTGAGGGGTTTTAAAAATCAGAATTGTATTATTCTGGGTTTTGAGAGAGAGATTCAATGTTCTCCAGATACCTCCAATTCACTTGAAAACTGATTTTGTTATTATCCATCCAGGGTACCCGAAAGAATGTAGGCCTTGCCTTTGTCCTGTTCATTGTAAATCTCTATAGAGCTATTGATTTTTAAGTTAAAAAAAAAAAAAAAGCTTTTATCCTTCTTTAGGACACATAAAGGTACAGTTTTCTCTGTTGGGCTTTAATTTGTAGCATCCAGGCATTATGTGATACTATGATAAGGATACCGAGGTATCATCAGAAGGGCTTTTCTACATGTGCTTTTGCCAACTGATTCAAAGGCTAATGACAGGTCAATAAATACTATGAAATGTTGTGGGATCTTTCTAGTTTCTCAATATGAGGAAGTACAATGCAGCAATTATCATTAGGAATGAATATGATGAGTCTATAGCCCTGCAAGGTTTTGGATAAAGAGGTCCAGAGTGGCAGTTACAGAGAAAAAAAATAATAACAATAATCCCAAGTTATGAGAAATTCTGTAAGAATAAAGCTCCAACTCAAAGAAAAGAATTTTGATAATTGGGTAAACAAGGTTCTCTACATCAGCCTTCTAAAATTTAGAAGTATTAGTTAAATGAGCAAAGTCGGGGGGATTGTGCCCTTCCAAGGACAGATCTATTGGTTTATAAACCATTGGAGCAAAAATGTGGGTGAAATTGTTCAACTAGTCATTGGCAGAAAATTGCTCCCCTGTAATTCTCCTTCCTAAATCTATGTCACAAACAGCTTTGTCTCCAAATATCATTCATTTTCGTAACTAATGACAAATACAATCCCTCCCACTAAGATATGTTTTAAAATGATACAGTGCTTATAATTTACATATAATATTCACCTTGGCAATATTTTGTTAGTTTCTCAGGTTTTTTGTTCTATCTTTGTTGTTGTCACTGCTTTTTAATTTTGCTTCCCTTTTTGTTGTTGTTGTTTTGCTTTTCTCTCCCCAAATACTCAGATGTTGATGGCCTCATGATGCCGAGAGGAGAGTTAGGAGGTTTCCAGTTCTCTCCTCCATGGGGCATACTTCATTACTCACTTAGTTATTCTGTTATTATGGGCCCTCTAACTATAATTGAATTTCTCAGCTTCCCTGGCTGATGACAACAAAAATGAAAATAAAAACAAACAAAAACAACCTCCTCAAGGAAAATGTGAACTGCTATGACAGACAAAATCTGGAATGCATTCTGAACATTTTATGTTGCATAACGGACTCTTCCTGCAGAATCTCTAAACAGCATCAGGCTGTAACACCCTGAAGTCTGATAAAGGATGGGAGTGTCTGGAATGATTTAAAGATATTGAGCATTGGTGTATCCTGGATTCTGCTGACTTAGTCCTTCAGTCAGGCTCATCCCTTTGTTCCATCTACACACATCTGAACATACACAACCTTGCGGCCACTGTGCTGGGGAGACACTGCTAGAATAAAATATGAATAAAACATATTCTGTTGGCAAGAGCTTTCTATCCTCTAGTATGGGTAGCAAGAATATTAAAAACTATTTAATTCCTGTTAAATATAATACTGCAAATCTTATTAGTTAGTGTCATTTAGGACCCTAACTATAAGCTATAAATGTCAATTTTATCTTCCAATAAGAAGCATGATTGAGGTGTCATTATGACAGTCTATAAGAGGATTCTGCAGTTCTGTCAGGATGCAGGAGCTAAGGCAGTGGCTTGACGGAACGGATCTCTGCTTTGATGGAGCTTCACTTTCAGTGAATATCAGCTAACACATATCCCTACCTTTTGTGTAGATGTCTTCATTGAATATTGACTTGGCATCAGGCAGAGTTCTGAATAACAACTCACCATGGGAGTCCAACCATGTCTGAGTTTCATAGATTATAAAGAATGCAGTACAGTTCTCTCCAGGAAACTATATTTTGTTGTTTTTCAAATAGAATAAAGTTTTCTAGAATATTAATCCCAAGAAGAAAAAAGCATCATCAACTTGTCCCCAGTCACCTATTTTAAGTGCAATTCTGCCCTGTTTCATTAGAACAGGTAATATTGTATTGCTTATTGATATTTCCGAGGAATTGTGATTTCTTGTCTTTTTTTTTTTTTTTTTTTTTAGAGATTGGCACCTGAGCTAACAACTGTTGCCAAGCTTTTTTTTTTTCTTTCCTGCTTTATCTCCCCAAATCCCCCTGGTACATAGTTGTGTATCTTAGTTGCAGGTCCTTCTAGTTGTGGCATGTGGGACGCCGCCTCAACGTGGTCTGATGAGTGGTGCCATGTCTGCGCCCAGGATCCGAACCGGTGAAACCCTGGGCCGCCGCAGCAGAGCCTGGGAACTTAACCACTCGGCCATGGGGCCAGCCCCTCTTGTCTACTGCTGATTCTCTAAAAAAAAAAACCCAGAATCATGACTATCACCAGGAATTCAACAAATAAGCATATTTATAAAAGAAATATGTATAATTCCCAAACTATTTTTCTTCTCTATCACCACTCACACATACACACAATCACTAACTAAATTTACTTTGGAGACCACAAAGGACCTGACGTGTCTACTTTAGTTGAACCAACACCTCTTCTTATAGCCAAAAGAGTTGGATAACTTTCAGACAGTATGCTATCCAAAATCCATCAGAATAAATTCTTGAAACTCTTATAGTAAAACATAGAATCATTCCCACACCACTTTTAGCGTGCAGATCAGAAGTCAAGACCGTTCTCCATAAGGTCTGTTTTGTATTGCTACGCACAGTAAATTTTTACCAACATTTGAAAAGTTGGATGTTTAATGTAAAAGGATATTTTACATAAAAATCTAGATTTTAAAATTCCCTAGGCAAGTCAGAAGATATGACTACAATGAGTACAAGTTTTCGAGGTGTAACAATTGCCTCTGTCTTGTAGGGGGTTATTTTTCCAGTTTGTTCTCGTAAATCTCTAGTGTGTTGATTCTGAGCCAGTTGTCACGTTCCATCTTATACCTGGCTGGACTCATTCATTTAAGCCCTTTCGCTGGTCCTTTAGGTATTTGAGGTGTGGCCATCACCTTGGAAAGTCATAAGATGTCACCCAAGATCTTACATAACAGAAGGTCACATCTGCATTTTCCCATATTCCAGTGCTCTTTTCTTTTTAGACGAAAATGCTTACCCTCTCTCTCCTTGAAATTTTCTAGAGTTGTTTACATTCTTTCTCTTTTATTGGAACTTACATTTTTATTATGCAGACAGGATTCAAACAGATTCTTATTGAAGATTCTTCCCAATGCCTTATGATTTCACATGTAGCTTTTAACAGTACCAGAAACTTATTCTCCTAAGCATCTCCTTTCACTGCCAAGAGTTCTATATTTCAAATATGTTACTCTGATTTCATTCTTATTTTCTTTATATATGATAGATAGAAACCTTCTTTGTGAAGGTATTGAGATTTAGTTACTGTTTTGCCAAAGGGTTTTGAGGATAAAAAAGATTAAAGTTGCATATTAATGTAAAAGTCAGTGTAACAACAAAATCTGCTATATAAAGATTTTCACTCTGTTTTGCCTTCAGGATTTTGTTGCACAGCATATAATATGTTGATACATTATCTGATAGAATTGCTGTTTGCAATGATACAAATTAATAGAATAGATTTATCATTCCTATCAAGTAATGGAAACAAGTACCCTCCTGAGAAATAGGGCTTATCTCTGAATTAAGGCAATTAAAATTATGCCACTGAACCACACAACCTTAGTTTTGTGAGGTTATTTAAAATTGCTTCTGGTCATAAGAAATACATTTTTAATGAGTAGCATGGAGGAATGAAGTACTTAAGGATGTAAAGACTCTGTGATAAACATCATTTTGAATCCCTGTTAAAATATATATCACATCAAAAGTGGTCCTATTATTCTCTTCTGATGTGAAAGTTATACTCACACTACTGTCTAGGGCTTTCTGGAGTAAGAGCTTGTAGTATTCCAATAACAATAGAGAGGAATTCATTGTGTTTCGTGATTTACTATTGATATGCATTTCCATTCTTTTATAATTGTGTATGGATGCACTTTAATTGATGAGTTGCATGTGCAAGTTCCTTACATACTTAAGAATGTATCTACGTAATTTTAGGAGTGTTTATTGACACACTTTAGGAAAAAAATTTGACAACTTCTTGGACGACTACGGACATTAGTGATAATTCTAAATTAGCCTGTCAGTATTCTGGACTGTAAAAGTATTTAGTTCAGGAAATATATGTGGTTTAAAACACCCTCAAAATGGGTACAATTGATTGTATTTTTTATAAGGATGCTAGAATCGTATATTCACTGACAAGATAAAAGCGGCATTGAAGTCACTTTATAAAATTTTTACAGAAAGAATTCACACCCACGGTAATGTAAAATATTTTTATATCATGGGAAAAATAAGGAAATATATTACGATTTGTACTCTATACTTGTATTATCATGAACTTAATTATTTTGAGGAAAGACATTGTGCTACATAATCTCAGAAATAGTCTTCTGGAAGTCAGATGAGCACAGAAAAGAAAAATGTGTTAACAAATGAATAATTGTACAGTATCCGTATATCTCACTCCTTGGATTCTTTCTAAGAGATCTTTGTGAAAGTGAGATGTAATGGTTAATTTTATATGTCAATTTGATTGGATCACAACATAGAGATATTTGGCAAACAATACTTCTGGGTGTGTCTGTGAGGGTATTTCTGGATGGAATTAGCATTTTAATTGGTGGACTCAATAAACCAGTTTGCCCTCCCCAGCATGGTGGGCATCATCCAATCCATAAAGGGCTTGAAGAGAACAAAGAGGCCAAGGAAGCAAGGATTTGGCCCTTCCTGCCTGATTGCTTGACTGTGACCTGGCTCTTCCCTTGTCCTTCATGTTCTTGGCTCTCAGGCCTTCAGACTCAGACTACATCACACCAACCAGCTTTCCTAGGTCTCCAGTTTGCAGACGACAGATTGTGGGACATCTCAGTTTCCATAATTGCATGAGTCAATTTCTTATAATAAATCTCTTCCTATATGTATATCCTCTTGGTTCTGTTTCTCTGGAGAACTCTGACTAATACCTGAGGTAAATACTGCCAAGATTTATACTATAAACACATTCTTTCTCTGTTCCCTGAGTTGATAGTAAATGGTAGAGAATTTAACTGGGGGCGATAAAAGCATATGAAAAATCTTTCAAATGATTATCCCAATAGCTATCAGTATTATCTATTGTGTATAGGCCATTTTGTCTCTATATATTTAGACAGCTTTAGATAAACCTACTGCATTTTTATTATAACAAGTCAGTGAGATGATTTTCACTGGAAAACGAACTGTCACACCCTAATCTAATAACAATGCTTTCAAAATTTCACTTTAGATTTTTTCCTTATGTGTTTGTTTAAATGAGTTTTTAAAAATATGATAAAAGCATCCCATATAGTTACTTCTTTGAGAAGAAATTACATTTTCTTTTATTGTAAAAGCCATATTATTTATGTGGGTCTCCCTAATCTGGATGCCTGGTTTTCTCTAGACTTTTGCTTCTGTGCCGTATCCCTTACCCCCACCTCCTCATATGATATGTCAGTTTATAATTAAATACTTGACAAACCTTCCAAGACAGACAGTTACTCTCTATTTCTTCCCTTTGGATTTTGATATGTGATAGTTGTGATCAGTCCCAATTAACTAGTCATATAAGAATAATACCATAATCGTGAAAGTCAAAATTATGTTTAAAGGATGAAGAGCATCACTGTGTTTTAGTCTCTCTGTGATGAAAATAGAAAGCAGTGCTCTGATTTGATGATCCTATTGGGAGGCCGTGAATTAAATATTTAAAACATTTTCAGGGCCACAATTTCAGACAATCTTTGCAAGCAGAGTACTTTTGGTGTACACAAAGAATTTCTTAATTGGGTTACTCCCAATTAAGGAACTCTCTTAGCTTTTCATAAATTAAAAAAATTCATGTTCAAAGACGAGTCTGAGGAAGAATTCCACTGAATCACTAATGAAAGGTATCACCTAAATGGATGGGGATGAATATGGGGAAGCAAACAAGAGAAAGCTACAGGAAAAGAGAGTTTGATAGATTATCATTTATTATGACTTAACTCTTCATAACGTGACTTTGTCACTCTTTTGTCAAGAGGTGGAGTCTAAATCTTCACTGTAACCTTGGCTTGATCATGTAATTGCTTGATCATGCAATCTGGCCTTGCTTTGGCTGATGAGACATTTGAGAATGTGACATAAGCAGAGACTTGGGAAATGCTTGCTCATTGGTGTGTGCTTTTTCTTATTGCTTCTGGAAGACAGCCATTAGTGCACCAACGTTTTTGTTGCTTTTGGAACACAACCGTGATGTGAAGTCCACAGTGGAGTGTTAGATGTTGGGTACATGTGGCCCAGTTGTCCCAACGCCCAAGCAACTACCAGCCTATCTATCAGCAGATTGGAGCCAAGACGAGAGGAGCAAACGATGGCCCAGCTGAGCCCAGGTCAAGCCTTTCACCCACGGGATCATGACATAATGTTTATTGTTGTAAGTCACCAGTTTTGGGGGTGTTTGCTATGCAGGAAAAGCTAAATGATATGTATGAAGTGTTTTTTTCTCTTTCTCTTATCTATGTTAAATTGAATTTAGTAAGAGTCAGAGGACCAGTGAAGTCATCCAAAAGTCATCCAGTGTTTTCATTTGCCTTCAGGAACTCCTTCACTCAGAACGATGCCCGGACAAGTTCAAATCGTATTTCTCAGTAATATTACTTAAAGAATCCCACGAAAAATAGTAATATGCTTTGAGAAAAAATCTTTTCCAATTGATTAAAAAAGTAGTGTGTATAGGATTTTAAAAATTGCTTTTCACTTTAAGAGCAGAGAGACTAGAAAGAATAATCAGAGTAAAAAATCTGCAATACTACTAAACTAAGAAATAGGCAGATAGCAATATAAAGTGCAGTTAAAATTATTAGACTTAGGGCAGAAATAAAATCACCTTTTGGGAAACACTCATAGATAGTAAATGGAAATCCCTGATAGTAAAAGTATCAAAAGAGACCTAAGCAATCATAGTGGGCAGTATATTATACTTTTTAAAGGCAATGGAAAAAACCAATCCAACAAATGGAAAAATTATCCTGGATTTATGATACAAGAATTTTTTTCTACTTGATTTTGATATTGTTTTCAAACACAGAGACGAATTGGAGGGAGTTACAAAAAGATTCTCAAATATGATTAAGGAACTGAGGTACTGATTTACAAAGAAGTATTAAAGGATATAAATGCAGAGATCTTGGCTAAAGGAAAGTGGAGGAAAATAGGACAGCATTCGCCAAACCCATGAAAGGCATAGGAATACTTTTTGAAAAGATTTTCACATTTATCTCAGCACTCAGAACTCTTTGAAAACTTCAAGCTATACTAAATCATATTAAAAACTAAGCAATTTTTCTCCATACCGGAAAGTACATTACATAGAAAAAAATTAATGAAATATAGTTACTGTTCCTAAAAAGTGGACAGAAAAATCATATATTTAAGAGTCTAAACTTGGGGTAGGTGGTGATGATAACAATTATTGTTTTTAAATATAGCACAAAATAAGTTATGTAAATGCTGCCATTTGATATATTTATTTCCAAGGTTTGCTTTCCAAAAGATATGTAATCACATTCTATAGCATACATATGAATTAAACCCAAACAAATTAGAAATACAATATCAAAATATGGTACACCAAAATCTTAGTTAATATAACTTCTTTTCTTTTTAAAGACTGGCACCTGAGCTAACAACTTTCCAATCTTTTCTTGTTTTTTGTTTTTTGCTTTTTCTCCCCAAATCCCCCCAGTAGATAGTTGTATACTTTTTAGTTGTGGGTCCGTCTAGTTTTGGCACGTGGGATGCCGCCTCAACATGGCCTGGTGAGCGGTGCCATGTCTGCGCCCAGGATCCGAACTGGTGAAACCCTGGGCCCCTGAAGCGGAGCCCGAGAACTTAACCACTCGGCCAGGGGGCCAGCCCCTAGTTTTTGTGATTAAGCATCAAATTTACCTCTGAGCCTTCTCTTATCCAAAACACACTTCTGAGATGCCAGGTTATATGATTTTGTAGTCAGACAAGCCATGCTTATTCACCAGAAGAGACAAATAAAATAATGACGAAGCCAGGAAATCCAGAAAGAAAGTTCCTCATGCCTCCTCTACTTTCTGTTTCTGATTTTATTGGTGTTTTGTTCTAACACCTTAGGAAAACTACTTAACATTCTCAGCCTCATTTTACTGGCCTGTACAATGACAGTTATTGGAGTTATTTTATCTCAGGCAGATGTTTCTGGGTACTTCTTTGATGCTGTAGCTTGAACTCCAATGAGAATTGTTCTAACTCAAATTCATAAAATATCCTTATTTGCAATGTGTCCTGCAATGATTTTTATAATTTATTGTCCACAACAAAAGCAGAGAGAACTTTTAAGCTCAAATACTACTGTGATAAGATTAAACTATGTAAGTCTACTGAGGAAAAGATAGAAACAGCAGAATTTAGGGGGGAAAACGTAGAAATTCCACTATAATTTAGGGTAGACGTGATAAATTAGATTTCATCTGAATAGGTATAGAAACCATATGCAGGAAATTAGAATAGTCTGAAAATGTGAGCTGTGTACTTAGAGACCAAAAAGGATCAATGTAGAAAAAAATCTGGGAACAATGAGTTTTCGTAATATTTCTCAATTTGCCATTACCGACCGCTTGTTGTTTTGATGATTTATGATTGGTTTATGTTCTGGCTTGACATTGGGAAATGTCACTTATAGCAGTGAGAAGTGCTTCCACAGGGTCTGTGCTGCCCAATCAAGGAAATGACATCATTCTCATATGATCAACTTGCCCATGGTTGCTTGCCAGTTTCCTTGCCATCTTTTCATTGTCATGATCATCATTATGAGTTATAAGCCTCTTACCAATAATTTGAATGACCTCAATTTCTCTTCACATTCTGCTTTAGTGCATGATACGTTCATTTCACTTTTTAACATCTTTCACGTTTTAGCAAAGTAGTCATTTAAAATGCATGCAGAGCTAGAAGGTAAATTACTAGGGTAAAGGGCATTTCAAGATGATTGAAAATGTGCCTCATGAGCTGTTGCCTTTTCTATTTCACAGAGTGACTGAAAAGGTGTTAGAAAAGAGATTTTGCAGGTAAATATATATGTACCGTATATATTTTCTGTTTCAATGTACCTTTCTTTAATTTTTTTACATCATCCTCATTATAGTAAAACCTGAAATAAATAATGCCATCTATGACGTAGCACTGTGGGATTTAATACCTTGACAGATTTAAAATACTCAGGTACTTGGGTGAAGTTTTTTATATAAGATTTCACGGAAAACTTGTAGGCCTTTTTCATGGTTTGCTCTTATTCTTTAATCTGTTGTTTACAGAAAGTAACTAATTTCACATGCATTTGTCCATATGTTACCTGAACACATATATCTTCCAGAGTTTCCTGGAAAAACAAGTACTTTTGTTAGCATGAAACGAGTAAGAATTTAGATTTTGAAAAGCAAAGTTGACCCAGCCATGATGAGTGAGCGTACTAGCTGGTAATAGAGTGACATTTGTCAAGGACTGTACATTTTTAACTCTTTTATATTGTTACCTCTTTCTTCTTTGAAAAGTCAGTCCTGAAAACCTGATGCAATATGTTAAATATGTTCCATTTTCTTGTGTTTTTTATAAGTTGAGATTTTTGCAAATATGATTTCTCCCATCTCTCAAAGGATGCAGCTTTGAATGTTGTCGATAGATAGGTCAAAAAAATTATTTGAATCTGAGAAAAAGTTCCCCAAATTTGTATATTTTATTAAACTATTTTTTATGAAATTTCACCTGTTATTTATTTAGGCCCATCTCTGGAGTAGACCTTTGGAAAAGTCGGCCAAACATGGTATAATCTGAGGGACAGTGAGAAGGGCCTTAATCTGTACTGCAGTTCAGTCATTTCTTTCTGAAACTCCATCTCTTTGGTCTTAGTAGGTTTCTGTTCAAATGTAAATAACCCAATATGAGTTCTAATTCATCTGTTTTATTGACTGACAGTTTCTTCCAACAGAAACACAGTTCTAGCTCTTGATATGTGCAAGGCACTTTCTGCCATATATTGTCTCATTTTATCTTCTTAACAACCTGGCATTATTTTACCCTTTTTGCAACAGAGCAGACTGATTCTCAAAGAGTTGAAGTAATGTATCCACATTCATCCAGGTACCAATTGACAGCATTAGGGTTGGTGGGGACCTCTTCTACTGCATGGAAAGGAAGTGGCGAGAGGGTTCAGGAACCCATGGGCTTGAGGAATTTAGAGAAGAGGACACTGCAAGGGATATGGAAGAGTAAGAAGGTGTGGACAGTAAACTTTAAAAATTAGACTGTTGAGCTCTGGTCGAATGTTATGCGTGTCACAGGTGTAATTTCTGTGAACTTGTCAGGATTATATTTTTACCTCAGACCATATAACAAAGAATATCATATGGCTAGAATCCAGAGTCCAGATGAGAAAATCTACATCAGACATTATACTGACTAGGCTGCATTCAAAAGTATCTTAACTGATTTTAAAACTTTACTTTTTTATTACGATACACTTGATAAAATTTCTGATGACTATAGAAGACCCAGTAAATGTAGTACTATCTATTAGCACACATTCTCAGATTGCCACATGGTACTTTAATATAAGGAGAAAAGAAACATATGGTTCTCTATAAAAAATTTATGTACTTTCTGGGAAGCAGATCTTACACTAGCAATAGCTTTGCCCTCAGAATGATATGCCAGATCATTTTATGTAAGTGAATTAAAGTAAAAAAAATGTATATATCAGTGTGAAAGGAATCTGTCCATTAAAAACCTGTGATATGGCTGTTTTGTCTAGACTCCCACTAAACTAAGGCAAATTATAGCAACTGTTAGCAACCGTAGTTTTATGAGAAGTCTAAATATTTTCTGCCTCACACAGGTCTCTGAAGGTTGACATTTTAACTGCTCTATTATATATCAACTGAAATATCACAAAGTGCAGATTACAATGAATTTAGCTTTTATACAGTCACAACATTCTGTCTTCAGAAAATTGGGCTCATTTATCTTCCCTGATGAAGGTGCAAACACACCTTTAGCTCATTTGAATAGAACAAATATTTTCAGCCTGGAGTCCATGGATGGACTGTGAGCCCTCTGAAATTTTATGCAAAAATTAGGATGCATAGATCCAGGTGAATTTTTCTGGGGAGAGAATCAAAAGGACCCATGATTTTTATAAAGATTAGAACTACTCTTTAGATAAAAATTGTGTGGAAATAAAAATATAATTTTTTTGGCTGCTCATTTCTTTCTTTAATTAGCAGTTTTCTTTTCCACTGGTTTTTTCTTACTATAAGATACACTAATTTTTGACACTTTATATAACAAAAATTGGGTAGTATCCCAGATCCTAAGAACTATTAACAAGCTGTTTTAAAAATTTATATTTGTGGTGTCTCCTCTAGAGATTAAACAAATTAATGGAATCAGGTTTTACTTACTATGAAGTAGATTTATTTTCCAACAATGAAATGCCATTTGAAAATCCCAGATTCATTGTCGCTTAAGAAGATGGTTATGATTTTCCAAAATATGTCCGGAAATTCGATGGAGTATCTTCTAGTTTAGTGTCAAGGGAAGGGAGGTGGAAATTTCAGCGGAGTAAAGTTTCATCCTTTCATTTTTTGCAGAAACTGTCACTTTTTAAAGGTATTTCTATAGTAACTAGTAACACCATTCTGAAACTTTTTATCTCTGATTTTAATGCTGATTGGCAGAAATTGCCCCTATATTTTAGAATAAATCTAAATTACAACTAAGGACAAAATTAATCTTTCTGTTAAGGGGCAATGTTTTACTTACACAATTACTTTGCAAGAAGTAGTATTTGAAATCACATTCTTATCTATGACTGCTCATCTTAATTGTCATGTACCCAAAATTTAATTTTCCTAGTCTTTTTCTGTTCCTAACTCAGCCAACACTCTTACAAATAATTCCACTTCCCACAGACAGACAAGTTGGGAATATGAAGATTAGAATAATAAGTATTTCCCCCTTTATATTTTAAGGAATATTTTATTCTAATAATCAGTTGAGACAGGAGGATTATAATTAAATTTAAATAACACGCTTTGCTGAAAATTTGAATTTCCTAATTGCCTTTTCAAATAGCTAAGTGAACATCAAAGTGTCATATTCTAAAAGCTACCAAACTCAGAAAACTTAAAATGCCAACAACACAGGCAAGGAAGACTTCCCTCACTCCTATTCATCTCCTCTATTTGAGAGCCCAAGAAGCCTTTGAATATATTTTAAAAGTTACAGCACCTAGACTTTGAAATAAGAAACCATCTCATTAAATACAAACGCTAGCTGTGTTTTAGTCTAGCACAGAAAACAACTGAACAAACCGTTCAAAGAATTGGTGCAACGTCATTTTTTCCCAGAGCCAAAGGGTCCAAACAAGATTTGAACAAATTTTTCTCTGAACTTTCAAGGACCTATTCTGTTAGAATTTTCTGTACTTAGTAAGGCAGAAATAACAGACTGTTTGTGCAACATTTTCAGCATTCCTCAGAAAGGAAAAGAGAAACAAGAAGAAGTAGAGAAATAAGAAAAGATATAAGCAAGATATGCTTTGGAATTGTTTGAAGGACTAGAAAAATCTCAGAATGTATAAAAGAAATGTGTAATACACTGTACATTTCAATTTTATTTTCTTCACGTACAACATTTGAAGAAGGCATAGTTTTGTTGCTTTTTATATCAGTTTTTGAGGGTTTTTTTGATTGTTGTTTGTATTAATGAGTCCTCAGTGGAGAAACACTTTGTATTCATAAATAAATACAATAATAACTAATACTAGCATAAGCTAATTATGAGTCAAGTGTTGGTCTAGTGATTTATATATGTATTAACTTGTTTAATCCACACCATGACCTATGAGTAAGGTATTATTATTAATCTTGATTTATAGAAAGAAAGTTGAGGCCTATGGGCATCAGTTAGTAGACCCTGAAGATGGGATTTGAATCTTGACAATTTAGCTATAGGCCCAGGCTCTTAGCCATTAGATTGTATTACCTCTCCACATGTAATTATTCAAGTATGACAAGTGAGTTGTGCAAGTTTTTTATTTAAAATGATTGTTACTAGAAGCATCTTTATGAATTTATATTTACAAATTATTTAGATTTCTGCTGACCAGTATTATAACCACACACACAAAAGAAATCTTTTCAACTATTTTTACACTGATTACATGTTGAAATGAAACTATTTTAGAAATATTGCATTAATAATATACATTATTAAATGTCACCTATTTCTTTTTACTTATATTAATGTCGTTAAAGTTTTTAAATTATGTTATTTGCATTCAATTTACACTAAACATGGCTATTATAGAAATCTTTACATCACATCATTTCTTCAGCTCTTTTAAACATATGATATTACTTCATATCATTTCTCAAATGAGTAATGCAAACATATGCCATGACTATTCATTTTCAGTGCATTTCATTGCCACTAAGTTGGAGTGTGAATATTAGAACTTAATATGTTGTCGATGAAAGGTAAGGCACCATTTGTTCATTTATTAAAGCAAACAAATTTTACAAGCATTTTAGCCAGATTTCTCTAACAATAATTCTTTTATGAGAACTCTGAGAAAACTAATCAAGTGGCAAAGGGAGAAGAGTCCACTCTACAAAGAAAATATGGGACTCAAAATTAGATGGTACTAAGTTTTATCAGGTATCAAATTTTAATTTGTACTGAAATTCCTATTGAATTATAAGTGTGCCGGTAAACAGAACCTAAATTGTTGAATTCTATTCGGAAAATTTAAAAATAGATAAGAACTGCATTTCCTGAAACATTCTTAGCAGAGCTAAGCGTATGTCTTTTCTTGGGAATTTTGTTCACCAGTGAGACTGGTCTGTAGTTTTCTTATTTTTTAATACGTTTGTCTGATTTTAGTATCAGAGTAATAGTGGCCTCATTAAAATGAATTCAGAAGTATTTCATACCTTTCAGTTTTATGAAATAATTTGTGTAGAATTGATATCATTTCACCCTTAAACATTTGGTGAAATTCACCACTGATTTTTCTTTGTGGAAAGAACTTTTTAATTTAAAAAATTATAAATTCAATTTGAGCTGGTTAGGTAGTCTATTTCTCCTGAGTAAGCTTTGGTAGTTTGTGCTTTTCATTTAAGTTGACAAATCAATTGACAAAAAGGTTTTCATAATAGTCCCTTTTTATCCTTTTAACATCTATGGAAACTGCAGTAGTGTTACATCCCTCATTCTTTTTTTTTTGGTGAGGAAGATTTGCCCTAAGCTAACATCCATTACCAATCTTCCTCTTTTTCTTTTCCTTGGGGAAGATTAGCCTTGAGCTAACATCTGTGCCAATCTTCCCCTATTTTGTATGTGGCATGCCTCCACAGCATGGCTGATGAGTGGAGTAGGTCCATGCCAGGGATCTGAATTCATTAACCCAGGCCACCAGAGTGCAGTGCCCAGAATTTTAATCACTCAGCCATGGGATGGCCCCACATCCCTCATTCTTAATATTGGCAGTCTGTGTCTTTTCTCTTTTTTAAGTGATCAATCTGGCTAGATTTTAGAATAATGCTTTCAGTTTTGATATGTTGTGTTTTCATATTCATTCAGTGAAAAATATTTCTAATTGTCTTTTGATTTCTTCTTGGGCCCAGAGTTATGTAAAAGTATGTTATTCAGTTTGCAAATATTTGGAGATTTTTCTTGATAGCTTTCTATTGTTGATTTTTAATTTAATTCCATTGGGACAGAGAACATAGTTCGTATGACGTGAATTCTTTTAAATATCGTGACACTTGTTTTAAGGCCCAGGATGTGGCAAATGTCCCACATGCATGAGCAGAGAATGTGTTTCTTCTGGTTTTGACTGAGTGTTCTATAAATGTCAATAGGGTTAAGTTAGTTGATAATGGTAGAATTCTTTTAAATCCTAACCGATTTTCTAATCTCCAATTACAAATATGGATTAATCTTTTTCTCCCTAAGTTTTATCAATTTTTGTTTCCAGTATTTTGAAGCTTTCTTATTAGGTACATAAGCATCTAACATTGTTATGTCCTCTTGATGAATAGACATCAATATTATTTTGAAATGACCTTCTTTATCCATGGTAATATTTTTTTCTCTGAAGTCTGCTCTGACTGATATTTGTTCACATACCACTCCAGATTTCTTTTGGTTAATGCTTTCATGGTATATCTTTCTTTCTGTATTTTTAATTTGAGCCTATATATGTGTTTAATTTAACAGTAGAGGGATTAGAGTGAAATGAGACACTCACCTTGAATGCAGAATACAAGGAGGCACCGAAAACACCTCAGTAATCATGACAGATAATATTTTAATGTAATATTTTTTAAATAAAAATTAATTTAAAAATCCATGATTAACAAAATGATCAAATTTTAAATAAACGCAAGATCAGTCCTGCCAATTTTTCTTTTGACTCAGGTTTCAAATATAGTATAGTACTAATATTTATTTATAGTATTTACAGTAAATAAATTTATAGTACTGTAAATATTTACAATAATAATATATCTCAGTACGGTGCTTGTATTTAAAGTCAGCTTCTTGTAGTAAGCATGTAATTAGGTTTTGAATTCTTTTTTCTTTTCTTTTTTTTCTTGTCAGGAAGATTGGCCCTGAGTTAATATCTGTTGCCAATCCTTCTCTTTTTGCTTGAGGAAGACTGTCACTGAGCTAACATCTGTGCCAATCTTCCCCTACTTTATGTGGAATGTCATCACAGCATGGCTTGATGAGCAGTGCTAAGATCCACACCCAGGATCAAAACCTGCAAACCCTGTGCCACTGAAGCAGAGCATTCAAACCTAACCACTACACCACCAGGCTAGCTGCTTGAATTTTTATTCAATCAGAATGTCTCTGCCTTTTAATTGGTGTATTGAGATCATTTACATTTAATATGACTATTGATAAGATTAGATCTAATCTACCATCTTTTCTTTTGTTTTCTATTTACTTCATGTGTTCTTTTTATTCCCCCTTCTTCCTTTTCTGTCTTATTTTTGATTGGGTAATTTTTATTCATATATTTTATGTCCTCTGTTAGCATGTTAGCTATAGTTCTTTACTGTTTTTTCTTTTCTGTCCTTTCTTTTTGTGGTGACCTTAGGGTTCATTTTGTATATATTTCCCCTATTACTATATGCATTCAAACAATATTATACCACTTCATGTATTAAGTTACAACCTGACAAGAATATGCTTCCACTTCCCCCTCCTAGACTTTGTGCAATTGTTTTGATACACATTATTTTTATATGTCATAAAACCCAGCATACATTGCAATTATCTTTGCTTTAAACAATATTCTTTAAGAGATCTAAATACAAATGTTTTTGATATTTGTTTTTATTTTATATTTTGTCCAGAGTTTATAATTTTTGTTTTCAGAAAGATTAGTTCAACACAAGCTTCTTGCTGTTTCTGGATCTGGAATGTATGATAGCTGGGGTTTTTGTTTCTTTCTTTCTTGTTTTTCTCTTTAATCTTAGAATTCAAGAATCTCATGAATATATCTCAACTGTATTTTTTTTGTCCTTGACACTGATTTGTACTCATTAAGGAATTTTAATCTTGTATTCAAGTCATACTTTTATTTTTATTTTGTCTTAGGTCAGTAGTTTAACATGATATATGTTGAATGTAAGTTTCTGCTGACATGGCATATGTGCATGTTGTGTAAAACTACTACATTTTTAGTTTGTATTTACTGCTTTTTATTTATTTATTTTATTTCATCACCTGACATTGTCCTCCACTGATGTAAATATATAAGAAAGAGAGGAAAGGGAAGGAAGAGAGGGAAAAAAGGAGAGAGGAAGAGGGGAAAAAGGGAGAGGGAGAGAGAGAGACAGAAGAAGCAGCAAGAGGAGGAGGAGGAAGATGAAGAGGAAGGAGAAGGAGCAAGAGGAGGGGAAGATAAGACAGGTAAAGAAGAGAGAAGAGATAGGAGGAAAAAAGAGAAGAGAAAAAAGAAAAAAGAATGTAATTAGGTGAGTTACAGCAAAATAGACCTTAGATTGTATTCTTGTATCTCTTTAAAACACTGAAGTCATAATATTTAAGGAATAACTTAAATCTTATATCTTATATATAGATATATAAATCTTATACATAGATATATCTAGTTTTGTTATTGAAGAAAAGAAATGTAAAAATGATCATGAAATTATGAGATTTGATGGAAAATTGATTTACGTGTAAGTTTTCTGTGTCCTATCATGTAACATAGATAGTTTAAAGGCTTTAGCTGAAGGGAAAAGGTATTTAAGCACTAAGATTAAAACCATATCAGAATCTGGAATGTATAAATGAATTCCATGTACTTAGAATATAGCTATATATGATAGTCTCCTTTTTGTTAATTAAGTTCTCAATGTATCACTGTCCACTATTCCAGCTCTTACCAGGAATGTCCAGTAAGTCTACACCGCCCTATTCCATATTACTAATCAGTCATAAAAATATATGTAAAAAGACAATGATTTTGATGTTATATATCTCAAAAGAAATGGAAAAACATTGCAAAGAATGTCATTCGTATGTGTGGAATAGAATAAGGTAGATAATATCTCAATCATTAAAATATTTTACATCTTTGAAACTAACACCAATCTTTCTACCTATTGCATTCACGTGGCCATTTCATGTAAAAAAAAAATTGATTCAGCGTTTTACTTTACCAGGAATATTTATTTCAATTCCTACCATTGCTTCACCTGGTCACTAAAGTTAGGCATCAGAAATCTAATTTTCTTTACACATGTATTAATCTAGAAGCATCTCGTTGCAAGTAGCTGAAATCTGTCCTAAACTTGCTTAGGCAAAATTGAGATTTTAATAAAAGCATGACTACCAACAACTATGGGCTCATATTCTTTGCCAACTCTCCTGCCCCCAATCTATGTTCCAATTTTGAAAAATCAGAGGAGGTTACTATTTGGCCTGGCTTGTCTTATATATGAACCTTCAACCATGATAGAGGCAAGAAAGTGAGGCATAAAGATTGGTGATTTATGGATCACTTGTTTATAGTTTAATCATCATTATAAAAGAATGTGGCTGAGGAAAGGGACCTCTAACTCACACTTTGGATATGATGATGTTACCTGAAATAAGAGAAGTAGCTGAAGAAGAAACAAAATAAAACAAAACGAAAGATCTCTCGGTTTATTTAACGAGAATTCTTCCATTTTGTTCCAGCTCTAGCCAGGTGAGAAAATCATACTTTTATAATCTGTGTAGTATATTTTTCTGTAAAAAATTAAATGCTCCAAATTTTATGATCACAGAAAAAGTAGACTGTGTTGAGTTCCTGCACCCAATTTCAATGTGTGTGAATGGAGGGGGGAGGGGGTCACGGCGCTTCCCACACAAGCAATTCTCAGGAACCAGCAGGGTGTCTGAGAATTAACTCAGTTCCGACACTTTCCACCCAGAGATAACATCAGAGTCCACAAGTTAAGGAATCAGTCCTACAAGACTGCCCCTCCTTCCCCCAACACCTTTCAAATACTAGTCACAAGTCCAATACGTTACCTGTACTTTTGACCAACTATAAATCAGAGGTTCCCACCACCCTCTCTTTCCTTGGGTTCAATTAATTTGCTGGAATGGCTTACAGAACTCCAGAAACATTTTACTTACTAGATCACCAGTTTATTATAAAAGGATATGACTCAAGCCAGATGGAAGAGAAGCATAGGGCAAGACATGGGGAAAGAATGTGGAGCTTCCACGCCCTCTCTAACCACGTCACTCACCCAGTACCTCCACCTGTTCATCAACCTTGGAAGCTCTCGAACCCCAGCCTTTTGGGTTTTTATGGAGGCTTCATTACATAGACATGCTTGATCAAATTATTGGCCATTGGTGACTAAACTCAACCTCTAGCCCTTTTCCCCTCCCTGGAGGTCAGGGTATTGGGACTAGATATTCCAACCCTCTAATTACTCTGTTGGCTGTCCTGGCAACCAGCCCCCAGCCTTAGGTGCTTTCCCCAAATCACCTCATTAACTTAACAAAAGACACCTTTGTGTCTCTCATCACTTAGGAAATTCCAAGAGTTCTAGGAGCTCAGGAAACAGGGTGAAGACCAAATATATATTTCTTCTTGTGAATTATAATATCACATAGACCAATATACAAAAAATATAATATACGGGGCTGGCCCGGTGCCGTATTGGTTGTTTGAGCACTCCATTTCTGCGGCCTAGGGTTTGCAGGTTCAGATCCTGGGAGTGGACCTAGCACCGCTCAGCAAGCCACGCTGCGGCAGCATCCCACAAAAAATAGAGGAAGATTGGCACAGATGTTAACACAGTGACAATCTTCCTTAAGCAAAAAGAGGAAGATTGGCAACAGAGGTTAGCTCAAGGCCAATCTTCCTCACAAATAATAATAATAATAATAATATGTTAAAGGTAACAACATGTGGGGGAAAACCAATGATATGCCAATGTGACACTGACTTTAAAGGAAACTGCCCCCTTAGGGGATCCACTGTGTATGGTTTGTATCTTTCCTTCTAAACTCTGGGCTATCTTTAAACAAGCCTTAAGTTTCTATTGTTCATAGCATCTCCAGCAAGAAAATATAGTTTACTTCTACTTTTTTCTCTTTAAAAGATGTGTTTTCTAGCGAGAAAAGAGATTCTTCTGTTGAATAAGAACATCTATCATGGTTTAAACAGAATTCCAGAAATGACAGGTGCCTTATTTAGATAAGGTGACACATTACGGCTTCCTTTTCCCCTCCTTTTTCTCATACAGTGAGATCTATATAGAGACAAAATTACTCTATCAGACCAACTAAGTATCAAAGTCAGGCCTCATCTTCTGAGTTTTACATTTCGTATCCCTTCAAATTCATCTTCTAGCTATTTGAAGGACATTTGAAGTGGATTTCTGGTTTCTGTTGGTAGCATTGAGTGATAATGCTGCCTGAAATTATTTTTTGGTGAAAGGTTATTGGCAGAAATTGTAGTGCTTCTGAAATGCTGCTACAGGCTGTTAAGAATCTAGATTAAAAAAGAATGAAATAGCTCAGAATGTCAATGTTCACCATTTAAAATACATTTTAAATCTTTCTCAAGTTCTAATTCACAATGAATTTCACATATGGTATGAGGACATCCCATTCCTGGTGTTTTTTTTCCCTGTATAGTGCCTTTCTTTGCTGCAAAAAAACCTCAACATTAAATCAGTTAGTAAAATAGCATGTTAAAGAGGATTTCTCTCCTTGCTCTGAATTCAATTGTTCTAAGTCATGTGTTCATAAGACTTGAAGATAATTGAGTCAAATAAATATTTAAGCATTTTAAGATAGAAAGTAAAAAGAAAACTGATTCCTGGAAAATCATAAAGGGAGCAAGTACATAAATATGCATAAGAGGAGATTGTTTTCCTTCATATTAAAAAACACTGCTGCATACAGCACTTGAGAGATAAAAACTCATCTTTATATTTAGATAGAGTAGTCACCTATGAGGTCTGATTTAAGGGTTATAAAAAGATAATCCAGCTCCTGAAGGACAGCCTCTCTGGACTGCCTCATCGCCACTGAAGGAAGTCGTTTTCAAATTCCTCTTAATATGTATGGATCCTACGTGGAATACCGACAATGGATTTTAATATAAATACCTGAGACTTGCAAAGAGCAGAGTTTTGAAAGAATGGATATCACAATGCTGTTCAGTTTTTCTTTTACAATATTTTATTATTATTATTCATATAGAGACATAAATTCAGGAGAAAAGGAAAGAAGAAAATAATCCATCTCCACTAGATGGACTTAGCCATTATCAATATATTTTTAATATCTTTTGCCTTCAGTCTTTATTTTCTTTAAAACAAGTCCTCTTTGCTTTTTTATAAATTCATACATTCAAATAATGTTGTTTTCAAACAAGTCAGAAAAGGATATTAAAAAAAAATACAAATCCTGCCATAACATCCCGAGCATCATTAATGTTGGGTAAGCATGTTTGCAGGAATCTTTACTTGTGTATATAAGATGCATCCAATGTAGAATGCATGGACAGAGAAAAAGATGAAAATATGACTTGAAAGCATATAGATAATATTGAAATAGAGAAATTATTTCGAGGGAGAATCAAATAAGTATCTGCTATGAAATCTGAGGGCTTTAAAGCCATCTGCTTTTCTCCTATAAACTTATCCTCAATTCTTTCTTGTTTTTCAGTTAGATTATTATTTATATACTGTCTAGGTTTTTTAGTATTTGCATTGTTTTCTATAATTCTTATAGGAGTTTAGCATTCATATTATATTCTAAATGAATTAGTAGTCACCATTGCTCTATTACCTGCTTTTCCATTCCTCATTTCTTTATTTTTGTTCACTAGAAATACATAGATTTTGAAATATGTATTTAAAAATATCGCATCATGGGGCCAGTCCCATGACTGAGTGGTTAAAGTCCATGAGCTCTGCTTTGCCAGCCTTGGCTCATGGGTTCAGATCCCGGGTGCAGACATACTCCACTCATTGGCTGCTATGCTGTGGAGGCATCCCACGTATAAAATAGAGGAAGATTGACACAGATGCTAGTTCAGGGTGAACCTTCCTCACCCACCCCCCAGCCCACCCAAAAATCCCATCATGTCAAAGATTTTTATTATACTAATTATTTTGTGTTTGGGAATGTCTGTCTGTTGCCTTTATATTTGCCAACAGTCGTGGCTTCTGGTAATGCATGTGGGTCAGAATTTTCCTGTGGACTTTGTAGATTGCTCCACTGACTTCTGGAATTAATAATGTTTTAGATAATTTTGAGGTCACACTTATTTTTTCCCTATTACATCACTGACTTTTTCTGTCATGATGATTGAAGAATTATTTCTTTAAGGTTCAATAGATTAACGAAGTTACATAACTCTTTTGAGAATTTTTCAAATCAAAATTTTCTGAAATATCTTTTTTTTTTCCAGCTAGAGAAATCTTCTGGAATTACAACAATGAGTGTATATATTTTCAATTTTATGGGTTCTATTACTTTTTATTATTCTCAAATTTAGAGGCATCAAATATTCATATGCTACGTGGCTTTCTATTTC
Source organism: Equus przewalskii (assembly GCF_037783145.1). Taxonomy (NCBI): domain Eukaryota; kingdom Metazoa; phylum Chordata; class Mammalia; order Perissodactyla; family Equidae; genus Equus; species Equus przewalskii. Next base: position 68,296,119 of record NC_091847.1, read on the forward strand.
ACATCTTTTAGTACCTTTCTAATTGCTTTAACCTCTGTCTTTATCCGACCTATTCATTATGATTGCCTAAGTAATTTTTTTTTGAAAAACCTGATTTTTAGTGGTGCCTATTCTGTTCATTCCTGATTTTAATGTACTTATTAATTTGTTAATGATATAGTTTAGTCTATTTAATTTGGTCTTTAATTTCTCTTTTAGTTTTCTATACCTCTTGTTACACTGAATTTACTATTTTTTAATTTATTCTATATCAATAAGTTATGACGTTTCCTATTATTCCATGAGATATATTTATTCTAGATTTTGAGCTTTACCTTTTGCACACTGATTGTGAATATGTGTTTAATCTAGTATGTGTTCATAGTTACATTACCAGTTCTTTTAATTTTGTTCATGTTTCAAGGCTTTCTATTGACATTACGTTTACTCTGATATAATGTGCAGGATTTGATTTTATTTTCACTGAACATGAAGTCAGTTTTTCTCTTCCCTTCAACCTTGAGATGAGGGCTGGAAAATATGCATTCTCTCCGCTTTTTCATATTCTGATCTAATAGTGGATATGGAAATGAAGGAAAGACTTGGGAAGTGGAAGGGGCAGAATTTAGTCACAAATGTATGTAATCTTTGTTACAAAACTTGATTTTTATGTTCTCTTATGAGATGTTATCCCTCTATATATATCATCCTTGGGTTTAGTTCATCTATACTAAAGTTTGTGTATGAATCCATTCCCGCAACAGGATGCCCTTGGGTTTTGAAATATCTTTATAATTTAATGTGCAGAAACAGAGCTTTCATTCCTTTTTTCTTCTTTCTTACCAGAGTGAAAGTACATAAGTCATGCAGAAAAGATGAATTAATGTAATAAAAGATGAAATTTTTAGTAGAATTCAGAAGATGTTCATGAGTTAAAATTCTAATAAAAGACAATTCAATACTAGAAAAAATAGGAATAACTGTATTTAGAAGATGTGTTGGAGCTCCAAATAAGGGAATCTCGAAAGATTGTTGTAGAACTAACATACTCCTTATATGTCCAATCTTTTTGCTTAGGCAGACTGTTCTTAAATGTCCAGTGTTTCACTGTGCTCCTTGCCTGACTTTTAAAAAGTTACCAGAACAAAAGATCAGCAGAAAAATAACTAGTTGTCAATAAAAAAGATGAAGTAAACAAAAAAGTAATATAAAGAATAATTAAAACAAATTACAAAAATTCTAACAGAAATGTGATATTTTTAAATGAATGGTGAGAAAAGCAAAGTAAAAAAAACTAAAAGAAAGTAACATAAAAAAAGAAATAAAGTAAAACAAGGTAAGAACAATTCAGATACAACATACAGTTAGAACCAATGGCTTAGAGCATACAAATAACATGTGAAAATATTACCCAAATGAAATCAAATATGAATTCTGATAGCAGCTTCCTGGATGACTTCCGATGATCTCTGCCTCCTGGGATTCATGCCCTTGTACAATTTCTTCCTGTGGAGTGTGGGCTAGAGCTAGTGACTTGCTTCTAATTAAAAATAAACAATTATGGCAAAAGTGATGAGCCGTCACTTTCTAATGTAGGTTATGAAAGACTGTGACATCTTTCTCTATCTCTGTCTCTTCTCGCTTCCTAGCACTGATGAAATAAGCTGCCACGTTGTGAGCTGCCCTGTGGAGATACCTATGTGACAAGGAACTGAAGGTAGCCTCCAGCCCAAAGCTATTAGGAAACTGAGACCCTCAATCCAAAGGCTTGAAGGAACTGAATCCTGCCTATAAAATATAGCCACATGAGGGAACTGGGAAGGGGAGCCCCATTCTAGTGAGCCTTGAGATGACTTCCGCCCAGGTTTATACCTTGTGAGGGATCCTGAACCATAAGCCTTGACTAAACCACAACCACGTTCCTGATCTACAGAAACTGAGATAATAAAGATTATCTTTTTAAACCAGTAAGCTTTGAGGTAATTTGTTATTCTGCAATAATCACTAATATACAAATAGGAGGGAAAACACGAATAAGTCATTTTGTTTTTAGATAAAGTAAGACATTTTTCCAAACTCAGTAGCTTAACACCACCATACAATTGCAGTCTGGCCTTTTAAAACTAAGGTATCTACAATGACTTTCTAAAACCCCAAGCTTCACAGATCCATGTTCTAAAGTCTGTGATTTTCTGTGGACTTTATCAAGGAGTACATTCTCATGATGAATTATCTGAACACATATGATCTTTGGACTTTTACCCCTGAGCTCATACCTGTGAGGTGACATTCTTCCTTTTGTAGAAGGCAAGGGGAGTCTATATTCCCTTTCCTTGACTCTGGTTGCCCTTGTGAGCATTTCAACTAATAGAGCATGGTGGAGGTAAGGCTTTGTGACTTCCAAGGACATTAAAAGGGCATGTAGTTTCTCTGTGATTCTCTTGTGATGTTCTCTCTAGGAAAATGCATTAACCATGTAAGAATGATGATTACTAGGAGATTACCATGCTGGAGAGGCCATGTGTAAAGTTCTCACTGTCACAGCCTCAACTGCCAGCCACTTGAGTAAACCATCTTGGAGCCCAAACCACTTGAGCTTGCAGATGTCTGCAGCCCCATCCAACATCTGATAAGTGGAAGTCCAGGCAATAACTACTCACTAAACCATTCCAGGGCTTCTCACTCACAAAATAATGACCAAGATGACATGTTGCTTTTAGCTGCTAAGTTTTGAAGTAATTTGTTTTGCTGCAATAGTAATCAAACAAGTGGCCCATTCTAGCAGCTTTATCTGTCTGTGGATACAATTTGTCTTTAACTCAAGCTGTTCCAGTTACTTTTTATCCATCTGATCTGTACTCTATATGATGGTGCACACACAGTCAATAGAAAACCCCAATAGGTAAGAAAATTGAAAGATGCAGTGGTTGTTTAAATTAATAAAAAAGTTAACGATATTCTGTTTCCAAAATTGACTGAGTCCACTTTTGATGAAAACTCTAAACCGTCATCATATGGAATGAATAGTTAGATTAGTTGAATTGAAGAAATTTCTTTTCTTTTTAGGTAGCGTCACTTACTGACTTCAGAGGTGTGCTTCATCTAATGAAAATTTTTCCTTTATTGTCTGCACATAGCTCTTCTACAGTGAATTGTATTTTTTCTCTGATTTATTATTATTTTGCCATTTCCTGCTACACCAAGTCATAATACTTCTTTCATATTATAAAATACTCTCACTTTCTAAACTGACAGAGACTCCAACATGTTGTCCCTATATGGATGTTCAATACATTATATTGTACTATTCTAAATTTTCTTTTGAAAATACAATAATAGGTGAGGTTGACTGGAAAGGAACACAAGAGAACTTTTTAGTGTGATATAAAAGTTATATATTTTGATTGGATTGGTGGTTAGAGTTGTATATAATTTCAAAAGCCTTCTAACTATACACTTAAAGTTTGTGCATTTTATCACATGTAACGTGTACCTCAATGAAAGAAATATAAGCTCCAGAACAAATTTCAATAATTTTGAATACAAATAATAATATATTCTTACTTTGATTTTTTCTCAAATTGATTTCTATTGAAGTTTCTTTGTGTACTGCTTGAAGTCTGCAGTAAACAGATGGTACTTTGAAAAAGGATGATTAAAAAGAATATAAAAAATGAGTTATTTACAAACGTGTGGGATGGGTGCAGGGAAAGCAACAAAATATTGATTCCCCTAACTCAGCCCCAAATCCTGTGGTTTAGCAATAGTTGAAATCTTTTAGTAGTACTTAAGACTGAAGGGTCAAGAATAGGGAGACATTAAAAGAACCCAGAAGACTTATAGCTGATGTGGAAGAGGTATCTAACAGAGATGACATCTATTGGTAAAAGAAGGCAGAAGAAGAAAGGTACTGGCAACTCATGATCAAACAGGAATGAACAGGTGAATAAATACTAGAACTTACTCTCCTCTCTCCTCTTGTCCTTAATCTCAAATTCCCATTGACTACAGTCAACCAGAAGTTACAGGATGTGATAACCTGTCTTCAAGATGCATGTCATCAATATGTTTGTCCTTTTACTTTCAATTTCCCCATCAAGAGATGGAGTCTATTCCTACAATCCTTTCGAATCTGCACTGGTGTTAGTGATTAGCTTCATCAGTAGAATACTCCAGAAATAAATTCATACTTTTAAGCCTAGGTCATAAGGAGCCTTGAAGCCTCCCCCAGTGGTATTTTTCTTTTTTTAGACAAAAAGAGAAATTATTTCCTATTATCTCCAAAAGGGACATAAAATTATATATTTTTTAAACATCCCTGAATATACAGCCTCTGGAGTCTGAAAGAGGTGAATTAAAATCTTAGTTCTTGAATTAATAGTTGTGTGGTTAATAGGAAATTTATTTAAAATTTTGGATTCTCATATTTCTTGTGGATGAAATTAAGGCGATAATAATTACATTACAGGGTTGTTCTGAAGGCAAAATTAATTCCTTTTGTCAATCTTAACCAAGAACTCAATAATTTTTCACCTTCCCTCTAAACAAAATCCATGTCACCCATAAGCAGTGCTCCACATTGCACATTTTACTATATAAAATGTGTCTTTTTCTTGAAGGATGGGGCTAGAAACAAATAATATTTTCTTTTTTTTTTCTCTTCATCTTGTTTCACTGGTAGAATACTTGACATTTGGGTGAATAAAAATGTTAATTCAATTTTCCTTATATGTACAAATTATGTATAAGACAACCACATAGTTACAAATCTTTAAGGAAATATTGTAAACCTTAAGCCATATTATAATTTTGCTTTTGTTTTATTATAAATATATTCATAACTTTTTATTTCATTAGTCTCTGTTACAAAGACATTTCATATTGATGTGACTAAACAAAAAACACAAATATATACAAAATAATTCTACAGGAAAATGATTGAATAAAATAGGTTACATAGATTGTGGAATACTATGCAGCTATTAAAAATGTGATACATTCATGATTGGTATTCAGTTATACTCACTGGTAAGCCACGTCAGTTCCTTAGTGCTAGGATCTGTTCTAACTGGGTTCTGCCTTACCACACTAATTATTAATTACGTTAGATGTAAGCCTGGGTCACTACATCTATATGAACATAACTGGCAGTTCATCCATTTTAGATATACAAATAAAACAAGTTATTACAAATATTTTTTTTTAAACACAGAAAAGCAATTCCTGTATACTATATATTATAAATTTTCATATGATTAAATGTACCTATGTAAAATTGTTGTAAGATACACATTGGTGAATATTGATTAGATTGAACCAATTTTCAATATTTTTCTTAATTAAATGATGGAAATTATATATTAAAATTCTGAAGATTCTTGATAATATTACTTTCTTCCAGAAGGATTTAATTTTCTTACTGCAGTCAAACAGTTTATTCACTCATAATTCTGATCTAGTAGAGGCTGTTCTAATTTCTGGTTTGCTCTTACTTCTAGGGGGTAACTTTTCTGATGCCTTCCTTGGCTTGTTCCAAGGCTCACCACTTTGCAGAAAATCCAAGTTTTTTTTACAACAATACCCTGAGAGTATCGCATTCTCTGTTTATATCTTTATGTTAGTTTTCTATGGTTGCATAAAGTTTAACACAAAATTGGCAGCTTAAATAATACATTTCTATTCAACAATAGGAAACCAAATGATTATCGGCAAAAGATCTAAAGAGCCAACACACCAAATAAGATATATCAATAGCAAGTAAGTCTATAAAAAGATGCTTGATGTCATATGTCACTAGAGAATTATAAAATAAAACAATTGTGAGATACCTCTACACACTTATTAGAAAGGCAAAATTCGGGGGCTAGTGGTTAAGTTCAGTGTGCTCCACTTTGGCAGCCCAGGTTCAGTTCCTGGGCACAGTCCTACACCACTCATCAGTGGCCGTATTGTGGCAGTGACCCACATACAAAATAGAGGAAGATTGGTGATAGATGTTAGCTCAGGGTGAATCTTCCTTTGCAGGAAAAGAAAGAAAGAAAGACAAAAATCCAAAACACTGCCAACAAACGTTGGTAAGGATATGGAGCTACCAGAATTCTCATATATTGCTGGTAGGAATAAAAAATTGTACAGCCACTTTGGTAGATAGTTTGGCAGTCTCTTACAAAACTAAACATACCTTTACTATATGAGCCAGCAATCGTGTTTCTTGGTATTTAATCAACTGATTGAAAACTTTACATTCACATGAAAACCTGCGTATGAATGTTTACAACAACTTTAGTTATAATTGTCAAAACCAAAACGTCCTTTAATAGATCAACTAATAAACTGTGGTACATGCATGCTGAATAATATTATTCAGCAATAAAAAGAAATGAGCTATCAAGCCACAAAAAGACATGGAGGAAACTTAAATGAATATTGCTAGATGAAACAAGACAATCTGAAAAGATTACATACTATACGATTCAAACTATATGATATTCTGGAAAAGGCAAAACTATGGAGAAAGTAAAATGATGAGTGATTTCCAGGGTTTGGGGGAGGGAGGGACGAACAGATGAAGCACAGCGGAATTTTAGAGCAGTGAAATTATTCAGTCTGTTACTGTAATGGTGGATACATGTTATTATACATTTGTCAAAACCCACAGAATTTATTACACAAAGAGTGAACCCTAATGTAAACTACGTAGTTAATGATAATGCATCAATACTGGGTCACCAATTGTAGCAAATGCATATACTAATGCAGGAAGTTAATAATAGGGGAAAATGGGGGAGGGGCTGTGAGAGTGTGTATGGGAATTCTCTGTCCTTTCTGCTAAATTTTTCTGTACACCTAAAACTGCTCAAAAAAAAACACAGCACATTTATCATTTCTCAGTTTCTGTGGGTTGGGAGTCTGAGCACAACTTTGCGACCTGTTTCAGGTCTCACAAGGCTGCATTCGAGGTGTCAGCAGACTATTCTTATTTGAAAGCTTGACTGAGGAGCGTCCTCTTCCATTTTTATTCAGATTGCTAACAGAATTCACTTCCACGTGGCAGTATGTATGACTAAGAGCTCAGCTGCTTGAGGACTGTTGGCTGTTGGACTCTCTCAGCTTCCAGAGTCTGCCGGCAGTTCCCAGAAGTCATCTACAGGGCCTTATCACGTTGAAATTTCCAACATGACCACTTACATTATTAAGCCAACAAGGGAGTCTCCAGAGCAGGTCTGCTAATCAGACTAAGTCTTTCATAATGTAGAGTGATTATAACAATGGCATCCTGTCACCTTTGCCTTATTTCATTGTGTAGGAAATCATGTCTCACTTGTATTCAAGGAAGGGGATTTTGCAAGATCATGAACCCCAAAGCTGGGATCATGGAGTGGGAGGGTTAACCTCAGGGTTTGTCTATAAGAGTTTTTAACCTTTTGTCCCTTTCTTTCTACTTGTTTTCTCTCTAATTAACTGGTTCCTAATTTTACACAAACACAAATTAAGGATCATTTTATGTCTTGAGGGAAAATTGTGTGTAGAATATTGAGCTGGTTTCTCTGCAGTCTCCTTTCTCTATGATCTCGGGCCCTCAATTCTTGCATTTCTTGGTGGTCCAGAAACCTGGTTTGTCTCTCCAGCCAAAGATGGTGCTGGAGTTGTAGGTTGCCTCGTTCTGTTTATCCTCTATGCAGCTGACTGTGACTCTTTAGACTCTGACTGTGTCTTAGGCTGCATAATCCCAAATTCCAAGAGAGGGAAAAGCAGTGGGGCTGCAGCCTCATCTTGATGCCATTTTCCTTCCATTCTGTGGTAAGCTCGCCAATGATGTTCATTTCCTAATTCCTGAAATTTCTGACTGTTTCCTTCTAGGACAACAGGGACTTGCATATGTGAATAAATTAAGGATCTTGGGATGGGGAGATTATCTCAGACTGTCCGGGTGGGCTCAATGTAATCACAAGGGTCCTTATAAGAGAGAGGCAGGGGTATCAGAGTCAGAGATGTGAAGGACAGAATCAGGAGTCGGAGTGATGTGATTGCTGAAAGGGGATCACTACCTGTGGAAGGCAGGCAGCCTCTAGAAGCTGGAAAAGTCAAGGAAACATACTCTCCGCTATAGCTGTCAGAATGAAGGCAACTCTGCCAACACCTTGATTTTAACCCCATGAGACTCATTTTAGACTTCTTATCTTCAGAACTGTGACATGGTAAATTTGGGATGTTGTAAGCTACTGCATGTGTGGTAATTTGTTACAGCAGCAATAGGAAATGTATCCATACTCTCTCCTGGATCTTGGCTCCTCAAGTCCTGCTCATCTCTCTCTGTCCTCTCTCTCTCTCTCTCTCTCTCTCTCTCTACTGTATCCAACCTTTTAGTTGTTCTCAGCAGAAGGTTATCCAAATACCATCTACTCCTTCACACTGGAAGTCTCAAATAGAGTCAATATTCACAAATGATTCATCCCCTAATCTTTGCAATGTAAGTTTCCCCACTTTATTCAGATGCAAAATGAGGATAATACTAGATACCTCATTAGATGACACTGTGGATTACATGGATTTGAGTATTGAACTATAACAACGATGCAGCACAGAGGTATAAATGCTGAGAAGTTAGTTTTGTAGTAAGGCTTGTCAGTGAAGTGACATACCTATTTTAAAGTTTAGAAAATTAAAACGTGCCTCAGTAAAATGAAAACTTTCTGCCTACTTATTGTCCTCCAAAGACGTTTGTGAATAGATGGAAACAAAACTGAGAAACTACAGAACACGAGGAATACTATAAAATATTATGGAGCCTTCAGGACATCGGAGAAAGATAATATGATCTGATTCCACAATAATGTAAAGGATGTCATTGGGATAAATCTCTTTGGAGAATGGATCTGTGTCTACACTGAGCATGTATACCTTTTGTATTTGCAATTTTACTTTACTTTGAATTTTACTATGTAAAACCAATACACTATAGCTTCCTGAGGAAAAAGTAACTTTAAACACACTAAATTATTGCCAATGCATACTATAAGCTTTGAATAAATGATGATTAAATTAAGAAAAACTGTAAAACTCTATACATATAAAAAGCAGTAATTTTACTTAGCATAATTTTAATGCTAGGTAATTTTTATAGTATTGTGCTTTGAAAACTAGTAATCCGTGTACGATGTATACTAGAACAAGTAAGTTAGAATAACGAGAACATAACAGTTCCCTGCCAAGCTAAATAACAGAGACCTGATTGTAATTGAGAGGAATAAGTTTATGAGCGGTTGTGGGATGAAGATAGTTGCATTCAAAATTATGTGCATATGAAAAGATGAAAGGCAGGATATGAACAAACCTGCATCTAAATAATAAAATATGTGTAAAGTGCTTACACATATCAGGAATTTTAAAAGTTATAAATGCACGGTAGTCATGGTAAATATTTAAAAAACAATTTTCTCTACTTGGAATCTTACTCAATACATTATATTTGCGTTTTCCTGACACACACTCAAGAACATCCCTATTTTCTCCTCTCAGCTGATCTATTTCCTTTTGTAGTTCTGTATCTAACAAGGACATGTAACATTTTCTTATAACTAGAAATATGTAAAATAAACAAACTATTCAAAGTTTTCCTTTGAACAAATTTTCATGCAAACAGAACACACACATACACAGAGAGAGAGAATAGGAAAGATTTATATTTTTAATTATTGCTAGAGATCATTTTAATACTGAGGAAGATTCACCCTCAGCTAATACCCATGCCAATCTTCCTCTATTTTTTAAGCGTGTGAGCCACTAGCACAGCATGGCCACTGACGAATGGTGTAGGTCCCCACCTGGGAACTGAACCTGGGTCACCAAAGCGGAGAGCACTGAACTTAACCACTAGGCCATTGGGGCTGGCCCTAGAGATCATTTTAAAAAATGATTATTCTATTATGTGATATTTTGAAAAATATCCACCATAACATATCAGTTATGTATTCACAGCTACCACTGCCCAATATATGGAGAACTAATACATCCATTTTTCTATATTTTGCATTGTATTTCATTTCCAAGTACTCCAACATTCACGTGACTGCACTCTTCTTAAATGCAAAATTCTATCAGACCATACATCCTTTAGCATCAACTACTATTAAATTGTGACTATAAGTCTGATAATTCTTCACAAAGGCCACTATATCAATTTGTCTCCTATCAATTTCCTATTCGTATAATGTATGTATTTATATAATTTGAAAGATTCTTCTTGAAATCTCTTATTTTGTCCCTTGATAGACAGTGTGCATATAACTAATATGTTGGCTCTCATTCTGATTGCAGATCTCTCTACTAAGTTCACAATCATATTTTTTTAATAAAAATCCATGCATTGATTCTTTCCTTTGAGAGTATGACTAAAGTTATTTTGCTGGCAATTCCACCTGTACAGGTGGTAACAATCTTGAGTCTCATTGTATTACCAATGAGGTTGAGTTTATGAACAAGAAATCTCTTGATATGAGCTATTGTTGCCTGGCAACATCTGGAGAAAGCTATCTGTGAAGCTAGTGAAAACACCAAGTGCGGCATTGTCTGCTAAGGCCCATTATATTCTACAGTTTCTGATTCAGTTTGCAATACAGATGGCTTTCATAGCATAATTTCAAAATCTGTGCAATAAGATTTTGATTATTAAATTGCAGTAGAATTTAGTTCTCCATAATAAGACAAAGGCACAGCATGCTCTTCAATTTTATTTAGCTCCCTTTAATTCAGCAAAATAATCTGAACATTGGTTAAAACATCTACTCTATGGAAATGTCACTTGTGTTGACATTTGGAATGCTTAAAAACCTGATACAAGTTGTGTAAATTGCCACAATAGAAAATAAAATGACACTTGGAAATACCTTTTCAAAAGCATTTAAATCATGAGAATTAGAAGGTCATAAGGGACCTTAGGAGATTAATTAACTCATCCTTTCACCATCTGGTGTGAATACATATTCTGTTCTATACAGATTCCATAAAGAGAATGCATGATCTTATTTTACAATCTACTTTAATAGCAATTTTAGCACGAAATTTTCACCAGTAACATCTTGTAATAAGTAACTTCAAATTTAGAAGTGTAAATTTGTTGCTGTGCTCCCATCTTTGTATTATGTACCATACATGATATCTGCCTGGGAGGTATAGGAAGAGCTTCATAGAAGAGAAACTATTTGAAATGTGCCCAGAATGTAGTGTGGCAGAGAGTATAGATCAAGACCTATTTATTCGTCCTTGGCACAGAGCCAGGTTACAGTGCTAGATTCCAGTGAAGTCAAGTGTAACCATGTGACTGAGTTGTTTACAATGGAATGAGAACAAAAATGACATGTGCAACCCCAGATCTGGCCCATAAAATCTTCCACATTCTTTTTCTCTCCCCTGACTGGACGCAGATGGGCATGGTAAGCATGGAAGTTAGGAACTGGGAGAGGAGTCAAGACAAAGATGGGGTCAGCACAGCATGAGAATGGGTCAGATGTAAGAAAGCACAAGACTCATCAGAAAGTCTCAGGTAGTCTGACTGCACTATCCGATAGTTGTAGGGACTAATGGAAGATAGTAATAGGATAAGGTATATTGGGGCCATATTTTGGAAGGCTTCAAGTGCCAAGCTGAAGCCCTTGACATGATTTTGGAGGTAATGGGGAAATAACAAAGGCTTATCAGCAAAGGAAAACACAGAATTTGAATTGTAGTACATGCCTAATAATCTAGCAACTATAAATAACATGGTTTGGCAGCAGGGAGTAATGAAAAACTCTTTGCAATAATACTCACAGAGTCAAACCATATAATGTGAATAGATCAAGAGAAGGAATAATGGTATTGCAGAGGTAGGAGCCATAAACATGGCAACTGATTTTCCATGGGACAAATAGTGACAATATTAATAATTGTATAAGCTGATGCTTATATTCTTACTATAATTAACCATTTTATATGAGTCTTCTCTCTTAATCTTCACAATAACCCTATAAAATAAACACTAATTTTGCCCCTATTTTACAGGAAGGATACAATTTAGAGATGTTAAACAGATAAACAAATGTCATAATAGTTGTAAGTGGAACAACTAGGATTTGAAACAAATAACCTAATGTTAGAGCCTTGACTCTTAACAAGTATAATCTCGAATCCAGATTATGAGAAATATGGAAAATCACTTACAGATGTGTGAGAAAAGGGAGTACAGATTCAATTGATACTTGTTTGTTTTGGTAAATTTTTATGTTTCAAGAATAGCACAGCGAACTTCAATATACCCTTCACTCAAATTCACCAGCTATGTATACTACACACACACAGAAACACCATGCACAGAATGACTTTTGTCTTTTTTTGTTTGTTTAATTTGTTACCAGCGAAACGACTCTAGCATATTTGCATATTGACACCAGAAGCCAATCAGAATTTGCAATTTGTGACTGATCTTTCAGAAAAAGTTCAGGTCTAGAGATAATGCTATGGAATAAATTAGAATAGACAGACATTGGTAAAATTGGTAAAATCAATCAGATTCCTGAGTGAGAGGATAGAGAAAGAAAAGGACAGTTCACTAAAAGTAGGATAATCCTGTGCAACAAATGTCCAGAGAAGAAAAATTACAGAGGTATAGTCATAAGGTTAAAAGTTTCAGGAAGATCAAGAGATCTCAAGAAAGGTCAGATTTAGTCTTCAGAAGATCTTCAGTGACCTTCAATACAGTGATTTGGGAAGCATACTGAAAAAGAAAACTAAATTACAAAGGTTAAGGAGAATAATCAGTGAAGAAAATGAAAATAAATGTAAGAAAAATGTTGCTCATGTGTTAATAATTAACAGTTTCTCTTCTGTGATTTTCTATTCCTATTCTTTTCTTTCACCTAGTAGGCTTCTGGATCAAAATTTTTGGAGAACACTTTGGAGGGGCCAGGCAGGGAGCTTGCGGTGGTGTCGTACACAGTGGTGGCCTTCCCAGTGATCATTCCTCCAATCTCAGGGGGCTGGGTGGACACCAAGGGAGGATTCGTCTTTCGGAGAGCACACAGAAATCTCTGGATGCCCCATAAACCCTGGTGAGGAAGCTGCTGAGGCTAGAGTTGGGCAATTTTTACCAGGAGCATATTCATTCCTGCCTAATTGAGCAAAATGAGATTTGGAACAGGTATATTACTACTTAGAAACTAAAATAAAAAGTGGCACTTTGAATGTGAGATGTGTTGGGCATATTTGGAACATATATGTAAACAAATGTGTCAATATATTTCACAAATATATTTATGCAAAAATGGCTAGGTATATATACTTTACTTTGTATTGTGGCTCTGGTTTGGAGAAAACTTTTCTTCTTTACATCTCAACTCAAGTCAGTGAATTTGTTTTGTGACTTAGGTGAATAAATTTAATTTCATTTAAAAATTATTTTGTAATTTCAGTAGACAAGTTCAATTTCGCTCATAGATACATTTTGCCTGCACTGTATTTATCACAAGGGTGGGTTATAAAAGAAGAACTTTGTCAGACAAGAGCTGAATAATCTGCAGGGCCTCTTGCTCCTTCTCATTAAAAAAAAATCAGAGCAAGGGGACCCACTGGTGGTATAGTGGTTAAGTTTGTGCACTTTGCTTAGCTGGGTTTTGTGGGTTCAGATCCTGGGTGTGGACCTACACATCACTCATCAAGCCATGCTGTGGTGGCATCCCACATACAAAATAGAGGAAGATTGGCACAGAAGTTAGCTCAGTGACAATCTTCCTCAAGCAAAAAGAGGAAGATTGTCAACAGATATTAGCTCAGGGCCAATCTTCCTCACCAAAACAAAAAGAGAGCAAGAATCTTTAAGCCGTAATAATAATAATAATAATAATGATAATAATATGCAATTAAACTTCAGATCTTTTTCTTCATCTGATTGTGTTTTCAAAAGAATTCTTTATTCCTTGTGCCCCATAATCATTAGAAAAAAATACCCTCTAAAAATTTTCTGCTTCAGTTTCCTTATTTATTAAGTGGAAACAATATTTGTAGCTAATTCCTAGAATTGTTGTAAGGTTAAACAACATCACATTTTGGAAGAGTGTATTGTATCATCCCCAACTCACGATAATCTCTTCCTTCCTAAAGTACCTAATTCAAAAGATATTAGTAGCAAAAGTTCAAGAATGAACTTTTTGATACTACTCACATTTGTAATACCAGTGATGACTGTCTTATGATCATGTCTTATGGAGGCTAATCCACTTTGCAAAGAGCATCCAGTTAAAACTTTTACTTACATTTATTTGAATTGTCACATACGTCATTGTTACACATCCACTGTGTATGTTAATCTCTCCCACTCCTGATAATATGGAAACCACACGTTATAAAAATTATTTCTTTTTGTTATTTTATAATTTTAGATGAGTTATAATAGTGATATTGAAGGGATCTCAAGACATCGTTTGAATTACTACCATGGGTCTGGCTGAGACTATATCTATAATGCAGGAGGAGGTGCCATACTCATGCTCAGTAGCCAATTCTCCTCCATGACAACTCAAATCAGGAGCTTTCCTCTTAAGAAAGAAAGAACAGTAACATCAAGCACAGTGTCTTGAACACAGCAGGTCATCATTAGTTTTAAGAGATCAGTGTTTGTAACTGAGTCTGTTTCTTTCTTTAAAACTGCAGTCAGGGAAAGGCAAGGCACTCTAAGTAGCTGACCAGGTTTTCTCTCCGTTTGTCTACCTTCTCTCCTTTCCCCATTTTCTCTCTCACCCTCTTCCTTCCTCCTTATTTGTCTCTACTTCTTTCTCTCCCCCTTTTGTGTGAAAGAGGAACCTAATTTAAAGACTGAAGCACTGAGCCTAAGCCACCTCCATCCTATCCACTGAGATGGACAGAATTTCAGTCTTTCTTGTTGATTCTGACTCTGGGCCTAAAAGTATGGGCATGACTGTTAAACACGGAAGCCCTAAGAGATGAACTTTCATTGGAAAAAAGTCTCTACATCGTTCCCTATATTTAAAACGTGTTTAACAAATATCAAAACTAATTGTACACACTTGACAAACATACAGAAAACTTGACTGTAAAATTAGTAGAACTTTTAATTTCAAATACATTTTAAACCACATTCATTGGCAAATAATTTTTGTTATTTGATACAACTTGCGAATAAAAAGAGTACTGGTAAATTAAAATATTTTATCATAAAATTTTTATAATATAATAATAATATATAATATTATATCTGAATATGATTTACAAAAATATGTTAGGTGTTATTCACCTCTTAATGCATAATGGTTGGTCTCAGATCATCAAACTATAGTTTGTTGACTTCTTTCCTATAGGTTTAAACTCCCAAAGGTCAGAAAATGTATAGCATTTTTACTCAAAGTGGCAAATTATCCTCATAATACCATGTTAAAATTCTGCTAACATTCCTTTCACGCAGAGACTCTCATTGGGATTAACATATGTCACAATTCAAAAACCTAAATAGAATTCTATTTAAACCTTCTGGTTCTGAAGGAGAAAGTGTTCAGGTGTTTATTTGTAACACTTCTGGGAGAAATGCCAGCCCCCTAGAACATTAGTATTCCGGCACCTTTACATTCTCTTCCTAGAAATTGTTCTTCTGGAAAATGTACAATAGTGTTAAAATGTTAGATAATTCGACCATATGTGGTCATATCTGTAATGGTTTATTGAGAGATAGGATAAAAGTAGATGAGCAGGTAGACAGTAAACACTTAAAATAGAGGGTAAATATAGCCTTATTGTGTTTTCTTTTTAGTATACATATCAGGATGATTGTGCTGCCTCTATAATTGAAATACCTAAATTAGTATTAAAAATAACAGAAACAAAAATATCAAATTTGTGTATATTCCAGATGTTTTACATCCATTCCCTGCTTTAATCTTCATGGAAGCCAAGCAAGTAAGTATGATTAGTCCCATTTTAAAATTAAGAAAAGTTAATTTTTGACAGGTTAAGTCAGTCCAAGGTTACTAGTAAAACAATCTATGTTGTTATCTTTGTATTCCCTGTATCTGTAATAAATTCTGCTTATAGTAAATGTTAAATAAATACTTATCTTTAAAAATGGGCATATAACGCCTGGGAAGTAAATTCAACCCATCCGAAATATGGTATAAAGATTACCATCTTGAACTACAAGGCTCATTCAGAAGAACCAGGGAACTGACGTTTCTAGTCAGTGTCATTAAAGTGAAAGGCCACAAGGAGTCGAATAATCCGAGGTGAATCACCTGACTAGAAAAATGAGGAGAGGTCAGGAAGTGATATGCTTCAATGGGACCGAAGGAGAGGTGCTTTGGAAGGCAGGACATGAAAGATTTGAGCTGCTAGGAAATCGGTGGGCTTTGCGTGTATATTTCTACGTGTATCTGTGGGTATAAAAATGGGAAGATAAAATATAATTGCCCACATTTTTATATTATAGTCTCCTTCTAAGATATTTAATTTGCTTATGTTTAAATGAACTGTGAGCTCATCTAATTCATGCACTGAGTTCTTTTATTTCTGTCAATGCCTGCCCAGTGCCTGACACTAATTGATGCTTAGTCCTGTTTGCAAAGTATGATTAAAAAACCAAGAACCAAAGAACAATTTTAATGGTAATAAAAGACAGAGAGAAAGGACAGTCTTGTGTTCAGGGAGGGAAGTTACAGCCTTTGAGAATCATACAGGTAGAGATATTTTGTTTGATAATGGGATATGGTCATATTGGTGAGCAGTTGAAGTAGACAAAATCTTGTCATTAAATTTTTAAGTTACGGAAAGGATTAAGGGGAGGAATGGTATTTACTGAGGGTCTATTTTTAGATAGATGCCAAGGCTCTGCACTTATTTCATTTACTCATCACTTCAACTGTACAAGCTAAGCATTAATAATCTCATTTTACATATGTGGAGAAAAAGTTGATAGGATTAAATCAGTTTCCAAATACAATTTAGCTAGTTTTTGTTGAAGATAGAGTATTTGAAGCAGTTTTTTTGCCTAACCACAGTGATGAGTGAGTATGTTCTTTCTCTGTCCATTCCTCTCTCTCCATACATATCAGATTTTGCCTTTGTGCATAGACATCCATAAGCTTCTCAATCCAAAATTAGGCCTTCGAATGTTGTGCTCCTAAAAATATTGTTGTTTTATTTTAATATGCAATCAGGAGTTTTCTATGCACAATAATAGGCAGAGCATTGGTAAATTAGTCCCATAGTTATTCAAGGTGGAAAAAATTCCTTTCAAACGCATATTATATTAAAATTGATTTGTCACTTCCTCTTCTTTCCTTGCACTTGAGTAAAGCCCTAATAAATGCACTTTGGAAATGGATTTCCCTCAAGAGCCATTCTCACACATTTGTCACAGAAAAAAAAAGGCAGAAAATATGCAACTTAAACATCTGCTTCATGCTGAAGATAAAATTCAG
Source organism: Equus przewalskii (assembly GCF_037783145.1). Lineage (NCBI taxonomy): Eukaryota > Metazoa > Chordata > Mammalia > Perissodactyla > Equidae > Equus > Equus przewalskii. The sequence continues at coordinate 68,313,554 of NC_091847.1, forward strand.
TCAAATAAATTTTACTGGCATTTCTTTTTTGCACATTTGATCATATTTCTAAATGGACCCCAAAGAATTAAGAATACTCTCTAACCAGAGAAGACATTTTTTTCTTTATAGTCTGAACCGGTTATAATTTCTAAACCATTAAATGTGTGTGTGTTTATGTGTGTGTAAATTTTTCACTAATGGATTATGAAAACTTTATATATTGCAAGTTGTTTGATTTTGATTTGTTGATTCTTATGTCTTTGATTAAATTAGTAATCATTAAAAAACCCTTAAACCGTGGCAATCACAAAATAATTATTTCCTGACCTGCAATTGTGCTTTTAATCCTTTTGGTCAATAGGGCTCAAGTTTTGTTCTCATTATATGCGGCTCCTATTTCCAACTTGCCCTCAAAGTAGTTTGATTGATTTTCATTTCTTACTAGCTTGTTTTTCTTTATTCTTCAAATCAGTTTAAAAATGCAATCAAAGAATTTTTCAAGCACCTTATAAAAGCACTCTAGAGACAGGCAAGTTTACCAGGTTTAATAAACTTTATTCAATGAAGTATCCAGAGAAAGAAATCTTTGGGGGTTCCAGACGGTTGATGAGCCATTGTGAAGGCATTAGCACCTGTTTTCACACTAGATGTAAAGTGTCCCTGAACTGGGCCTGCATTTGTCAAAGACAAGAGCAGTTATAGACATGTTCCAGCAAAGAAAATATCCTTAGGAATATTATCGAAAATGAGTACTCAGACATAGTTCTGCTTTCCTTTCTATGAAGAAAATAACTCATGGAGATGCTATATAGAATGTCATTTAAGCTATTTTTCAACATATGGAAAACATAGTTTTCAACATAGAGCTTTATGACCCCGTCACGAAAATCCTTCCTCAAACCCTGAGAGGGTGTGAGCGCCAGACTCCACGTGGCCCTGCTGCAGCCTGCAATAAGGAGCCCCGGGAGTCCCTGACCATCAGGGTTGCCCACTTTCTCTCTTCCGAAGGGCTCGGGCCAGGCGAGCCGGAAGTCCCAGATCTCGCGACATCTGGCCGCAGGAAGCGGCGCCTGTGGGTTGGGGCGAGTTTGGAGCTCGGTGGAGGCGCCGCGGTCTCCAGACACAGCCCTCTGCTCCGCAGCGGCAGCTCTGCGTCTGCACTAGGGGCCCTGGAGGACAGACGCCTGTGCGGTTCGTCCCGTCCCACCGCCCCGCCCGGCGGCGCCCTCTAGGCCTGCGGGCCCGGCTGGCTCCAGGCGTCTGGCCTTCCGCCGGGCCTGGCGGGCGGCGCTGCTCCGCCGACGAGGCAGCTGGGAGCCCGGAGAGCCAGAGCCCAGAGGGCCCTCCTGCCGCCTCGGGGCTGCCGTTGCCGCTCACTGAGGAGGGCCCCTCCGCATGGCTTTCTTGGTCCCCCGAGAGGGGGCTTTGTCTTGGAACGGCAATCGGCACGTGTCTGCCTGTCTCTCTGCCCCCTCTGAACCTCACAGCGGCCTCTGCTCTGGCAAGTCCTCAGTTTACCCCTTCTTACACACCCGAGGGCGCAGCGCCACCAGAGGGCTCTGGCTGGGCCCACCCTCCACCCGCTGGACCGAAACCCAGCCCGTGGGCGACTCTAAAGTGAAAAGTAAAGTGAATCTTAATAACAACCACCAAAACAGAAACGCCAAACAAACAGAAACACGTGGACATATTATAAAACGCAAAACCAAAGAAAAAGAGAAAATCTTGAAAGAATCCAGGAGAACAAAACATTTGACCCATGAAGGAGCAAGGATAAGAATTACAGTGAATTTATCATCATAAACTGTGTAAGCAAAAAGATAGTGGAGTGAAATCTGAAAGTATTAAAAGAGAAAAAGGTCAATCTGGAATCCTATATCCTGTCAAACTATACTTAAAAGGAGGAAGAGAATAAATACTGTGCCAAACGAAATCTGAATGAATTCTTTGTCAGCAGACATGACCTGCAAGAATTCTTAAAGTTTTCGGGCAGAATATAATATAGTCAGAAATCTGCATCTATATAGAAAAGAAAGTGTGTTGGAGAAGAAGTAAATGAAGGTAAAATAAAATCTTTTATTTTTCCTTCCTGGTTGGTCTAAAGATAACTTTGTTTAGAGTAACAGTAGCATCAATTTATTGGATATAGCATATGCATAAGTGAAATGAGCAACTGCCATGTCATAAGTGATGGGAGGGAGTAATTGAGAAATCTGTTTATGAAGTCCCTGCCCTACGTTGGAAGTGTTATTTGAAGGTGGATTTAGATTAGTTAATATATATTTTAAACTCTAGAGAAATCACTAAAGTTTTTTTTAAGCTATGGAATTGATACAATAAGAGAATATATAAAATGCAATAATATAAAATGCTCAATTAAAATCTGTGACAGGAAAAGAGAGAAAATAAGAAGCAAAGACCAACTACAAAATAGTTGCAAACATAGTTGATATTAATCCAGCTATATCAATATGCATGTTAAATGTGAATGGTCTAAATATACAAATTAAAAAACAGATATTTACAGTCAATAAAAATTAAAAAACCAAGACCCAACTGTGTGTTGTCTATAAGATATACATTTTAAGTATAAGGACTTTGATATGTTAAGAGTAAAGAGATGAGAAATATATACCATATTAACATAAATGAATCCTGAATGCATGTTGCTAAATGAAAGAAGACACTATGAAAATGCTGTGTACTGTCTGATTCCAATTATATGGCATTCTGGAAAAAGGGAAACTATAGGGAAGGTAAACAGATCAGTGGTTGCCAAAGGTTCATGGTGGTGGAGAGGATTGACTAGATGAAGTATAGGGACTTTTTTAGGATGGTGGAAATATTCTGTATGATACTGTAGTGGTGAATATTAGACACTGTATATTTGTCAAAATCCGTAGAAATTCACAACAAAAAAGTGATCCAGGGTCTGGCCCAGTGGCATAGTGACACATGGTTGGCACACTCCGCTTTGGTGGCCCAGGTTCTCAGGTTCAGATCCTGGGCTCAGACCTACCCCACTCATCAAGCCATGCTGTGGCAGTGACCCACATACGGAATAGAGGAAAGATTGGCACAGGTGTTAGCTCAGGGCCAATCTTCCTCACCAAAAAACAACAACAACAACAGCAAAAAGTGATCTATTATGTAGGCAAATTTAAAAAATAGTTTGGAAGGCTAGGATTTCCAGGATAGAGTGGAGAATGTAGGAAAGGAAATTATATTACAAATATATGACACAACTGCAATGAAGGACTGGGATAAAATAATGTGGACCTAGTAATTTTGGAAATGAGTGGAACCAGTAAGACTAAGGGCATAAGAATGGTACATAAACTCTGTACTTTAGTGGATAAAGTTATTTTCCACAGACGTATGGGTTATTTATGATGTTACTATATATATATATATATATGTTTATATATAATACACTAGTATATATATCTCTGTCTCTCCTAGAACTGAGCAATTAGGTATGTGGATGACAGATGGGGGGAGCCAGGTTTCTCCTTGTTGGAGTGGGAGTTTACAAAGAAGCAAGGGAAGGAAATTAGAATAATCTCTGTGATAATGGATTAGAATTGGAGATACCAGTATGAACTCGTGTTTAACATAAGATGGATACAGATGGTTATATATAGAAATAGTTATAAATGTGTGTATATACATGGGTTACTATTTGTCCGTGTAATTCCTTGGCTTTTGGCTAAGAGGGCCTGGAAGCAGCAACACCTCAGCAGCGAGTACACCAACTCCCAGATATTGGTTTCTAATACTATTCTCCAGTAGAAGGAACCAGGCTCTTTGAGAAATGGCTCATTCTAGGACTGACTGGGGCAGGAGATATATACAATGAGCCTGGAGCACCTTCGTGAGAGGAAGTAAGGAAGCGCTTAGAAAACACCACCACCACAATGATGGGAGTATGTCATAATGACACAAGAGCCAACTGAAAGAGCCCCCAATGGCCAAAGATGGACCAATTTGAGCAACGAAATAAAGTAGTATTTGATTATAGTCTAGACTATAAAATAAATATTTATGAGTCCGTATTGAAGTAAGTGATTAAATAAATGAGAAGAACAGAAGAATAGAAAAGTCTACCTTGCAGAAGAATTCCAAATAATTTATGTAGATACTTTTAAGCCTGGGCAGTGCATTGTGACTTACTTTCTAGTAGTACCTATACAAAGGAGGGAGGAAGAAGTAACTTAATCCTGAAGAAATATGGCAAACACTGCCTTAGCCAGGTGATCAAGGTTAACATCAGCCTTATAAGCCATGTTGATAGAATGTTTACTTGATATGATGTGATAAGAAGGCTCTGTGGCTTCCCTTCCCCAAGCTATAACTCCAGAATAATCATAAGAAAAGTATTAGGCAAATTCAAATCAAGTGACAGTCTACAAAATACCTGACCAGAATCCCTCAAAACTGCCAAGATCATCAAAAACATGGAAAGTCTATGAAACTGTCACAGCCAAGAGGAGATAAGAAGATTAAATGTAATGTGGTGTTCTGGGTGGGATCCTGGATCACAGAAAGAACATTAGGTGAAAACTAAGGAAATCTGATTGATGTCTGGACTTTGTACACTGAGTAAAGCAGCTTTCTCTCCTTAATGTGGAGGGCCTCATACAATGAGTCGAAAACCTGAATAGAACGGAGAGGCTGAGTAAGACGGATCTTCTCCTGTTTGGGCTAGGACACTGGTCTTTTCCATCCTTTGGGCTCAGACTGACACTCTGCTCTTCTTAGGTCTGGCCTGCTGGCTTTGGGAGTGCGATTTATCCCATTGGCTCTCCTGATTCTCAGGGCTTCAGACTCGGAGTGAACCTACAGTCTGCTCTCCTGGGTCTCCAGCTTGCCGACTGCAGATCTCGGGACTTCTTAGCCTCCATGATTGCGTGAGTCAATTCCTGACAATAAATCTCTATTTTCTCTGGAGAATCCTGATTAATACAATAATCATATATCCGTATTGGTTCATTAATGGTGATAAATGTATCATAATAATGTAAGATACAGTAATTGAGAATCTAGGTGTGGGGTATATATGAAGTCTCTACTATCTTTGCAATGATTTCTATAAATCTAAAACTATTATAAAATAAACATTTTATTAAAAAAATTGATATTAAGTTTTGAGCTTAAGAAAATAAATGCTTGTGACATTCCTAGAATTTGAGGAGTTGGCGTTTTTTTAAATTAGAGTATATAGAATGTATATTTCTCTGTATTTCAAATGTTTTAAGTATATACACAACATGTATTTCATATTTGCTTCATTTTTGAAAAATCTTAAAATTATAATCAGTGTTCTTATTAGAGTAGTTAACTCATCTCAAGCAATGTACCACATAAATTTTTTTGTCTGCATATTGATATTTATAATTTTATGTTTTAATATTCAAGTTTATCTAATGAGTAATTTAAAAGTCTTCCTCAGATTATTTTGAAGTAATTAGGATACCAAACATAAATAAATAATATTGATTAAGGAAGGGAAATTGGATTCAAGTGTCAATTTTTATGTATCTGAATGCCGTTTGAAGTTAATCCTCCCTATTGACAGCAGTTTTACTGCTATGATATTCTTAGTATAAGATAAGGCGAGAAAATATTTAAAGGCATGTAAGTTGGTTTATGGACTGAGACTGGTTGGATTAAGAATATTCTTTTTGTTTTTGTGTTACTTTGGGCAACTTATTACGAACAATATTATTTAAAAACTCATCTGTAACTATTTACGCTAGGCTTGTGTACATCAGCAATTTAAGCACTTAAAGTAGATTTAAAAGACTCTAACTCTGTTCATCCTGCTTAATTGAGTGGATGTGATTATATCACATCCTGTGAGATAGACCTGTGAGGTAATGAAGGAAACAATTTGAAGTACTGTGACTCCAGATCCTAGACTCATGATGGCACTGACAATCCATGCTCCACAAGAGTCCCCGGATTGAGTGTGGGTCCTACTTGGTCGAGGTCCTCTCAACAGCAGTTAGTAAACTGTATCTAAATCTTTGGTTCGTCTGCTCCACTCAGTGGTGGCTTCAATACACATGGTCAAGCTCATGCTTCTTTCCATCAGCTCTAAGGGCCAGTGAGTCATTGCTCTTTCATTACTCCTGCAACAAAGTTAGGAAAACAAATAGGTCTCCTTTCCTGCAGTCGATATACAACCAATTTGGGATAAGTAGCGAAGGGACAGGGTCTAAAGACATTAAGCTCGCACAACCTCACTTTGAGCTCTACGTCAGTAGGCCATGACAAAAACTATTCGTTGTTCTGGGAACTTCATGGTCTCCCACCTCAGGATAGATTCCCTGTCACTTTGGGATATTCTCCAGAGAATGTTGGCATTGTCGAAGGGGATTCCCACCTTTTCTCCAGTGCTCTATGCCTAGAAAAGTGTCACAATTTAGACTTTTTACCTTGTGCGCTTTTTTGATATTTCTGATTCTAAGGTGAGCAGGTACATTATGATTTCTTCCTCCCACTTATAACTTCCCACCAGGAATCAACAAAGAATATGAATAAAACAACCAAATCATTCATATTTTCCATTGTTCTTTGGTATAGGCATCAAAAAGCTTTCTTTAGTCTCTCTTATTTAAAGATGTTATAACAACAAGAAGGAAGTAGACTGGATACATTAATCACTGATCGAAAGAGAGATGCTCTGAAGAGAGGATGTACAAATATGGGACTTTGTGTGAAAGAAAAATAAGCTTTTATTGGGGAAAATTTTTCTATGATAGTTCCACATGTCTTGTGACAGTTTTTGCTCTGTTCTGTCTTTTCACGGATGTTTGTATAGCAAACAGCCTTGGAAGACGGCAGTAGTCTCTCCCCATGGGCAGAGGGCAGATTTGTTTACTGACCAACACAGTAAAGATAATAACTGCCTCTGCAGGGAGGGTTAGTTGGGGTTAGTGGTCTTCTTTGAAAGATGAGCGCTTTCCTAAACTGAGGGTTCCTCAGCTGTGACATGAACCCATTGCATCCACAGCATGCACGTGTGCCCTTGTGGGCAAAGAGAACCCATGTGAACCTGAAGCTCATGTGCCTGCTGTGCTGTGAGCACTAATGTCCTTTGTTTCTGACACAGAAATAATTGTCCTTGTATGTACCTGTGACCTCCTAACTGGTTAGTTTGAAAATAGGGTAAAATCTCAGACGCTTGACAGTTGTTGACAATGTTTATGGGTTAAGCTACTGATATTTCAGGCTTTGCTTATTTCTTCAACCTGTCAAGCCTGTCTATCACTCACAGAGATCTTAACTCTGAAGTTGAACTCATTTTTGTTTCCCCAAACCATCCTCTCTTCAGATGTTTCCTATTCCAGTACATATTACTATGGATTACCCAGAGCAGAAACTTGAGAGTGACCAGCCTCCACTTCAATCAATTATGGTCTTATTCTTGCCACTGCATCCCCAAACCAGCTCACTTTTACTCTTCACTTATAGTATTATTTTCCTCTCATCTATTCCTGAACCACAAAAAAATTTCAAAACGGAGATCTAATTATGTCAAGTCCTAATTTAAAACCTCTTACTGGTTTCCTAGTGACCTTAGGTAAAATCAAAATACTTCAATTTGGCTTCCAGTATTGCTGTTTCTACACTTGACCTTTATGTCCAGCCCCACCTCTTGTTCCTCTCTTTCATGAACTCTATGCTCCAGTGCAACTTCTTTGACTCTCGTGTGTTTTATTTTACCCCAAATCACCTGGCCCTGCTGTTCCCTTGGTCTGTAACATTTCGTTTTTTATTCTTCATCTGCTTAAAAAGGATGCAAACAACACAGAAATTGAAGAATCCTCCTTTCTCACCAGGGAATACAAATAGATAATGTCAATACAGCCTAATTAGCAGTAACGTTTCTAGAATTAATGCATTCTGAAATTTGCTTCACAAATTCATAGAAATTCATTTCCTCAAAACAAGCATCAATTTATAATATTTAGAAACCAAAAAAAAATCACACTATACTAAGCTGATGCGATAAGCATTTCTGTTCATGTATAAGTTTGTGTATTTTATGAATTCCTAGCGGTGAGGGTACAATTAATTTTGAAAGATAAATAAAATTATGATTTGTTAATATCTCTTCAATCATAGGCAATGCTAAATTAACATATAACTAATTATGATTGGCTCTATTAAACTTAAGGCATTATTTCTAAAATTAATTATAGGTATACTTCGACACATTTTAAATCAGGACTGGGGGCCAAGTTCTTACATATATTATCTTGTTGAATCCTGATAATATTGACATGGGTGGATGCTATTATTAACTCATTTTACAGATGAAATAACTGAGGTTTAGAGAGGTTAACTTGCCTGTGTCTTTTAGCCAGATGACATAAACAGAGTATAAACCTTGGTCTCAAAATCCCAGAGTAAGCCTCTTTACTAGACAGGTTCAACTGCATGCTATTAGCAAAGTGAAAATGGAAATATACAGTGCCCTCTTTGAAACAGTGGCAAATGTAATGAGTGAAACCGGGCTGCTTGTTTATCTGGAATTCTAATAACACTGTTATCTTGGCCACTTGGCTTCCACACATGTGAAGGTATCTACAGGTGAATATGGATATCTGATTAAAAGAAAAATCCTTCTATAGTGAATTGTTTCACTAATATTACTAAGCAGGAAAACTGAACTAGAGTATGGGTTTCACATGGTGTTTCATCTAAATCTCTTCAGTTCCAAATCCTCAGTTCCTCAGGCTGTGGGGCTGTTCCATCACCACACTGCACTTTGCCCTGTGGTGAGTTCTGCCTGGACTATCCCGAAAACTCTGTAAGACTAAAATCTTAGGTGATAACACCTATCTGAAAACATATGTTCACTTTGGAGTCAAGACCAAATTATGCAAAGAAATACTTTGAGTGGAAATATAATTATTTAGAGAATATTCATCTGTTAAGCATCAGGCTTTGTGATGTTATTGAAATTACTAATCCTGGAGGATGAAGATACTGTCTTGTTGCTAAAAATATTGCAACTAGATAATTAGGATTAATTCTTTACTTTGCAAAACTCATAAGGAGACTTTCAACTGCAAAGCTACTATGACTTGCAAAATTCTTACAAGTATTTTCAAAGAGAAAATTAATTCATATTATGTTACATATGCAGCTTGCTGACATATGTTCTGAGAAATCATTAAAACAATAATACATATGATTAAATTTATATTAAAGACTATTATAAAAATTGCAATTTACAGAATTCATATTTATTATAGAAAGGTATATGTTGAGTGATTACTACAAGAGGCAATAAAGAGTAGAGATTTGAAATAAAAACTCTAAAATTAGACCACGTAGTCCACCTAGGCAATACTACTTCCTTGCTGTGTGATTTGACAAGCTACTTAATCTCGTTATGCTTTGGCTTTCTCATATATAAAAGGTAGATGATCATAATACCTATTCCATAGATTTTTGTGAGAATCAGTGAGCTAGTACATGTAAAGAGTTACAGAAATACTTGTAATGTAGTTAGATATTTTCATGTGCCAGATACTGTGCTGAAGATACATATATACAGTAGCTCACTCACTTTACTTAACGTACTTAAACTGTTATGTGAGATATACTGTTATTCTCATTACATAGTGTGAGGAAACCAAGGTGTAGTGAGGTTCATGGACACATTACTTTCTATTCTCCATTATAATCAGAACTTTATGAACTAAGATTTAAACAAAACACAACAAAATTGCCCTGAATCTTTCTAAATGGCTTAGCATTGATTCTTGATTCTTGATAATAATAATAATAATTATTGCCTGCCTTATTAATTCAGTTTTGTGTGGTTTGCTTTTTCTCTTTCTTTTTCTTCCTTTCTCTCCTTTCTCATTTTCTTTGGAGTCACATGGCACTACTGATGTTGACCAAACCTCTGTCTTCATACCCCATGGGATTTCTAAACCCATCTTTGCTACTGTAAATTTATTTTGAACTCATATGCAAAACATTACCTTTATCCCTGTTAAACTTTTTCATGTTCTAAATACTTTATTACTAATTACTAAATACTAATACTTTGTTACTTAGCTTGTCAAAAATATCTTATAGTTTTGCTCTCCAGAGTATTTGTTATCTATTTCTCATAGCTTCTAGCCCTCCACACATTTTCCTATTGCTAGAAGCTGGTCAACACTAGCTTCCTAGGTGGTAATTAACATCTAGCCATATACATACAGCCACTGGGCACCTACTTGAAACCACCAGGAAGTCCTTTAAGTCTGAGTCTACCTTCTTCAGAGCTCACTTTTAAATATAATTTCCTTTGTGAAAAAGTCCGTAAAGTTTTAATTTAAGTCCGATTCTCCTGACCCTTACTTTTCTGTGATAACACAACAAACACAGCAAAAGTATATGTATGTAGGATTATTTTTAAATTTTTCTCTCTTTCAGTAGAATATAAACTCCATGAAAGGAGGGACAATTACTATTTCAATTACCAATGTGTTCTTAAATTTTAGTAGAGAGCTTGAAGTGAATTAAAAATTAAATAAATATTAAATTAACCAGTGGAGTCCATAGATAGATATGAACACAAAGCTATGCTTTAAGGGATATATCTGGATATGTATATATGTATGCGAATGTATATGTATACATATATACTCATATACATATGTGAGCATGTATACATGTATGCATATGTACGTGTGTGTGTATAAAAGTTCTTTTTCCATGAATTTGTAAGTGCTAATAGTTGTTCAGTTAAAAAAGACATTCTCTCAACTCTATTCAAAAATTCTTCTACATCTACAGCTTTAGCTTTATGGATGTGGAACTGGAAAGGTCGTTTCTGAGGAATCCACCCTTGTTGTTTCAGTAAGTCTCTCAGTATGTAAAGACCTGAGTTCCAGTGTTGATCCTGAGTGCCTCCAATTAGCCCAGCACGTTCCCTGTAGAAAATGCTATCAAGGTGAATCACTAGGAATAAATAGTAAACCATTTCTGCCTCACTGCAGTAGCTTTGCGCTGAAGCCTTCCGTAGCTTCCCTTGATGCTAGGTCCAATGCCAGGTGGAAGGAATTCCAAGATTATCCTCATGCCTTTGTCACACTTTCTGTTGGATACTTTTTCTTTAATGAAAGAATCTATATATATGAAACATTTCTTTTTTGAGAGTTTATATCTGTGAATTTTTGAGCCACTATTTATGGTTGTGTTCTTTCTCTGTTAGATTTCTTCTTCCTGGATTTAATCTATGAAAATATAAGCAGAAGACATTCATAAATACTATGAAAGTCACCAAATTCATTTTCACACATAAAATTCTCTATTTTATCAGGGAGTTCATTCTTCCTTGACATAAATTTCCCATTGTGATAATCTCTTGGTTCCACCAAGCCAAGTAAATCTAGCTCTTTTTCCTTCTCAGCTGTATCTCACCCTTCTAGTCTCTTATTTTTTTTTAAGCATGGCCGGAAGGGGGAAGATATTTTTTATTTTAAAGAAATATTTTTATCTTGTATTTGAAATGCTCTTATTGGTGAATGTGTTGTTTGTGTGGGTGTGTACAATCTTTGAAATCACATGTGTGACTTCATCTAGAACAGAAGTCTGAAAGTTTCTCTTAAAGGGTTAGATAGTAATTATTTTATACTTGTGGGACATAATATCTCTCTTGTAACTACTCAATTCTGCCCTTCTGGGTGTGACAAAACCCATAAATGAGGCATAAACAAATATACATGAATATATTCCAATAAGACTTTACTGGTAGCCTGTGGGCTATAGTTTGCCAATCCATGTTCTAGACTACTGAGAAAAATTAATATTTTCTATTTTTGCTTGATTTTTCATGGTTTCTAACTTTTGACAACAAATATATTCATATAGTGTCCAGAAATCATATCTCAAAAAATTTTAAAGATTTATTTAGTAAAAATTTTAAATATTTATTTACTAAAGAAAACGCAAATATATGTGTGTACTTATATCTACATTAAATGTACTTATCAGTTTTTGCTATATGCATACATCTCTCCTGTAATTATTAGATTAAATTACATTGAAGAGTGTATACTATTATTTTGGTGCCCTACATCATATATACATTTACTTTCAGGGTTTAGAAACACTTTAAGGAAGCAAAAACTTGAAATGTTTACTTTCTTAATAGTTTGTAGAGATCCACATTTGATTTCCGGGAAATGTTATCTTCATATCTGCACATTGTTTATTAGTGTGAAGACAAATTTACTTCTTTGATTTCTGTTATGTACTGTCTTAGTCCATTTGGGCTTCTATAACAAAATACTACAGATTGTGTAGTTTATAAACAGCTTAAGTTTATTTCTCATAGTTCTGGAGGCTGGGAAATCTGAGATCAAGGCACCAGCATGGTTGCGTTTTGGTGAGGGCCCTCTTCCTGATTTAGAGCTGATGAATTTTCACTGTGTCCTCATGTGGTAGAAAGAGCTAGAGTTCTCTCTGGAGCCTCTTTTATAAGGCACCAATCCCATTCATTAGGGCTCCACCTTATTGACTTAAGCACCTCCCAAAACTTCCACCCACCAAGCCCACCACCTTGGGCATTAAGATTTTAACATATGAATTTTGGAAGGGCACAAACATTCAGACAATAATATGTACCTTCTTGAAATATGGTAATTTGATGGAACCATCAATCCCTATGCAATGTGCTTTACCTAGTTTGATCAAAGGCATGGGAAAAAAAAGAAATGAAGGAAGAAATAAAAAAAAACTATTATGGTCATGTAGCATTGCAATGACACCCTTGACTAAAGTTTCCAAAGCATCAGCTTTTTAGTCAGATAAATAAATTTCCTTGACAGTCAGAATATTAAAGACAGCTGGTTGACAGAAATAAATAGGCACAATAAAACTGCCCTGCATCTTTAGTAAATTAATACTATTAAAGTTGAAAAATAATCCAATGTGTTGTTGGTCTTTATGTATGTCCGTACACGTTTCTATGTGTGATATTTGTTTCTGTATATGGTTACATACGTTTATATCGTGCCATTAGCTAATGACACTTTATATATCCCAGAAGCAGAAATAACACCATTTGTACATGGATCCATCCATATCTAACTGTCCAATGAAAACTGATCAAATTCAGGAAAGCAACTTTTATTGGTTTAATATGTTTTAGTAAAAGAACGATTTCAGTTTATTATCTAATATGGTATGACTCTCAGTGCCTTCTAACAGAGGTGGGTAAGTAAATTTATCCCCTGTTTACACTTCAGGATATTGAGGTCATAGTGGTTATTCGTCCTGCGCATGTTTACACAATATGTAAATAGAATGGTTGGGTTTGGAGACCATGCATTATGATTCCTGGTCTATACTCCCTGTCTATAGAAATCTGCTCTCTCTTATACAGTCATTTATAATCATCAAGTTGTGACTCAAATACCTGGATTTGTTAGATACTCCTCAAATTATTTTGCTTTGCCATGCCACAAATGAGATTTATTTTAGAATCACTTTTGATCTATATTATATTCCTATGGAACAGTCAGGACAGGTACTATTACCCAATTTTTTTTTCTGTTAAAGCTGAAGGACCAAATAGGGTACATGAGTTTCCTAATATTATGCCCTTGTTTCCAGTAGTGGAACTAGAGTTTGAGTCAGATATCTTCATTGCTAGTGTCTTAGTTATGCCACCAAATTATAGCCATTTGCTAATGCCAATATCAAAAATTACAGTGACTACACAAATATTATAATTTAAGATTGGTTTTCTGGGATAGAAAAAGGAAGATTTAGTCAGGTAACAAGAATTATAGTAATGATAATACTCATATAGCGCTTAATATATGCCAGGCAGTCTTCAAAGTGCTTTACCTGTTAACTCACTTAACACTTCCTAGAGTTAAAGAAATAAGGCACAGCAACTTTCCTAAAGACGAAAGCTACTAAGTGAATAGAGCAAGGATTCATGTAGGCAATCTTACTACAGAGGCTGTGCACTTAACCAGATCACTTTTCCACCTCTTTTACTAAACGAAGCTGCATGTTAAGACAAAGTCAACATTGATGAGCAGTCAGTGGCACATATACTTATCATGAAGTCAAACAGGTGATGAGTTTAAGTTAAACAAGCCATCAAGAAACAGGTGCACTAACATTTACAAAATGATGAAATCAGAAACAGTAAAAACGTAGATGTGGACAGTAATTTATGTATTAGTCATTATTTCAGAATTGTTTCACACATATTATTTCATTAGTCATGATGATGTCTCTAAGAGGGCAGCAGCTGAAGACTGTCAGTGTATGATGTTTTTGTTTTTGTTGCTGGTGGTTATATTTACAATTTTAAAAACTATATTTAAACCCTAATTCTTTATCCATCTGCTTCAGATATCGTCGTTTGACCTGTTACCTTTCCGAGACGGTATTAGTGTCCATACATTCCCCTCCAGACCTCTCTTTATATCTCCAGCTAGGTCTTCTGGACGTTGTCTGCTTGGTTCTGAATACTTGAAATCTAGTAAATAGATTTTATAATTTTATTCTTTTATAACTGTTATTCACTGAAGAACCAAATATTATAATTGCAACTATGGAGAAAAAAGCAATTGAAAGAAAATATTTCAAACATCAAGGTCAAATGAATTTTAATCTCTCAACATTCCATTCAACTTATCAAAATCATGCTACCAAAGACCATGTTTTTCTTAAGAAAAATATTTCCTCTGAATTTTTAATGGACTCTTTCTTTTTTTCTTGTGAAAGAGATGTCAGATGACTGACTTCTGTTGCCTGTCATTTAATCATACAATTGTTAAATACCCTAACTTAGCTAGATTGTTTTCTAGGCATGTTTGTGCCTATTATGATAAAACATTATTTTACTACACATATCTAATGAATCTGCACTTTTGAAGATCCCTTGTTTTTCTTTCTTGTATTTCTAGATTTTTCATTATACTAAATGGAATTCTCAACTATTTTTATAAATAATAATGTTAAAAAACATAAGTTTTTTGGGTCCAAATATATCTAAAAATGTCTTTATTTTTCTCTTACTTTTGACTGATAGTTTTGTTAAGTGGTAGAATTTTTTCAGTTGAAAATTATTTTCCCTCACATTTTTTATTTATTTATTTTTTTTGAGAAAGATTAGCCCTGAGCTAACATCTGTGCCCATCTTCCTCTATTTTATATGTGGGACACTTGCCACAGCATGACTTGATAGGCAATACGTAGGTCCGTGCCTGGGATCAGAACTGGCACATCCCAGGCCACCAAGGTGGAGCACGTGAATTTAACTGCTACACCACTGGGCCAGCCCCTCCTTCAGATTTTTCACAATTCCATTTCTGTTTTTAACATTTGGGCTTGCTGCTGAGAAGGCTAAAGATTTTGTATCATCTCATATTTTCTTACTTTTCTGAAGTTTTATGAGTTATATATGGGTATTTTTTAGTACTGTTAGGTCCATATTAGTCCCTTTCGATCTGAAGATTTGTGTCTTTCTTCAGTTCAAATGCTTTTTTCTTTAACAATTTATGTATCTACATGTTCTCTGTTCTCTTTTTCTGGAAGTCTTAAAAAACAGATATTAAATATAAAAATATGCATGGTTTCTTTATTGTCTCCTTAGAGTTGAATGAGAGTTTTGACTATTTTGGTGTGTTGTATTAACTGGCAACGTTAACTTTAGGGTGCAGAGAGAAAGAGCAGGCAGGTAGAACGGATCACTTTAAGAAATACGTAGAGAAGCTGGTAGCTACACTGAAGCACGAGGTCCCACATGCAGTGTATTGATTTCCTAGGGCTGCCATAACCAATCACTACAAACCTGATGGCTCAAAACTGCAGACATTTATTCTCTTACAGTTCTGGAGGTCAGAATCAAGGTGTCAGCAGGGCCACGCTTCCTCCCAAGTCTCTAGAGACAAATCCTTCCTTGCTTCTTCCAGCTTCCGGTGGCTCCAGGCATTACTTGACTTGAGGCAGCATGATTCTAATCTCTGCCTCCAGCTTCACATGGCCTTCTCCCCTGTGTCTATGTCACAAATCCCCCTCTTCTTTTTCTTATAAGAATACTGGTCATTGGATTTAGGACCCAACTGAAATCCAGGATGATCTCATCTTGAGATCTTTAATTAATTACATCTGCAAAGACTCTATTACCAAATAAGGTCACTTTCACAGGTACTGGGAGTTAGGACTTGGATATATCTTTTTGGAATACAAAATTCAACTCACTATGTCTGACATCCTGTCCCTTTGCACGCAGGTCTCAGATTCTTCAGAATAGTCCTCCAGTTTTAGCCTGAGTAAAAATAATGCTCTATACTCCCCAACATGCGGGCCGTAAGACTGGAGCCCCTCAGAGATTCTGTTCTAAATATATGTTCATGCTCAACTAAAGTCTTATTTTATCTAAGCCTTAGCTGTGGATATTTCTATTCTAGTTTCTTCATAAATATATCTGTACTGGTTTCTCTCTCCGTAGGGTTTATTAATGTATCTGATCCAGGTGTTCTGCTTCTGGCAGTGCTGGAATTGCTTGCTTCAAATTAACCATACTACTGAGAACAACTAGAAAAGTTGGACAAAAAAAATTATGTTTGAAGGCATCAAGGTGATCCCAAAGTGTTGAGGATCCACAGTGCCAAGACAGAGGAATAGGGGAAGACCAGAGAGATAAAACCCGCAAGAATGTTGATTTTCTTCTCAAAACATTTGCTGATTCCACAGATACCCTCTGAGAGGCTGAAAGACTAAGAAGGATTCACAGGTCTCACAGGGTTCCGAGGGTGAGAATTGCAGATTGAGGTTCATTGAGGAAGAGAGACCCTGCTAAACAGCCCCAGGAATTTGATGGGGACTCCAAATGACTACAAATTATTAGGAGTCAGAGTGCATGAAGCTCAGTGCAAGCCATCTGCCCATGATTAGATCAAGGCGATTTGGGTTTGCTAGTGCCCCTAGCCTAGCTGAATTTCAGAAGCAGAAGTGATCACCAAATAGAACTTTAGATAATCTCTATAATTTTAAAATAAAATATCTAGTACTCACTCAAAGGTAATCCATCATACAGTACATAAGATTTAAGTGAGAGCAAAAGGAAAATCAGAAAATTTAATCAGAAGCACAAGAAATTTAAAAAATCGTGTTATCAAACATTTGAAATCATCTGAGGTTAATGTGCAAAATGATTACAAACAACAAGATTTTAAAATTTGGCATAGAACTGGGAGCTCTAATGAAGATTCAAATAGAAATTTTAGCTTAAAAAATACGACAAAAAATAAATGAAAAAACTCCTTGGGTGAGGTTGGCAGCAGAACAGACACAGATAAAAAAAGAACTGGAGAAGTACACATTGTCAGAAGAAAACATTCGAACTTCAGCCTTGTATATTCTTGAGGAAGGCTCTGAGACAGACTTCAGTGTTCAAGACGTTTGTTTGGGAGTTCTCATGAGATCAAGACCTTTGGGAAGGAGGGCAAGGAAACACAACAGGGCAAAGTAGGAAATTGGTTTTGGATTCAGGCTCAACAACTTTAGCTCACCCCATGATGGTGTCTAAAACAGTTCGTCACTGCTGTCTCATGTTAGACCATAACGTCCAGGACTTCCTATCTCTACGCTGATTAGTCACTGGATGTGGATGTTCTCTCACTCTCCCCCCTGCCCCCACCAAATGGTGTGATCTTAGCTGAGGTGGGTCTCTGTGACTGAGGCAATTCCTCGGGGCACCAACAGCTGAGAGGGCCCAGCAACAGTTAGTTGTTATGTTTGATTAATCAGTAAATGCTTTTTAAAGAGATTTAAATAATAAGAAAAATATCTTACATATATTTACCCACATAATTGCCATTTCTGGTACTCTTCATTTTTTGTGTAGATTCCTTTTGAAAATCTGGTGTCACTTTTCTTTGCATGATGGACTTCTTTTAATAGTTTACTGGTGAACACTTCTTTCAGCATTTGTATTTCTGAAAATTTCTTCCTATGGCTTTATTTTTTAAGGATATTTTTACTGGGAATATAATTCTAGATTGACTTTCTTATTTTTGTTTTTCCAGTACTTTGAAGAAGTTGTGCCTCTGCTTTCTGACTTGCATTCTTTCTAGTGTATGATCTTTATCTCTGTTCTTCAGTACCTAATGTGTCTTTTCTCTGACTCCTTTTAAGATTTCCTTTTTATCACTGCTTTTGTGAAATTTGAGTTTGATGTGCCTTGGTGTAGTTTTGTCGTGTTTCTTGTGCTTGGGCTTCTTTGGGCTTTTTGGGTTGCTGTATTTATTGCTTTCATCCAATTTTAAAAGCAGAAAATTTCAGCTATTATTTTTTTCAAATATTTTTTCTGTCCCACTTCTCTCTCCTTGCTTTTAAGTATTCCTGTTGCATGTATATAGGCTGCTTGTAGTTGTCCTACAGCACACTGTTGTTCTGTTCTTTTTCTTCCTCTTCTTCAATTTTTTTGTCTTTTATTTTTCTGTATCTCAGCTTGTGTAGTTTTTTAGCTATATTTTCAAGTTCACTAATCTTTTCTTCTGAAATACCTAATATGACATTAATTACATAATTTGTAGTTTTTATCTCAGATGCTATAGTTTCCATCTGTAAAAGTTTGGTTTAGATTTCTACAAAAATGTGTAACGTGTTTCCACTTAACGTCTTCAGTATTTCCTCTAGCATTTAAATATGTGGAATGCAAGTACAATTATTATTTTAGTGCCCTTATCTGTGAATTCAAACATCTGTATCAATTCTGGGTTGGTTTCAATTGACTGATTTTTCTCACCATTATTGGTTATGTTTTCTTTCTTCTTTGCATACTTGTTATTTTATTGATGCCATATATTGTCATTTCACAGTTTTAGAAGCTGGATACATATGTATGGTTTTAAATATTTATGAAATTTGTTCTAAGGTGCAGTTAAGCTACTTGGAAACTGTTGTTTTTTTGCTGAGGAAGATTAGCCCTGAGCTAACATCTGTTGCCAATCTTTCTCTTTTTTTGCTTCAGGAAGATTAGCCCTGAGCTGACATCTATGCCAGTCTTCCTCCACTTTATATGTGGGTCGCTGCCAGAGCCTGGCTGATGAGTGGTGTAGGTCCACACCCAGGATCCAAACCCATGAACTCAGGCTACCAAAGTGGAGCACACCAAACTTAAACACTATGCTATGGGGCCGGCCCCAGAAACCGTTTTATCCCTTCAACTCTTGCTTTTATTATTGTGGGGTGGTACCAGATTAGCATTTAAGCTAGAGCTAATTATTCCTCATTATTTGATCAAGTCCTTTATGAGTATGCTATCAAATGAGCCATAAATATGAGATTTTTTCCAATCTGGTTAGTGGGAACAGCCGTTATTCCTTTTCTTATGTGAGTTCCATGTATTGACATCACTAATCCTTTTGTGTGGTTCCTTCCAAAGTCTCTGGTCATTTTGTCATGTGTAGGTTATGGTCTCAGTGCTTGACTGAATACTCTAAAGGAGTCCACTGTGGATCTCCAGAATTCTTTCCTGTGCAGCACTCTGCTCTCCGTACTCTGCCCTGTCAGCTCTAGCCACCTTGGTCTTTCCAGAGTCTCACCTCTGATCCCTCAGTGTAGGGATTTCTTCAGATTCTACCCAAGTTCCTTTTTCCGTGTGCTGCTAACTTTCTCAATGCAGTAAGTTGGGGTAAGAATAGGGCTAATCTCATGATTTATTTTTTCTATCTTTCACTGTTATTACCTGATACGCAATTAATTAAAATCATTGTTTCATATCTTTGAGTTTGTTTACATAATGAGAATAAATATTGACTTTGTTAGTCTATCTTGGTTGGAAGTAAATATTATAACTTTAAGTACATAAGAATAGAAACAAAGATGGAAAAATTAATTATATAAAAATTAAATTCAAAAGTGTAAGAAAACTATAGCAAAGTAAATATCAAAGAAGAAGGAAAATTGCAAATGTATAGAAGAAACTGATAAAATGTTAACAAGTACAATAAACAAAGACTGGATAAACCAAAACAAAAATTGGCTTTTTGTACTATATAATAGAATTTATAATAAAATAATAAAATTCTTAATATTGACAATGAGAATGGGCCATCTCTACAGATCCTGAATATCAATAAAATTAATAAGAGAACACTATAAATGACTTCATTCAAAAAGTAATTGAAAATGTAGTGAATAGGATAATAGGATAAAACCATAGAAAAAGAAACTAATCAAAGTAGTCACAAACATGAAAAGGATATCTGAATTAAACTATGTCTATTAAAGATATTGAATCAGCAGTTAAAATTCTTCCTTCTAAGAAAACTCCAGGCACAGAACCTCATTTGTAAATTATACAAAAAATTTTAAGGAATAAATAATACCAATCTTTCACAAACTCTTCTAGATATTAAAATGAGAGGAAGCATCTCCTTAACTCTTATGTGATAGGAGCATAACCTTAATATAAGAAGTTGAGAAGGAAATTTCTATCCAATAGCTCTGCATAGTCTAAATAAATACAATAATGTATAAAAAGGATAATAACTTATAATCAAGTTGGGTTTATTCTGGAGATGCAAGGTTTATTTTTCATGAAAAAATTAGTAAATGCCTTTCACCATTTTAATAATACAAAAGAATAAATTCATATGATTATCTCTGTAAATGAAAAAAAGCATTTAAAAAAAGTAATACCAAATAGAACTTCCAGTCTTGACCATTATACATTTATCATATCCAAAACTAAACAACTATAAAAGCAAGACAAAATATGTTAAATATTTGTTTGCAGTCTTCAAAGAGCAGCGAAAGGAGGAAAACACTTATGTGAGCCCACATTTAATTAATTCATGTTTTTCTTTAAAGGCATTTCAAACTGCATTCTAGGTAAAGAAAACATTTGCAGAAAATGGTAGTTTTTCTGGGCAGAGGAAATGGAGATCAGAGTTAAAAGTTGCCAAAGCAGTTGGCATTTTGGGAGACAAGTCGCCATAGAGAGGTTCCCAATTATCTGTAAAAAAGTCCCCTAAGCATATGGAGGGATAAACTTCAAAGACTCCCTGGAAGGCTAGAAAGCTGAGCAGAGACTTCAGAGGCTGCACATTGCATGCTCCAGCAGTAAATGCAAAATTAAAACAGACAAGTAAAGCCTGTAGCCAAGCTTTGGCAATATCAAAGTATTCAATTGTCAGAAAAAAAAAAGCAACATTTTTTGGAGAGTGATAACATAATCTAGAGCCTCTGTATCTTATTATCTATGAAGACAATGAGGAAAATATGGGATGAATGGATGATTTAAAATAAGAATTCAAATGTATAAAAATAATCAAATGGATATTTTAGAATTAAAATATTCATTATGAATTTTAAGACCTCTATTGATGCATATAATAATGACTGATAAGAGTAGAAAATTAATTGAACTTGAAAATAGGTGAATGCAAAGTATGCACATTAAAAAATAGAAAAGCAAAAGTTGAATAACAAAAAAGAATAAGAAATATTTGTATCATATGCTGGAAACATCTCACACACATGTAATTTGGGCCCCAAGAGGAGAGGAGAGAGAATGGGCCAGAAGCAATATTTTTAGATAAATAAAAATAATAATGGCCAAGAATTTTTCCTGTGATGAAAGGTACCAACCCTCAGATCCAAGAATCTCAGTAAATCTCAAACAAGATAAATAGCAGGAAAACCAAAACTACATCATAGTCAAATTTCTGGAAATCAAAGGTAAAGAGAAAATCTTAAAAGCAGCAAAGATAAAAAGCATATTTATGAAGGAGCAAAATTAAGACTGGTAGATGATGTTACAAAGAAAGTATCAAGCTAGATGACAATGGAAAGAGATATTTACAAGTGTTTAAGGCAAGTAATGCCAACCTAGAATTCTGTAGCCAGCAAATATAGTCTTCAAAACAAGATATTTTCAGACAAAGAAAAAACTGGGAAAAATATATTTCCAGCAAACAAGCACTACAAAAAAAAAAAAGGAAAGGGATTTCTTCAGGCAGGAACAAAATTATGCAAGAAAGAATAAAATAATTAAAATTGTGGGAAGGAGTGAGGGACACCAAAAAGGGTAAATGCTTTTATAAATATGAATGAAAATTTATTTTTTAAAAGAACAATAATAATAGTATTTTATGGGATTTATAACATTGAGAAATATATGTGAAGACAGTGGCACAAGAGGTTGGAGGGGCTGATGGGACTCAAGAGTTGCAAGATTCTTGTGTTATTTCAAAAGTGGTAAAAGCATTACATGAAAGTAATGTTTAAATTAATCAAGGGTGAATGTTTTAATCTCTAGGCTAACTGATAAAATAATTATAAAAGAAGATACAGTTAAATAGTTGATACTGTAAAAACAAAAAGAAATCATTTAAAAAGTTGTTTAATCCAGAAAAAAATATGAAAGGAGGAATAAACGAAGAAGATAGCAATGCGGCAGACATAAAACCAATTATATTCATGATTATACAAAATGGAAATGGCATAAACACTTCATTTTACAGATTACAAACCTAAATTTTAAAAACTCCAACAGTATTCTCTAGTCTCTTGAAAATTTGGATATTAAAAAGGCACACTTCTAAATAACTTAGCAGTCAATGACAAAGTCACAGTGGCAGTTAGAAAATATATAAAGCCTGATAAAAATTTGAAAAGTCATATCTATGTTAGTCTGTTCAGGCTGCTATAACAAAAATCCGATAAACTGAGTGGCTTATACATAACATAAATTTATTTCTTATACTTCTGGAGGTTGAGAAGTCCAAGATTATGGTGTCAGCAGATTTGATGTGTGGTGAGGACGCTCTTCCTGCTTCACAGACGGCTGTCTTCTAACTGTAACCTCATATGGCAGAAAGGGCAAGAGATCTCTCTCGAGCCCTTTTTATACTGGCCATAATCTTATTCTTGAGGATTCCACTCTCATGACCTAATTATCTCCAAAAGGTGCCACCTGATAATAACATCATCTTGGGGGTTAGGATTTCAACATATGAATTTTGGGAGAACACAAACATTCATACCATAGCAACTGGAAATTTGTAGAATATAGCTAATAGTGCTTAGAGGGAAATTTGGAGCTTTAACTATATCAAAAAAAGAAAAAGAAAAGCTGAAATTTAATTATTTAAGCTTTCAACTCATGATGCTGAGAATAAAAGCAAATTAAATATAAACAATTTTATCCTTTTAGCTCCTGCATAGAATTTCATAGTGGGTGGTTTCCATATTTCACTAAAAATTTCAAGATAAACCTTCTATGATATTTAAAACTAGCTTCTTGTTTATGATGTTAGATTTGTGGTTTTTTTGGTTTTTCTTTTTTGGAGGAAGATTAGCCCCGAGCTAACATCTACCACCAATCCTCCTTGTTTTGCTGAGGAAGACTGGCCATGAGCTAACATCCGTGCCCATCTTCCTCTACTTTATATGTGGAACACCTGCCACACCATGGCTTGATAAGAGATATGTAGGTCTACACCCAGGATCCGAACTGCTGAACCCTGGGCCACCGAAGTGGAACGCATGAACTTAACCACTGTGCCACCAGCCTGGCCCCAGATATGTGGTTATTGTTTAGTTACAAATCTTTATATTTAATGATGAGTTTGCAAGATAGATTTGATGAAATACGAAGAGTATGAAATGATATATTTATTAACAAATAAAAGAATTGGGAGAAAGGCATATAATGACTGTAAAAAAGATGCTGCTTTAAAAGATAGTGAGTATAGAGAAACAATTATATATTTCTTTGTTTATTCAGCCTGCGTAACTATCTATGTTTATCTAAACCTGGAGAGCTGGTAAAAGCTACTATATGAACAGATAATTGTTATACATTTACAAAATATTTTCAATGTTTATATTTGGGCTATGTGATTACCAGTTTTCTTGATTTTTGCCTATAGTATTTTCAATATTTTTATAGTGAATATTATTATATAATAAGAAGTTTAAAATGAACAATAACATATTCCATTAGTTAAGTACATAATATTTTCATATGTTTGCTTAATCTCATAAGAAACATGAAAAGAAATATTGCTTATACCTCCTTTGACAGGTGAACAAAAGTTAGAATTTTCTGACAGTTATCATGAAAGCAGCTGCTAGACCATGGTAAGAAGTATTGCAAGCCCATAATCATAAAATTGTGAGATATGTCACTAAGATAGTGACATAGAAAGCTCCTGAATTTCCCTCCTCTCATTGATGCACCAAATAAACAACTATGTAGAGAGCACTTCACTCTGAGACAAATCCAGAAACTAGCTGAGTGATTCCTACACATCAGGTGATTGAGAAAATATCCACATTGAAATGAATAGGAAAGGCTAAGACACATTCTTGCCATAAACCCACCCCTGGCACTGTGCCATACAAATTGAGAGGGAATCCCCAACTCCTGGCTTCTCCCTAAGGATTGAAGGGTTTGCATTACATATCCAGTACTCCAACTTTTAAGGCTGCCACCCTAGGAACTGATTCTCAAATCACCTAACTCAGCGAGCTGAGGTGGTTTGGCATTTATGGATCTTCCAGGACCACGTGAAACAAAGAGGTAGTTCTGTTTGAGCACGTAAGCATACCCAGTAACTATGCCAACTGGCTCAACAGAGAATGAGTAAGCAAAAACACTCAGATCCTGGTTTCTTCCAGATAGGAGCTAGTCTGAATATTTAACATCTTGACTTTCCCAGCTGCTGCCTGAAAGTCAGCTTCCAATTAACCTGAATTGGGGAGCTGGAGAGGCAGGCAATTAGTTGTCATCCAGGAGCCTAAAAAGACATATGAGCATTTCCCATACCTTTGGCATACTGACAGATCTTGGCACACCCTCAACTACTAGGAGCCACTAAAAACAAAGACAGTAGTTTGGACAATCACAAAGGTTTGAGATGCAACCAAGAGCTCAGGCCAGGCTGATTGATGAGGTTCATCTCCTACATGAAACCAGTCTGTCAAGATGGGAAAGGTAGCTATTTTATCAAATGCTCAGAAACCAACACAGGTAGTCAAAGAAAATGAAGAACAAGGGAATATATTCCAATCAAAAGAACAATAGAGACCTCCAGAAATTAATCTTAATGAAATGGAGATAAGTGATTTACTTTATAGACAGTTCAAAATAATGGTCATAAAGATGCTCAACAAAGTCAGGAGAGCAGTACATGAACAAAGTGAGACTATCAATAAAGGAATAGAAAACAAAAAAGTACCAAACAAATAATGGAGCTGAAGAATACCATAATTAAACCGAAAAACTCAATTGAGGGGTTTAATAGCCCACTAGAGCAATCAGAAGAAAGGATCAGTGAACTCAAAGACAGGACAGTGGAATTCATCCAATCAGAAGAACAAAAAGAGAAAAAATTAAAATGAGTGAAGATAGCATAAATGACTTATGGGACACCATCTAATGGACCTATATATATATTCACTACAGAAGTCCTAGAAAGAGAAGAGAGAAAGGAACAGAAAGCGTATTCAAAGAAATAATGGCTGAAAAGTCCCCTAATCTGAGTAAAGAAACAGACATCCAGTTAGAGGAAGCCCCAAAAAGATCAAATCTTATAAATTCAAAGAGACTCACAGCAGGCTACATTAAATTGTCAAAAGTTAAAGACAAAGAAAGAATCTAAATAGTAATAAGCCAAAAGCAATTTATTGTGTACAAGGGAACACCCATAAGATTATCAGTGGCTTTTTAGCAGAAACCTTGCATGCCAAAAGGGAGTGGGATGATGTATTTAAAGTGTTGAAAGAAAAACAAAATCTTCCAACCAAGGATACTCTACCTAACAAAGTTGTCCTGCAGAATTGAAGGAGAGATAAAGAGTTTCCCAGACAAACAAAAGCTGAAGGAGTTCATCACCACTACACTGGCCTTGCAAGAAATGTTAGAGGGAGTTCTTAAGCTGAAATGAAAGGACAATAATTAGTAATGTGAAAACATATTAAAGGATAAAACCCACTGCTAAAGGTAAATATTTATATAAATTAACAATACTTTAATATTGTAATGGTAGTAGGTGAATCACTTATAATTCTATATGAAGGTTGAAAGACAAAAGTATTGAAGTAACTATAACTACAGTAATTTCTTAATGCATAGACAATATAAAAACATGTTAATTGGGAATTCAAAAACATAAAATGTGAAGGAGGAGTATAAAGATTTAGAGCTTTTGTACTAATTGGAAGTTAAGTTATTAGCTTAAAATAGACTGTTATAAGAGGATTTATGTAAGCCGCATGATAACCACAGAATAAAATGATATAGTAAATACACAAAAGATAAAATGAATCTATCATGCCACTGTAGAAAATCATCAGATCACAGAGGAAAAGAACAAAAGAGGAAGAAAGGAACAAAGGCTACAAAAAAGCCAGAACACAATTAATAAAATGGCAATAGTAAGTCCATACCTGTCAGTATTCACTTTAAATGTAAACAGACTAAATCTCTAATCTAAAGACATAGCGTGGGTAAATGGATAAAGAAACAATACTTAATTATATGCTGCCCACAAGAAACTCAAGTCAGCTTTAAGGTTACTCATAGACTGAGAGTGAAATGATGGTAGAAAATATTCCATACGAATGGAAACCAAAAGTATGCAACGATAACTATACTTATATTGGACAAAATAGACATTAAGCCAAAAACTGTAACAAGAGACAAAGTCATTATATAATGAGAAAAGAGTTAATTCATCTTGAGAGAATTACAATAATTTAATTTTATTTATATGTATGTAACATGTATATATAATAAATATATATATAATTGGAGTGTAATTGTAAATATTAATGCACCTAACATTGGAGATATAAATAAATAAAAGCAAATATTAAAAAATCTGAAGGAAGAAATAGACAGCAATACCATAATAGTAGGGGACTTCAAGACCCCACATTCAACAATGTATAGATCATCCAGGCAAAAAATCAAAGGAAACATGGGAATTAAACTACACGTTAGACCAGATGGACTTAACAGACATATACAGATCGTTCCACTCAACAGCAGCACAATACACATTGTTCTCAAGAACACATGGACCAATTCTAGGATAAATCATATGTTAGACCACAAAGCAAGTCTTAATAGATTTAAAAATATTGAAATCATATCAAGCATATTTTTAGACTACAATAGTATGAAATTAGAAATCAATTACAAGAGAAAAACAAAAATTCACAAATATGTGGAGATTAAACAACATGCTCCTCAACCACCAAGGGTCAAAGAAAAAAGGGGAAAAAAAATATGTCTAGAGAGAAATGAAAATGCAAACACAATATACCAAAAGTTATGGGATGCAGGACAAGCAGTTCTAAGACTGAAATTTATAGTGATTAATGACTACATTAAGAATAAAGAAAGATCTGAAATAAACAGCCTAACATTACACCTTAAGGAATTAGAAAAAGAAGAAAAAACTAAGCTCATACTTAGTAGAGAAAGGAAATAACAAAGAACAGAACAGAAATAAATGAAATCAAAACTAGATAGACAATAGGAAAGATTAATGAAGTGAAGAGAGGTTTTTTTCAAGAGATAAATTTGACAGACATTTTTAGCTAGACCATCTAAGAAAAAAAAGAGAGAAGAGTCAAATAAATAAAAGCATAAATGAAAGAGGAGACATTTCGACTGATATCACAGAAATACTACGGTTCTTAAGAGACTGCCATGAACAATACAACAATGAATTGGACAACCTAGAAGAAATGGATAAATTCCTGGAAACATACAACCTACCAAGACTGAATCATGAAATAGGAAATCTGAACAGAACCATTACTAGTATGGAGATTGAGTCAGCAATCAAAAAATCTCCCAATAAAGAAAAATCTAGGACCAGATGACTTCACTCGTAAATTCTACCAGACATTTAAAGAAGAATTAGAACCGATCCTTCTCAAACTCTTCAAAAAAAACTTGAGAAGGAAACAGTCCCAAACTCATTTTATGAGACCACCACTGCTCTTATACCAAAGCCATACAAGGACACTACAAGAAAAGATAATTACAGGCCAATATCCCAAATGAACATAGATGCAAAAATTCTCAATAAAATATTAACACACCAAATTCAATATTTACAGGATCAAGTGAGGTTCATTCCTGAGAGGCAAGAATGGTTCAGTATCCACAAATCAATCAATGTGATATACCACATTAACAAAATGAAGGATAAATTCATATGATCATATCAATAGATGCAAAAAAAGCATTTGATAACATCAACATCTTTTCTGATAAAAGTTCTCAAGAAAGTAGGTATAGAAAAAATATACCTCAACATAATAAAGGCCACGTATGACAAGCCCACAACTAACATCATACTCAATGGTAAAAAGATGAAAGCTTTTCTCCTAGGATTAGAAACAAGATGAAGATGCACACTGTCACCATTTTTGTTGAAAATAATGCTGGATGTCCTAGCCGGAGTAGTTGGGAAGAAAAAGAAACAACAGGCATCCAAACTGGAGAGGAATAAGTAAAGTGATCAAGTGATCTCTGTTGGCTGATGACATGATATTATATATAGAACCCCAAATCCTTCACCAAAGAAACCTTTTAGAATTAATCAATGAATTCAGTAAAATTGTAGGATACAAAATCAATATTTAAACGTCAGTTGCATTTCTATACACTAGCAATGAACTCTTAGAAGGAAAAATTAAGAAAACAATCCTGTTTACAATAGCATCAAATAAAATAAAATACTCTGGAATAAATGTAATCAAGGAGATGAAAAATCTGTACATTGAAAACTTTTAAACATTGATGAAATAAATCGAAAGAGACACAAATAAATGGAAAAATATTCTGTGTACATGGAAGGATGAAGTTTTTAAAAAATGCCCATATTACCCAAAGTGATGTACAAATTCAATGCAATCCCTATCAAAATTCTAATGGCGTTTTTCACAGAAATAGAAAAAACAATTCTAAAATTCATACTGAAATGCAGAACGTCCTGAATAGCCAAAGCAAACTTGAGAAACAGTAGCAAAGTTGGAAGCATCACACTACTGCATTTGAAACTGTATCACAAAGGTATAGCAATCAAACCAGTATGGTACTGGTATAAAAATAGATCAAAGGAGCAAAGAAGAGAGCCCAGAAATAAACCCAGGCATATATGGTTAATTTTCAACAAATGAGCCAAAAATATACAATGGGGAAAAAATATTCTCTTCAACATATTATGTTAGGAAAACTGGATCTCCACATGCAAAAGAATGAAAGTGGACCTATATTTTACACCATACGCAAAAATCAACTCAAAATTCATTAAAAACTGAATGTAAAACTTGGAACCATAAAACTCCTAGACGAAATCACAGAGGATAAGTTCCAGGACATTGATCTTGGCAGTGACTTTTTGGATGTGACACCAGAAGTAAAGAATTGGAACTACATCAAACAAAAAAGCTTCTGCACAGCAAATGAAACCATCAAGACAAAGAAAAGGCAACCTATGGAATGGGAGAAAATATTTGCAAACCACATATCCAATAAGGAGTTGATATCTAAAATCTATAAGGAACTCATACACTCTATAGCAAAAAGCTAAATAACTCAAAACACAGGCAAAGGACCTGAATAGACATAGAAGGCATACAGATGGCCAGCAGATACATGGAGAGGTGCTCAACATCACTAACCACCAGAGAAATGTAAATCATAACCACAATGAAATAGCACCTCAAACCTGTTAGGATCTGTGTTATCAAAAGATGAGATAACAAATGTGAGTGAAAATGTGGAGAAAAGAGAACCCTTGTACACTGTTGGTGGAAATGTAAACTGGTACAGTCACTATGGGAAATAGTATGGAGGTTCCTCAAAAAATTAAAAATATAACTACCATATGACCCAGCAATACCGCTTATGGGTATATTTCCAAAGGAAACAAAATTATTATCTGGATGAGGTATGTGTACTACCATATTGATAGCAGCATTATGCACAGTAGCCAGGGTATGGAAATAATCTACATATCTGTCGATGGATGAATGCATAAAGACGAATATATATATACAATGGAAAAATATATGTATGTATATTGGAATATTATACAGCCTTTACAAAGAAGGGAATCCTGCCACTGAAAACAACATGGATAAATATGGAAGGCATTATCCTAGTGAAATAAGCCAGACAGACACATATTGCAAAGTATCATTTATATGTGGAAACTGAAAAACCTAGGAAGAGAAATGTTGAACTCAGAGAATCAGAGAGTAGAATAGTGGTTGCCAGGGTCTGGGGAGTGGGAGAAATAGGGAGAGGTTGGGAAAAAGGTACAAACTTACAAACTTTTAGTTATAAAACACATAAGTTCTGAGGATCTATTGTATAACATCATGACTATAGTTGATAATAATCTATTGTGTATTTGAAATTTGCTGAGAGTAAAACTTTTATTCTCATTTAAGAAAAGGTAAATATGTGAGCTGACCAATGTGTTAATCAACTTGATAGAAGGAATCCTTCATAGTGTGCACACATATCAAATCATCATGATGTACACTCTAAATATATTACAATTTTATTTGTCAATTGTATCTCAATAAAGCTTAAAAAAAGTGTAGAATTTTCAAGGAATGTTGATTTAATTATTTGTTCAAATTAAACTAACCCTCCATCAGGTAGATTTTCTTTACTTTAAAAATGAGGAGATAAAAGACAGTACATGGAATTCCATCAAATAAAAATCTATGAGATTATTAAAACCTAACATCTCATAATTTCTTTTCTTTTTTTTTTTTTGTGAAGAATATTGGCCCTGAGCTAACATCTGTTGCCGATCTTCCTCTTTTTGTTTGAGGAAGATTGTCCCTGAGGTAACATCTGGGCCAATCTTCCTCTGTTTTTTGTATGCGGGTTGTCGCCACAGCATGGCTTGATGAGCTGTGGATAGGTCCACACCCAGGATCCAAACCTGCAAACCCCAGGCTGCTGAAGTGGAGTGCACAAACCCAACCACTGTGCCCCTCATAATTTTATTTTTCAGAGACATTTTTAAAGTCCATTAAATCAGATAAGTTCCCTTTGAATTTCCCATTGGCCATTATCCTTTTTTATTTTTGGATAAATAAAACAAGTGGATTTTTTGATAAAGTATGAAACAATATGTGTGTGTGTATGTACAGCACACATATATGTGTGTGTATACATATACACATGTGTATATAATGTATACACAGTATATATGAGTATGCACATGTACATATACATTTAATATGTATGTTACATATGTAATACATAAATATATTTACACACATTATATATCCATTACTATGTGGTAATTTTGTAAATTCAACAGGGACATAAATAAAAATGTGTCAGGAATAAAAAGCTGATATACTTTTTCCTCAAATTTTGTACACAAATGTCTAATAAGGTTTGAAAATGGATGTGATTTTGTATCACATTACAAAGAAGATATTAAAATCTATAAAACATTTTATTTATCAGTCAATAGTGCGCTTAAATTAGATGAACGAAATATTTTAGGAATCTTCTTGTTGGAATATGTGTGATTTAGATGTATTTCAGTTTTAAGTAATTTTATTTATACCACGGACTATGTGATGGAGGCTTGTAAAATAATTTTAAAAATATATGCACACAATTTAAAAAATAAAATTACCCCTTCACATTGACACCTCCTACATTTGACATAATTATAAATTATTGTTATGCACATTCTTCTTTATACAATGGTACTTCAAATCTGGTTTTACAGAACTAAAAAAAAAGATAAATTGAGCAGCATGACATTGACTATTAATATAATTCAGAATTACAGAGTTTCATTTTTTTCAACTTCAAAATTGTGCTGCAAATACTTGAACAATTTGAAAAGCCCTGTGACCATTATATCTTTTTTCTGTAATTCATGTTAAAAATACTTGTTAATGAATTTTGGACCACGTGCCTATAATCAAAAAGTGCAAATTAAGACTTCTATTATCATTAATAGGAGTAAACACTCACAAATCAGGAGAAAATGGATTCTTATATTCTAAACTTTGAAGTTTATGTGAGAAATAAATTAACCATAAAATTAGCGTGTGGGCAGCTTTCTGAAGATAAAGTCTTAAAGGTATTCTAAAGTACTTAAAAGGCAATATTTCCTTAACAAATTTAAGCAGATTCATAAGTTGAACAAGGCAATTTGAAAATTGGGCAAGATTTAGATTCCCATTAAAATTAACCTTTGCTTAAGTTTCTTGGAAAGTGAATTGGAGTCACTGTAAGCTGCTGCTAAGCTATAATTAAAAGAACAGATGAAATGCTCCATTTATTCCCTAGCCACCACAGACCTAGCTGCTCATAGTACTCTCTCCAAAGCGGCTACCACCAAGATTGCTTTCCCGGAGAGGGGGAAAGGAATTCTATCGAAGACCATGGAGAGTAATACACATGAAAGTAGATTAAGAATGCAGACAAATGTGTATTTTTGAGGTTTTTAAATTTTTAATCAGTAGGAATTTGTATTTTTTTCATGCACTTTTGTAAACTTTTGCTTTAGAGATGAATGTATATAGGAATGTGTAATATTCAGGTATTGTACTTCACAAAGTAATTAGAACAGAAGGATCATTTAGAAGCACAAGATCTTAAGAATATGTGAACACAAACCCCTTTTGGGGTGATGATATGAAAATAGAAATCTTATAAACATGAGCCATGCAGCATTCTCAAGATGTGACTACAAAATATGAGTGTGTCCTGAAAGGTTGGCGATAAGAAGTATCTAGATGTATGTTGTAAGTCGTGGCTAATCTATACTCTTATCACTATTAAAATTTAGAAAAATATTTTAGACCTTATTACAATTTAAATTTCTTTCATATGTCATTTTAATTTGTTCTAAAAAATTAAGGCATACTTTAATTTCAAAAGCAGGTATGTTCAGGGTTTGCTAGATCAAATTAATTTGAACCACTCAGTTCAACAATGTACCTTTCTTTGAGTTTTGCTTTTATCGTTGCAATTTCTT
Organism: Equus przewalskii; assembly: GCF_037783145.1. Taxonomy (NCBI): domain Eukaryota; kingdom Metazoa; phylum Chordata; class Mammalia; order Perissodactyla; family Equidae; genus Equus; species Equus przewalskii. The sequence goes on from NC_091847.1 coordinate 68,346,586, forward strand.
AAAATGACTTAATTTGTTTAAACAGATTTAGGTTAACAGCAAAATTGAGAGGAAGGTACAGAGATTTACCATATTATCCCCTGCTTCCACACATGCATAGCCATCCTCATTATCAACATCCCCCAGCAGAGTGTCACGTTTGTTACACTTGATGAACCTACACTGACACATCATACTCACCCAAAGTCCATAGAATACAGTACAGTTCACTCTTGGTGTTGCACATCCTATGGGTTTGGACAAATGTGCAATGGTATGTATCCACTGTTATGGTATCATGCAGAATGTTTCCCTGCCTTAAAAATCCTCTGTGCTCCACCTATTCATCCCTTCCCTTACCCCCAACTACTGTCAACCGCTCATCTCTTTACTGACTTCATAGTTTTGCTTTTTCCAGAATGTCATATGGTTGGAATCAGATAGTATGTAGCCTTTTCAGATTGGCTTCTTTCATTTAGCAATATGCACATTGCTTCTTTCACTTAGTGATATGAAATTAAGCTTTCTCCATGTCTTATTAGGACTCGAGAGTATTTTTTTCTCATTTCTTTTTAGTGCTGAATGATATTCCATTGTCTGGATGTACCATAGTTTATTTATCCATCCACCTATTGAAGGACATGTTGGTTGCTTCCTAGTTTTATAACCATGTGCAGGTTTTTGTGTGGAGATAAATTTTCAACTCCTTTGGGCAAATACCAAGGAAATTGATTGCTGGATCGTATGGTAAGAGTATGTTTAGTTTTGTAAGAAACCACCAAAGTGTCTTCCAAAGTGGCTGCATCATGTTGCATTCCCACTAGCGATGAATTAGAGTTCCTGTTGCTCTACCTCCTTGTCAGTATTTGTTGTTCTCAATGTTCTGAATTCAGGCCATACTAATAGATATGTAGGGAAATCTCATTGTTGTTTTAATTTGTATTTTCCTGATGATATATGATGTGAAGTGTCTTTTCATATTTTTATTTGCCATTTGTGTATCTTCTTTGGTGAGGCGTCTGTTAAGGACTTTGACCCATTATTCATTGGGTTTTTTTATTACTGAATTTTAAGAGTTCTTTATATATTTTGAGTATGGTCCTTTATCAGATGTGTCTTGCAAATATTTTGTCCCAGTCAGTGGCTTGTCTTCTCGTTCTCTTGACATTATTTTTGCAGAGCAGAAGTTTTCAATTTTAATGAAATTTTCAGTTTATCAATTTTTTCTTTCATGGAGTACATCTTTGGTGTTGTATCTAAAAAGGTATCATCATGCCCAAAGTCGTCTAGGTTTTTCTCCTATTTTATCTTGTAGGAGTTTTATAGTTTTATATTTTATATTTAGGTCTGTGATATATTTTGAGGGTTTTTTTTGTGTGTGAAATGTGTAACGTCTGTGTCTAGATTTTTTTTTTTTCTTTTGCATGTGGCTGTTCAGTTCTTCCATCACCATTTATTGAAGAAACTGTGTTTGCTCAATTGTATTGCCTTTGCTCCTTTGTCAAAGATCAGTTGACTATATTTACAGAGCTCACTTTCTGGGCTCTCTATTTAATTTCAGTGATCTATTTGTCTATTCTTTGCCAATACCACAGTTTCTTGATTGTTGCAGCTTTGTGGTAAGACTTGAAGTTGGATAGTGTCAGTCTCCTAACTTTGTTGTTCTTCAATATTATGTATCTATTCTGGGTCTTCTGCTTCTCCATATAAACTTTAGAATCAGTTTGTTAATATCTAAAAAATTGCTTGCTGAGATTTTAATTGGGATTTCATTTAATCTATAGACCAAGTTGGGAAGAACAAACATCTTGACAATATTTAGTTTTCCCATCCATGAACATGGAATCTCTCTCCGTTTTAGTTTTTCTTTGATTTCATTCATCAGAGTTTTGTAGTTTACCACATATAGATCTTGTACATATTTTATTAGACTTATACCTAAGTATTTCATTTTTTTGAGTACTAATGTAAATGGCATGGTGTTTATAATTTAAATTCCACTTGTTTGTTGTTGGTATACAGTAAAGCAATTGACTTCAATTTCTTTAACAGCTATAAGCCTAGTCAGATCATCTTTTTCTTTTTGTGTGAATTTAGGCACATTGTGTCTTTGAAGGAATTGGTCCATTTCATTGAGATTATCAAGGTATAGAGTTTTACATAGTATACTTTTATAATCCTTTAATGCCCAAGGGGTCTTTAGTGATGTCCCTCCTTTCATTTCTGATGTTAGTAATCTGTGTCTCTCTCTTTTTTTCTTGGTTCCCTTGCTAGAACCTAATCAATTTTATTGATCTTTTCAATCAGCTTGTGGTTTTGTTGATTTTTCTCTTATGTTTTACTACTTTCAATTTTACTGATTTATTCTCTAATTCTTCTTATTTCTCTTATTCTGTTTACTCTGGATTTAATTTGCTCTTCTTTTTTTAGCTTCATGAAGTGGACACTCAGATTATTGATTTTAGATCTTTCTATTTTCTAATATATGCATTCAATGTTATAAACCTCCCTCTAGGCACTCCTTTTGCCACATCCCATAAATTTCGATAAGTTGTAATTTTATTTTTATTTATTTCAGAATATTTTTAAGTTTCTCTTGAGATTTCTTTTTCACCTATGTGTTATTTAACATGTTTGTTTTAATCTCCAGGTATTTGGAGATTTTCTGTTATTGATTTCTGTTTTAATTGCATTGTTGTGTGAGAGCAAACATTATATGTTTCCCATCCTTTTAAATTTGGGAAAGTGTGGTTTGTGGCCCAGAATGTGGTCTGTTTTGATGAATGTTCCATGTGAGCTTGAGAAGGATGTGTATTCTGCTGTTGTTGGACAAAGTAGTGTATACATGTCACCAGTTGATTGATAGTGCCGTTGAGTTCAACTGTTATTATCTGCCTGCTGGATTTGTCCATTTCTGATAGAGAAGTCCCCAATTATGAGAATGCATTAATATATTTTTCCTTGAGGTTCTGTCAGTTTTTGCCTCACATAATTTGAAGCTCTGTTGCTACATACATATATGTTAAGAGTTGTTATTATTGTTGGAAAATTAACCCCTTTATCATTATGTAATGCTCTTTGTTATCCCTGTTATCTTAAGTCCACTGTTAGCTACTACTTTCATTTGATTAGTGTGATCATGGCATATTTTTCCTCCATTCATTTACTTTTAACTATATGTTTCTTTATATTTAAAATGGTTTTTTTAATAAACAAATATAGTTGGGTTGTGTTTTTGAGCCACTCTGACAATTTCTGTCTTTTATTTGGTGTATTTATACCATTGACATTCAATATGATTATCGATATAGTTGGCTTAATATATACCATATTCATTACTGTTTTCTACTTGTTGCCTTTGTTCTTTGTTCTTATTTTTGTCTTCCACTCTTTTTCTGACTTTGTGGTTTTAATTGAAAACTTTATATGATTTCATTTTCTCTCCTTTGTTTGCATATCAGTTATACTTTTTTTTCAACTTTTTTTAGTGGTTGCTCTAAAGTTTGCCCTATATATTTACAATGAATCCAAGTCCACTTTCAAATGATACTATACTTACAAATGATACTGCTCATTGGTAGTATGAGAACCTTATAACAAAATAGACCTAATTTTTCCCTGATGTCTTTTGTATCTTTTTTGTCATTTATTTGATTACCTATAATCATACATAAACATATAAATATATATACATGATATGTACATACACATACATAATTGTGAACATCGTTGCTCTTATTATTTTGAGTTAACTATCTGTAAAATCAACTGAGTAATAAAAGTAAAAGTTTTTATTTTCCCTTCACTATTCCTTCTTCAGTACTCTTTCTTTGCTTATGTAGATCCTAGTTTCTAACTTACATTATTTTCCTTCTCTCGAAATAACTTCTTTAATATTTTTTGCAAGGGAGGTCTACTAGCAATAAATTCCCTCAATTTTTGTTTTTCTGAGAAGGAATTTATTTCTACTTTACTTTTGAAAGATAATTTCATAGAGTACAGAAATCTAGATGTTGGCTTTTTTCTCTCAACATTTGAAATATTTTATTCTACTCTTCTTGCTTGCATGGTTTCTAAGGAGAAGTCAGAGATACTTATCTTTGTTCCTCTATGTTTTTTTCCTCTGGTTTCTTGTAGAAGTTTTTCTTTGTATTTGATTTTCTGTAATTTGAAAATGATATGCCTAGGCATAGTTATTTTGGCATTTATACTGCTGAGTGTTCTGATCTGTGATTTGGTGTATGACATTAATTTGGAGAAATTCTCAGTCATTATTGTTTCAAATATTTCTTCTCTTCATCTCTTTTACTTCTGGTATTCCCATTATGCATATGTTATACCTTTTGTTGTCCCACAGTCTTTGGATATTGTGTTCTGTTTTTCTCGGTCTTTGTTTTCTTTGTTTTTCTGTTTTGATGATTTCTATTGAGATATCGTGAAGTTTAGAGAGTCTTTCCTCAGCTGTGTCCAGTCTATTAATTGGGTCATCAAAGGCATTCTTTATTTCTGTTACAGTGTTTTTGATTTCTAGCATTCGTTTTTTGGGATTTTTTTTGATTTTCATATCTCTGCTTACATCTGTTCTTGCATGCTGTCTGCTCTATCCATTAGAGCCTTTAGCATATTAATCACAGTGCTTTAAATTTCCAGTCTTTTAATTCCAACTTCTCTGTCATGTCTGGTTCTGATGCTTGCCCTGTGTCTTCAAGTTGTGTTTTTTGCCTTTTTGTATGCCTTGTAATTTTTTGTTGATAATGGGACATGATGTACCAGGCAAAAGGAACTTCTCTAAATAGGCCTTTAGTACTTTGGTGGTGAGGTGTATGGGAAATGGAAGCATTCTACAGTCCTGTGGTTAGATCTCAGGTTTTTATGGATCCTGTGCATCTGGCCTGTGAACTTCACAAATGTTTCTCAGTTTTTTCTCCCCCCTTAGGTGGGACAGGATGGCTAGGAGGGCTGGAGTTGGGTATTTCTGCTCCATCAGGTCAGTTAGCTTCTGATAATGCCCCAGGGGGCTAGGCTCTGTTTAGCTAGTTTCTCCTGAGGGCAGACCTTTTTAAGAAGAACAGGGTGCTGCTGTGTATTTCAATGGCTTCTTTTCCCCTCTCCTTGCCAGAAGTACAAGGGAATCTTCCTCTGATATTTACTGTGAGATCCATGGAGAGCTCCTAGAGGTAGATCTCAGAAAACTTTGGGGGCCTCTCTATGGGCAGGTTCCCCTTGGAGTTTTTAACTCTCAGAATTGTCCATACAGAACCTCCAGCAAATCATCAGTTACAGTTCAGCTTTTCCTACCCCAGTACTGGTTCCCATGGAGGTTTCTGTTAATGAGTCTCAGCTTGGGTGAGCCTAGATTCCCTGTATATATGTGTATATCTCTGCAATTTTGGGGGCAGAGGTTTGCCAGGTGTCCTCACTTCTCTTGTTGATTCTAGAAAAGTTGTTAATTTTTGTCTCTTCAGCTTTTTTCTTGTTGTTTAGGATGGAGTGGCAACTTCCAAGCTGCTTAAATGCAAAACTGGAAACCAGATGTCTGTCATGGCAATTTCAAATTGAAAATCTCAGGCAAAGTTTTGAAGGATTCAAGATATATGCTATTTCATTTGAATAAAGCCAATTATGAAGGACTTAATTAAAACTTGATAAAACATTCTAGGACCTGGTTACCATAGAAATATTTATTTTTAAATCAAAATGATAGGATTCAAAATTCAGTTTAGATTAATTTTAAATAATCTCTGTTGATCTCTGGCTCCTATTTCCTAGCATAAAAGGAAGGAGTAGCAATTTCTATTGGTTAATTTTCCATGTTGTTTCTTTAGTTTTAGTGTTTTCATTATTGAATAGAGTGGCCATCTGGCATACAGTATTCTCTTTTCTTTAGTAAATTTTCAAAGGACTTTCAGAGTCTATTTGAATATTTCAATATTTCAGGTCTATTTGAATTGATAAAGAACAATATAACCAAAATCCTTTTACTCAGCATCCAGCTGTCATTCCTTTGGTAAATTTTGTTTCTTGCATTTTTTCTGCATTTTTATATGAATTCCTAAACCATTTATAGTATTTGTTTTAAATTTTAAAATTTGAAATAAGTACTTTCATATTGTTTGTGCACGTCTACAAATATAATTTTGGCTTGAGTTTATGTTTGAGATAATCCCAATTTGTTTACATAGTTATATATTTTGCTGCAGATGGTTTGTCTTCACTTTTGTTTAGTTTTTATTGTTTGAATGTACCCCCCCATTTATAATTCATCTTCTATGTAGGCTATTTATGTCATTTCCATTTTTGGTCAATATAAAATATAATGTAAATATTCCTGTACAGCTATACATGCAGATGTAGGAGAACTTTTTCTGAAAGGAATCACTATAAATTTCAAAGTATCACTAAATTACACTCTCCACAGAATAGGGTAAAAAGGTCTTGAAGAGCTACATCTGCAATAACAGTTTGTATTTTCAGAATTTTTACCTTTTGCCAATCTTGGGGTATAAAATGGTGTATTCTTGTTGCTTTAATTTGCATATCCATGATTACAAGTGAGGTTGACTATATTTAAATATATACATGGGCCATTTTGGTTTCTTCATCTGTAAATTGCCTAGAGCACCTTTATCCAATTTTATTTTGTTTGTTGTGGCAGATTGCCTGTTTCTCTCACTAGGCTCTCCATCTCCAGGGACCATGAAGATAATTAATTCTTGAAAACTTACTAAGTAGGTTTCTGGGTTACATTTTGCCAAAGATATGTGAGAGAAAAAGGACCTAGTTCCCTGTGTTAAATTCATTAGGCTTGAAACACATAGATAGTGTCTTTTTTCCTGATTAAACCTTCATTGATAGCATTATTGTCTCTTCTTACTAATTTACAGAGTCGTTTATATTCTAAGTCCTTATCCTTTATTGGATTTATGTGTCACAAATATCTTTTCCAGTTTGTGGTTTACCTTTATATTTTGTTCATGATGTTTATCAGTTAACCAGTGATTTCAATTTTAATCTATTAAAATGTATCAATGTTTTACTGTTTAATTTTGTATAACAAATTCTTTATCCTTAAATGTATACAACTACTCTCCTAATTTTTCTTTGAAATATTCTAAAGTTTTTGATGTCATGTTTGGGCAGGTTTTGTTTATATTTTTCTTTATGGATAACCTAAACCTTAGCTTCATTCTTTGCCCACTGCTTCTTAATCTCGAATTTAGATATTGAGCCTTCTTGTTCATGAACATGGTATATCACTTTATTTCTTAAAAATCTTATTTGTGTCTGTATGTTAAACATAAAATTTATGTATGTTAATAAAATTCTATATTTTTTCCAAGTTGTTACATATTTTTATTAGCTATATTCTTTGATATCTTTTAGTTGTGTTGCTACTATATAAAATACATTTTTGTATTAGAAGGTCTGTTTGTTTATGTTATATAGAGCATAATTGCATTGGTTCTGTTCATATTATGTCTTTCACAGTTAACTTGTTTTATTTACACAATTTGTTTACAGATTTTCATGGGTTCTTTATCATATTGTCTGTGAATAGTGAAAGTTTGCTTATTTACAAATTAATATGTGTAATTTTTCTTTTCTTACTCTGCTAGTTTGGACCTTGAACAGATTGGTGCACAGAAATAGTGAGTAGTGGTAATCTTGTACTAGTGAGTAGTGAGAATCTTGTATTCGCCACAATTTAAGGGAAATACAACTTGAATTTCAAAATTTATTATGTTTTCTGTGATTTATTTTTTGGTAGATAAGCTTTATCAGGAAAGCATTTCTCTTCTTATCATAATTTTCTTTTAGAAGAAGAATATTCAATTCCAAAAATCAAATATTTTCTATAAGTAAGTAAATTTCAATGAAATTTAGCTATAATTTAAATCTCACATATGAAAATCATATAGCCTCTAAGAATTCAAACACAAAACCAAAAAAAAGAAACAAATTATTAGTATGTATCTCAGTTGTAAATGTTGATAACTCAAATATAAATAAAGCAGTAAATACAACCCAGCAATATATTAATTGAATCGTGCTTGCCAAAAATATTTATTCCAGAAATACTAGAAGGGTAGTTTCTTAATAAAGAATTGAGAATTCTACAGATGATTACTTACAGACGTGAATACTAATTCTTTCCCTCAGTACTGTATGTCCTTCAGCAAACTCTGTAACCTCACTAATCCTTTCTCAAGAGTTTATTTTTTTAATAATCATATAATAATAATAATAATAATAATAAGTAATAATGCCTACCTCAGACTTTATATATTAATCATATGTGAAATGGCATAAGTTTTTATGTAGTGGTTATCATATATTTATACAAAGAAAACATTCATTATTTTAATATTTTTTAGCTATTGGATCAATAGCATTATTTTGTGTTTTACCAAAAAATAGATAAGTAAATAAAAACAAGTAAATATTGACCCAAAAATGATATATAACTATTACCACTTTCTGGTTATGTGATTACTTTGAAGATGTTTATATTGCAGGTACTAAGCAACACTTTGAGCTACATTAATTAAGAGTGGGAAACCATGGCCAAAAAAAAGGAGCTAGATCAATGGAATAAAATGAGCATAATCTAAGAATGGCCCCCCAAATTAGTGAAATCTTATGGCTATTTCTATAAATAGTGTTCAGAACGCTGGCTGGCCACTAAAAGAGTCAAATATGTAGGAATAGTTATGTCTTAGCGGCAAGACTTTGGTTGATTTTGTTTTCTTTATCTAATTTCCTGTCTTTTGTAAATGTTACACCAATCATGTAGTATTTATACAATAAAAAATATATTTCTATAGGAAGTAGTGGAATATAACTCATTCCTTGTCTTCAAAGTTTTGTGTAGATCCTACAACTGAGAACAAGAGGTATTGAGTACCTAGTTTCCTAAGATGAGTCATTAATAACTAGGACTACACACTTCTCCCTCCCTGCCCATTAAGAGCCTACAGACTCAAACCTACTACAATCAGTCTAATTTTACACCACACTGTAGATGAGGGGAGTATTGGTAAACAAAAGGAAAGAGACATCTTTGATTTCTTGGCTTTATGGGAATGATGAATCTAATTAGACGCTTTCCCACTGTTCCTGGTGAAAGGATGACAGGAAAGGGGTTGATTAGTAACCATTACAAGTAACGGGAAGCAGAGTGCTAAGGAGAATCACTCTTAGATATTGAGAGTGTCTTTAATTTGGGTTTCTTAACTGAAAACAATCCAGTTTGTATTAATACTAATCTAATTTCAATAGTTCATAAAAACTTTTCTCCCGTATACCTTCTTCCCTACCCTTTACTTCATGCTATTATTTTAATACAAATTACATTATAAGCACATCAACATAGTTTCCTAATTTTTGCTTTTTTTCAGTTGTCTTTTAAATCAGATAGGAGAACAGAAGAGTTACAAAAAATACATGTATGGTCTCTTTTATATTTACCTATATAGTTACCTTTACTGGTGCTTTTTATTTCTTCAAAAAATTGAAGTTTTGTCTAGGGTCCTTTCATTTCATCTCAAAGGAATTCCTTTTTAATTTTTTGTATGATTGATCTGCTAGTGGCAAATCATCTCTATTTTTGTTTATCTGGGAATGTCTTAATTTCTCCTTCATGTTTGAAGGATAGTCTTTTTGGATATAGAATTTGTGGTTGATAGTATTTTTTCTCTCAGCACTTTGAATGTGTCATCACACTGCTTTCTTGCCTCCATGATTTCTGATGAGAAGTCAGCTGTTAATCTTATTGAGTATCCATTGTATTGTGATGATAGTTTTTCTCTTCCAGCCTTGGAAATTTTCTTTTTGTCTTTGTCTTTCAATGGTGATTATGAAGTGTCTTGGTAGGGATCTCTTTGAATTTATTCTATCTGAAATTCATTGGAGTTCTTAGATGTGTAGATTAATTTTTTAAAATCAAATTTGGGATGTTTTTAGCCATAATTTCTTAATATTCTTTTTGCTTCTTCTTTATCTCCTCTCTGCTGGACCTTCCTTGATGTGTATGTTGGTAAGTTTGATGATTTAACTCAGATCTCTGAGGCTCTGTTTATTTTTACTTATTCTTTTTTATTTCTGTTCCTCAGACTGCAAAAATCTCAATCGACCTATCTTTGAGTTTGCTGGCTCATTTTTATGTCAAATCTGCTGCTGAGTACTTCTAATGTATTTTTTATTTCAGTTATTGTTCTTGTCAACTCCACAATTTCTGTTTGGACAGTTTATTAATTTCTATATCTTTTTCACATTTACATTTGGTCAGATGTCATTTTTATACTTTAGTTCGTCAGACATGATTTCCTTTAATTGTTTGAATGTACTTAAAATAGCTGATTTAAGATCTTTGCCTAATAAATAACATGTTGCTTTTCTCATGGACAGATTTTATTGACTGTTCTATTTTTTTTTCCTATGCGTAGATCATTCATTACTGTTTCTTTCTGTGTTTTCTGATTTTTTTTTTGTTGATAACTAGACATTGTAAATAATGTAGCATGGCAATTCTGAAAATAAATCCATTGTTTTGGTTTGTTGTCGTTGATGGTTGTTGTTGTTATTATTGATGTCTGTTTAGTGACTTTCCTGGACTAATTTTATAAAGTCTCTATTTTATATCATGTGTTACCACTGAAGTTTCTGCTCAGTTAGGTTAATGGTCAGCTAATGATTATACAAATATCCCCTTTAATACCTTTTGCCACCCTCTATCGAGGAGTTCTGATTGTATGTTGGAGCACACCTTCACTGCTCTGGTAGTTTACAACTCTGACTTAGCCTTTATTCCTGCTTTCATAGGGTCTCAAGGTAAGCCAGAGGTGAGAGACTAGACGCTTCTCATGATTTTCCAGAGCATGCATCCTGTCTTACATATGCATATAATGTTTTAGGTCCCCAGAAATATGTCAGATCTTTTAAAAGCCTGGACATCTCATTTCCAAGATTTTCCTCTTAAGTTTTTTGATGAGCCTTTTGTTTTCCCCAACTGATATTGCAGCCTTAAATACCTGCAATGTTAAACAACTCCTATTATTTTTGTATTTTCTTTTTTCTTTCATAAATGCCTTGGGGGAATGTGGCTTTTATTACTAAGTGAACTCTGAGTTAGATCAGGTAAAGAAAAGCCTTGTGAATGAGGCTTTGCAAGAAAGCTGCTAAGCAGATCAAATAGTGAAAATTCTCTGAGGATGAGGCTTTTGAGAGACCTCCAAGCCAATTTTCCCCCCTCTAGCAGCTAGGTTGCTGTGTTTCACACCTACCATTGTTGTGAGGCTCCTGGTTTCAAGGCTACCAGACAGCAGTGGGGGGCGTGGGGGGTAATTATGGGAACAGAGCAAGTAAAATATCACAAATCTCACTTTTTTTTTTAACCGAGATTTAGTCAATTTCTCATATAAGTGCTCCTTGGCTTTTTGCAAGTCTTTAGTTAACACTCAGATTTGTAAAAAACAAAAAAAAGTTGCTTTTGACAATATTTGCCATTGTTCTCAATGCTTTTATGAATTAATAATTCATGGAAGTCCTTACTCTGCCATTCCTGATTGATTCTTCAGTAAGAGATATTGGGAGAGCAAGGCTAATATCTTCTAAAAAACATGTTTGCATGTGCTAAACTTCCATTTAAAGCTTTATGAAAATAGCGTGGTTGATGGAGTAATTGATAATAACATCTCACGAAGAGATTATAATATAGTGTGTCTGGGAATAAAGATAATGGAATGCACCATACCCTGGGTCTCTGAAATTATTGGGTGGTGCTGAATAGGTGATCATTGGCTCCTCTGGCTCCCACTGAACAAGAATGAGATTAGAAAAAAGATTCAAAGAATGAGAAGGGATGGGAGCTGTGAGAATGGCTATTAAGCAAAGAAATATGCTTCTTAGAATGGTCCAGTTGGCTGCCACTTTGTAAAAGAAGGGTGAAGAGTAAAGCCGAGCACTGCTTCAGCAAACCTGTTAAATCCCCTTGAGGAGACCCCTGGATCTCACAGCTACATAAGCTGCCACAGTAGATATTAACCCTAGACGCAGTCAGAGTGAGAAATGATAAATATCCCTGCTCCTATTTCTTCTTCCTGTTTCTGCCTTCTAACATTGAAGGGCATAATGTAAATCTTGAAAATACTGGGGAAGAGATGTCCTAGTGCCAGATATGTCCTATTTCTTGTTTACACACACACACACACACACACACATTCCAATAAGGCATTGACAGAGTTTCAGGCTTCTTTGGAGGAGAGAGCTTGTAGCTTTTTCAGAAATATGAGAACAGAAGTTTACAATGAAGTGGTTTCTGTGTTAATAACAGAATATAACCACAGATTTTATAAACTGTTCAAATAGTATTTAGAACAGAGGAGGGTGAAAGAATTGATTAGAAGAAAAATAAAATCACTTCAAGCATCTGCTTCACAAAATTAAGAACTTTTACATAACACAGATGCAAAAATGAAGAAGAAAAACATTTTAGGAGTAAGTTTTCTACCACTAATATTCTACTCTCAATGTTGTCTTCCAATTTATACACATGAAAATTATTTAAACTCCATACGTACTGTGTGATATTTATGAATTTCGGTATATTGTAGTGTTTCTTATGTACCACTCTGTAAAATGTATGACAACAGATACTTATTTGAGTTTAAAGATTGAGATCTAAAGAAAGATTAATAATTTTACTTATTTGTTTCCCTGTGGACTTGGTTTTATAAAGTAAAATAGGAAAAGAGTAAGTGTGACCATTTTGAAGATAAAAAAATAAATCAGTAGCTTTCATATACACAGTAATATTCAAGTAGAAATTGTAATGGAAATAGAATTACACAGATAAAAGCGACAAAAACCATAAAATACTTTGGAATAAACATGATATAAAAGAAATATAATATATGAAGAAGAGGCTTAAGAAAAACTAGAGAAGTCACACAGAAAACAATATGTCTAAATATCTATCCTATATTTTCTACTGAGGTAACTCAATATGCCAAATATGTCAAAAATTAATTAAGATGGATTTGTAGATTGAATGAAATGACAATCAAAATCCAACGTGTTGTTAGAGAATGTGCCATAGTGATTCAAATTTACATAAGTAATTCATTGCTTTTAATTATCGTGTTTCTTTGTCTCATTAATCTGAAACAGTTTCATTACCTCAACGTGAATGGTGGAGGCCGTTTAATTTGTAGAATTCCTCACTATGTGCTTTAGTCTGATGTTTTCTCGTGATTATATTCAGATTGTACATATTTGACGTGATTACTACAGAACTGATACTCTGTCCCACTCTCTTATGGTGGAGGCACACCAAAAGATATGACTGAAGACAAAAAAGAAAACACACATACACACACACAATAGTCACAGACCATGTGTGATGAAGGTATTAAAGCTAGCTAAAAAGGGTTTTGAAATAACTATGGTTAATATGTTTAAACGTAGAGAAAATAAGGATAAAATTGAAGAGATGGAGAATTTCAGCAGATAACTAGAATTTAAAAAATTAGGTGAAATTTTTTACCAGGAAAATAATAACATTGCAAATTATGAACTCAAAATATTGGTTAAAGGAAAGATCTGACCTAAGAGATCACGAGATGATAAAATGGAAGCAGATCGACAGAAAACATGCAAATTATAACATACAAAGAGAGAAAAGAATAGAAAAAAAAAATGGAGGGCAGAAGAGACATAGAACACAGGTTCTATGAAAATTCCACCACACATATAGTTAAAGAGTCTCAGAAGCAGAGGTAAGAGTATGCGGCAGAAGAAATATTTGACAATATAGTTGCAAAGAATTTGTCAAAACTGCTGAAAGATATCAACTCAAAGAATCAAGAACATCTGAGAACGCCATTTCAATTAATAAAAAGCATACCATAGTACAACTCTTCTCAATGTTTGGTCCCAGGGCCTTCATCATCAGCATCACTTGTGAATTTCTTAGAAATACAAATTCTTGGGCCCCACCCCAGTCCTACTGACTCAGAAACTCTGGGGATAGGGCCGAGCAACCTACATATTAACAGGCCCTCCCAGTGAATGTTTTAGAACTACTGCCATAATAAAGCTAATGAAAATTAAAATAGAGAAAACATATTTGAACAACAGCAGAGGAAAATGAAACAAATGTAATCATATAATTGTAAGTTAATATATAGACAAATATTCCTCTAAACAGCAATTTTAATATATATTTTCTAATATTTAAGTATGCAGGTGACAGTGAAATGACCACATATCTAGAAAATGCATCAGTGTGGTAAGAGTCCATGCAGATTTAATATTACTTATATAATTGATGTTAGCTCTAATTTTATAGGGTTCTTCACATCAGAGAATAGTATGTTTTGACTTTTATATGTAGCCTTCTATAAAACATTCTGGTAGGACTTTCATTGATTAAAAATATATGAGTAGCTCTCAGTAAAGAATGCCATTTAAAAAATATTTTCTTTAAGTTTTTATATGGGGAACTTAATCTCTTGGAAAATATTTGTATGGGCATTGATCCTAATCTTCCTAGAGCCAGACCTTTGGGTGTTGCACTTTTGAACTTTGCATATGCATGGAAATCTTGCTGAGTTTGTGTATACATCATCAGGGGTTAACTTAAAACCTTAGAAAGTATATTTATTATTTCATGATAATGTGAATATATATTGTTGAAATTTCTATTTTTCATTTACAAGTAGCAAAAATATTGTTTAGCTAAAACCTTTTTTTAAAATATGGCTTCAAGATAAAAATCAATGCAAGGTAGGCATTGAAAAATCACTTTTAGGGGTAAATTTATTAGGCATAAATAATTCTCTTATTTGACACAAGTTATTTATTTGCAAGTAGAAATTTTGAACCATGTCAAACAGTATTTGAATTGTCAGCATTAAGAGAATTGTGATTACCTATTGCTTTTATTGTGAAAGGGAAAGAAGGCTGGCTGTGTTTTGCTTTAATGTGACCTTCACATAATGTATCAAGGGAAGTTTACCTTTAGCTAATTTCAGATATTTCAAGCTGTGGTTAAGAGTTGGCCATCAAAGGAAAATTGATTTTGGTGACATTTAATTTACCTAAATTCAATAACGTTGTCCTTTAAAAAACAGAATATTTTGTTCCAAGGAACATTTTGAAAGTTATTAAATCTTTAAAATAGTAGTCTTGTGGGTGTATGTGTGTGTGTGTGTGTGTGTGTATTCATGTATGTATGGGTATGGTTGTGAAAAAGCTAAGGTGAAACAGAAAAATGGAGAAGTCTGATCATCAGATATGCTTAATATTTCACTCTCAAGGAGTGTAGCGGGACTAATCAGCTTCCCTAAACCTGATAGAAAAGGAACAATGGTATATATTCATTAGACATATTATTTGTTAGGCACAATTGTGACTTGAGTTTTTAGAAAGCATATTAAATGAATAGCATGTGGAATTTTTGATAACTGTGAAAAAAATTTTCCTTCTAAATTGTATTACAAAGAGTAGTATTTTAAAGATTGAAAGGGTTTAGATGTATAGGCTACCTATTCCCACTTATTTCACTGAATAGAAAAATGGATTATGGAAAGTTAAGTGAATCCAAATTTTTCACTAGAATCCAATATGAAATGTTAAGTGTTATTGGTAATATTTAATTATGATTAGGTTATAATTATTAAGCAGTTATTTGAGGCAAATTTCAAACATGGTCTCAAATTTTTTGACTCTCCTTCCATCAAGAGTTGGTGTCTATATACTCTCCTATTAAATCTGAGCAGGTTTGTAAGTGTGCAATTAAGGCCTAGCAATCTCTGTATTAGCAGGCTTTCTAATTGAATCTTTGAGAAACACAGCCATAATAGTTTAGTGTTGATAGTGTAGGTTGAAGTGACACTATGTGGATTCTAAATTTAGGGCATAGAAATCCTTATATTTTCTATCTGATTGTCTTGGAATTCTTGCTCTCTGGACAATTCTTTTGGGATCTCCCTCTTGCAAGCCACCCACCTTGCCATAAAATGCCCCAGGTAAATCTATAACCCAGAGAGGTTGCAGACTGGTGCTCCTGTAGGCAGTCTTTGCTGAGTCTTGCCTTTGAGTCATCCTAGTTCATGCACCAGATGTGAATGAAGAAGGCTTTAGGTGATGCGATTCTCCAGCTCTCTCACTCATCACCAGCTGCTGAGGTCTTCCCAGCTGAGGCCCCAGACTTTATGGAGGAGAGATTAAGCATCCCCACTATGTCCTGTTCAATTTCCTGACTCACAGAATCTGTGAGCACAATAAAATAGTTTTCCTCTATACCGCTCATTTTTAGGATGGTTTGTATATAGTGATAGATAGGTGAAATGTTAGTCAAAAAATTATCATCTTAATGGTCATACTTCACATTTCTTGAGCTCTTATTATGCGTCATGGTCTTGATAAAAAAAAATTTCTATCACTATCATTGACAGGGATAACAGAATGACATAAGTAAAACATATGAGTCTCAGAAGACTCACTAATTTTTTTCTTTTAAATGTGTATAACAATCAGTCAAACTTGTGGTCCAATGACTGAAAGAGATGAATGAGAAAGAAATACGTATGTGGATGCTTCCGGTTTGAGAAGAAAAACAAGTGATTGCATGGAATTATTTAGTAAGTAAAATAGAAATTTAATTGCTGATGTTGAAAAAGGTTGTGTAGAAAAGACTAGACCAATGATAAATTTAGGTGATGAGAAATAAAATTTTAAAAAGCAACAATGTTTTTCTAAGAGGAATAGGAAAGCAGAGAGGCTGTCAGACCCTCACATTTATGAAACAAAAAGGAGTAATAGAAAAAAGAAGTAAAAATTGAACAAAAAACATGGTCAATAAAGTAAAAATATCATTCCCAGTTATTTGGTATATAGAAGTTAAAATATTAAAATAATTTATGTCTCTTAGGATAATTTAGAATCACTGAGGAATTTTTTTTGTTTGTTTTTTCTGCTTTCCAATTCAATATGACACTGAATTGGAGAAAGACACCTGAAAACACAAGATATCAGTTCATGTATTGTATCTAAGTGACTGTATTACTAATTTGGGGGCCACTGGAGCTGGACTGAGAAAAAATCTTACTTCATCAAAATCAAACCACTTAAAAATTTGTAAGACACTGAAAATGTATCATCAACTCATAGATTCAGTTGGCATAAAAGGTTGGTACATTCTTCCTCACCTAGGATGGCACAAAATTTAAAAAGAAAAAGCAAAAAGAGTTTTGGATAATAATGCTGGGAAATAGTATAACTTGGAATTTCTGTGAGTGAGCTTGGCAATTAAGAATGCCTGGGTCACAAGCCCTTCTCTGCCACAGCATCATCCTCTGTAAAATAGGATTGATGACAGTATCTACCCTTATAGGATTTTTTACTACTACAAAAATGAGACAATAGGTGTGAAGCACTTAGAACACTATCAGGCATGTATTAACACTCAACACATGATAGCCATTATTGCTTTTTACCCTGTTTGAGCAGATATGCTGTGTTCTGCCCCAAGGTCTTCTTTACATTCATTCTTTCACCCTAATCCTCATAACAATTTTATTAAAAAGATATTACTTTATCCCCACTTTACTGACAAGGAAACTTAAATATGTATCCCAAAGTTAAATAGCTGATAGTTCATCATACAATTCAAATACTTGTACTTCAATATGCAGCAGGAATGTTTTGTGTATACTTGTCATTTTGTTACACAGAATATTATAAAGACGTGTATTCAGTGGTCAAGATTCAATAAAATTAATATTTTTATCACTTTAGCAAGGACATTCTTAAGTGAAATTGTCTTTTTTTTTTCTGGAGATGCGTAGAGAGAAAAAATATAATGTCTACTAGCATAGGGGGTGACACTGCCTTCATTTAGATAATGTACCAGCGAGTTTACCCACCTGTTTCCGTCACTTAAGGCTGCTGTAACAAAATACTGTAAACTGGGTGGCTTATAAACAAGAGAAATTTATTTTTCACAGTTCTAGAGGCTGGGCCTGTGAGATTAGGGTGCCGGCAAGGTCAGGCTCTGGTGAGAGCCCTCTTTCAGGTTGCAGACAATTGACTTCTCCTTGTATCCTCTCCTGGTGGGAGGAGAAGAAGAGAGCTCTCTGGAGTCCCTTTTTTAAGGGCACTAATCCCGTTCATGAGGGTTCCACACTCTTGGCCTAAGCCCCACCCAGTGACCCCACCTCCTAAGACCATCACACTGGGAATTAGCATTTCAACATATGAATTTTAGAGGGGCACAAACATTCAGTCAGTACGCCTATCATCACTTTTTCACCATCATTGCAAATGTCAAGCTAGTGGAAAATACTGTTTTACCGATTGTTTTGAAAACAGTTGGATATGATAGGCCTCCTGAAAGAGACTACGGGACCTGACAGATCTGAGAACCATACTTTGAGAACCTCTTTTCAACATTATTCAAAAGAAATTCAAATATCACAACTTATTAAATGAAAATCACTACTGGGTCCATGTTTCAGTCAATAAACCAAGCAAACAAATAGAGCCAATTCCAACTTCTGGGCTAGTTTATTAAATGAGAGCAAATAGGGCAAATAGGGTGTTAGTATTGTTATGAAAATAGTTTTTAGCTGTGGAGCCCTGGCAGGGTCTCAGGGACAATGAGGGAGTCCCTGAAGCCCATACTGGAGCATGCTGTATTCTCATCCTCAGTCAGGGAATAGAGGCAATAAACTGTAGTCGAGCTGGTCTTGAGGAGACTAGGCATTCCTCGCAAGGCAGCTGCCTCAGTTGAGATTGTGAAGGGATCCTCAGGCAGTGGAGGCTGGTTTCCTCCGATAGGAGTCAAAGGAGCCTCGGAGGTACTCAGGAGCTCAAAGTCCTCACTTCATAAACTTCAAACATCTATAATTGTTTCTCTTGATGATTGTCTATTTGTTTGTGGAATATTTATACCACACAACATATTTCTCTGCTGTTTTGTGCTTATTTTAGCCTACGTTATAGTTAAACATTGAGAATATAACTATTTTATTACCGACACTTTCATATGTAATAGAGAATGTCCTTCCCTGGGGGATATCACTCAAGACCTAGTCTGCAAGTAGTAAAATTGTCTTTCCTTTCTTGCTTAGCTGAGAAACAAAAATGTAAAAATAAATCTTTGTCATTATATCTGTGCTTTTGGAATATACTAATAAAAATCAATACTATTACACATATTTTGTTACCTGTGTAAGAAAATTTTAAATCATTAAAATCATTTAACACATTTAATGGATGTTTATTGATATATGGATCAATAAAAACAGCTGTAGTATTGATTGAAAGCATTTAGGTTTCCAATATTGATAATTCTGTTTCATTATGAACCAGTTTAATATGTTGCAGTATAATGGCATGTTGTTTCTGTTTTAAATATTAATAGAAAAAGCAGAGTTTGTTAGCTTTGACTGTATTTTCATATTCTTAATACTGTGAAGCCCTATATTACTTTGAATGATTTTTTTTCAGTTCACAAAGTCCTTTTACAATTTTGAGGTGTTTTATTTTCTTATTATCTCACAGATGCATTCTTTAAAAACCATTGTATAATTTAAAATGTTTATTTTATGACAATCATTTTTCAATTTAACACTTGATTTTACTGATTTTACAATATCTTAAATAGAGGAAACATTGAGTATACATTCTTTTGGATAGAAATGCAATTTAGAAACATAGAATTTCTATACATTCTTTGTATGAAGAAAACTTGACACTAAAATTCATTTTCTTATTGGATCTTCCCAATGATAAAGCTTAATTTATATTTTGTAACTCCATTGATAAACATTATATATGTTCTTATTAAATCTGCCAGTGAGTTTACAGCTCTTCCTAGAAGTGCTTGTCACCAATGATATCAGTATTAGAAATGAGGATAAAATTGTCATTATTTGATTTAAAAAATCTGAATACACAGAATGCTCAGAATAATTAAAGAAAATTTATTTGTGAATGTTAGTTAAAAATAATTTATTTTTTATTTTGGCAAAATATATGTAACATAAAATTTACTCTTTAACTATTTTTAAGTGTACAGTTTAGTAGCAGTAAGCATATTCACATTGTGTGTAATTATCACCACCATCCATCTCCAGAACTTTTTTCCACTTTCAAAACTGAAACTTGTACCGATTAAACAACATTCTACCCCTGTGCCCCAAACGACTGGCAGCCACTATTCTACCTTCTGTCTCTATGAATCTGACTACTCTAAGTACCTCATAAGAGTGAAGTCATATAGTATTTGTCCTTCAATGACTGGCTTATTTCCTTAGCATAATGTCTTCATGGTTCATCCATCTTGTAGCGTGTATCAGAATTTCCTCCCGTTTTAAGGCTAAATAATATTCCATTTGATGCACATTTTGTTTGTTCATTAATCCATCAATAGACACTTGGGTTACTTACAACTTTTGGCGATCATGAATAATGTTGCTATAAACATGGGTGTACAAATATCTGATAATGTCCTGTCTTTCATTTCTTTGGGGTATATAACCAGAAGTGGACTTACTGGAAAATACAATAATTTTATTTTCAACTTTTCAGGTAACTCCTATACCATTTTCCATAGTGGCTGCACCATTTTAAATTCCCGCTAGTAGTGCTCAGTGTTCCAGCTTCTTCATATCTGTCCTGGAGAACAGATGTCCTGCTTCTCCCTTCAATTCTGTCAATTTTTGCTTCATATATTTTGATGGTCTGTTATTAGATACGTAAATGTTTATAATTCTTATATGTTCTTGCTGTGTTGAACCTTTGACTAGTATATAATCCCCTTCTTTATCTTTTGTAATCTTTTATTGATTTAAAGTCTGTTTTGCATGCTATTAGTACAGCTCCCCTTGCTCTCTTTTGGTTACTATTTGCATGGAATATCTTTTCAGTTCTTGCCTTTTATTTTTTTTTGAGGAAGATTAGCCCTGAGCTAACATCCCTGCCCATCTTCCTCTACTTTATTGGTGGGATGCCTGCCACAGCATGGCTTGATAAGGAGTGAGTAGGTCTGTGCCCAGTCTGACCCTGCGAACCCTGGGCTGCTGAAGCAGAGCGTGCAAACTTAACCACTATGCCACCAGGCTGGCCCTCCATCTTTTCATTTTTAACCTATTTGTGTCTTTGGATCTGAAGTGAGTCTCTTGTAGATAGCAGATGGTTATATAACTTGTTTTTTATGCATTCTTCCAATCCCTATCTTTTGATTGGAGAGTTTAAACCATTTACATTTAAAGTAATTACTGATAAAGAGTGACTTCATTCAATTTGCTATTTGTTTTTTGTGATCCTTATAGATTGTTTTTGTCCCTTACTTCCTGCATTACTGCCTTCTTTTGTATTTAATTGAGTTTTTGCATTGGAATGTTTTAGTTCTCTTCTCATTTCCTTTTATGTATATTCTATAGCTATTTTCTTTGTGGTTACCATAGGGATTACATTTAACATCCTAAAATTACAATACACTAATTTGAATTTATGCTGGCTTAACTTCAATAATATACAAAAAATTGTGCTTCTGAATAGTTCCATCCCCACCTCCTTTCACTTATTGATGTCAAAAATTGCATCTTTATGTATTTTGTAACTGAAAACATAGAGTAATAATTGTTTTAAGGCATTATTTTCTTAAATTATGGAGAAAACAAAAGGTGAAGTTACAAACCAATGTTAAAATACTGTTTTTTTAAATTGTCAATATACTTACCTTTATCAAAGATCTTTATTTCTTCGTACAGCTTTAAGTTACTGTTAGTATCCTTTCATTTCAACCTGAAGGACTCCCTTTAGCATTTCCTGCATGACAGCTCTGGTGATAATGAACTCCCTAAGATTTTGTTCATCTGAGAATATCTTAATTTCTCCTTCTTTTTGAAAGAGAGTTTCCGAGATATAGGATTTTTGGTTGACAGTTTTTTTGTTTCTACTTCAGCACTTTGAGTGTACTAACCCATTGCTTTCTGATCTCCAAAGTTTCTGATGACAAATATGCTAAATATCTTACATGGGATTCCTTGTATATCATGAGATACTTTTGCTGGTTTTAAGATGTTTTTCTTTGTCTTTGTCTTTGTCTTTCCACTGTTGGATTATAATATGCCTTGGTGTGGATTTCTTTGAGTTTATCATGTTTGGGATTTGTTGATCTTCTTGGATGTTTATATTCATTTCTTACTTCAAAATTGGGGCCATTTTTTTTTCAAATGATTTCTCTGCCCCTTCCACTCTTCTCCTTCTGGGACTCCCACAATGCAAGTGTTGCTTCCCTTGATGGTGTCTCAGAGATACCTTACTCTCTGTTCACTTTGCTTCAATCCTTTTTCTTCTGTTTCTTAGACTTAATAATTTCAATTATCCTATCTTCACTGTCCCAAGTTCACTGATTCTTTCTTTTGCTTGCTCAAATTTGCTTTTGAATCCCTCAAGTGAATTTTTAATTTCAGTATTGTATTTTTAAGCTCCAGAATTTCTTTTTGGTTCCTTTTCATGTGTCATATCTGTTTATAATACTTCCACTTTATTCATACATTGTTTTCCTGATTCTCTTCTCATCTTCTTTTATCCTTTTGAGTATCTTTAATATAGCTCTTTTAAGTATGCATCTCGTAAGTTCATAATCTGACCTTTCTTGGGGACAATTTCTCTTATTTTTTTTCCCTTAAATGGGCACTACTTTCCTATTTCTGTGTATATCTTGTGATTTTTTTGGTTGAAACTGAGCATTTGAATTTCATAATGTGATAACTCTGAAGATCAGATTCCACCTCTGCCCAACGTTTACTGTTTTTTTTTTTTAAAGATTGTTGTAGGGTGTCCCTAGATCCAGTGATAAGCCTGAGGTATATACTTAAGATCTTCTGAGGACCTTTCTGAGCTTGGAGTTTTATGGTGACTTTTAAAATTACCCCATATATGTGGTTGTTTTTAGATGTCCTACTCTTAAATGTCTGGCTCTCAAAAAGAAAAAACAGAAAAATGAAGGGGGGGGGGGGTGGGTAAATGGCATTGGCCCTTTAACTTCCCTGAAAGTTCCTTCAGTCAGAGGGGGAGAGGCTCTCAACAGTGGCTTCCCACCTCTGTACCTGCACCTGCATAATCAGAAGCAGCAATCAGTGATCAGAACAAAGACACCTGATATTTGGAGGACAAGGTCCTTTTTGGTCACCTTGACTCCTGCAAGCTGTGTCCAAGCTGCTTCAAGAATGAAATAATCAATCAGTAATCAAAAACTTTGCAAGTAAGAAAAAGCCAGGACCAGATGACTTCATGGGTGAATTCTAACAAAAATTCAAAGAAGAATTGATACCAACCCTTCTTAAGCTCTTCCATAAAATAGAAGAGGAAATATTCCAAACCTCTTTTTATGGTGCAGTGTCACCCTGATTCCAAAGCGAGTCAATGACAACATAGGAAAATAAAATTGCAGGTCAATATGCCTGATGAACCTAGATACACAAATCCTCAATAGAAAACCTAGCAAACTGAATTCAACAGCAGGTCCAAAGGATCATACATCAAGACCAAGTTATATTATCCCTGGGATGCAAGGAGGTTCAACATACGAAAATCAATCCATGTGATACACCACATTAAAAGAATGAAAGAAAAAACCCATATGATCATCTCAATAAATGAAGAAAAAGCATTGACCAAATTCAACATCATTTCATGATAAAAAGTCTCAATAAAATAGGTATAGAAGGAACTTACCTCAACATAATAAAGACCATTTATGAAAAACACACACCTTAAATCATAATCAGTAGGGAAAAGCTAAAAGCTAAAAGTGGATGCCCACTTTCACCACTGCTTTTTAGCATAGTATTGGAAGTGCTAACTAGAGCAATCAAGTAAGAAATGTAAATAAAGGGAATCTAAATCTGAAGGGAAGAAGTAGAATTATCTCTGTTTATGGATGGTATGATCATATATGTAGAAAATTCTAAAGACTCCACAAAACAATAGAACTAATAAATTCAGTAAAGTTGAAGGATACAAAATCAGTATATAATAATTAATGGGATTTCTGTATTTGAATATTTCAATGAAATATCCACAATGGAAATTAAGAAAATAGTCCCATGTACATTAGCAAAAAAGAAGAAGAAAATGCTTAAGAATTAACTTAACCAAAGAGGTGAAAGACTTGTACAGTGAAAATTGTAAAACGTTGGTGACAGAAACTTAAGAAGCACAACTAAATTGAGAGACATCTCGTGTTCATGAACTGGAGAAATTAATACTGTTAAAATGTCCATACTGCCCAAAGCAATCTACAAATTCAATGAAATCCCTATCAAAATCCCAATAACATTTTTCAAAGAAAGAAAAAACAATCTTAAAATTTATATGGAACCACAAAATACTCCCGGATAGCCAAAGAATTCTTGGGCAAGATAAACATAGCTGGACGCATCACATTTCCTGATTTCAAATTGTATTACAAAACTATAGTAATCAAAACAGTGTGATACTGGCATAAAAACAAACGTATAGAAGAATGGAACAGTATAGAGAATCTAGAAATAAACCATACATTTATGGTAAAGTAATCTTTGACAAGGGTGCCTAGAACACACCATGGGGAAAGTATACTCGCTTCAATAAATCGTGTTGGGAAAGCTGGATATCCACATGCAAAAGAATGATATTGGGCCCCCATCTCACACCATGCTCAAAAGTTAACTCAAAATGGATTAAAGACTTGAATGTAAGACTTGAAACTATAAAACTCCTAGAAGAAAACTTAGGGAAAAGCCTTCTTTATATTGGTCTTGGCAATAATTTTTTGGGATATGACACCAAAAGCACAGGAAACAAGCACAAAAATGGGCACGTGGGACTATATCAAACTAAAAAGTTTCTTCACAGCAAAGGGAGCAATCAACAGAATGAAATGTCAACCTATGTAGCATGAAAAAATATTTGAAAATCTTATATCTGATAAGGAGTAATCCGAAATATGTAGCTCATGCGACTAATATGAAACACAATATGAAAAATACAAATAGCCCGATTAAAAATGGGCATAATACCTAAATAGACAAATAGCAAAATAGCTAAATAGATACTTCTAGAAAGAAGAAACTCAAACTAGCAGGTATTTGAAAAGGGGCTCAACATCCCTAATCATTAAGGAAATGCAAATCAAAACCACAATGAGATATCATCTCACATAAGAGGGCCATTATCAAAAGGACAAAAGATCAGAGTTTGTGAGGACATGGAGAAAAGTGAACCATTGTACACTACTGATGGGAATGTAAATTATTACAACCATATTCAAAACATTATGTAAGTTCCTCAAAAAATTAAAAATAGAACTACTATATGATCCATCAATCCCACTACTGGGTATATTTCCACACAAATTGAAATCAGAACAGTAAAGAGGTATCTGCACTCCCATGTTCATTGCAGTATCATTCCCAATAGCTAAGATATGGGAACAATCTAAATGTCTTTCAATGGATGAATGAATAAAGAAAATATGGTGTATGTACACACACACACACACTAGAATATATTCTGCTTTAAAAAGGAAGAGATCCTGCCATTTGTGACAAAATGGATGGAGTTGGAGGTCATTATGCTAAGTGAAATAAGCCAGATACAGAAGAGAAATACTGCATGATCTCACTTATATATGGGCTCTAAAAGTGTCAAACTCGTAGAAGTGTAGAGCGTGACGGTGGTTCCCAGTGGCTGGGGGAGAAGAAAATGCGGTGATGTTGATCAAAGGGTAAACATTTTTAGTTACACATGATTAATAATTTCTGGAGATCCAATTTACAGCATGGTGATAATTGTTAATACTGAATTATATACTTATAATTTGCTAAGAGGGTAGATTTTAAATTAAGTCCTCTCATATTTTACTCAAACACACACACAATAATAACCATGTATAAGTAATGGATATATTAATTAGCTTGACTGTAGTGATCATTTAACAGTGTAAACAAATATCAAAACATCAAATCGTATGCCTCGAATATATGGAATTTTTATGACAATAATATCTCAATAAAACTGTTAAAAATTAAAAAGTAATAAAGTATATGAATCGTTTTATAATATAATAGCAATGATCGTTACATTAAATACAATCATTTAGATTTCTTTTAAAGAGTACAAGAGAGAAATGACAGGAGGTAGCCATGAGTATGTAGACAAGTGGATTATTAAAGAGATACTTGTTCTTGATGAGTGTTTAAAAGAAATGAAGAAAAGTGAGGCTTAATTCACAGGTTTCTGACTTGGGAAAATGGATAAAGCTTGAGATAAATAACCTTGTTTTAGGGAGAAAAATATTAGTCCAGTTTTGAACGTGTTGAATATGAAATTTTTCTGGAACATTCAAGAGAAGAGGAAAAGTAGGCAGCCCAAACATGTTAAGCTGGTATGGAGATAAAGACATGTGAGTCCACAGCATATAGCTGATAATTAAAGCCCTAAAAGCTTATTAACTCGTGTGATTGAATTTATAGTGTGAAGGAGAAGAGAGGCTAGAATAAATATCAAGGAATACTGTTACTTTAATAACACTTAACGTAAGAAGAACATGCAAAGACGACTGAAGTGTTAAGAAAACCAGGAAAGTGAGGAAACTTTGAAAGCCAGAAATGATGGAGTCAATTAAATTCCAAGAAATTAAACCAGTTAAGGTCAAATGGCAGGGACTGTTAATGCTAGAGGCTAAGTCCAGGTAGGATTGGATGAATAAGTGGGTTGTGGTCTGGAATGTGGATAACTGGCTAAAAAGACAATTGGGTGGGAAGAGGAAAATATTCCATTAACTTGTAAATATAAAGTAGAAATGCAGATTTCTGCTGAAGGGGATCAGAGGGAATGGTAGGGTTGAGAAGTCAGGGTTTGCAGCAATCAGATGCAAAACTGACATTGGCAACTTCTGGTAGTATTGCTACATTATTTTTTGGCATAACACAGTGAAATGTATGTGCAATTACTGCATGGTCTTTCCTAATTCTAGCAAAATAGAGCCCTGTACTTTTCAGTGTCATATTTGGCAGGTGTTGCTATGCACTAGCGGAATGATGATGATTGTTTTGGTCTTTGTGTGTTTATTTTTCAGAGGACCTCTTAGCTACAATAGTTTCATGATACCGAATGTATTGGACAAGGGAAAAGGTAGCATAGAATATGATAGCCTTGCAAATATAAAAAAAATTTCTGTGGTCTTGGGAATGTCATTCTTAAAATGTCATACTCACTGCTGTAAACTGCGAGGAACTAGTTTTGGCTAACCTCACTCAACATTTTGAGTAAATTTGGTCAACTGTTGATGATGTTAAAAAAAATTTTTAAGCATTTTTTATTGTTGGAGGAGACAGTTCAAAGACAAGAGAATTCAGTGTGGAATTTTAATTTCCACTGGAATTTTTTAATTGCGAATATTCTATTATCAAGGACTTACAGTAGAGTGTACCATTTCATAATGTTTTGATGAAATAATAAGATAGATTAACTAAGAGAAGAGGCTTGAAAAGATTTAAGTAACTTCAAGTAAAAAATCCCATAGATAGCTAGATGTGAAAGGAAAACTATGTGATAGGTATTAAATTTTAATACCACTTCCAGGCACACTTCATTAATATCCCTCTTATTTAAATCAAGATTTGTGCACTCTTTTATGCAGTTACCTTAAAACAAAGTATGCCCCTATCATGGTAGAATCCAATTTATATCATATATTTTTGCAACAAAAGAAAGCCATGACTGAATCATTCTAACAATTTTTTTAAAGGTATTCTATATGGTTGAAATTTAAGGTGTGTGAGTTCCTTGCAGAATATCAAATTCTTATTTCCAAACCTATTAAATATATTTTCATGAACAACAATCACTGTCTAATCTTTGGTACTTCACTAAGTTGAAATAATGTTTCTGCCTAAAGAGCCAGAGGAAAATGAGTCCTTGACACTCAAGAACATCTCTAGACTGAGCACACATTCACAAACCATATTCTGATTATTATTATACATCAAGAAGTTAGAAAAATATCTCTATTTTGGTGCTTTTATACTATATATAAGATGTTTTCAAAGCTTTTTTTCTAGAATAAAATCTACATCTGTATTCATCATTATGTCATCGGCATCCAAATGTGCAGTCTTTCTTCAAACTTGGAGAAACTTGGAAAAGCTAAGCCCACTGCTGTACAGCTGGTCCTTTTGCCTCTATTATCCCCAGTCACTAGTGCATTACTGTCACTGAAACTTTTCAGTGTAAAAGATGAACTCTTTGGTCCAATCAAATTGCATTTTTAATTTCATTAAGTTTCAGAATGGCTCAGGCCTAATAATGGAGAACGAAAAAATTAAGAGTGGAAAAATAGACTCATGAATGATTCTAGAAGATAAAAAAAAAATCAACTTTTTATTTTCAGGGTAATCTTTTAGATATTCCACGGGAGATATTTCACAAGATGAGACTAACTTCTTTGCATGAGAAATGGAAATTACCCACTTAAAAGTTCAAGCTCTGAGTTAAATCTGATGAACTGAATAATGATTGCATTGAGAAGTATGAAAGTATTGTGTTATCTGATAAACTAATCATCACACTCTTCCAGAAAACATACTTTTCTAGGGAATGTTATGAAGATGCATTTTGTTAAGAACTAAAAGTAATTGTTTAGCACCAGGACAAACAATTTTTTTGTGGTAGACACCTTTCTAGGATGTCTCAATGTGCTCTAAATTTAAACTAAAATATCTACTCTGAACCCATTTGTAAAACAGATATAAGTATAATACAAACGTGTGTTCGAGGTTGTTTATTATAAGATTGTGATACCAAATTAGTGGAAACTGTCTAAATATCAATCCAAAAGGTTGAGGTTAAATATATTATAATACACGCTTACAATGAAATATTCTGAATAGAAAAATAATTTGAAGGCTCTTTACATGCCAAGATCTAATATTATGAATAATACATAGATACTTAAAAAGCAAGATACAAAATAAGAAACATATGTAAAAAATGAGGAAAAGATTATGTGTATACATGTATGTGTTTGTGCATGTGCGTGCACCAATTGTCTACGTTTATGATCTAGCTTCCTAAGAGGATCATTACTGGTTGTCTAAACACCAAGAATTGGAGGGAGACTGGATGCTCTTTATGTATTCATCCGTTCTTTGAAAAGTTTGAATCAATAAATCAATTGAATAAGAATACATAAAATAAAAACTGCAAATAGATGCTTTGGCTTAGATGTATCTTGATTTCTTATGACTTTTAGAAACAAGCCTGTGCATAGCTGCAAGGAAATTTTGTATCCTGGCACTTTCTCACAGAGCTAACATATGCCCTGAACAAGATCCAGACTAACACAGATATAAAAAAGTTAAGAGTAATAGAAATTTTTTACTTGGGAAAATAAAAAGGTAAAATGTGTTTATATTTCGTCGTTAGCACATCTTTTTTAAGTATTAGATATCACTAATCAAGGAAGGTAATTATGAAATCTCCCAAATATTCTGAATAAATCTAGTTATAAAACAACATGTGCAAAATATTATTTAAACAAAATATATTTAAAAATATAAATTTATGAGCCAGCCCTGATGGCCTAGCGGTTAAAATTCTGTGTGCTCTGCTTCAGTGGCATGGGTTCAGTTCCCAGGCCCAGAACCACACCAATGGTCTGTCAGTTGCCATGCTGTGGCAGTGATTCTAGAAGAACCAGAAGAACTTACAACTGTATACAACAGTGTACTGGGGCTCTGAGGGGGAAAAAGGAAGAAAAAAGGAGGAAGATTGGCAACAGATGTTAGCTTAGGGCAAATCTTCCCCTGCAAAAAAAAAAGTATATATATATTATATATATAAATTTACTAATAACATATAGATAGTTTTTAGGGAATTTTATGCCTGCTGAAAACAAATTTTAGATTTATTTAATTGAACTAGTTTTATTTTTTCTTTGATTATAAAAATGATTTATATCTTTTATAAAGATTCAATCCAAAATTATAAAAGGGAAAATATAAAATACCCATTATCTTTGTAAGCTATTAATTTGCTAATTGTTTGGTGAACATTTTTCTAGTTATCTTTCTTTGCACACACATGTATACATATGGAAACCTCCATGAAGTCTTGTTTACAATGGGACTGTAGTATGAACATTTGACATCTTTTTTACCTACCTATCAATACGATGTGAAAGTTGTTCCATGTTAATAAATTTAGATAAAAAAATTAGTTGGATGATTGCCTTATTGTCCATTTTTTAAATGTTAATATATACAATGATCCGTTTAAGCAGTCTGCCACTGTTGAACTTTTAGATTTTTTTACATATTTTTACTACTGTAATCTGCACAAAAGAAACATCTAGCTAAAACATTTCCTTCTTTTCTGATAACACATTCGGATACATTGATAAACAAGTATAAAACAAAGTATATCAATTATAAGTCTCATCCATTACTATAGGGTAAGTTTTGATATGAAACCTTATCTTTTTTTTTTTGGAGGAAGATTAGCCCTGAGCTAACATCTGCTGCCAATCCTCCTCTTTTTGCTGAGGCAGACTGGCCCTGAGCTAATATCCATGCCCATCTTCCTCTACTTTATATGTGGGACGCCTGCCACAGCATGGCTTGCCAAGTGGTGCCATGTCCGCACCCGGGAGCCCCAGGCCACCAAAGTGGAACATGCACACTTAACCACCACACCACTGGGCTGGCCCCTGAAACCTTATCTTTAATTTATAATTTTAGATTAGATGTACTCATTATTATAGAAGTAATTTGGTAGACAATACTCTAATTTTGAAATTGTGTTCTTGAAAATTTTTTGTTGTTCATTTCTATTTTTATTGAGAGTTCATAAGAATTTTTATAGCCAAATAACAGATTGGCTTTTGCAAATTTTTCATGGATATAAGAAGTATGTATACATTTTAATGCTATATACAAAATTCTGTACATTTCTATTTAGATGAGCTGGTTGATTATTCAAACCCTCTATTTCCTTGCTCATTTAATACATTGTTGCTTAAAAAAATGTATTAAATAATAAACTCACAGAATGAAACACTTTGATATTATTTTTTATAGGGAAAAATTAAAATAAATTATGGAACATACATACTATGCAATATTGTAAAGGCACATTGCAAAAGGGTTTGTATTGTACAACCTTATTTTCGTATGCATATCCAGAAGTGAATCAGATAAAAAGCTGCACAGAAGACAACCAGAAATATATGAAGAACTTCACCCCCTCCCTACTCCTGAGAATTTAACAATTTAGCAGGGGATTGGTGAGCACATGCATGTAAAGAAACTTCCTGGGGCTGGGGAAAGAACCATGTAAAAGAATTAGAAGGAACAGTATGCAGTAGTAACACAGAGCTGGGTATAGTGCCTGTTCCTACTAGCCAGACTGAAAAACCTAATAATTCAAGGGGTACTGCATAGAGTCCTCAGATGAGTCTTGGGTTAATTGTGTGTGAAATAATGAGCCCTAGACTGAGAACTTCTCTGGTTCCACCTAATACATTTTAAAAGCAAGACCCAAAATTATCACATTTTTCAGGTAACTTCAGTGTGTCCAAAGTAAAGCTCAAGAATAAAAAATATTCACCAAAAAGGTGTAATTCACAACGTCAGATACCCAATCAAAGATTACTAGGCATTTGTCAGTCAAAGGCTGAGGAAATACGACCCTTAAGAAAAGAAAAATCAATCGAATACAGCCCAGAGCTGATATGGATGTTAAAATTAGTAGACCAAGGACATTAAATGCATCATAATAGCTGTATGCCTTCTGTTCAAAAAGATAAGTAGACATAGAAGTCGAAGTCAATTTTAAACAAAAAGGCCAAAATCAAAGTAGTAGAGGTGAAAACTACAATGACAGATGAAAATACAATGACAGATTAACAGCAGATTAGACATAGCAGACAAAAAATATAGTGAACTTGATGAGTGAACCAATTATTTCAGTCTTAGATTTAAACCTCCCGAAAAATGTACATATGTCTACCAAAAGACATGTACAAATTTTCTCACAGCAGCAGTATCCATAAGAACCCCCAAATTGACAAAGCCCAAATGCCAATAAGTAGTAAAATGGATCAGTAAATTGGTATAAGTGGTACATTTATACAATGGAATAACACAGAGAAACCAAAGTGAATAAAGATATTTACATCTAACAACATGAATGAATCTCACAATGTCATCAAAAGTATCCAGATTCAAAACAATACATGCAGTTTGATCCTATTTACATGAAGCTGAAACAGGCAAACCACTTTTTGATAGTAGAAATCAGAGTAACGAGCACACTGGGGAACGTAGTTGCTTTGAGAGGGCATAGATGGGAATCTGGTGTGCTGAAGAAATTGTCTTTCTTGATATTTCTTGATGGTTGCATGAGTGTGATTAAAGAGGTGGGAAAGCCCATGCATTAGCTGAAAACAAGAAGTGAAAGAATATGCTAGCACCAGGAATTGAAAAGCCTCTTTTATTTCTCACAGATCTTTTGTTTGGATAATGCAGAAAACACTTAATAGATACTGCTTGATTTTTCACCTGTTTTAAAATTTTGTCAACCTGCAGACATATAAAATTTACCACTGGGTCAAGTTAGTGACATTTCTCTAAAGTTCTTATTCCACCAATAGTATTTTTATATTTGTGTCGTCTTTCCATATTATGCATCATTCATGTCTTTCAATGCCTTCATATTTTACATAAATAATCAAATGCCGTGCTTCATATCTTTCCCATGGAAAAGTCAGTGTCATTCAAAATTGTTCAGTGTCATATCTAGTTTGCTATATTAAGAAATATGATTGTTAACTTTTGACAGGCCAGAATTTGGGGAGAGAAATTGTCAGACTTTAAACAACTAATTAAATTAACATCTGTATCACCCTATATATACTTTAGGAATGTGCTTATCAGCAATTCTATTTGCACTGCATTTGCCTAATTTATTATATTTCCCAGTGTAATATGAATTGCAGTTTTGGAATTGACTGACAATTCTATCCTTTTTTCTAAGGCTTTTGTGGCAATGCTCACAATATTTGACCCTAAAGTTTTAACACTGTGTTTCTTCTAGCTGAATCATTACTAATCTTTCCTCTCTGAAAAAGGACTTTTGTATCATTTTCTTTGCACAGTTGTGAGAAAGTATACTTTTTTCCCCCAAAACAGAATGTAATATTAACCATGTCAGTGACATTGAATTGATTACTGTAATTAATTTCTCCAAAAGTTGATTGCCGTTATTTTTCAATACACTATT
This sequence comes from Equus przewalskii, assembly GCF_037783145.1. Lineage (NCBI taxonomy): Eukaryota > Metazoa > Chordata > Mammalia > Perissodactyla > Equidae > Equus > Equus przewalskii. The sequence continues at coordinate 68,379,904 of NC_091847.1, forward strand.
ATCAGGAAATTCTGACCACAAGTTGTTATTAATGAATGTGTATACAACATATAATTATACATTTATGCCCACCACCAGACCACATACACAGGCACACACTTTATGACAGTACCAGTTTGAATCTGCCTGAAAATATTCTAGGTTTCTTCATCAGAATAAAATGTCTTTATATTTTGTTTAATGGGGTATATTTGGAGAGTATAATTTAGATGATTACATAAAATTCTGAATGCCCAGAAGAATATTATACTATGTTGTATATATAATAAATAAAACATGAAAGAATAGGAATTGAATTTTTCTATGTAACTCGTAATCGGCATTTACTAAATGTCCTTTGTGTTATACACTGTTAACTAGAGTGGCGCTTCTAAGATTTTTGATACCAACAGCAGCCTCAAAGATGATAAAGTTGTTACTGGGGCAGTACTGTGTCCCATGGAATTACTATCTGAGTTGGTGTTGCTATTAAGGCTGAATGTTTTCCTAGTGACGTCTCTTTCCTGAAAACAAATAGCATTCCCCTGGAACGTTTTTTTCAGAGACAGACTAAACATCCACTTGATTTGAAAAGTGTAAGACCCATTCCATTTTTCGCCCCATCCCCTTCTTTTTTCCCATTAAATATAGTGGATATTTGAGCTAACATCCCTAAGCACCTCATCTTCAGAACTTTTCTATAAAATTGGGACAGCGTTTTCCCAGCTGGCTTCATAAATTGAGTTTTATTGCTTATTTCTTTTTATGTTGAAGGAAGATAATTAATATGAAACTGTCTAAACCTGATAAGTGTAATATACAGACAAATGTAGCACCTACCTGCTCAGATGGGTATTTGGAATATCTTGTAATCCTTGACTTCCCTCTGGTTTCTATCTCCCACACTGCCTCAGTCCTCTCCTTCCTCGCAGTCCTCGTCTGATGGAGGCCAAGCCCCGGAGACCTCCGACTTGGTTATCTTTCAAGCAGGTTGGTGACTGTGCCTTTCAGCTCTTTTAAGGCTGGGTTTAACACTAAATCCTTCAGAATGGAGCGTCTGCAAGAAAAACAAAACTTGCTCCTGCTTATACTGTCTCTCATCAAAATAAAGTCTATGTGGTGCTAGATGAAGACACCCTTCTCTGCCTAGATGAGGATAAAAAGGAATAAAGAAGGGGGTGAAGGAGAAAGCGGGCAGAACATGCTCGATAGTCAAATGGCCGATTGATTTAGGGTTCCTGGTAACCTCTAAATCTCAACCAGCACACACTAGGAGAGCTGCTCATCAGGAAACACTTTCTGCACTATTTCTCCTTATTTGTCAGCCACTCGTCGGCCACTTTCTCTGAATTATTAATTCAATACACCAAAAGCTAACACTTAATATTGAGTCATTTGTCTTTGTACTATTATAAGCAGAGCAAACAGTCAATAACAAAATGACTTTGACAGCTTTAAGTGGCAATAATTTTGTTTTGGGGATTATACTTTTAGTCTCTAAAATAGAAATTTCTATGCATTCATATTTGTCCCTAAATTTTCCACTTGGCCATCCAAACATTCATTCACGGGGGTATGATATAAGGGAGGATTGTGAAATGAGCCCAAAATAGGTACTATATCCTAAAGAGGTCTAATTCTCATATGTTTTAAAATGCACCTTGTAATTGCTGCCATTTCCTCCCAAAATATCTTTACCTACTAACTACGTTAATATTTGCAAGTTAAAAAGTTCACTTTTTATGAGTGTCAGCCACAGTTTTCGATGACCATTGGCAAAATAAATGCTTTTGTCTTAAAAAACAGTATTTTTCTGGAAAACCTTCTTATCTTGTAGCTTTTTATAAAATCCTGGCAACAAGGAGTGGAGGGAGCTGTCAAAATAGGGGTTAGAAAAGTTTAAATGTTAAGGTAAATGCTCAGAAGTGCAACTTAAAGTAGTGGTTTAGACACAGAACTTTGATTCCTCCAATTACTAGCTGTAGGAACGAGGGCAAGTTATTTATCTTTTCTCTGCCTTTGCATCCCCATCAATAAAATGCTAACTCCATAAATCCTTACAGGATATTATGAAATTACAGAAATTATTATTTATAAAGTGTTTAGAAGAACATAGGTAAAGGATATAAATGTGTTTGTTAAATAAATCTTTTATTATACAAGTCATTCCTACCCTAAATCAACCGGTTTAGGAAGATTGTCTCAAATGAGGAATATGGTACTCAAAATGTGTCATCCACATGAGTTTACTGATTCATCTTATAATATGTTATAACCCAGACTTGTATTTTAATTTATTTAAAACAGTTGTTGAAATTTAAATATGATAAAGCCATAATAAATATTTCAACAAGAAAATACTTTCTAAAGTAAAGACACATAAAATGGAGGAGTGCTATGTCTTTTTTGGAGGAAAGAATTCGGCACTGAAGTAGGATAACCGCTTTCTAAATGCTAAGTAGCCATGAGAAATTAGTAAATCATCTACTCTTCCTGGGCTTCTGTTAGTTCTCATGGAAAATAAGGGCATGACTAAATGATCTTTAAAAAGTTACCTTTCCTTAAAAAATTCTCTGAGCGCCTGGTGTAAGTGTATGCAGTTTGATAACTCTAAAATATCCTTCCTTTAGTCTATGTAATATTTCAATAAAGATATTTTTAATCTGATGGTTTATATCATAAGATATGTTTTGTTTCCTTGTAGAAGACTGGCCATATAATTCCTGAATCTGCCTTAATAAGTGAATACAAAAATATACAAAAACACATGTCCACACTTTAATCAATTATTTTATTGTGTTAGAAATGTATCTCTCTGATTAAAAAATATAAAGAAAATTTGGATAGAATAATAGGGAAGACTGAGAAGAGGGAGAGAATCGTATATCACATTCTGAGTTAAAACTGTATATTGAATGCATTTTTTTTCAACCACTATAGCAAATGAATAAAGTAAAAAGTTTGAATGAAGCCTAGTTGCCTGTGCCTGTTGACATCTCATACATATTCATTGAATTAAGTAGAGAAGAGGAGAAAACAATCCGCCATTGTATACAACTACAATAGAAAAACAGTGCTCTCAGACATGCAAATACTCTTTGCCTTTTCTTACTTTTATATCTTCGCTCAGTCCCTTTCTTTAAATTATTCAATACAAGTTTATTGAAGCTCTACTATACACTAGACAATGTACTTTCCTGAATATATTTTGCCACCAACTATCACCAAATAAATATATAAATCTGCCAAATAAATTTATAAATATATAAATTTGTATATAAATACATAAATATATAAATTTGTATGTAAATGCATAACTATATAAATTTATAAATAGTTTTGAAAATGCTCTGTAAATTATAAAAGGTACATAAAAATGGTACTATTACCAATGTGAATATTTTCCTCATTATCATTCTCATTCCATTGCTATTAACTATGATCTCTCTCATTTTGAAATTATAGCATCTTTAGAAATTCATTAGTTAAAAATTATTGTGACACAGAATGTATACTTTTTCATAGTTATTTAACATTTAATTTGTTAACATTTAATGTGTTACTGCACTTCTCAGCTGAAGTGCAGATTGTGCCAATGAAGAAAAAGTGCCTGCTTATGACACTATATGCTCAAAAGTATTTGGCATGTGTCTTGTAGTCATAATATATGCTAAATAAATCTCTATTTTACTTGCAACATAAACTGATTTTCTGATACATTATTTCATTTGAATTATGTTTTGACTACCTCCAACACACACACCTACACCCACACACACAGTTTTCCAAATAAAGAGAAATTAGTGTAGTGTCATGCATGTAGTGAATTTTAAATTTATGTTTGTTGAATTGTTAAGGGTATGGAAAGAGATTATAAAACTAAATTCATGACATTCTAGATTTTGGCCCTTGAATTATTATTACCTTCCATTATACTTTAAAGGAGATATTTTATTCTATGGGGTAAATTGATTAAGAGCATGGATTCAGGACAAGACTATCTGTATTAAAACCTGAGCTTTGCTGTGTACTTAACTATCTATGTTTTAGTCCAGCATCTTTAAGTGGGGATAATAACTTATCTCATGTTGCTAAGGGATTTAAAGAGTTAATATTTGTAAAGTATTTAAAACTGAGCCTGCAACTTATTAGGCACTCTATAAAAGTAAATTAAAACATAGATTTTAAATTCAGATATAAAGATATTTAAATCTATTTTTTCCACTTACCTATATTACCTAAGAATGATCAATTAATCTTTCTGACCCTCGTGTTCCTCTTCTGTCAAAGGGGAATCATATCTCTAAGTCTTAAGATTTCAAAAAAATATTAAATGAGGACTTCTGTATTGTATACTTTGAACTAGATAGTTTGGACCTTACCTTGAATTGTGGGACACAAGAAAATCTAGGTGACATATAAAATATTTACTCAAAGGCATCAGAGAATGGTCAAGAAAGTGAATAAGTAGCAAGCCATGAGAATGTAGAGTTAGGAATGTGAGCATAGCATATGGTCATTTTTTCCTTGGAGGAATCTGAAGATTTCAAAACACATCGGTTGAGAGTCTGAGATAAGGACCATAACTTTTGGCTGCCTCTCCAGGTACAGCAGCAATGATTGCATGTTGCTCCCCCTCAGATATGAGTAACCTGGAAGCAGAAAAGCACCTGCAGAAGCTGCAAACTAGCTTCAAAGGCTTTCAATCCCTGAAATGTTTCTCCTCTCTGGAAGAAAATAGTATCATTTTTGGTCTAAAATTATTTCTACATATATTACAAATACAGTGTCTGGCACATGATCAAAAATATCCAGGCTTATAAAAAGGTAAGAAAACGTGGAATAAAGCCAGGAAAAAACCAATTGAAATAGACCCATTGAAGAACTGTATATTGAAGTTATCAAATAGAGGATTTACAATAAATATCTTAATATATGTAACATGATAATAACTCAAACTGAGAATTTGAACAGAGAAGTGGGACCTATTAAAATGAACCAAGTGAAATTCTACAGTTGGTTATATGATAAAACTTTGAAATTGATGGATTTTTTAAAATTATATACAATTAAAGAGGTAATTAGAAAAGAATAAGAGACTCAAAAAGTTATCCAGATTTAACATTGGAAAACATAGAGTTAAACATAAAGGACCATAAGAAGCATAGAAGATATAATAACAAAGCCTTACGACTGTGTAAATGGAGTCCCAGAAGGAAAAGTATGAGAAAATGCATCTGAAAACATTTATTTATTTATTTATTTATTTATTTATTTATTTTTTTAAGATTTTATTTTTTCCTTTTTCTCCCCAAAGCCCCCCCGGTACATAGTTGTATATTCTTCGTTGTGGGTCCTTCTAGTTGTGATATGTGGGACGCCGCCTCAGCGTGGTTTGATGAGCAGTGTCATGTCCGCGCCCAGGATTAGAACCAACGAAACACTGGGCCGCCTGCAGCGGAGTGTGCGAACTTAACCACTCGGCCACGGGGTCAGCCCCTGAAAACATTTATTTTAAATAGATAGTAGCTGAGAACATTTCTAAATTAGTGAAAGTCATATTAGTCAGAGTTCTCCAGAGAAGTAGTACCAACAGGAGATGTGTTGATAGATAGGTAGGGAGAAAGAGAGAGAGAGAGATTTATTTTAAGGAATTGGCTCAAGTGATTAGAGAGGCTGAGAAGTCCCAAGATCTGCAGTCAGCAGACTGGAGACTCAGGAGAGGAGATGTGTAGTTCCAGTCTAAGCAAGGGTCTGAGAACCAGGAGAGTTGACGGTGTAAATTCCAGTGTGAAAGCCAGCAGGCTCAAGATCCAAGAAGGACTGAGGTTTCAGTCCAAGTCCAAAGGCTGGAAGACTGAAGTCCCCTCTAAGGGTAGTCACACAGGAGGGGTTCCTTCTTACTCAGCCTTCTTGTTCTATTCAGGTCTTCAATTAATTGGATGAGACCCACCCACTTTAGGGAGGGCAGTCTGCTTAACTCAGTCTACTGATTTAAATGTTAGTCTCATCCAGAAATACACTCACAGACACACCCAGCATAACGTTTGGGCACCCCATGGCCCATTCAAGCGGACACATAAAATTAACCTTTATAGACTTCAAGTCATGAATTAAAGAAGTCTGACAAACTGAAGAAGGATAAATAAAACGGTATCCAGAACTAGATACATTTTAGTAAAGTTGCTAAAAATCAAAGACAAAGAACATCTTAAAAGCAGGTGGACAAAAAAGACAGATTACATTCAAATAAACAACAAGATCGGTAGCTGTCTTATAAACAGAAACAGTAGAAATTGGAAGACAATAGAATGTTTTCAAATGACTGAAAGAAAATAATTACCAACTTAAAACTTTAACATTTGAAAAATGTTATTGAAGAATGACAGTTGGAACTCTGGGAAGATGATGGTAGTGTTGTCATAGTTTACCTGAATTTCCCCATAAAAACAGAGTAAACCATGTTGAAACATCAAAATTGATCAGATCTCTCTATGAACCCAAATATAAGAACTTATGGAGACAAAATGCCAACAGCTATGTTGTACATATATTTTTGTTGACTTTGAAAGCTGAATAACCCATACATTTCCTGCATATATGTTTGGAAATCTCTGATGGGCCATTGAGACTATCAGCAAAAGCCTGGAGGGTATTTGCCTGTTCTAATTTGAGGGTGAGTATGGGGAACCTGGGAGATTCTGAATGAACAGGAGTAGCTGGGTGTCTAGAACCTGACCTTTACAAACAAACAAACAAACAAAACAAAACAGAAAAAAAATCCTTTTCCAAATAGAGCATAAAGGGGAAAATGTGGGCAAAGAAAAGAGATAATATAGATAAAAAGTAGACAAGTGATCAGGGCAGGAAGCCCAGAGAGAGTATAAACCAGAATGAGAAATACTCAGATATTTGGTCAACGGAGGAACTGCAGATTCTAAAAAAAGAGACGAAAGAACACAGGAGAGAGAGTTTCCTCCCTGTTTCTCAATATACATTTATTTACACAAACATATTGAATATATATAATTTCTGAAAATGCATATCACACATTCAGAATTCTGAGTACATGATATATCAACTATTCAGTCTATTCAGAATATTTCCCTATATATGTCTTTTTGAAAACACACCTGTATACATACATATACATATGTGCATGCACACTCAGTAATAAATAAACTCGAAGGAACACAAGAACTTATAATATCCGCCTGAAAATGCTTTTTTTCTAAATAAAATTTATAAAAAGAGAAAAGATTTAAAAATCAAAAAAGAAGAAATTGAAAGTTTGAAGAGATTTCTTCTGATATACATATGCATACATATAACAGGAGTACATGAATATAAAATTTTAACAATAGAACAAGATAAATGCTAAAAAACTATTACTCGAGTAAAGTCTTTTGCCATTAAAATTTTTAAGAAGAGAGAGTAAAAAGAAAAGAAAAGTGGAGGCAGAGCTTTGAACCACAAATTGAGAGGTAATTCCAAAACCTTGAGAACATCAATCTAGAATAGCCAACACTTTGGACTTTAACAAAAAATGAAAATCCTCTGAGTATCATGAGAGAGGGGAGGAGATCAAGTTACAAGTTTCTATTTTGTTATAATAGAAAACAAAATGGGATTATTATCAGACTTTGTGACAGCAATGCTTTATACCAGAAGTCAAGGGAGTAACATAATTATGATATACAAAGACAGAAAATATGAGTCAAGGATTTTATATCCATTAAAGTGAGGCTCAAGTGCAAATGTCTCAATCAAACTCTTATAACACTCGAAATATGGATTCATTGTCCTTCTCAAGAAAACTATTAATAGAGCACACTCCATAGGATTAAAATAGCTAGAATGGCAACAAGATAAGTATTAATGGTGAGTATTAAATATAGACTTACATAGAGAACTAAGGCTAGACAATAATTATGAGTAGGAAAATACAGTATACAATGGCTATATGCCCCAATTAGATGCATTTCAACTGTCAAAAATGCAAAAGTATCTGTAAGTTTGAATTTGTGACAAAAAGTTTCAAAAATGAGGAAAGAATTTAGGGAATATATGGAAAATTCTATCATCTTACTCTTAACCTTACATGTATTAATTAGAAGTAAACAAATACTATTTCAAATTAGATGATAGCAAGGAGAGATGGGAGGAAAAATGTAGTCACTAGCTAATTTCGTATTGTTTATAGAAGACAATCTGAAGATAAGTTCAAGTAAAATGGAAATAAGGATAATATATAGGTAATAACGTAAATATTAATATTAGACCAAAAATAAACCCTCCTAAATACTAAAAGGCATAACTACAAAGAAAAGAAAGAGAGAAAAATTCATTTTACTGCATAGTAAAATATTCATCTACTTAGCTAGATGCTATTCTAAAATATGGACCAAAAAAATAAGGTTACTAAAACACTTGCTGTTGGAGAAGAAAAAGAATGGAGGACTTAGAAATAGAGGTTAGATGTTTATGAATAGCTCTTGTTTGCTGTATTTGACTTTCAAACTGAAAATGTTTTCTATAATTACAAGAGAAAATTTAAAAAATAATCTTTAAAAGTCAGAAGTGAAATTAAACAAATGAGCCTGTGTGTCCAGTTAGTGGCGTTAGCACAGTGTGAGGGGCTATTCAAGGTGGCTTTAAAACACAATAAATGGACTTCACATACCTGGTGAAAACTTTAAGAACAGAATTATTGAAAAAAATTTAAACTATTTACAGTAGTCATAACTTAGGATCCTGAGATAGTTGTGATAGTAATTTGGAGCAAATCAATGAGTAATTATGTTAGTGTCATTGAAATAATTGAAAATTGGCATTTTATCAGGATAGATTGGCTATCTGTGACTATCTATCTATTTAATCAATGAATTGAATTAACAACCATGTGGTTACAGGTCGTATTTTCTGTTTTTCCTCATTGAAAATAGCTAAAAACAACAACCAACAGACATAGATAATCCAATGTAGTCTCTAATACCATACCATTTCCTCCTAAATGAATCCAGGTTTTCTTGAAGAAATGACTGACTCCAGAGCTGCTAGGGAATGTACAAGATGAGGGTCATACTAGAAAGCAAACACTATCAATTACTACTAGATTCAGGTCAAATAGAGGGAACTTTATAGCCTCAAATGCTTACATCAACAAAGAAGAATACACTCAAATTAGTAATCTAATCTTTCATTTTAGGAAATAAAGAGAAACAAAAAAGTAATTTATAACTAAAGCAAACAGAAGGAAGAAAATATTAAAGATAAGAGCAGAATGAAAAAAAATTGACAAAAAAGAAAAATTAATAAAAACAAAAGCTAATTTTTCGGAAAAATTAATCAAATAAATGAAAAAATTCTAATAAGTGACTCAGGAAAAAAGAGAGAAGATATACATTACCAACATTGGATGTGAAAGACAGAACATCACTGAGGACGGGATGATGCGATTATTCTATATGGAACTGCGATTGTGGATACATGACTCAATGCATTTATCAAAATCCATAGAACTGTGCACCGCAAGGATTGTATTGCTGTATGTAAATTCTTAAAACAGAATATGGGGATGGGGAGAGGCTCAGATGAAATGCACATGTGAAAAAAAGAATCAGATTGTATTACAAATAAAATATATGACTACACTTAAGGGAAAGGGAAAGAGAGAAATTGACTTAAGTTGTTTGGAAAATAATACTTTGAGTTGATACAGTGAAGCTACAGGACACAAATAACTGTTCACATACATTGTACTTTAGGTGGTAAATTTGTTTCACACTGGATTATAGATTATAGCTCTATGGATTATAGAGGCCAGTGTGTGCATGGGTTAATATATGTACTCTGTCCCCTGAGAGGTATAGAAGCAGTGAGATGAGACCTCAATCATACTTCATTATTATATTTTTACATTTACAAGGTTGAAGTAAAGAAATATTCAGACAAAAGTAAAAAAAGTGTATAGAGAATTTCTCAACAAGACTCATAATAAAGACCCATTTAAGGGTTTTGTTTCAGCATAGGGAGATGTGATCCCAGATGGAAGGTCAGAAATGCAGGAGGCAATAGGAAATTATGAAAATGGTGAACATATATATATGAATTCAAATAAGATTTGACTATATTGATAGGGTGATAAAGAGAATTAAGAGCACTAAGGTCTTTGCATTTTCAAGGCATGCAAGAAGAAATGAAATTACCAATTAATATTAGGTTTAATAAGTCAAGGATGCATGTTATAAATCTCTAGGGTAATCACTAAAAGAATCTCAAACTGGTATGTAACAAACAAGCCAGTAAGGAATAAAATTGGAAAGATCAAATTCACAATCCAAATAAAGAAAAAGAAAGAGAATTTAAAAATGACATTGAGCAAGAAGGACAAATATGAAACAATTATTAAAAGTACACATTTAAATACAGAATATGAGATTTCATGTAAGTGAATTATGTTGAAATTAAAATGTAAAGATAAGAAGACTGAATAATAACCAACATTATATGCTGTATAAAAGACACACATTGAAAATGGAACTATATAGATAAATATTTTGTATATATATATATAAAAGTTCAAAGGAACTAGACATAAAAATATATAATATACAAATATAACTAAGAGAGAAATGGAGTAATTCTATTACTATCAGACAAAGTAAATGTTAAGATAAATATATTATTAGAGGTAAGGGGAGACATTCTAAATGATTAAAAGTTTGATTAACCAGGAAGGTAGAATAAGTCTAAATTTGTATGCACTTAATAACAGTCTCAAATGCATAAAGCAAAAATTGAGAAAAGACTACATAATAAATAAATCCCCAATGATTGAAGAACATTTTAAAATATCATTTTAAATGAATAAGAAAATGAAAATGTTAATTTTCTTACAAAACTAAACATAATGAATGTACACAGACTACTGTATCTAAGTGTGGAAGAATATAGTTTTTCAAGCTGATACAGAACATTTACAAAAATTGACCAGATGCTTGACATGAAGCAAATCTCAACAAAATTCGAAGGATTAAAACCATATATATATATATATTCTTTTTTTACTATTGAAAATTCATATAGTCTACAAATTTAAAAAAAATAAAATTTTTATATGATTTTAAATTAAGAAATGATCTTAAACAACCTATGAGTCAAAGACTAACAACAAACTATCTGGAAGAGAAATTAGGGGAAAAATGCCATTTATGATAACATCAAAAACAATAAAATACTTAGGAATAAAATTAACCAAGGAGGTGAAGACCTGTACACTGAAAACTATATGACACTGATGAAACAGGTGACACAAATAAATAGAAAGACATCTTGTGTTTTTGGATTAGGAGAATTAATATAGTAAACATGTTAGTAATACCCAAAGTGATCTACGGGTTTAATACAATCCCTATCAAAATTCGAATAGTATTTTTTTTCAGAAATAGAAAAAAGCATCCTAAAATCTGTATGGAAACACAAAAGACCCCAAATGGCCAAAGCAATCTTGAGAAAGAACGAAGCTGAAGGCATTACACTTCCTACTTTCAAGCTATATTATAAAGCTAAAGTAATCGAAACAGTATGGTATTGGCATAAAAACAGTCACATAGAACAAAGGATCAGAATAGAGAACCCAGTTATAAAGCCATACATATAAAGTCAGCTAATTTTTGACAATGGCACCAAGAACACATAATGGGGAAAGGATTGTCTCTTCAATAGATGGTGTTGGGAAAACAGGATATTCACATGCAAAAGAATGAAACTGGACCCCTATCTTATACCTTATGATCTCACTCATAAGTAGAAGATAAGAACAACGACAAACAAATGCATAGCAACAGAGATTGGATTGGTGGTTATCACAGGGGAAGAGGGAGAGTGCAAAAGGGGGGATTAAGCACACGTGTGATGATGGACTATAATTAGTTTATGGGTGGTGAACATGATATAATCTACACAGAATTTGAAATATATTATGATGTACATCTGAAAGCTATATAATGTTATAATCCAATCTTACTGCAATAAAAAAAAGAAATCAAAACAAAACAAAATTTAACTGAAAATGGATTCAAGACTCATACATAAGACTTAATATAGAAAAATTCCTAGAAGAATACTAGGAAAATGATCCTTGACATTGGTCTTTGCAATGATTTCTTGGATAACACATTGAAAACACAGGTAATAAAAGCTAAAACAAAAAAGTGGGACTACATCAAACTAAAAAGCTCTGCACAGCAAAGGAAGTAATCAACAAAATAAAAAGGCAAATTATGAATTGGGAGAAAATATTTGCACACCATATATCTGATAAGAGGTTAATACCCAAAATGTATAAAGAACACATACAACTCAATAGCAAAAACCCAAATAACCCTGTTAAAAAATGGTCAAAGGATCAAACAGACATTTTTCCAAAGACTTTCAAATGGCCAATAGATACATGAAAAGACACTCAACACCACTAATCATCAGGGAAATGCAAATCAAAACCGCAATGAGATATCACCTCACACCTGCTAGGATGATGCTTATTAACAAGACAAGAGATAACAAATGTTGGCAAGGATGTGGAGAAATGTGAACCCCTATTTACTGTTGGTGGGAATGTAAATTGGTACAGTCAGTATGGAAAACTATATGGAAGTTCCTCAAAAAATTAAAAGAGAACTGCCATATGATCCAGCAACTCCTCTCCTGAGTATATATTCGAAGGAAATGACATTGGTATCTCAAAGAGATATCTGCACACCCATATTCATCGCAACATTATTCATCATAGTCAAGATACGGAAACAATGTAAATGTCCTTCAACATATGAATGGATATAGAAAATGTGGTACAAATATGCAATGGAATATTATTCAGCCATAAAAAGAAGAATATCCTGCCATTTGCAATGTATACCATGAATAAACCTGGAGGACATTATGCTAAGTGAAACAAACCAGACAGAGAATGACAAATACTGTATGGTATCACTTATATGTGGCATCTAAAAACAATAATTACAGAAAAAGCCAATTTCATAGAAACAGAGGATACAATGATGGTTGCCAGGAGCTGGATGGAGGGGGAAATGAAGACATGTAGGTCAAAAGGTATAAACTTTCAGTTATAAGGAGTTCTGAGAATCTGGCGTACAGCATGGTGACTATAGTTGATAATACAATATTGTATACCTGAAAGCTGCTGAGAATAGATTTTAAGCATTTGGACCACACACAAAGAAAAAGAGGTAACTCTGTGACTTGATAGATGCGTTAATTATCTTGATCTTGGTAATCATCCCAGATTGTATAAGTATATCAAATCATCACTTTGTACACTTTTAATATATACAATTATATTTGTCAATTATTCCTCAGTAAAGTTGGGAAAAATAAAATAAATGAATTTTAGGTATAAAATAGACCTAAATGTCAAGGCTAAAGGTATAAAGGCTTAGAGAATATCTCTATAACCTACATTTGTAGACTATTTATTGAGAGTACACGCAAATCATCAAACATAAAAGGAAATGTAGATTATTTGGACTTAATCAAAATTAAGAATAACACAAAATTTCTCATCATAAATATATACCATTAAAAAAATGAAAGGACAAGCCCCAGGTAGAGAGAAAATTATCAGTATATATAATTATGAAAGGACTTCACTTTAAAATATATGAAGTGCACCTACAAATCAATCATAAAGAGAAAAACAACTCAACTTTTAAAATGATTAAAGACTTGGACAGTTCACAAAAGAAGATATAAAAATGGCCAATAAGCACATGGAAGGTGCTCAACATCATTATTAGGAGAATGCAATTAAAATCAACAAAAGATATGACTTCATATCCACTAGAATGGCTAGGATTAAAAAGGGACAGCAAATGTTGGCAAAGACGTGGAGGAACTACAACTCTCATATATCGCAAGAGGGACTGTAAAATGATGCCATCACTTAGAAAACATTTTAGTTTCTTGTACAGTCAAACATATATACTGCATGACCCAGCATTTCTATTCACAGGTACTTCTCAAGAGAAAAAAATCAACCAAATAACAAAGCGTCTGTCCACAAAAAGACTTGCAACTCAATATTCATAGCAACATTAACTGAGTAGTCCCAGAGTGAAACATGCAAAATATCTATCAAGAGATGAAGAGGTTGACAAATTGTGGTGTATTCATAGAATGGAATACTACTCAGTGATAAAAAAAAAGAACAAGCTACCAATACACATAACAAGATAGATAATCTCAAAAATATAATGTTGAGCAAAAGAAGCCAGACACAAAAAAATACATATTGTAAAATCCCATCTGGCATACAAGTAGAGGCAAAATTAATCTATGCTTATAGAAATTAGAATAGTGGTTGTCTAAAGGACAGAAAACTGGTGGTTGACCAAAAGTGGGGAATTTAAAACTTTCTTAGGTGCTAAAAATGTGCTATATCTTGATTGGGACATTAGTTTCATTGTTGTGTACCTGGATTAAAATTCATCAGATCATACACTTAATATCTGAGCATTTCACTCAATATGAATTATTCTTTTTTCATTAAATAAATTAGACAATCATTGTACTTAATCACAGTAACAATGTAAAGGAGAGACATCATATGGTTAGAAGGAAAAAATCTCAATGACTGAAGAGAAAATCTTATTCAAATTTAGTATCAATTGTGATAAACAACTATTAGTATATTAGGACTAGAGTGTCATTTCTTTGATCTAATGAGGATGTTGACAATAAGCATAATACTTAATGGTGAAGTTTGGAAAAGTTTCCCTCTGAGTTCAAGAATGAGAAACCATTTCTATTTTATATTGCACTATAATGTTCTAGCTAGTATAATGTGACAAAGAAAAAAAATGAAGAAATGTATAAAAAATGAAGAGCAAGGAATAAATTTGATTGCAGATGATCGTTCCTGTAAAAAATAGAAAAAGCTATCCCCAGATGAGTTTTTTAGAATCAATACATCAGTTCAGCATGTTGCTGGGCAGAGTGTCAATATAAAAAGTTAGTTATATTTTTACATAGTAGCCACAAATATTTTGAAAACAAAATTTAAAATGTCATTTAAATAGTATCTAAATACCAAATACTAGAAATAAGTATAACAAAGGTTTACATATTTTATCCATAAACTCATGGATGAGTACTGAGAGGAACTGAATAAGAACTAGATAAATAAAAGAATATGCAATATTCATGTTTTGACAGACTGGATATTGTTTAGAGATGCTTTTATCCCAAGTTATCCTTTATATTTAGTGCAATTCAAAATATGTGTGTGTGGTATGATATTTGATTCTAAACAGTATATGAAATTCAACATGCCAAGAATGGACACTCTTGATGAAGAACAAAATGAGAACCCTGGCTCTACTACATATCAAAATTTATTATAAAGTGACAGTCATTATGACAGAATGGATTTGGCCAAGGTTAAATCACATAACCAATAGGAAGCAGTGGTTCTTAACTGGGGCAATTTTGACCCATTGGGAAATATTTCACAATGTGTGGAAACATTTTGAATGTCTGGAGGGGAGGGAGAGTGGGTAGATCTGCTGGGATCTAGTGGTAAAAGTCAGAGATGCTGCTAAACACCCTAAAATTCACAGACAGTTCCCCCCGCATGCAAAGAATTGTCCAGTCCACCGATGGTAATAGCACTGCTTTTGAGAAACGTGGAACAAAGTATGCGGACGGAGAACCATGCATATTAGGATTATTAGCTAATGTGAAAGGTGGAAATGAAGAACGCTAAAAAAAAAAAAAAGATGTTTCCAGTAAATGGTATTAGGACAACTGGAAATCCAAATTGATGAAAACTTGACCCTGACTCATACATTATGCCACAGTTAAATCAAGACGATGTGTAAAAACGAAATGTGAAATAATAGAGATTTTAGAAAATAAATTATGAGGGAATCTTTATAAACTTGGGACAGAGACAGACTTCATATACAGGATACAAAAATCCTAATTATAGATGAAAAGACTATAAATGACTACATGAAAAGCAGGAAATTCTGTTCATCAAACAATATGGCTTGTTGAAAAGTAAATTGACACCATCACTCTGAAGGAAGAAGGAAGAGGAGAAATGCTGGGGGCAGAGGGACATCAAGTGCAAATGATCTGGTGTGGGAGCATGCTTGATAGATTTGAATTAACAATAAAAAGGCTGGTTGAGGGGCCCGCCAAGTGGCAGTGGTTAAGTTCCCATGTTCTGCTTGGGCAGCCCAGGGTTCACCAGTTCAGATCCTGTGCAGGGACCTATGCACCACTCATCAAGCCATGCTGTGGCAGCATCCCACATAGAAGAGCTAGAAAGACATACAACTAGGATATACAACTGTGTACTGCGGCTTTGGGGAGAAAAAATAAAAGAGGAAGGTTGGCAACAGCTGTTAGCTCAAGGCTAATCTTCCTCACCAAACCACCCCCAAAAAACAGAAAAAAAAAGGCCGGTTGAGGCAGATTTATGAGGAGAGTAGTAGGAGTAATAGAAAATGAGATTAGAAAATTTACAATGAGCCAGATCAAGAAAGCCAAGTTTCGGACATTTTGTAAGGATTTTATTCTGAAAGAGGAGGACTGAGACTTTACCATGGATTTAGCATCCTGTGGGTCATTGAAACATCAGAGAAGTTTCAGCACAGTGGTGCTGGGGGTGGTGTCTACTTGTGTAGGGGAGGGGAGAGTAGGGATGTCACAAAAACCTATTGGAGGTTCAAAGAGGAATGTAAGAAATTAAGACAGTGACTACTGATGACTCTTCTAAGAACTTTTCCTATGAGAGTAGTAGATAAATATGGTCCTAGCTCAAGGGGATGAGAGAAAGGAATTTTTCCTAATAATAATAATAATAATGATAATAAAGCCAGTCAGCATGGTTTTGGTTTTCTCTGTCCACATTCAGCTGCAAGAGTAAATAAAGCTGGTGAAGTAGTTAGAATTGATAATGATTTTCATTTAGAAAAGTATTTAAAATACCCAAGAAAGGTGCAGGGTATTTCAAGGTATATATAAAAGAAGGGCACATATTCTTTAAGAGATGTTGAAAAAGTGGTCAGTGGATTATGGGTCCAGGTGGGGTTGAAATATTCTTGATGTGGAGGTAATGGATGATATCAGCTGAAAAGAAAAGAAATGGTGGTTTTGAGATGCTTGCAATTGAGATTTCAGTGATGTCACAGTTATTAGTAATGACAAAATATTTTGTATGACAATGCAGAATGGACATATGTGATATATGTGAAGGCAAGATCATTGCAAGAGAGGAACAATTACTCACTATCATTTCATGTTAGCATAATTTATGAATATACTGAAATGACTAAAACTGATGACAGGAGTGGTGTTGAGTCAGTAACAATGTCAGGAACTAAAGTCTTCAAATAATTTAAAATGGATAACAGACCTAAAGTAAAACCCCAGACTAGGGGCCGGCTCCGTGACCAAGTGGTTAAGTTCGTGCACTCCACGCGGCGGCCCAGGGTTCGGATCCTGGGCACGGACATGGCACTGCTTGTCAGGCCACGTTGAGGCAGCGTCCCACATCCCGAAACTAGAAGGATGTGCAACTAAGATATACAACTGTGTACAGGGGAGGTTTGGGGAGATAAAAGCAGAAACAAAAAAAAGGATTGGCAACAGTTGTTAGCCCAGGTGCCAATCTTTAAAAAAAAAAGAAAGAAAAAAGAAAAAAACCCCAGACTACAAAACTCCTAGAAGATAACATAGGAGAAAAACTAGATGACCTTGGGTATGGCAATGACTTTTTAGATATGACACCAAAGGCACCATCCATGAAATAATTGATGAACTGGACTTCATGAAAATTAAAAACTTCTTTTCTGCAAAAGACAATAGAAAAAAAATGAGAAGACAAGTACAGATTGGGAGAAAATATTTGCAAAAGACACATCTGATAAAAGACTGTATTCCAAAATATACAAAGAATATTCAAAATTCAGTAAACTAGGAATAGAGGCGAATCTTTCAACTTGACAAAGACTATTTCATGTACACTCTTGCTTTCACTATATTTAACACTAATTCTTTTTCAGAAGTACAACTTCACTGGTAAACTTAAAAAGCTGAGAGTGGCTACTATCTACTCTCTCGATCTTACATGAATTAAATCATAAAGGAGTAGTAACACAAATGGCAGTTTCACATAGAATAAATCTTGAAGCTAAAGAAAGCATGAATAAGAGATATGGAATTTACTTAGAAGGCTAAGGTGATTAAGGTTAATGCCCTCTGCGTGCATTAATAGCTCAATCCAGTAACCTGTGTTTGAGTACACAGTAATGTAATGAATCAATCAGATCCTACATTTCAGCTCAGCTGCTGGAAGGATAATAATAAAATTTGTGAAACAGAATTGTTCTATTGATCTCTCCTAAATCTAATCTCCCTTGTACTATCAACCCACCACTAGGTCTCTACCCCTGCAGGACTCTTGCCCTAAAGCAATGACAGCTTGGGTTGCTGTTATGTCAAGAATATTCTCATAAAGCCCTGTCTTCCATTATCCAAATACAGTCATCAAAAACATGAGAGCAAGCACTTCTCATGAATTTGAACCATTCTATAAGAATAACATAAGTGAATGCACACACAAACACATACACACGTGTACAAACATACACATCTTTCCTAGTCTAGGCTTATTAAGCGGAAAAAAGATTGGAGGCTGAATCAGATAAGAAAAAAATCTTAATTCCTCCTCTGTCTATCAATCAAATTAGAATAACAAGAGTCAGAACATGGAAACGCAGGTGCTTTCTTACTTTCTAGTCAGAAAAATAGCTGTATTCAAGACATTGATTATCATTTTTAAAAGGAAGCAGAAGCTCATTCCAGTGACAGTATGACCTTCAATAATGTCCCAACTCCTGCTGCCTCTAAAATGGCTTTTATGTTTCAAGGCGATCTTTTCTTTCTTCAGCCAAGATTTAAAAATGCAGAAGTGAGGTCAGGTGTCTTGTAGAAAGATAGATTCAGGGAAGACAGATCCAAGGAGAAATAATAATTCCCATTAGAAACTTTGATGAGTAAAAACTAAGCAAATTATTTGCATGGTAAATCAATGGGGAAATATAATTTCTGCATTCTTTTTAATAAAAGGAACTAGTAATCTAAATTAGTGGAAAGTAAAGCTGTTATTTAATTATATATGTATATAAAATTTATAATACATATAGATGTAAATTAACAATGTGGTATATTCCTCATTGAAAATCACCTACCATTTTAATCAGGCTTGGAAAACATCCAGTATTTTGATAGAATGAAATAAGAAGAATCTTAAAGATGATATTAGAATTCCTGAAATTTGTGAAATCTAAAAACCTTTTTTTACCTCTTTTGTGTCTAGCTATAAAAGGTGCAATAAATATGTTGAAAAGGGGCTAATGACATTCAGGCATTTAATCGCATCATTTTAAAGACTTTTATGAACTACAATTAGATAATTACTGCTAATTAGTATGTTAGGATAGCAGAATTATTAGAGTGTAGAAGAGAGTTAGCAATATGTTGAATGTATGGCATTCATCCAGGGATCAGTGGGGCTGACATTTTCTTTGCTCTTTTTTGTTAACATTGAATGAAGAACCACTCTTAGTCTTTATTAACCCCAAATGTGATTTTGCTTACAATTTTTACTGGTTTGTTTTTACACTATCCATCTGTGTGTCTTTGACGTATTGTTCTTTTCTATAGCTCAAGGGAGTTTAACATATTATTCACAGGGAACTGAAATCTCAAACCAAAATTACAAACTGAACTGTGAGGAATTTGTACATTTTGAAAGTTCTACTTTACTCTTAAATGTTGAATCTATTTTTAACTTCTTATAAGAAAATAATGCTTAAAATCACAAATCCTTTCTAAACATATGACCATTACATTGATGCTGTCAGTATCTCAAATATAAAGGCAGCCTGGTTTATGTGTCAAAGGTAGAATGAAGATAAATAGGTCTATCCAGATATAGCAATGGACAAAAGGTTAAAGATGAAGAAAGATCTATACGAGTAACATTAAATTGTTAAAAAAGGAAATTAAAATCTCAAGCAGTCTGTCCTACATTCTTTTTAATATACAATGCTAGTTATATTATTTAAAAGAAGGAGCTAAATAATAAAATGAATAAATTCTTATGGGCTCTGACTTACAGTTACATGCCTACAATATTGCTTTAAGAACAGCAAAATAAATATGAATGTGTCCAATATATTGAATAAGATATTCAAAGACATTCACTTTCTCATAGATGAACCATATGAAGCAAGCTAGTCCCTAAAGGCAATATTAAGAATTGCTAGATGTTATCTGCCATGTGAACTACAATATTAAACATCAGAATTTCTCTGGAAATCCTGATTCCCCCTACATACCACACACACATACTCACACACACACTTTTTTCAGAACTAATAGACTAGGATTCTGAGATAATTTTTGCGTGTCGCTCAATACTCAAAAGCAATTCTCTATTCCCATGTTAAAAGACTAATCTTAGGCCAACATTAACATTACTACTTTATGCTCTAAAATGTCAGGCATGTTCTGCTTCAGAATTATCCTAATAGATCTTTCTTCCTGGCTATTTTCCCATAGCTACTAACACCAATAGAATGTGGTGCCTAAAAGCATGGTGATAAGCCTTAAGAAATTATCACATACCATCTTCCTTTCATTCATTCATACAATAAATGATGCACATCTATACGATTAATTTCGCCATAGGTCATTAAGATAACAGCAAAAAAAAAAAAGTGATCTACCCGCTGAATCTAAATATGTCACATAGCTGTTGCATTCAAATTATTCCTCCTTTCTGGATCTGTGTCCATTTGTCTAGATGAACAATGGTTCTCTCTCCTTGGCCGTGTATTGCCTATGGAGGCTTTTTTTTTTTAATGACAAGTGTTAGGAGCTTACTTCACTAAATGAAGAACTCCCTGGACTGAGGCCTAGATTTCTATATTTTAAAAAAATTCCACAGGTGTTTGTCTTCTTTTTTAATCCAGAAAAGCTTATTTTATTTTTGCTAAATTTTAGTTTATTTTTGTTACAACATTGGGAGCAAGAAAAAAGGAAGAATTTGTAAAGTAAAGATCCCATCAGAATTTCTTCCAGTTTCCAGCTCCATAGATTACAAATCTTAACAGTTTATCATGCCTCTTTCTGGACTGTTTCTATACATTCACAGAGTAAAAGATGGACCCATGTGTCTGAACATACATATGCATAAATGTGCACATATAAAAATATGCTCACACAATTACATATATGTATATGTGTATATATATATACACATACCATTAATGCACAGACTTTTAAAAACAAATATAGGATTATATTAGTCATATACATTGTTTCTCTTTCTCTTCAATATCCTCATATCTTTATCTCTTCTTTTTTCCTTTCCCTAAGAGTATAAATATGTTTAGGTCTCCCCTGCACCATAGTGAGTAAATTAATAAATGAGAATCTCCTCATTTCCTTCCAGGTACCATCCTATATCCTTTCCTTCTTAACTGAGTTCCTTGAAAGAGTAGTGCAAACTCCTGATCTTCATTCCCCAACAACAATCACTTCTCTTCTCATGGCAGTATGCCTTGATAACATCCCTCCACAGAAACTGCTCTTGAAAAAGACACTGATGGTCTCTTTATGGACAAATCCAATAAACGCTTTTTGTTTTTTTATCTGGTTATAAAGGCCTATTGCCTTATGAATGGCTTTTTGTGTCTTAGTGTTTTGTTTTTTTGCTTCTTTTTCTTCCTTGACATTCTTTCCTCACTATTATTTATTCTTAGCCTCTTTCTTGAGTTTCCCCTTTTGCTCCAATAAACTTCAGTGTCTTCCATATATCTTAAACTGTTTCTTCGCTATATATGCTCCCCTTGAGTGATCTCACTCCCTCTCAGGGGTTAAACTATCATTATGCTAATTGACCCAGTCCTAACTTTCTAAGTCTGGTTTATTCTGGAGCTAAAGATGGTGCATCCAACTGCCCATTACTCGTGTGTCCTATGGATTCTTCAAGTCTGTCCTACCTCCTACCCAGCTCACCAGCTCTTTCTGTGCCCCTCTGCCCCCCTCCTCTACCCTGTGGCTGTTTTGTATTCCATATTGTTAGCAGTTAATAGCATTACCAAATCAATGAGTTAGAAACCTGGAAGTTATCCCAAAGTCTTACCCTTTCCAATCAATTGCTAGTTCTTGACAATTTTACTTCCTATATATTTTTTCAAATACTTTACTCCTTTATACTACCATCAAAACAAACTTTGAGGAGCCAGCCCAGTGGCATGGGAGTTAAGTTCGCACGTTCTGCTTCAGCAGCCCGGGGTTCCCTGGTTCGGATCCCAGGTGTGGACATGGCACTGCTTGGCAAGCCATGCTGTGGCAGGCATCCCACATATAAAGTAGAGGAAGATGAGCACGAATGTTAGCTCAGGGCCAATCTACCTCAGTAAAAAGAGGAGGATTGACAGCAGATGTTAGCTCAGGGCTAATCTTCCTCAAAATAAACAAATAAACTGAGTTTTCAAGAAAAAATAAAGAGGCCATTTCTAACCACAAGAAGAGTTGTAGGTAGCATTTGAATCTGATCATGAAATAAGCATTGAGGGAGAAATAAATATGAAGACAGTCTTAAAAGGTTGAGGGATCCAGTCTGACAAGGGAATAGATGTAGAGAGGGAAGAAGTACAAGTCATCACTAATAGGGCAGTTTGAGGCCAAACAGAGGTTTATGAATGTCAAGCTGTGGCATTTGGTTTTTTTTCAGGATATGGCAGTCTTCTATGAAGGAGTATTAATACAAGAGTGACAGGATTAGAGCTATGTTTTAGGGTAATTAATCTGACCACATGCATTGTTTGGATTGGAGGGCAAAAACAATCTGGAGGTGGAAAAACCAGGTAGGAGACTTTTGAATAAAAATATAAGAAATAATAAAGATGTAATTCCCTTTGATGCCAAAGGGAATCAAGAGAAAAGTAACATATTGAAGGACTTTGTTACGCTTCTAATTTAAGCTGAAGAGGACTTTAACCAAGAGTAAAATGCCAGTTCCTTTGGTTAATTATTTAGACATTTTCCTCATTAGGTAGAATTGCTTCAAAATAAGGAAAGATTATGTAAAACAATAAAATTTACATCTTCCAGAGAACATCGATTCACTCATTCTGCCTAATCCTTTATTTGTTTAACAAACGTATGTGAAAGAAAACAGAGAAGTTTCAGATGCATTAGGAAAACAAATGGAGGTGTCAGCTCTCTGTGTGCACCATTACACGCTCACCTAGAGTGGACAGTGAACAAACTGACATCGATCACCTGTGTTTGCTGTGTGAGATACACCTGAAGTGTCCACACACATTGGTTTCATTGCTGTAAATGCTGTTTAATAAAATTATTACTTCACTTGCCACACCTGCTATGTTCTGACAATAAATAGGGCTATCTACTTAGTAAAATCAATGAAGATGGCAGGCTTAGCAGATGTTTAGGGGCACAGACACAAACATTATCGTGAGTGAAGTCAAGAATGAATTCTAACACCAATTTATCATTTTACTCATTTAATTGTTTCTTCTTGATCTGTCTTGTAATTAAAGGGCCGGAGTACAATGGTTTGACTCCAGAGAGGCTTCTAAAGTTTGACACTTTGGTAAGGGCATTTTGTAGAGTGTCTGATTCACAATCACCCTTTCTTGTACTTCAGCTTTAGGAAATTTGTAATCCAAAAAGCCTCAGGAAAGAGTTTTTGGGTTGATTTATTTTGAAACAGATTATCTCCATAAAAATGTCTCCACATTAGATTTTAGAGTGTCCAGAACAATAATTAAGCCTAGCTCTTTGTGTTTCTGTAACCGTTGACAGACCCTTCCATCATCTTAGAGAGAAAAGGCTAGAATTTGTTGTTTTGCTGAGACAGAAAAAGGTCTTTAAAGTGTGGTAGAATTTCCTACTATTTCCTTACTCATAATTCTATGACCAACTATGGACACCGAGAATTGATCATTTCGCTTATGTCCAGAAATGAACAAATAAAAGCACACTGATGCCTTTAATTATGTCACGAAATATCATCTAGCAAGAAGGGCATGGGATTCTGAATTAGATAATCAAAATTCAATCCAGGTTCTGCCGTTTACTGGTTATATTATCTCGGCAGGTGGCCTAATGTCTCTGAATCTTATTTTCCTCATGTATAAAAAATTTGTAGAGTGCTGTGTGAATTAAATAAGTAGTGCACAGTGCATGGCTTGGCCTACTTCTAAAACATGTGATTCAAGAGTTTAGTGTTTAGCAAATAATTGATCACGTTCACTTAATAATATTTTAGGGCACTAATAATTTTGAGGAATTTAGCAAAAATTATACATTTTATTGTTTAACAAATATCTATTGAGTTTCTGCTCTGTGTGATGCACTTTTTTAGGCACTAAGGATAAAGAGATGAATAATATAAATTCCCAGCTCTTGTAGAGCTTATGTTCCGGTAGATATAAACCAACAGTAAGGTAATATAATAACAAATATATAATATTTCAGGTGAATGTGTTTTATGAAGAAAGGTTAAGTCGGTTAAAGAGAAAGAGGACACATAAACTGGAGCCAAGTATTATTTTAGATAGAGTTGTTGAGGAAAGAAATCAGATTAGGGAAAATTTAAGCAAAGACCCGAGTGAGGCAAGCATTGAGATTATTGGAGTTCATTCCCCAACAAAGAAAATGAGCATAAAAACAGCCCTGGGGTGGGAAAAGCCTTGGCACATTCATCCCAACTGGAATTCTATTAGGGACTATTTTGCCCCCAACAGGTTTTAAAGGTGTTAATTAAAAAGCAAGTATATGTGGCATTGAGGCCAGAAAAATATTAAGGATGTAATCATGTAGAAATTATCTATATAAGGGGCAGAAGCACATGGTGAAAAGTCTATACACATCCACATGCAGTGTATTTAAGTTCAATGATAAGTAAAGTTCACTGGTGCACCCTTAAGGATTTACATGATGGAGCAGTAAAGAATCTTACAGGTGATGTTGAAGGAATTATTAACCTTGAAACTGTAATCAATTCAATTATGGAATATGCATTTAAAATTAATCTGTTTTGAATATCTTCAACTTTTTTTTATATACCACTTCCTCACTGATATCTGGTATATTTACCTTTTATGTTTGTTTATTTGTTGTGTATGTTTGCGTTTTCTTTTGGTTATTGTTGGTTTTTTTTTTAAGTAATGGAGACTTACAAGATGAAACTGACAAGCATGTATGTACATATGGAATTTGTTAGCACGAGAGCGACACGGTCCTTGACTCCCAGATTTTAAAAGCTTCTATTTCAATCTTTTGTGTGTGTGTGAATAATTCCTTTTTATAGAGGATATTACTTCTGATCACATTTAACCTTAATTTGTGGATTTTTATGTGATGTACATAAAACACTAGAATTAGGCCCTACTCAGTTAATACACAGTGAGTGTCTAACATCTTTTTTTTTCTCTTTCAAATACAAGCTCTCCCTCTTGTTTTGAAAACAAATTAATCACATTTCTTCATTCTATAGGAATTAGGCTGATAGAAATAGTGCTTTCATTTTTGTGTTTTCAAAACCTATATAGTATCCTGTGTACCTTCCAAATTTGAGGTTTTATGGTAGACATCATAATCTATTCCAGGGAGATACAATATGATTTTGTGGAAAGAAGTCTTGTCTAAAATCAGGAACTTGATTTGTATTCTTACATTTGCTGCTAACTAACTTGGTTATCTTGGGCAAGTAATAAATTTCTGGGCTTCAGTTTTCTCACCTGGAATATGAAATGATTGAATTAGTTTCTGGAGTATTTCTATACCTAACCATCTCGATTGTATAGTAGTCATAGTTATTAAATGCTATATGGAATTCCACTGGTCTAACCATTACTTGTTTGAAATACTTTCAGAAACCCAAGCATAACATTGAACATCGTTTATATCTTGACATTTTCAGTGTCATACCCAGAGTGGGCTATCAAAAAGTGTGAATATTTTAACTTCAACTCACAAGCAGATAGATTTCCGGCCCCTATATTTTAAGATCTGTTTTATTAGTTTGAACTCTTTTATGTCTTGCTGTTCTATTTAACATTTATTTTGTCTTTCTTACTAGATTGTAAACTTTATGAAGAGAGGAAATATGTTTTTTGTTATATCCTGTGATTTTTAGCACAATGTGCAGAGCAGTCACATATAAACAAATACATTGACAGATGCTTGCTCAATCAAGGACAATGGATAACAGGAAAGATTCTTAAACTAGTCTTACCAAGACATTGATTTATTATTGTTGTCAAGTAAAAGGGCCATATACGGAAATACAACCACAAAACTAGTGATAGATTTCCTTTGGCATCTTACATTCAAATTCAATTTGTGTCCTATTAAATTAAGGGGAAATAAGTCAGATAATGTCATGTCATGTAAATGCCTGATCTAACCGTTATTTCCGTAGCAACTTGATTTAATGTAAATATCATCGTGCAATAAAACTGGATTAAATCAAATAAAAATGGGATTGGAAAGAAAACAAGGACTTTATCTAAAACTGCTATTCTGTCAGTCTCTTCTTTCATGCTTTCTCCATAGTAAAAGTACCATTTCAAAGGACATATGGCATAAGAATACCTGTCTCTTGTTAAAGTAAGATAAAATTTACTCAACTAATTATTTTTCTGCCACATTCCATTTAGACTCTAGGGTAAGAGCAAAGAAAGTTCTCTGTTTTTCTAACATACATTTTGTTTTAGAAATTCTATACTAGAAACAGAAGCTAAATTCATATTAATCTTGACATGTTTACATTTTTAAATCTTTAATGAACAATTCGCAAGAGTTATTAAAACTAAGAAATAAGTAATTCTGGTTTTTTTTTATACCCATGACAGTTTGGCAATTGAAAAGAATTTTAATTGGTTTTGGATTGCGATTGCAGTTAAAAGTTTAGGAAATTTTAAGATAAACTATTGACCACTTTCTATTTATGAAAAACAGAAATAATTGTTAGTATACATTCATACTACCAGAGACAAGTCAATGTAAACAACAGAACAAAAAGTTTCAATTTAATAATTGTTTTTATACAAATGGGATGGAAAATTTCTTGTAGATTATTGTTAGTAGACTATTAACCAAATGTCTTCACCTAGCTTAAACAGGTGCCAGAAATTAGGATTCAAATTCTTTTTCTGATACTTACAACTGATTCATTCTGTGGCTTAGGGTTTAAGCATATGTGACTCACCTTTGAACTAGTTGGGTGCCTGATATAAAGCTTGTTGATCTTTTTAGTACATGATCTTTATTTACAGATTATTCATAGTCAGTAACTATGGATGGATGGCCCAAAAAATGTTCATTTAGCACAGATGAATTACGATTTTATATTTGGGATATTATGCTGTTTAATTTAGTTGATCATTCTACAAATTAAGTGAATCCATAAACAGGTCATAACTTATGTGCCACAAATAACGTGATAGAGAGAAAACACTCCAAAAAAGTGATTACAAATAAAATTAAGAAGAATAAAATATGCTAATGTGACAACAGACATTTCTTTGTTTGATAGACATTTTGCAAATCTTATATTTCAGAAAACAGAATAGTTTAAAAGCTAAATCGAATTAGCAAAGCTAACTCAATAGGCTATGCTTTCATGTACATCTATCTCTTGTTCTTTCCCACTTACTCCAACCTCCCACTTTTCTCTACCATAATTAATGGCAAAGAGTATGAGACAATGAACTAAGGATAAAGTGAAAAAACTGAGAGATACAGAATATGTTATTCCCTAAAAAATAGTTGGATTCTTTTGGGAGTGCATTAACTCATTCCATTAAGATTTTATCCTCAGAGTCACCCATAAAATATAAGTTCTCTGTGTCTTATATTCTTCCTCATCAAAATGGTGATATGACTGTTTCCTCACAGAGAAATTGTAAGGATTAGATAATTCATGAGAAGCTATAAAAAATGGTTCTTTTATTTATTAATTAATCTTCTTTTATTTATTAGTGCTTCTTATTAAGTTTTTCATAGTCCTATTGATCTCAAATGGCATGTCTTGCCCAGTAAGCTTTTGCCTTTCAATACAAGAGTCTTACCTAAAATGGTAACTATTTTCAAAGCAGTAACCACATTGAATTCTCGTAACTTAGAGGAGCTTCCTATAGTTGCTGACATTAATTGCAAGAAATAACTATGTACTACTTTGGGAAGTAAACATGTCGGAAAAAAAAGTTCTATATGGGATGAAACTGAAAATTCCAGTAACATTTGTTAAGAAAACCAAATGGAAAGAGTTATAGACCAACTTAAAAATCAATTTGTTTCAATAAACTACCTTTTGAGGGTAATGATCACTGTTTTGTATTTTAAAAGTATAGAGCTTAGAAATCAGTTGTATGATAATGCCTTTGTATGTTTGTCTTTTCCCATGTATTTTTAAATAAGCAGTAATCTATACTTTATTATATAATTTTTCTTTGGTGTAATAAAAACTTAATAGTAAGTACTCTTAGATATTAGGTACATTATTATTACTATTAATATTATTACCATGGTTGTCATTATATTGAATTAGGGTATTTACATGAGAGTAATGATTTCAGGGATTTTGGAAGAATGATTCAGGTAAACTTCTGGTTGGAAAGAAAAGAGGTGACTGACCTTAAAGTGGTGTAATATCCTATGGTATATAACATACACACACTGGCATTAGGTGGGGCTTTCCTCTCCCATTTTACCATATTCCCTATAGCTTTTTACGTTTTCTAAAATAATTTCTCATTCAAGGATTTCCTTGAAGTTCATATTATTCCCTTTTCATCTGCATGAAGAAAGAGACATGTGGGTTGAGGAAATACGTATTGTGCACCTCCCCTTTGTTCATACCTCTAGGCATGACCCTAGGTTCCCCACACCTCGGTGGAACAATTCCTGTAAGCTCAAGTTTCAATTCAATTATATGACATCTCTGTACTGATGTCCTGTCTATTTTGATACTCTGTAAACTGAAGCTTGCTTCTTCTCTTGGGCATATTTCCACTACCATTGTCAGCATCAATGTCCCCATCATTTCCTAACAAGTTTACTATCATACTTCCCTAAGTAAATCCCCTTCAGTAATTCCTGAAAAAAGCTGTCACTTTTTATTCATGTGTATTTTTTTCTGGATTTAATAGTGATGATGATGATGATGATGATGGTGACTGGGACGTCTGCTTCTTATTTGGTGCTTGTCAGTTCTAAGTGTTTTATACATATTAACCCATCTATATTTACAATAAGCCCATGAAGTAGGTGCTATTATTATCTTTATTTTACAGATAGAGAAAGTGAGTCACAGTGTTCCTCAGGGACTTGCCCATGGTGAAGGAATGGCTAAGCTGGAAAAAAATAACATCTGAAATCACCCACTAAAAGTCTCTGATCCAAAAGGCGACTGTGGCCCAGGTTAGTGTTTCACGCCGTGGACTTACTGCCGCTCTTTAAAGCAAACATGTTGTGGCATCCCTTCTACTATCCTGAAATATTCTTTATGCTTAGTGTAAACTATCTGTGTACTGGTTTAAATAAAGCTGACAATTTCCCTCATCTTAAAGGAAAGGAAAATAAATGGAAAATAATTTACACTAAAAGTTCTACATTTTAAGATTTAAATGCTTGGGCCAAACTGCCAAAACATCTAAATAAGAAAATGTGGTTCTTTGCCTATATATAGAATTAATGAACGAGTCAAGTATATTGTACTGCAGACCTGTATAGACATGCAGGTGTTTTGGTGACACGATTTTCTAGAATGATGACCAACTCTTGTTAAAATTTTGAATGAAATAAAATACAATTCTGGTGGTTTATATAATAATTACATTAATGGAAAATTCAATATATACTATGCAAAAAAGCCCCTTTGGTTTACATTAAATGTTTAATAAAATTCTATACTTGGTTAATTATATACGTATTTTTCACTTCACGGATAGCTGGTTGAATGTTCAAAAGTTCTGGGAGATATAGGATATCTCTTGTTTGGGTGGTAGTGACTCAAGGATTTTGGGAAATCTATTATTCTTGGCCCTGTCCCATAAAATGTCAGCTGCAACCCCCCAAGTTACTTCCAGAAATTTCCAGTACATCATGTCTATGGCATGATACCACACCTGCTGAGAACATCCGAATTAGGTAATTTCTGACAATACAACAGTTTGATACTTTTTATACATTTAAAGACAAATTTCTTGTTTTTCTTTTCTTTCTAAATTTAGCAAAAGTATTAATAAGCACACACATTCTTAGGCCAAAAGTATATCCCTTTTATGTAATCCTGGGTTATTATAAAATGAACTCCTTTTTGTATCTTTAAATGCAGAACACTTACTGAAGGGAGAAGGAATGATCAAGAATTTATTGTACATTTATTTGAAGCCAGGCTTTCAAAAGCTAAAGTTGAACACTATTGATTTGAAATACTTCTTGATCGTTTTACTCCCTGCCTTCATCTTTGCCTATAAAGTAAAAGATAAGAAAAAAGAAATGTAACTAGTTTGCTCTGAGTTTGGAAGCAATATGCTAGTAACAATATTAATAATAATAATTTAACATCACAAAAATTCTTTTTGTGGGAGAAAAATTTTGTCTAGGAAAATAACTTGTGCCATTTTCTGTAAGAAGAGAGGGATTCAGCAAAAGACAATAGAAAAAAGGGAAAGAAAATGTTGTACATAACACTTACCCAGGAATTCAGTGGATGTGTTTGAACAGGAAGACTAGGGTGAGAGTGAAGGGGAGAGAGCCTAGAGGCTGAGCTGGAGCTGAGACCACACCTCACCATGTTGCTCTGCACAACCAAGTACCTTGTATTACCTGTATTGGTAAACACAGAGGGAGCCTAAAAAAGCAAAAACAAAAAGAAAGGAAAACCTTGAGTAGAATGGAAAAGAAGAAAAACAATTTAAAGCAAGAAGAAAAAGGCTGGCCCAGTAGCATAGTATTTAAGTCCGCTTACTCTGCTTTAGTGGCCAGTGATTCACAGATTCGAATCTGCGGCAGGGGCCCACACGCTGCTTGTCAAGCCATGCTGCAGCAGGCTTCCCACATATAAAGTAGAAGAAGATGGGCACAGATGTTAGCTCAGGGCTAATCATCTGCAAAAAAAAAAAAAGAAAAGCAAGAAGAAAAAAGTTCAATGTGACTATGGGAAGGTGACAACCCTGGAAATAGGGAAAAACATGTATATGTATACATATCTTGAAGAAAGATGTGTTTCTCACAGAAATTGAGAAAGGGGATTAACCTGATTATAAATAAATTTCAGAGGGCTAGGTGACTTCAGTGATATTTACCTGTACTTTAGGATGAAATTTATAACTTTATATTCATTTTATAATTTAGTAATGACAGGTCTTGAAGTCAATGAAAAATGAGATCTATGGATGTTTTACTTGATTTTATGCTGTCCTTAGGCGTTATCCAAGACAATTGAGATTTATATTTATTTTATTTTTTCCTTCCGAAAGCCCCAGTGCATGGTTGTATATCCTAGTTATAAGTCCTCCTAGTTTTTCTATGTAAGCTGCTGCCACAGCTTGGCAGCTGACAGACAAGTGGTGTGGTTCTACCATAGTGAAACGAATCCAGGCTGCCGAAGGGTAAGAGTACCGAACTTTAACCACTAGGCCATCAGACTGGCTCAAGATTTATATTTATTTTTAATATGCATTCATATATATATGTCTATTTATGTATTTGTACATATATATTTTTGTAGTAATAGATATGGAAATCATGATTCTATATTTTGGGGCTTAGTTTATATAATAATATCAAAGTCAGTAAGTCATAATAATAATCTGATTAATTTATATGTCTCTAAATTCATAATTCATAATGGGAAGACTAGCAGACAGGGCTTCAACATGTTGATGTGAAGAATGCCACTATGATCACTAATGACAGTATGTAACAGTTTGAACATATGGTTCCTGGTGTTTTTAGATCATAAAAATGGAAAGCATCCTGTTGTGCCCTACTGAACTTAACTGAACAAACACCATGGCTCTTCAATACCAGTCTATGATAAAGAAAAACAATTGATCCTTAGTCTGCAGAAATGGTAAAATTATGGTACTATATTAACACTTCCTTACTGGTATGATTTTAAGATTTTTTTAGTACACATTCACAAAACAACTTTAAGTTGTATTTGCATTGTTCTTTCAAAAATAAAATAGTAATAGACACATTTTTCAACAACAAGCAAAATAAGCCAGAGAAAGACAACACCCTATGATTTCATTCATATGTGGAAGATAAACAAACACATGGATAAAGAGAACAGATTAGTGGGTACCAGAGGGGAAGTGGTGGGGGAGTAGGCAAAAGGGATAAAGAGGCACATGTATATGGTGACTGAGAAAAACTAGACTATTGGTGGTGAGCACGATGCAGTCTATACAGAAACTGATATATAATAATGTACACCTGAAATTACACAATGTATAAACCAATATGACCTCAACAAAATTTTTAAAAAGGTAATAACTTCATAAGGTAATTTCATTCTAATTATATCATTATATTTAACTAAATATAAATATTTTTAAAATTTCCTTTTCCTTTTGAGAATTAGTAGTTGAAATGAAGTGCTTTAAAATAAGTTTCTTTGTACTTTTCAGACATTTATATAAAATATTAAAAAAAGAAGATATTCTGCTTTACCACATACTTTCTTGTGTCTAACAGAATAACGAGTCCGATTCCATTTCTTAATCCCCATGTACAATTGTATCAATCTCTGGACTCTGATTCTCAGTCTTTTTTCACACCCACACACTCAAAGGATATATCACATCCTGTTCTCTAGTTGTGGGTCACAGTAACACTGACGCTGGATCTGGGGAAGTAGGTGCAAGGAATTGATTCTCCAGCCTGTGGAAAGTGGAGGTATGATTCTTGGTTTTGAAGCTATAGTCTCAGCCCCACCTATGCGTGCTTTCTGATGCTGGAATGAAAGTCACCTATTTTAAATAATTGGATAATTTATTAATTATATTATTGACTCACACTTAAACTGTTCAAAATATTTTGATGTTACGTTTTAAAAGTATTCTGGTGTTTGAGTCCTAGTATATTTATGTAATTAGGGAATGAAGCCATTCCCCTCATACTTTGACATCTCCGTTCACTTTTCTTCAACTTACTAGTAAACGTTTCAGAAACCCAGAAATTTTTCTATCTTTGCTTTCTCTCTCTGCAAATTTGATTTTGCTGAACCATTCGAAAGTGAGTTACAGATATTACGACAATTCACCTTTAAATACCTCAGCATGCATCTCCTCATGATAGACACTCCCCCTACATAACCACAATACCAGTAGTGCACCTAAGAAGATTAAATATTCCATAATATCATCTAAAGTCTAGTCTGTACTCAAATTGCCTCAATAATATCATCTAAAAGCTTCGTCTCTAGTCAAATTGTTCCAATAATATGTTTTATATTTTATAACTTCTTTGAACCAGGATGGAATTGTTTCCAACACTAAATTTGATTTTTTATGTCTCTTAAATCTTTGTTTTATTCTAAAGAGTTCCTCACAGTTTTTTAGATTGACTTTTTTTAAGGCTATTTTTTAGAGAAGTTTCAGGTTTACAACAAAATTGAGGGAGCGATACAGAGATTTCCCATATACCTCTACCTGCACACCTGTGTAGCTTCCCCCCCTTTACCATCATCATTCACGACAATGGCACATGTTTTCACCTGTAGGGTTTTTTTATAGTCTTTGTCAAGTTAAGAAAGTTCACCTCTATTCTTAGGTTACTGAGAGTTTTATCATGAGGTGTTGGATTTGGTCAAAGTCTTTTTCTGCATCTATTGATATGATCATGTGATTCTTCTTTTTTAGCCTTGATGTTATGGATTACATTGATTTTTGAATGTTGAACCAACCTTCCATACTGGAATAAATCCTACTTGGTCGTGGTGTATAATTCCTTTCATATATTGTTGGATTTGATCTGTTAATATTTTGTTGAGGATTTTTGCATCTATGTTCATGAGAGATATTGGTCTTTAGTTTGTTTTTCTTGTAATGTATCTGTCTGGTCTTGGTGTTATGGTAATGCTGGCCTCATAGAATGAGTTAGGAACTATTCTTTCTGCTTCTCACCTCTCAAAGAGATTGTAGAGATTTGGTATAATTTCTTCTTTGAATGTTTGGCAGAATTCACCAACCCATCTGGGCCTTAGACTGATTTTTGAAGAGTTTCAGTCAGGTATCTTGTAGATCAGCGCTCATAAAATTTTAGTGGTCAATGAATTACCTAGGAATCTGTTAATATGTAGATTCTCATTTGGTCAGTCCAGCATGAGGTCTGAAATTGTGCAAACCTACTAAACTTCCACGGGATGCTGTAGGCCTGAGGCCCATGCTTAAGGTTTTAGAAGGTCCGGCATTCTCAATTTCCTTCTTCATTCCTGTTTCCTTGTGGTAGGTATTGTTTTGCCAGGATCTCTGTCTTCAGTATTTCTGTAAATTAGAAAATAAATTTATAAGCTTAACTGGATTTATTTGAAACATTTTTGGCCATAATATTTAATAGCTAGTGCTGTGTAGTTCATATTGCATCACATGCATGGATCAACACGTCATGTTGTCCCACTATTAGCGATGCTAATTGTATTGCTTAGTTAAGGTGATTTCCAGGTCTCGCCAGGGTTAAGGTGGTGTTTTTTCCCCCTTTTGAATTTGAAATTTTGCATTTCCACCAAAACACTATATGTAAACAACATCACCAATAATAATAACCTACTACACTGTAAACTTGCAAATAATTTATCAATAAGAGGTTTAAGAATAAAGCATTCATAGCTTTAGAACTGCATTTAGTAAAGAAAAAAATTGTAAATACCCAAACTTTATCTTTCTATGTAAAACTTAAAGAACTAGTAAAAACAAATATATTGTTGTTTTGGTTATACTCTCTTCTATGAAAAAGACCAAAAGAATGCAGGCACCACCACCAGCGGGGTTAACCAAGCAGCCTAACAGAAGCTCTCATGAAAGTACACCTCTCATTTTTTTCCCTCCTTAGCCTCAAGCAGGAGAAGGGTTGGAGATGCCCTGGGTGTGGTAGGGCCAGGAGCTCGATTGCTGTCCCTCACTTGGGCCTTTCCTTGACTTGGGGCACTGTGATTTTCCAGTTGAAAACAGCCACTGAGCAAGGACGGTTGGAACTGTCAACGATCGTTGCTTTCAGTTGCACAAGAAGGAGCGCGAGCAGCAGACTGCGCGGACCTGCTGCGTCTGCTCAGGCCCCGAGGAGCAGGCCTGCACGTGGGTGGGAAGGCGCAGCTTGGGACTGTCCCTGTGGGTCTGGCCATGGGACAGCAGACCCGCAGGCGGAGCTGGGCGCCATGCCATCCGTGATTCTTTCTTCTGGGCTGCAAACGCCAGCGTTGTGCTGCTGGAGTTGGCACAGGAACGAGTCTTCCTTGCGCTACAGGATCTGGGAACTGGGCCCAGGTCGCTTTGCCTGCTGTTCAACAAAAGGCTCATCCTTACAAAGGCCCACCGGGAGTTTCTGCCCGTCAGCACCAGACTTGTCAGATGACCTGTGCTCCCGGAACTTGGACACGTTCTGGATGATGAGCGACTCCACCAAGAACCCCAAAGATCTGGTGGCCCCGTCTGGCATCACACCGCAGGGTCACTGCAATGTGGAGGCTTCTTGGCCCTTTGCTTCAGGGATGGAGAGAGAGGCTATGGAAAGAAGGGGACCAAACTCGGTGGTGGTAACCATCAAAATCTCATCAAACAAATCAGAGCCATTAGTCACATCATCTGTCGTGTCAACTTACTGTTGTCCCCTTACTCTGTGACTACTTTTCCAGAGACAACATGCTCTCCATTTTGCCATTGGAGGTGTTGGAAGTTAAGGTTTTCTTTTCTGGAAAATCTTGAAATCCAGGCACTGTCTTGTCTCAGAGGGTTATCCTGTGTCATCTTTATGTCCTACAATTAGGATTATAACTTCTTGTTTTGAATATCCATGTCCACAAAATGCTTTTGAATTCCTTTCCCTTTATCAGCTAAGTCCCTCTCCACAGTGTCATTGGCCTGTTTGAGCTGTTTATTCTTGGTCTTCCAAGTTTTGAAAACCAAGTGTCCATACAGGACTCTCCTCTTAAGTCTAATCTTCTCACTAATAGCTGGCTTATATTTGAGCTCTATTTCAGTTTCTCTCTCTCAAACTACATTTCAATTTCCTTCTCTAAGTCAGCTCTTCCATTTCTTCCAGTTGGTTTTTGGTTTCCCCACCATGATCTCTCCCTTCTGCCAAAGAGTATGAGTTCAGGGAATTTACAGCATTATTTTTGCAAGACATTTACCTTCCAGACTGCCTTGTGACCGGGCTGCAGTCACATTGTAGGAGCCAGTTTATAGGCTCCTCTTGAAGAAGAAGGGCCTAACTGGGATGGGTGGTAATGGGAGTCAGCTGATTCTTGCACAACATGGATGGAGGTCTTTTTCTTGTGAGGACAGTGGGCTATTACCAAATTTCTATTCTGTAGCTCCATTAATCCACCTTTGGAACTCTTAATGGATTTGGTGAGAAAAAAAAAAAAAGAGTATCCCTTTCTTCCTATATAACAGTCATGGATTCAGGAGCTGCCTTTCCTCCTGGAGGAGCTAAAGTCACACGACCTGTTTTTTGTAGGTACCTACTCCTTATAGGTAAATCTTTTTTTCTTTTTTTTAACCTGTTTATTCTGTCTTATATTCAGCTTAGTGGATTCTTTCTTTATGAGGCATTCTAAATGTTGGTTTCTTCCTGGTAAGATGTTTATCACTTCCAGGGCAAACTCACCTGGGCAGTTGGCAGCATCTGAGAGCCTCTTCATGCAGTTATTCACTGGCTACTGGGACAGGCCTTGTAATGGAGCAGGGGTGAGTGCTAAACGGCCCTTACTGATGGCCCATAGCTGCTGAATGCTCTGCTCTCGTTTTTGGAGAAGATTCATGGGCTGGAGTGGATGGAGCTAGAAAAACAGAGGGAAATCAATCTGAGGAAATCAGATGCTGCATTCTCTGTTCTGGTGTCCCTAAGGGACCTCGTCTCTCCTTGCCACTGCTGCACTGTTGTCCAGGAGGAAGGGACATGGTTGCGTTGAGAATGAGATACAACACCAAGCCCAGGAGAGGGCTCAGAGTAGGAGCAGAGGTTCTACTCCTACTGTTAGACCCAGAGCAGCCGCTGCTGCTTGACGACTCTCTGGCTCACACTGAGATGGCTTCTCAGCTGATTGCCCAGGCCTTGCGGCCAGATATGTATGTAATGCCTACACCTAATGGTTTTAGCATCTACTGATGACCTCTATTGAATTATTTATTAAATTTGGAGTTGCAAAATGATAGTTTTCTAATTAGTAGCTGGCATTTTTCAAGAAAAAAGGAATTTCCTATTTCGTATTTTCCCCTTTTGTTTGATAGGTATTGCTGTGAGCTTTTAAAAAAATTTTTCAATATTTTAGACTGATTTAGAGTCTTTTTTTTTGGTATGCTTATTGTCACATATTTGGCCAATGGGAGCCCCTTCAAGTTGGCTTCTGGGTCCTTTTGACGTAACTTCATTAATTTTGTTGTTTGTTTTTTTGGTATTTCCTTTCTGGAGCTACTACATCTAACATGCATGTATTTTCCCTGCTGCAGATTTATTATCATCCATATTCCCAATGATCCCTGATTACTTTTAGTGGGAAATGGTATCTAGAAAACAAGACATGGTCATTAGGTGAGCTCATTGCTACCAGAGTGTCATTACTTCTAGGTTGTTTTGGTGGATCATTTATTCAGTTTGGTAAGATCTTATTTGCTTCATATCAGTCATGTTTTCTTTGGCTAGATTGCAACTCTAGATAAAATTTTTGAAGAAGGGCACATAAGTAGCAAACTATGCAGGCTGTGGTAATGTTATGAACCAAAAAGAATACAACAGAAAGACTTTGAAAATGTCTTTACGTTGCTTTGGTGCATGGATAGATGTGGTGAGACATAGAACTCAGGCACCACATCTTTTTCTCAAATTCAGCAGATGTTGGTTGTCCTAGTAATTTCTGTTTCTGATTTTGATGAGTCTGAGGTTAGCCCTTTCTTGTGGTTGGTTGGTTGTAGGTGATTTAAAAAAAAATTCTTACCCAGATAATAGGATTCCTTGAAATTAAATTATTTCATGAGGAATTTTTGAAATTAAATGACTACATTTTCATAAGAGTATAATTATATCTAGAAACTTGGAGAAACTTTTATAATTTCATGTTAACAAATAAGCTATGGATCTACATTTAATGTTGGGGCAGGGAGGAATATGCTACCTGGGCAGCCTTAGTCTGGAAGTTTTTCTCTAATTTCTGTCTCAATTTGTTAAATAATAATACCTGTGATCACCTTTGAGAGCTCCCTCTGTGTTTCCTCCCACTGCTTTAAGGGACCAACCACATTTTTGTTAAAATGAGTAGGACTGACTCTCCGAAGCATGTTGGCATGTTTATTTTGTACTTCATCAAATAGTTTCGTTTCACTATTACTACTGTTCCATAGCTGCGAAGTTGACTTCCTTTCAGATCTCATCTTCCCTGTGGTTTAAAGAGTTGTGATTCAGGGACAGGGGAGAGGGGAAGGGGAAACAACTTAGCAAGTATTTTCTTTAATTATTTCTCCCAGTGTCTCCTTTCCTGTAGTGGTGAAAGGACCCAAAGTGGTGGAGAGTTTTCAACTTGCTTCCTGCCAAGCTGAGGGATATTTTACAAGTCTCTTTTAGATTTCTTTCCACGTTTACCAGCAAGACTACAGTGTGCTCATTTGCAGCAAGACATGTGCATGCTACTGGTTAATTCTCTCAGTTTTTTCAAAATTGTATTTTCCTCTGGCCAATATTGTTTGGATTTTGTGTTATTAGTGTGAACCTTTTCCTACTTTGAGTATAGGACATTTTATTTTGTGGAGATTTATTTCAGAGGGTGTCCTGAGGGAGGGCAGGGTTTTAAATGTGTACTTGGGATGCCACTGTCTTCAAGGCCAGAGAAACTTAGACAGTGGTGATTTTGCAACTCCAGAAACAAGAATTCACTTCAAGAGTAAGCCCAGGTGCCTTCTGATTTGCCTATTCAATACTTCAAAATTCAAAATCCAAGAGCAGTTGGGATGCAAAAGAAAATCGTGCCTAGCTCCATCCTTTTTTTCTTTCTACCTCCTATTTAAAAATCACAGTACAAGATACTGCCTTAGAGAATCTATTTAGATATAGAGAAATCTAGTCAGATACTAAGGATCCAAGATTACTTTCCAAAATGAGTCACTATTATGAACAGCAAATGTAAGCAAACATAATTTATTTCAGATAAGTCACATGTCAGATCTAAGCAAACGCAGTAGATTTTTCACATTGTGAAACAACGTTCTCAATCCAGAAGTTGGAGACTGAGGCATTTCTCCTGTTGAAAAATGTCAGGCCAGGTGAATAATACATTATGGTCAAATTCCAGTCTAGAACTTTATAGAACTGGAATCATACAGTTTGTACTCTTTTGTGTCTGGCTTCTTTCATTCAGCATAATGATTTTAAATTTATCCTTCTTGTTGTGTAAGTAGATTGTTCTTTTTTATTGCTGAGTAGAATTCCAATATGTGAATTGCCACAATTTATGCAATCTTCTGTTGATGGACATCTGGGATATTCCAGCTTTCTGCCATTATGAATAAAGCAGCTATGGAATCTTTTTTTATGTCATTTCCCTTGAATAAATTCTTAAAAATGACACTTTGAGGTCAGTAGGTAGATATATGTTTATTTTTGTAAGAACTGCCTATTTCTAAAATGGCTGTACCATTTTACATTCCTGCAAAGAATATATGAGAACTCCAACGGGTCCACCTGTTTCTAATATCTGATATTAGATATCTAATATCTAATATCTGGTCATGTTGTTTTGTTTGTTTTTAGCTGTTCTGTGGGAGTGTAGAGATATTGTAGTTTTAATTATAATTCCAAAAACTTATAGTTGAATATCAAATACACTTCCCGAAACTTATAGTTGAATATCAAATCAGAAAACAGTGCTAGTGTATTTTGTAATTATTATATGTTAGCTATTTATGTAGTAAAATTTCCTTTACACTTGCTAAAGTATAGCTTCCAAAAATCAGGTAAAACATCATGACCTATAAATTATATAAAATGAACATGTGTCAAATATTCTGTTGATTAATGAGAGAACCAGTAAGATGTTACAATCAATTCAAAGGAAAATTTTAAAAACAGGATCATATAGGCAAGCAATTCACAAATAGATGCAAAACTGGATCTTACCAAGGGGTGAGGAAGGGGGAATCAAGTGTTTGTTTATCAGAAAAAAATTATATCTATGACTATAGACAAATTATTTGCATTGCTTTCAGTTATCTACAACTTAGAGAGTTGTAAGTAGCTTGAAGAAAATGATACAAAGGCAAAACCCCATAGAATCAGATAACCTTGAAGGATGTGCTCTGAACAATGCATCACTTTCCACTGAAGACAGTAATTTTTTATTCCATTTCAAAAGCTTTCACAATTTTCCCATACATCCTGCCCTTGGTGTTAAAATAATCTGCTTGCAATTTCAAGACATAAAAACACTTAATGGGCAATTGTGTGTGTGTGTGTTGTGTGTATGTGTTATGTCGGGAGGCATACCAGCTATCCTCTTTCACATGAAGTCATACTAATTCTTGTTAAAGTTAGGCACCAAATCAGGTAGTACATGAATCTTATTTTTCCGGGACTAAGAAAGATGCTTATAAGGAAAATTACAGATTATACAGAGAGAGAGACATATATTCCCTTAACAGAATCAGGACAACTGTTTTAAAATTTTAGCAATATATAAAAGTGATTACATCCTTCAGCAGTCATCATTTTTCCT
Organism: Equus przewalskii; assembly: GCF_037783145.1. Taxonomy (NCBI): domain Eukaryota; kingdom Metazoa; phylum Chordata; class Mammalia; order Perissodactyla; family Equidae; genus Equus; species Equus przewalskii. The sequence goes on from NC_091847.1 coordinate 68,420,954, forward strand.
TACCCATGGACAGTTATGAAATGTGTCTCTAACTTCAAGTGGCTCAGCTACTACATACTGACTAGATCAGTTTTCAGTTGGAAGTTCTTGTCTAACTATAGCATGGTCACTGTGGAGTCTACAGTTCCATTTGGATTTACCCTTCGAATTAGCCTGAGATGAGGAGAATCTTCCAAATGTGTACCAACTGTGTAGAGAAAGAGAGGAGTTAATCAACTGAAGAACATCTTAAGCAAACAAGGGCCGGAATGGAGTGGAAGAGGGCACGCTATTCAGTTAGATGATTGTCTTTTGTTTTACCCCATTGAATTCACCAATTTAATCATTTATTGCTGGTTGCAGTATTGGGTTGACAACCTATAATTTATTCAATCATTCAATAGAATTTCATTGTGCTTCTGCTAAATGCTAGCCACTGTTCTAGGTATTTGGGATACAGAAAATAGCGTTCCTAAAAACAGCCTGTCAGAGGAGATGGACAAGTTAAAAATCTTTGATAAAATGCAATACGCAATATGTATTAAGATAAAAATTATTTTCTCAGATAGTGGTGTCAATTTTAAATGAAGCATAAAAAATGTGCTAATTTCTCTTTGAAAAGTGGCTGATTTAACTTTGAAAGGAAACACTAAGTCAAAATTTAAGTAAATTAAGCTAGTTAAAAGCCTTATTTTGGTGTACTAAAATAGACTGATTTTTTAATTCAAAACTTTTTAAATAAAAATTTTAATTAAAGTATTTTGACATAATTGTGGATACAGATTCAGTTTTAAGAAATCACACAGATCTCATGTACCCCGTAACCCAGTTTCCCCCAGTGATAACATCTTGCAAAACTATGGTAAAATAATGTCACTGCAAGGATGTTGATTGATATAGACTGGATGCTGAAGAATTCATTATCATAAGGATACTTCTTGTGACCCTTTTAAAGTCATACCCATTCCCTCTCAATTCTCCTGTTCCTGACCTGTGGCAACCACTAATGTGTTCTCTATTTCTATAACTGTCATTTCAAAGTGTTATATAAATGCAATCATACAGTATGTGAACGTTTATGTGAATGTTTAGATTGGAATATTTGATTCCCCATTATCCCTGGAAATTCATCCAATTTATTGGGCTTATCAATATGCATTCATTTTTATCACTGAGTAGTATTCCATGGTATAGATGTACCACAGTTCAATCATTCACTTTTTTCTTTTGAGTTCTTAGAATTTATGATTAATCATTCACATTTTGAAGGGTCTCTATGTTGGTTTTGGTTTTTAGCTATTATGAATAAAGTTCCTATTCATAGCTGCATTCATGTGCAGATTTTTGCATGAAAACATATTTTTATCTGGAATAATGCATAAGAGTGCATTTTGCTGGATTGTATGGTATTTGCATGTTTAGTTTCTTTTTTTTTTTTTTTCTTTGTTTCTTCTTTTTTTCTTTTTAAAGATTGGTACCTGGGCTAACAACTGTTGCCAATCTTTTTTTTTTCTGCTTTATTTCCCAAACACACCGCAACCCCCCCCCCCCCCGGTACATAGTTGTATATCTTAGTTGCAGGTCCTTCTAGTTGTTGGATGTGGGACGCTGCCTCAACGTGGCCTGACGAGCAGTGCCATGTCCACGCCCAGGATCCAAACCCTGGGCTGCCACAGCGGAGCACACGGACTTAACCACTCAGCCACGGAGCCGGCCCCGCATGTTTAGTTTTATAAAAACTTGCAAACTATTTCCAGAGTGGCCTTACCATTTCACATTTCTACCAGCAATGTATCAGTGATTCTGTTTCTTCATATCTTCACAACATTTGGTTTTGTTACTATTTTTTATTTTAGCTGTTTTGACAGGAGTGAAAGGATTTCATGATTTTGATTGGCATCTCCCTAATAGCTAATGATGTTGAACATCTTTTCATATGCCGATTTTCCATTTGTATATCTTTTTCTGTGAAATGTTTATTCATGTCTTTTACCCATTTCCTAGTTGGATCTTTTTTTTTCTTTTTACTGTTGAGTTTTAAGAGTTCTTGATATATTTTTGATGTGTGTCCTTTGTCATATATGTGGTTTGCAAATTTTTCTTCCAGTCTGTAGGTTGTCATTTCATGTTTTAGCAGGATGTTTCTCAGAGCCAATTTTTGACATTTTGTATTATTTTTATATATTTTACTTATAAATATGGCAGATTCAGAATATTAAATAATCCTTTAAGTGTACAAAGAGATCTACATAAATATTACGGCAATTTCATAAACTACCTGGAGGCAGCTATCAGAAAAAAATAGAGAACCAGTACTTTAACTGTTTTCCCAAATAACAGCTGTGTACAAAATCAGGAAGCAGACAAACATTTGGTGTTTCCATTCCATTTCCTCATCTACTTCATTTATTCCCTTGCCTTACAGCCTCCCTGTATTCCTCAGATGACCCGGGAACTCATATTTGTTCATCTTCGCTTTGTGAAGAAATTCCTAAAAAAAATCTTGATGAAAACATTCATGCTTAAGGCTGAGACGTGCTGCAGAAAATATGTTAATACTCTTATTTTAATAGGAGACAATGATTTAAACCAAAAGAATATTGGAGAGAAGTAAGATTTCTTTTCTTCTATGGCAAGAGTTGGTGAAGAAATGGAGAGATAAACATATAATTTAGTACCTGCTCTGTTCAGTCACATTACTATGTATTTGTCATGTGTTACCTTACATGGATTGAATTTTGTTCCCCCCAAATTCATGTCCACCCCAAACCTATAAATGTGACTTTATTTAGAAATAAGGTCTTTGCAGATGTAATCAAGTTAAGATGAGGTCGTACTGGATTAGAATGGGCACTAAATCCAAGATTATGGCTATCATTATAGAAAGAGGGAAATTTTAATACAAACACACAAAAAGGAGACTGTCATGTGAACACAGAGGCAGAAATTGGAGTTAGGCTGCCACAAGCCAAGAAATGGCAAAAATTGCCAACAACCACCACAAGCTGGAAAATGTGTCTTTGTTATGGCAGTCCTGGGAAACTAATACGTTGACTAGCTCAGAATCCTAACCATGGAAGTTTCAGAGGTGGGAAAGTGAGTTTTGAGAGATTAAATGATTTGTTCTAAGTTATATAGAATCATAAGGAGTGAGACTGTAATTTTAAATGAAACATTGTTTTTTGAACTAAGTTCATGCTACTACCGTTATCTTAGTTGGCTGATATTTTTGGAATCTCTAAATTTATGATATAGAGGGAGGTAGATTTATTCCTAAAATTCTCCTGAATATGCAATTTACTCATAGGTGTGTGCGTGCACACACACACTTTCAATCATGTTGCTTCATACCTAATATGAATAGTTTAATTAGCCTTATTAAAGGACCAGGTTTTATAATCACAAGACAAATTATTAGGAGAAAGAACCCAGCATCACACTATAAGAGTAAACTAGTTGAATAGTTGACATACTAATAGATGTTTGAGTAGAAAGAGTAGCTAGAATTAAAAGAAATTAAGATCAGTGCTAAAACTATGTCATTGTACAGGGGAGCAGAGTCGATGTATCTAATTCACATTCATTTTAATTAATTTCAAATGAAAGCCACAATGAGATATCACCTCACACTCGTCTAATGGCTAGTATTAAAAAGAAAAAAAAATAAAAATATTTGGAGAGGATGTGGTGAAAATGTAACCCTCATATACTGTTGGTGGGAATGTAAGTTGGTGCAGCCACTATGGAAAACAGTATGGAGATTCCTCAAAAAATTAAGAATAGAACTACCATATGATTCAGCCATTGCACTTCTGAGTACTTCTCTAAAGAATATGAAAACACAAATTCAAAAAGATATATGCATCCCTATGTTCATTGCAGCATTATTCACAATAGCCAAAGCTTGGAAACAACTAAGTGCCCATCGACAGATGAATGGGTAAAGAAGATGTGGTATATATATACAATTCAATACTACTCAGCCATAAAAATAGTGAAATCTTACCGTTTGCAACACCATGGATGGAACTTGAGGTTATTAAGCTAAGCGAAGTAAGTCAGATGGAGAAAGACAAATATGGTGTGATTTCACTCATATGTGGAAGATTAGAAAAACAACAAACACATACAGATACAGAAAATAGATTGGTGGTTACCAGAGGAAGGGGGGTGGAGGGAGGGCAAAAGGGGTCAAGAGGGATATTTGTACAGTGATGGATGGGAACTAGACTTTTGGTGGTGAACACAACATAGCATGTACAGAAGTTGACTTATAATGATCTACACCAGGAATCTATATAATGTTATAAGTCAATATCACCTCAATAAAAAATATTAGGGTATGGTGAATGAGATGACATTCCTGTCCCCTTTAGGCAGAAACTTTCTCAGTAAAGGGCAGAAAATAGAGAGAGTGAGCAAGAGAGAGAGACAAAACAAATATTTAAGTCAGAATTATAGGAGTGATTGATACTTTTGGTAGCATGTGATCATTATCTCAGAACAATGCTTGGCATATAATAGATAATCAATAAGATCGTATTGAATAATTTAATGAATGAAGATCATGGTTCACAGGGAGTATCCTACTCCAAAATCTACAAATCCTTGTTGGCCTTATTGCTGGAAATTATATACATATAAGACTTCCCGAGCCATCTATATTTGCTTTCTGGTCTGCTGTCTGTTCTTTTTTTCCTTGAGTCATCTCAAGATGTTTGTATGAGTTATAGAAGATTCCTAATCTGCGAGGCCTATTGGGCTAATACCACTTGAGTATCAGTGGAAGGAATAGGGCCCTGATATCGCCTTGTCTATTTAATGATTAACCAACCAGCAGTCAACAGAAACCAGGCTGAACTGTTTATTGAATTTTTGTATATAATGAATGTGAGAAGTGACAAATAAATAAGGTACAACCACCACTACACAGGCACAAAAATTCCCAAGGATTTCGTACCAGGACACGTTCCTACTCTGCTACGCTCCTTGTTTCACATGACCAGGGCCTGCTTACTACCTCTCAGTGGACCAACTTCCCTGAGTATATCTATGTCTTATAGTCCAGGACAACTGACCCCATCCCCAGAGTTGGTTAGTTGTTTTTGTACTCTGTGCTACATGTGCAATAGATTGACAACACAATCCTCAAAGTTCGGGGTATGCAGTTTTAAAAAACATCATATTATGTCACCAACAGCCTGTCTATTAGATCTGCACCAAGATTAGTCCAATCTTTTTCCAGGCTTGCTCATTAAGGGTTAAAAACATCATGGAATGCTTCATCTGTCTGGAAAAGTGAATTAAAGTGGTTTCAGAAATCAAAATAAACAAAACAAACTCTAGAAATAGTAAAAGAAAAATCAAGGTTTACATCGCTAGTAGAAGGTGACTGAAGGTCCATGAATAAGTTGAAGAGGTTGCTTGAGGAAAGCATATAAGGTGGTTAGCAAGAAATTGATACAAATAAAGAATAAAGTTGATACAAATAGGAGTGAGGAGAAAAAGAAAATTAATATTGACTAAGCAACTATTGTTTACATGCTCCTTTTACATAGAGTATTTCATATAAATATTACAACGAGTCTGTGGATTAGCAAATATAACTTTTTCATTGTAGAGATGAGGAAATAGAAAAATTATGCATACCACATAGCTACTGAGGGAGGAATTGTGATTTAAGCACAGGTGTCCGTAACACCAAAACGTGTACTGGCAATTGAAGGGGAAAAACAATGTTGGTGTAAATGAGGGAATAAAATAACTCAGTGGCTGAGGCTTCCAGAAAGGCAGAGTTTTTCCAGAGTAGGCATAAACAGGGGTTTAAGAATATGAACTACCTTGAGCCATAATTATTTAAGATTCCTGTCAATAACGTTGGGGGAATCTGTCAGAAAAGAGGTAAAGACATTTAGAAGTGGCATGGATCAACAGTATTATTTTTAGAGAAGAGATGAGCACAAAAGGAGGAGTGTTTAAGGATTTCTGAAGAGAGAAGCAAATAGCAAAGTTAATGAATATTGTGAGTTAATGAATATTGCATTTGAAGAGCAGAATGGAAGTCTCAGAGGTAAGTCACAGAACTATAAGAATTTTGGTAATATTGTAGCAGAAAGTGTGAGGAAGTAATGATAAGGTTGGGGAGTTAGGCAAGGGATAGATGAGAAAGGCCCTTAAATAAACTTAATTCTAGAATAACCTTGGCTAAAAAATAGAGAATGATTATGAAACATAAGTACCAATTATACACTTTAAAAGATAAGGTTTATTCAAATAGTTGATATGGATTGGAAAAGTTTTATATTTAAAGGATGTGTCTCAATTAGCATTATAACGAAGATTTGGCAGGAGGAAGAACATTTGCAGAAGTTTGCCTAGAGGGCAATGTCACCAGTTGGGTAGTTTCAGAAATTACGCAATGAAATGAAAACTCACTGGCATGTTACTTAGGTGTGTGTTTGTTTGTTTGTACTATTTATGAGCTATGGGTGGTTCAGTCTAAGCCAGAGACCTCCTTGAGATCTGGAATTTTATTTGTTTTTATCACCTAAGGGCATGTGTGCCACAGAGTAAATATGAGTATATTTGTTTAAGTTTTACTTCCACATCCATTCCCTTTTTCCTCTCAAAGTCATAGCCTAGATTACCTGTGGGTGTTAATGTGCTTCTGTCATGTGCTTCCTGTGGAATTGGCCCTGTCCCTAATCTTGAGGATATGCAGGAGCAAGGATGGGTACACAAGCTTGAAAATCAGAGTATAACCACAATAATTGTTTTTATAATAAGAGCCAATGGGATGCATGAAGATGTTGCTGTGATTTCTGGGAAAAATAATTTCACTCTTTCTCTCTAGAATTAAAACGGAGCATGAGAGTATATAAAGTATGGAGCTACCAAAGTGACTTTTTACCATGAGGACAGAGTTTGTGTAAACATCAAGTTGTACCTAGACAAAAAGGAATTAGCATATAGAGAGAAAAAACTCCCATAAAGTTGTTAGAGGTCTTGCTTGATTGTGCCTAAAGTCTGCCCTAGTCTTAAACTTTTCAGTTATATTATGTTTTTTTTTAATGTAAGTGAATCTGGGTTGGATTTTCTGCCACAATAGTCTTAACTTATATAAAGAGCTTTTGTTGAGTGAGTGTTGAATAAATGATAGAAAAATTTGCCATGGGAGCTGGATAGCTGTATCATTAAATTATTAAGTTTTAGAACAGGAATGTTTAACCTAGTGTCCATGTACTGCATATACTAGTGGCCTGCAACAGGCCCCCCATCAATTGTATGCAAAATTTTGAGAAGGCATGCATCTCCATCTTCTTGTGAAAGACAAACATTTTCATCACAGTCTTGAAGTTTATGACTGTAACTTTGAAAGGAAAACCAAATGCAGAAAGCATAAAATTAGAGTAGATCAGCATTTGCATGTTATTTATTTATATCTACAGAACTGTTGAAAAGCAATTTTCAAAAACTATTAAATTTGAATGCTAAATTATGTATTAAATACCATCCCCCCATTTTTAACCTGAATTCAAAGTGAGTCTCTTCAAAGCAAGTTGATTTTTATTTTCAGATAGAAGATGTTCAGGTTTAATTGACTTCAGATCATTACAAAATCAATTATCCCCTTAGATAAGATTAAGATAGCACTGGTACTTGTAGTTGTGGTGACATATTTACAACCAACTTTTGACAGAGACATATGCATTTTTTGAAATAGCAACAAATTAGAGATCAAATTGAGAAGTTTCATATATGGTAGCCTTTTGAGGAACAAATTGAAGCTTACTCTAAAAATATTTTGTAAAGGTATAAAATATAATTTTCATGATTATTGTGACTCTGTCTTGTTTTCTATCTAAATAATTTATGCCACAAGTTCCACATTACAAATACTCCAATTGTTCATCTTAATATTTTGTTTTTTATGGAACTCTTTTGGGTGGATTTTAGTCACTGATTAGCTTGATGATTTTGTATAATGCAGTCAGCTATTGGAATGTGTACTCCAGGATTTTTTCTTCAGTGTTAGCTATTTTCTATTTTTCTTCGTTTCTATCATTTCTTCATTTCTATCTATTTTCACCACACGACAAAGGATTTTTAACCAAATAATTCAGTCTTATATACAACAGTGGAGAAACACAATTCGAAGGAGGAAAATGAAAACAACTCTAGTAACCAGTTTGTCCTTTAGTTCAAAACAGATTGTCTTACAAATTCTACCTGAATCCAAATAACAAATCATGAAGCAATTGCTTTTTGTTCAAATATAGTTTTTCATAGTGTGCTTTTTCAGTGAACATAGTTACAGCTGTAACATGGAATTTTTAATGCAATACAAAAGGCAGCTATCCAAAGTTGATTATATTGTGTGAGTAGTGTAAACTGCAGATGTATTTTCCTGTTTTCTCCATTTATAACAGCTAGAAAATGACAAAGGCTGGTGAGAGCTAATAAATGAAAATGACCAGAAAGCCTTTATAGTTTACTGATTAAAACTTGACTAGTACAATGGGTACTTTCCAGGGGGTGGTCATACATTTTAAGGGGTCATGCAAACCAAGTAAAGAAATGTATCCTTATGTCAGAGGAGAATAGAGAAGATTCTAGGTGAATTCATAAGTAGTGATTAGTCTAACAGAGTGAATGAAGAGAGAAGTGCTTGAAGAATATGGTATTACAATGCTTGTGAATACTCCACTCAACCCATGAGTGTAATTTATTTTAATAAATAAAATATTATGCTAACTTTGACCTTTGAAATTGTGAAATATGGAGACTGTTAGGAAATTTTGGAAAAACGAACAAACTTTTTTTTTTTAAGATAATGGAATCAATATTCTTCCAGATATTCTTAATATATCACATGTATAAAGAAGATATTCATTCTTGGGGCCAGCCTGGTGGCGCAGCACCTAAGTTCGCACATTCTGCTTCTCGGCAGCCTGGGGTTCTCTGGTTCGGATCCCAGGTGCGGACACGGCACCGCTTGGCAAACGCCATGCTGTGGTAGGCCTCCCACATATAAAGTAGAGGAAGATGGGCATGGATGTTATCTCAGGGCCAGTCTTCGTTAGCAAAAAGAGGAGGATTGGCAGTCGTTAGCTCAGGGCTAATCTTCCTCAAAAAAAGAAAAAAACCTTCTTGAAGAACATATTTACTCTTGAACTCTGAGTATTATTTTAAACTGAAAATCTATGTCTTGCCATCAAGTCTGAGGATGCACCACACTTTTGAAAGCTATTTATTTTTCATCAGTATTTTTGGTAATATTAGACAATCTTCTTTCTACCACCCCCAGCACTGATATTTTAAACTAGGAATAATGTTGATAGGATTTGTTTCTGTGAGTAGGCTTAGAATTTATCTTCAGCCAAAAGATGATATTCTTAGAATTCTAATTATTATTTTTTTCCTTTTTCTTTTTATTTGAAACTTCAGGCATGAAAATCTGTTTTGGAATTAATTCCTCTCTAAGTATTTGGTTTATAGTTGTTATACACATGCAAATTCCTTGCTGTTAACATCTATTATTTTATTTCCTTTAATTTGTGAAACTAAATTAAATTTTCTTCTTTATTGAGTGCATAGATCATAGATTCAGATCATGCAAATGACCTCTAAAGTTTGTAATACTTATATTGCGTGCCTTCAAGCTACAGTTACATCGTTATGTTCCTCTGTCTCTTTACTCGATGAAAATAATTGTTATTGTATATTCATAATAAAGCCATCATTTATCCTTTATTTCATATAATGGATTAAAAAACATGTGGCTGGCCATAATCCAAGTTATACCATATATTGAATAACTTCTAGGTATGACGCTTCAGGTTTAATTTACATCTCTAAATCTAATTGTCTTATTCTAAACAATACACAAAAGTGTTGAAAATGGGGACATTTCTACTGTTGACATACATTGACAACGGTACACATATTGTTACCTTGATTTAAATGAGTTATGCTGTTGAATTCTGGTTTAAGATTATAGTTTGAGAATACTTCTTGTCTGTCCCCCCATCCTACCCCAACTCTCAGCTCCTGCTGAAATAATATAAATTAGTTCAGAGATTCCTGGAAAACAGAAATGATATCAAATTTTTGGAAGATTTTCTTTGCAATGAAAAGTAAAAAAATTAAGTTGACTGAGACCTCCATAGCGAAAAATACCAGCTGTAGAACTAATTGGTTCATCTCCAGGCCACCCGGAAGAAATCAGCTCAGAGCTGGTAAATACAAAGTATAGGAATGAGTCATTAGAAGGTCATCAGGATCATTAATTTAAAACCGTATTGAAAGCAGCTGGACTGTTAATACCCTGTGCTATGGTGTGAATGTCTTTGATCCCCCAAAATTCATATATTGAAGTCCTAATCCCCAATGTGATGACATTAAGAAGGGAGGCCTTTGGGAGGTGATTAGGGCATGAGAGTAGAGCCCTTCAGACTGAGATTATTCCTTTATGAAAGAGACCCCAGAGAGATTCCCTAGGCCCTTCCACCATGTGAAGAGACAGAAAGAAGTCAGCAGTCTGACCTGGAAGACGGCCTCCACCAAACCATGCTGGCACCCTGATCTTAGATTTCCAGCCTCCAGAAATGTGAGAAATGAATTTCTGTTGTTTCAAAGCTACCCAGTCTGTGGTGTTTTGTCACAGCAGCCCAGACAGACTAAGACAGCCTACCTTTTTATTATATTTAGTTCTGTTGTTAACAACAGCTTCTTTCCCTAATATAAAGCAGTTAAACTACTCTCTTTAAAATAAGTACATGATCTACTCAAGTGTTTCCTTATTTTATTTTTAATTTTTTCTTTTTAGTAAGGAAGGTTGGCCCTGAGCTAACACCTATGACCAATCTTTCTCTTTTTGCTTGAAGAAGATTGACCCTGAGCTAACATCTGTGCTACTCTTCCTTTATTTTGTATGTGGGATGCTACCACAGCATGGCTTGATGAGCGGTGTGTATGTCTGTGCCTGGAATCTGAACCACAAAGCACAGGCCACTGAAGCAGAGCGTATGAACTCAACCACCAGGCCACAGGGCAGGCCCAGTGTTTTCTTTTAGAATGGGATTTGATAGATGATTTAAGCACACTTTGAGGTAATCCTGTATCCTCACAATAGGAAGGGAAGGAAAAAAGGCAGAAGGGAAGGCAGCTTTGTTTAATGTGGAAAAATACTAAACAGATCCATTCCCAAATTAAAGATTTCTTTATCTTGGACATTACAGGGGTACCCAAACTCCCTACCAGTTTTCTGCTTATACTCCCCAGAGTTAAAACTGACATTAACCCTCCATTTAAGAGAATGTGTTTAGAAAACAGATCTGCTGAACTATAAAGAAAAAGATAAGTTCTCTCCATATTAATAAACTTAGTTCATCCTTAAAAACCAATATGTAAGTGGACAAGAAGAATTGCTTGTATAAAAAAGGACAAGATGAACCAACAAGACTCCACAGAAGAATTATGAATAATTCAGTAGAGAAGAGAAACTTTAAAATAAAACTCTACTAGTATTATTTGAAAGAGTATTTTAAGCCAAAGTAAGAAAGTGCTGCAAAGCAAAAGGAACAATTAAAGAAAAACTATCTTTGGAAATTAAAAGTTATTTGCTAAATATAATTATACATTATAATGAAAATATTGTCAAGCTGGAAGTCTAGAAGAAAAAAATCAAAGTAATTGTGAGTAAAGAATAAAGATGTAATATATATACAGCATAGACACTGGAGCTCCAACATCTTAAAAATAGTAATTTCAGAGTAGAAGAAGAAATAATGAACAGGGAAATAAAATAGACCCTAATGAAATTCTTGACATATTATGATATAAAGAATATCTTAAAATCTTCCAGAGAGACAGTTAACACAGAAAGAAATAAGAATCACACTTGTAGTCTCAAGAGTAACATCAGCATCATGGTGGGGTGAATTCTTTTGTCTCTCCCTTCTCTATGTTACAAACAATCAGACATTCATTAACAAACAGAGGATTCCCTATACAGTATAACAGGATGCATAAGAGATCCATGTATCTATATATCTGAAGGTGGGTGGACTGAATCCCCAGGAATCAGCAGAACTGGGGAGCAGTCCCTTTGCCCACCCTCAGCAGCAGCAATTCAGGGCTCATATCCTCATGCAGCATCTCATGTGACTGTGAATGGAGACAGTGGGCAGCCTGCTCCATGCTACTGGTGGTGAAGTGGAGGCAGTGGGAACCTGGGTGCATGCAACTATGAGCCGATGTGGTAGAAGCAGAAAAAACAGCCTGTGCTCCCTGCCAGTGGTGGCAAGTGGAACCTGTGACTTGAGGCTTCAGGAACCAGAGTAGAACTGGTGATCCAGCCCGCAGTGGTGGCACCCCCAACACCAGCTCCACCAGAAGCAGGGCTACATACAAGTTAATGGGTCTGGGGCCCTGGCAGCAACAGCAACACTGTAAACCCAGCACCACTGCCAGTTGTGCAGCCAGCATCCCCAGACAACCCAGGAGCAGCAGTGTTGGTGGTACACGGGATAGCAGCATCTGAGCCCATGGAGAGCCAGTGGTGGAACACAAGACCCAGGCAACCCTGGAAGCAACAGAACTGCTCACAGCCTGGTGACCCTGATCACAACCCCTGAGACTGCAGTGACATTGTAAGTAGCAAGGCACAGGCAACCTCAGAGGCACAAGGTGGCACAAGGAGGGTGCTGATGACACCTCTAGCAGAGGCAGCAAAGAATGGAAAGTACAGCCTCTCAAGTACAACCAGAAGCAGCCCAGAACCAAAGTAACTAAGGTTATACCTAAGTAAGAAAAGATACTTACTATCACAAATATACTGGCAAAGGATCAATTCATCAAACACCATGAAGAACTACAGTAACACAGCAGAACTGAAAACACATGACAACTCTCCAGAAACCAAACTTGAAGTCACATAAGATTACAATCTACTGACAGAGAATTCAGAAGAACTGTCATAAAAAAAAACTCAACAAGTTACAAGAAAATTAAGAAAGACAGTTCAGTGAGCTCAAGAATGAAATTAAGGAACAGAAGGAGTACTTCACCAAAGACATTAAAACCATAAAAAAATTCAATTAGAAATTCTGGAGATGAAGAACACAATTAATAAGATGAAAAATAATGTAGAAGGCGTTAAAAGTAGAGCAGAACATAAGGAGTAGAGAATTAGTGAGCTTGAAGATAGAAACCTGCAAGTGATTCAGGTGGAAGAGGACAAAGATCTAAGATTTAAAAGAAAAGAAGAAATTCTTTAAGAACTATCCAACTCAATTAGGAAAAGTAGCATAAGGATTAGAGGTATCCCAGAAGGAGAAGAGAGGGAGAAAGTAGCAAAGAGCTTATTCAAAGAACTAATAGCTGGGAATTCCCCAAACCTGAAGAAAAAACTGGACATGCAATTATATGAACTAATAGAACTCCTAAATACTTCAATGCAAAAAGAGGTATATGCAATGACATAAAATAATAAAAATGTAAAAAGTCAATGACAAAGAAAAAATATTAAGAGCAGCAAGAGAGAAGAAAATAACCTACAAAGAAAACCCCACCAGCTTTTCAGCAGATTTTTCAGCAGAAAGACTACAGGCTAAGAGTGAGTGGAATGATATATTCAAAATACTGAAAGACAAAAACTATCAGAGAAGAAAACTCTATCCAATGGAATTATCTTTCAGATAGGATGGATAAATAAAAGCTTTCCAAGACAGACGAAAACTGAGGGAGTTCATTGCCACTAGAACTGCCTTACAAGAAATGTTGAAAGGATCCCTCCTACTGAAATAAAAAGGCAAAGATTTACAAAACTTTGAGCAGGGAGATAAATAGAAAGAATTAGAAAATTGCAGCTCTTTATAAGAATAAGTTAGTAAACACTTAATTATAACATAATGGATAAAGTGAAAGAAAGCATCAAAAATAAGTGTAACACTTCAATTTGGTCACAAACTCACAACACAAAAAAGGATAATTTGTGACAACAATAACTCAAAAGGGGAAGAGGAAAAGGATGAAACCTGCATAGGTCAATGGAGATAAGATGCTGTCAGAAAATTGACTATCTCATCTATGAGATCTTGTATACAAACCTCACAGTAAACACAAAACAAACAATCAGAGCAGAGTCACAAATCATAAATGAAGGGAAAACTAAGAAAAAAAATCACAGGAAACAACCAAAATGAAATGGCAGAAAGAAATACAAGGAAAAAGAAACAATGGATATATAAAGCATTCAGAAAACAAGAGATTAAATGGCAGTATAACCTTTTATATATTAATAATCACTCTAAATGTAACTGAATTTAATTCACCCATCAAAATTAAAAACAGACTGGCTGGATGTATTAAAACAACAAGACCCAACAAGATGCTGCATCCAAGAGACCCATCTCAGTTTTAGAGACAAACATAGGCTCAGAGTGAAGGAATGGAAGATGATACTCCAAGCAAATGGCACCCAAAAGAGTGGGTGTAGCCATAATTATATCAGACTTAACAGAGTTTAAGACAAAAAACGATAACAAGAGACAAATAGGGGCATTATGTAATGATAAAAGGGACATTCCGCCAAAAAGACATAACACTTATTAATATATGTGCACCTGACACAGCAGCACTAAAGTGTATAAAGCAACTATTAAAGACCTAATGGGAAAAATTGACAGCAACACAATAGTAGTAAGGGATCTTAACACCCAATTTATGTCAATGGATAGATCACACAGACAGAAAGTCAACAAAGAAACAGTGGCCTTAAAGGAAACACTAGACCAGATGGATTTAACAGATATATATACAACATTCTATCCCAAAACAGCAGAATACACATTCTTCTCAAGTGCTCATGGAACATTCTCAAAGATAGACCATATTTTGAGACACAAAGCAAACCTCAATAAACTTAAGAAGATTAAAATCATATCAAGCATCTTTTCTGACCACAAGAGTATGAAACCAGAAATCAAATACAAGAAAAAAGCTGGGAAAGGCACAAGTATGTGGAGACTGAACAGCATGCTACTGAACAACTACTGGATCAATGAATAAATCAAAGAAGAAATCAAAAAATATCTGGAGACCAATGAAAATGAAAACACAGCAAACTAAAACTTATAGGATGCAGCAAAAGGGATACGAGGGGTGAAGTTTATAGCAATGTAGACCTACCTCAACAAAAAGGAGAAATCTCAAGTAAACAATTTTTTGCTATACCTAAGAGAACTAGAAAAAGAACAAAGTCCAAAGTCAGTAGAATGAAGGCAATAATAAAAATCAGAGCAAAAACAAATGAAATAGAGACTGAAAAAAAATTAGAAAGGATCAGTGAAACTAAGAGCTGGTTCTCTGAGAAGATATACAAAATTGACAAACCCTTAGCCAGACTCAGTAAGAAAAAAGGAGAAGACTCAAGTAAAATCAGAAAAGAAACAGGATAAATTACAATGAACAAACAGAAATGCAAAGGATTATAAGAGAATACTGTGAAAAGTTATACACCAACATATTGGATAACCTAGAAGACATGGATAAAATCTTAGAATCATTCAACCTCCCAAAACTGAATCGAGAAGAAATAGAGAATCTGAACAGACCAATCAAAAATAAAGAGACTTATATAGTAATCAAAAACCTCCCAAACACTAAAGTCCAGGACCAGATCGCTTCTCTGGTGAATTCTACCAAACATTCAAAGAAGATTTAATTCCTAACCCTCTCAGATTATTCTGAAAAATTGAAGAGAATGGGATGCTTCCTAACTCCCTTTATGAGGCCAATGTTACAATGATACCAAAATCAGATGAGGACAACCAAAAAAGGATAATTGCAGGCCAATATGCCTGATGAACATTGATGCAAAAATCCTCAACAAAATATTAGCAAATAGAATACAACAATATATTAAAAGGATCATACACAATGATCAAGTGGGATTTATTCTAAGGAGGCAGAGATGGCTCATATCTGCAAATCAATGTGATACACCACGTTAATAAAATGAAGTGTAAAAATCACATGATTATCTCAATAGATGCAGAGAAAGCATTTGATAAGATCAAACATCGATATGTGATAAAAACTTGCAATAAAGTGGATATAGAAGGAAAGTACCTCAAGATAATAAAGACCATATATAACAAACACAGAGCTAACATCTTACTCAATGGTGAAAAACTGAAAACTATTCCTCTGAGAATAAAAACAAGACAAGGATGCCCACTGTCACCACTCCTATTCAAAATAGTATTGGAAGTTTTAGCCAGAGCAATTAGGCAAGAAAAAGAAAAAAGGGATCCAAATTGGAAAGGAAGGAATGAAACTGTCACTATTTGCTGTTGACATGACCCTATATATATACAGAAAAGCCTAAAGAGTCCACCAAAAAACTTTTAGAGATAATCAATGTATACAGTAAAGTTTCAGGGTACAAAATCAACATACAGAAATCAGTTCCATTTCTATACACTAATAATGAACTAGAAGAAAGAGAACTCAAGAATACAATTCCATTTACAACTGCAACAAAAAGAATAAAATACCTAGGAATAAATTTAACCGAGATGAAAGACCTATACACTAAAAACTATAAGACATTATTGAAAGAAATTGAAGACATAAAGGAATGGAAAGACATTCATGCTTATGGATTGGAAGAATTAACATAGTTAAAATGTCTAAGCAATCTAACAGATTCAGTGAAATCCCAATCAGAATCCCAATTACATTCTTCATGGAAATAGAACAAAGAATCCTAAAATTTATATGGAACAACAAAAGACCCCAAATAACCAAAGCAATCCTGAGAAAAAAGAACAAAGTTGGAAGTATCACATTCCTTGACCTCAAAATATACTACAAATCTATAGTAATCAAAACAGTATGGTACTGGCTGACAAACAGACACACAGATCTGTAAAACAGAGTCAAAAACCCAGAAATAAAACCACATATCTGTGGACAGCTAATCTTTGACAGGGGAGCCAAGAACATACAATATAGGAAGGAAGTCTCTTCAATAAATGGTGTAAGGAAAATTGGATAGCCACATGCAACAGAATAAAAGTAAACCATTATCTCACACCATACACAAAAATTAACTCAAAATGGATTAAAGACTTGAATGGAAGACTTGAAACCATAAAACTCCTAGAAGGAAATATAGTCAGTACATTCTTTGGCATCGATCTTAGAAGTATCTTTTCAAATACCATATCTACTCAGGCAAGGGAAACAAAAGAAAAAAGAATAAACACGTGGGACTGTATCAGGCTAAAAAGCTTCTGCAAGGCAAAAGAAACGATGACCAAAACAAAAAGACAACTCAGCACCTAGGAGAAATATTTGCAAATCACATATCCAACAAGGGGTTAATTTCCAAAATATACAAAGAGCTCATATAACTCAACAAAAACAAAATGAACAACACGATCAAAAAATGGGTAGAGGTTATGAACAGACATTTTTCCAAAGAAGATATACAGATGGCCAATAGGCACATGAAAAGATGTTCAGCATCACTAATTCTTAGGGAAATGCAAATCAAAACTACAGTGAGATGTCACCTCACACCCATCAGAGTGACTATTGTAAATATGTAATAACAAGGCTTGGAGAGGATGTGGAGAAAAGGGAAGCCTCATATGTTGGTGGGAATGCAAACTTGTGCAGCCACTTTGGAAAACAGTATGGAGATTTCTCAAAAAACAAAAATAGAGATATCATATGATCCAGCTATTCTGCTACTGGGTATTTATCCAAAGAACATGAAATCAGTAATTGAAAAAGACTTATGCACCCGTATGTTCATTGCAGCATGATTCACAATAGCCAAGTTGTGAAAGCAACCCAAGTGCACATCAACAGATGAATAGATAAAGAAGATGTGGTGTATATATATACAATGGAATACTACTCAGCCATGAAAAAAGTCAAAATCTTGTCATTTGTGAGACAATGGATGGACCTGGAGGGAATTATGCTAAGCAAAATAAGTCAGAAAGTGAAAGACAGATACCATATAATTTCATTTCTATGTGGAAGATACACAAGCACATAGACAAGGAGAGCAGATTAGTGGTTACTAGAGGGGAAGTGGGTAGGGGGAGAGCAAAAGGGATGGAGGGGCACGTATATATGGTGATGGATAAAAACTAGACTACTGGTGGTGAACATAATGCAATCCATACAGAAACTGATATATAATAATGTACACCTGAAATTTACACATTGTAAGCCAATATGACCTCAATAAAAGAATTTAAAAAATTTGCTAAGAGGGTAGGTCTTGTAAGTGTTCTTATCACGAACAAATAATTAATAATAAATAAACAGGGTAAGAGGAAACTGTTGGAGTTATGGGTATGTGTATGGCATAGATTGTGGTGATAGTTTATGGGTGTATACTTATCTCCAAATTCATTGTTGTATACATTAAATATGTATAGCTTTTTTTATTTCAATCATACCTCAATAAAGTAGTTAAAAAATATATAGAATCTTATTTGAAGCAACCTGTCTTGAGCAACACATGCTGGAAGTCATAAAGCAATGCCTTCAAAGTTCTCTATGGCAAGTGCTTATGAACATGATATTAATAGCTTATCAAGCAAGTGTGAATGTAAATAAAGAAATTTTTAGAAATTCACATATTCAGGACATTTACCAATGCTCTCACCCCCACTCCATGAAATATTATACAAATCTCATCACAACACTCCTTTGACTGTTTGTTTAAGCATACACACACATATGACACATATGTACACACACATATATATACACATACACACATATATAATATATATGTATGCATATATGTGTACGTATATTCTTTAAGCAGAAGGAAGACTTGGGTATATTATTTCAACTTATAAAAGTAACTTCCCCCCAAAATTTAAAAATAAATTGTTTATAGTTATTTCTGGAAAGTCATACAGAGATTTAGGAGATATATTTAACTTTTCATTTAATATCATTTCATTATATTTCCTTTTCAAAATCCATAAATATCATTAATGATAATATCAATAATAAGGTTTTAAAAGGATTAAGGTCTTCAGTTTATTGCATTTATTCAATACGTATTTACTGAGTACCTAATATGGGCAAGGCTCAGTGCCAGGTGGTAGGTGGTAACCAAATTTACATTTCTCTGTGCTCACAATACTAGCTGGTGGTAAGAATGCAATCTTTAATGTCAGACTGAGTGGGTTTTTATTTCTATTCCAGTACCTCCTAGTCTTGTGATTTTAAAGTTGGTTAATCTCTCTGTCAGTTTCTTTCTCTGGAAAAGAGTAGCAGTGTCACCTACTTAAGTTTGTTGTGAGGATTAAATTAGTTAATGTATATAAAGCCTTTAGAATAGTGCTTGTAACATGGCAAATGGTATGAAAATGCCAACTATTCTTCTTATCATTACATTCTAATGGGAAGAACATACAATTCTACAAATCTGTACAACAAAGTGAGATAAGCCAGTTACTTTGATAAATTGTATATCAGGGGATCATATATCTGCTAATGCAAACACATGCCTTTATTTTTAAAGCACTATTTCTAAGAGAGAAATAACAGCTGCTCTTTTAAAAACTAAACGCTTAAGTGATAAAGAATGCTGTAGAATCACACTTATCCTGAAAGCTCAGAAACCTAGACTCCATGCACTATGCACATTCTATGCAGACATTTACGTGAACCATCTGGAATCTGGCATCTGTATTCCACGTTTATGATTTAGAGCCTTAGGAGCTTTCTGAAAAGCTTTAAACCTTTTTTTTTTTTTTCCACTAAAGTCAATTTATTTTAGAGTGTTATCTTCTGCAATATAATTATATAGCCTCATTTTCAGATATTTTTTCCTGAGTAAATTAAATGATTTTTTATGATATAATTATTTTTTAAGACTAACTTTTGTCCTTTACCTCCTCACAAACATTAAGAATTGTAGTGACTGTTTCAAAATTTGTATTTGAGTACTCGATAGATAGTCTCTTTCTATGATGATTTTTCCATTAATTTGGCACAAGGAAATTGATGTCTTTTTTTCCCAAGTCCTTCAATTTGGATATTTCAATACTCCCAGGGTAGGCTTGAGTCAGATGAGTTCTTCTTGAAGAGTTGGCCTTGGGATTGCAGGATCCCTATTCTAGTCAAAGTGGATAGAGAAAAGCATTACTAGGGAGGGGGAGTAGAAATATCCAGAAGAGCCAAGTTTATAGTTTTAAGTAGGGCATCAAGTCTAAATTATGAGATGAGGATAAACTGATATAACCAGCAATAAGGCCTGTAAATGACGATGAGAAGGTAGATAAGAGTAGATGCAAGAAATATGCTAAAGAAAGTGGTTCAGTTTTGAAACAGTGAATTCTGAATATGTAGCAAAATGAGCATTGAGACGATGGACTTTCAGATTCCTTGCAGAACTAGAGAAGCTCTTTTTGTCCAGGCCATTTCCTTATTTTGCTCTTCGATACCTTGGTATCAATTTCTTCCTTACCTGTTCTTCACACTACTTCTGGATCAATATTTATTAAACATCACTTTCATTACATCATTTTCATGTTGCAGGACAAATAGTGTTACCTCAATATGAAGCCTAATCTACTCTGCTTCTTAATTTGTTGATACGTAATATATGCAACTGCATCCCACTATTTAGTAGAAACGCTCTACACTATTTAGTACAGAAGTCCACTTGGCTTTCTGCCCCCAGCATTGTGCTCATTTTTCTTTCTGAATCTTTGCTTTCCCTCATGATTTTAGCTGAAATGCCTCCATTATTCCTGTTATATACCCAAGTGCTATACATTTCTTCAACACTTAACTCTTCAAGATTCTATGAAAACTTCTGTAGCTCCTCTGAATTCTATATAAAACTTCTCTACTGATTATAGATAAAAAACTTATATATATATATATATATATAAAATTTATTTACCACCTGATAATTTTTCAGCACAGGGTAAGATTCTCTATCCCCTGGCAGTGCTACCATGTAAATTGGTTTCCTTTGGCTTTTTGCTTCCCCTTTTTCTGTTTTAATGACCAAGCAACATCTTTGTTAACGGACAACATTTTTTTTTCATGTTTTATTGTAGTGGCTAACACCTCTCCATAATATTGATTGGTAAGAATAACAGCCACCATCTTTGTCTTCTCACTTTGATGGAAATGCCTCCCATGTTCATTATTTATATGATTTGCTTTTTTTTTTTTATTAATGTTATGATAGATTACAACCTTGTGAGATTTCAGTTGTACATTTTTGTTAGTCATGTTGTGGGTACACCACTTCCCCCTCTGTGCCCTCCCCCCACCCCCCCTTTTCCCTGGTAACCACCGATCAGATCTCCTTATCAATATACTAACTTCCACCTATGAGTGGAGTCGTATAGAGTTCGTCTTTCTCTGACTGGCTTATTTCGCTTAACATAATACCCTCGAGGTCCATCCACGTTGTTGTGAATGGGCCAATTTTGTCTTTTTTTATGGCTGAGTAGTATTCCATTGTGTATATATACCACATCTTCTTTATCCAATCAACAGTTTCTGGGCATGTAGGCTGGTTCCACGTCTTGGCTATTGTAAATAATGCTGCGATGAACATAGGGGTGCAATGGACTCTTGAGATTTCTGATATCAGGTTCTTAGGATAGATGCCCAGTAATGGGATGGCTGGGTCATAGGGTATTTCTATTTTTAACTTTTTGAGAAATCTCCATACTGTTTTCCATAGTGGCTGTACCAGTTTGCATTCCCACCAACAGTGTATGAGGGTTCCTTTTTCTCCACATCCTCTCCAACATTTGTCACTCTTGGTTTTGGATGTTTTTGCCAATCTAACGGGTGTAAGGTGATATCTTAGTGTAGTTTTGATTTGCATTTCCCTGATGATTAGCGATGATGAACATCTTTTCATGTGTCTATTGGCCATATTCATATCTTCTTTTGAGAAATGTCTGTTCATGTCCTCTGCCCATTTTTTGATCGGGTTGTTTATTTTTTTGTTGCTAATCAGTGTGAGTTCTTTGTATATTATGGAGATTAACCCTTTGTCAGATAAGTGGCTTGTAAATATTTTTTCCCAATTAGTGAGCTGTTTTTTTGTTTCAATCCTGTTTTCCCTTGCCTTGAAGAAGCTCTTTAGTCTGATGAAGTCCCATTTGTTTATTCTTTCTATTGTTTCCCTCAACTGAGGAGTTACAGTGTCCAAAAAGATTCTTTTGAAACTGATGTCAAAGAGTGTACTGCCTATATTTTCTTCCAAAAGACTTATTGTCTCAGGCCTAATCTTTAGGTCTTTGATCCATTTTGGGTTTATTTTGGTGTGTGGTGAAAAAGAATGGTCAATTTTCAATCTTTTGCATGTGGCTGTCCAGTTTTCCCAGCACCATTTGTTGAAGAGACTTTCTTTTCTCCATTGTAGGCCCTCTGCTCCTTTGTCAAAGATTAGCTGTCCATAGATGTGTGGTTTTATCTCTGGGCTTTCAATTCTGTTCCATTGATCTGTGGACCTGTTTTTGTACCAGTACCATGCTGTTTTGATCACTGTAGCTTTGTAGTATGTTTTGAAATCGGGGATTGTGATTCCGCCGGCTTTGTTTTTGCTCAGGATTGCTTTAGCAATTCGCGGTCTTTTGTTGCCCCATATGAATTTTAGGATTGTTTGTTCAATTTCTGTGAAGAATGTTCTTGGGATTCTGATTGGGATAGCATTGAATCTGTATATTGCTTTAGGTAGTATGGACATTTTAACTATGTTTATTCTTCAAATCCATGTGCAAGGAATGTCTTTCCATCTCTTTATGTCATCATCAATTTCTTTCAAGAAAGTCTTGTAGTTTTCATTGTATAGATCCTTCACTTCCTTGGTTAAGTTTATCCCAAGGTATTTTATTCTTTTCATTGCGATTGTGAATGGGATTGAGTTCTTGAGTTCTTTTTCTGTTAGTTCATTGTTAGTGTATAGAAATGCTACTGATTTATGCACGTTAATTTTATACCCTGCTACTTTGCTGTAGTTGTTGATTATTTCTAATAGTTTTTCTATGGATTCTTTGGGGGTTTCTATATATAAGATCATGTCGTCTGCAAACAGCGAGAGTTTTACTTCTTCGTTACCTATTTGGATTCCTTTTATTTCTTTTTCCTGCCGAATTGCTCTGGCCAGCACCTCCAGTACTATGTTGAATAGGAGTGGTGAAAGTGGGCACCCTTGTCTTGTTCCTGTCCTCAGAGGGATGGCTTTCAGTTTTTGTCCATTGAGTATGATGTTGGCTGTGGGTCTATCATATATGGCCTTTATTATGTTGAGGTACTTTCCTTCTATACCCATTTTACTGAGGGTTTTTATCATAAATGGGTGTTGGATCTTGTCGAATGCTTTCTCTGCATCTATTGAGATAATCATGTGGTTTTTGTTTTTCATTTTGTTGATGTAGTGTATCACGTTGATTGACTTGCGGATGTTGAACCATCCCTGTGTCCCTGGTATAAATCCCACTTGATCATGGTGTATAATCTTTTTGATGTATTGCTTTATTCGGTTTGCCAAAATTTTGTTGAGGATTTTTGCATCTATGTTCATCAGTGATATCGGCCTTTAGTTCTCCTTCTTTGTGTTGTCCTTGTCAGGTTTGGGGATCAGAGTGATGTTGGCTTCATAGAATGTGTTAGGGAGTACTCCATCTTTCTCAATTTTCTGGAACAGTTTGAGAAGAATAGGTATTAAGTCTTCTTTGAATGTTTGGTAGAATTCTCCAGAGAAGCCGTCTGGTCCTGGACTCTTATTTTTGGGGAGGTTTTGATTACCGTTTCTATTTCCTTACTTGTGATTGGCCTATTCAGATTCTCCATTTCTTCCTGATTCAGTTTGGGGAGATTGTAGGAGTCTAGGAATTTGTCCATT
This sequence comes from Equus przewalskii, assembly GCF_037783145.1. Taxonomy (NCBI): domain Eukaryota; kingdom Metazoa; phylum Chordata; class Mammalia; order Perissodactyla; family Equidae; genus Equus; species Equus przewalskii. The sequence continues at coordinate 68,444,862 of NC_091847.1, forward strand.
TCTTCCAGGTTGTTCAATTTGTTGGCATATAGTTTTTCATAGTATTCTCTTATGATCTCTTGTATTTCATTGGTATCTGTTGTGATTTCTCCTCTGTCATTCCTAATTTTATTAATTTGCGATTTCTCTCTTCTTTTCTTGGTGAGTCTGGCTAAAGGTTTGTCGATTTTGTTAATTCTTTTGAAGAACCATCTCTTTGTTTCATTGATCCTTTCTATTGTCTTTTTTGTTTCAATATCGTTTATTTCTGCTCTTATTTTTATTATTTCCCTCCTTCTACTGACTCTGGGCTTTGTTTGTTCTTCTTTTTCTAGTTCTGTTAGGTGTCGTTTGAGGTTGCTTATGTGAGCTTTTTCTTGTTTAGTGAGGTGAGCCTGTATTGCGATGAATTTCGCTCTTAGGACTGCTTTTGCTGCATCCCAAATGATTTGGTATGTCGTGTTCTCATTTTCATTAGTCTCCAGATAAAATTTGATTTCTTCTTTAATTTCTTCAATGATCCATTGTTTGTTGAGAAGCGTGTTGTTTAGTCTCCACATTTTTGCACCTTTCTCTGCTTTTTTCTTGTAGTTGATTTCTAGTTTAATAGCATTATGATCAGAAAAGATGCTTGATATTATTTCAACTCTCTTGTATTTATTGATGTTTGCTTTGGTTCCCAAAATATGGTCAATCCTTGAGAATGTTCCATGTGCACTTGAGAAGAATGTGTAACCTGCTGTTTTTGGATGAAGTGTTCTATATATATCTATTAAGTCCATCTGGTCTAATTTTTCATTATATTCTATTATTTCCTTGTTGATTTTCTGTCTGGATGTTCTGTCCATTGGTGTTAATGGTGTGTTGAGGTCCCCTACTATTATTGTATTCTTGTTGATGTCTTCCTTTAGTTCTATTAAGAGTTGCTTTACAAATTTTGGTGCTCCTGTGTTGGGTGCGTATATATTTATAAGTGCTATGTCTTCTTGGTGGAGAGTCCCTTTTATCATTATATACTGTCCCTCTTTATCTTTCTTTATCTGTTTTGCTTTGAAATCTACCTTGTCTGATATTAGTATAGCGACACCTGCTTTCTTTTGTTCATTATTAGCTTGGAGTATTGTTCTCCATCCCTTCACTCTGAGTCTGTGTTTGTCTTTGGGGCTGAGATGCGTTTCCTGGAGGCAGCATATTGTTGGATCTTGTGCTTTGATCCATCCTGCCACTCTGTGTCTTTTGATTGGGGAGTTCAATCCATTTACATTTAGAGTGATTATTGAGATGTGGGGGCCTACCACTACCATTTTGTGTCTTGTTTTCTGGTTTTCTTCAATTTCCTTTGTTTCTTGTCCCATGGTTTAATCTGTTCTGATGTAGAGCTGCTACTCTCTGTTGTTGTCCTTCTACTTATCTCCTCTGCTCTTGGTTTTGTAGCCCCTTTCCTCTTTTGGATTTTTCAGGAATGAGGGTTTTCCTGAGGATTTCCTGAAGAGGAGGTTTTGTGGCAATGAACTCCCTTAATTTTTGTTTATCTGGGAAAGTTTTTATTTCTCCATCGTATTTGAAGGATATTTTCGCGGGGTAGAGAATTCTCGGCTGTAGATTTTTGTCCTTTAGATTTTTGAATATATCATTCCACTCTCTTCTAGCCTGTAAAGTTTCTGCTGAGAAATCTGCTGATAGCCTGATGGGGGTTCCTTTGTAGGTTAGTTTCTTCTGCCTGGCTGTCCTTAGTATTTTCTCCTTGTCGTTGACTTTTGCTAGCTTCACTACTATATGCCGTGGAGTTGGTCTTCTTGCATTGATAAAGTTTGGAGATCTATTGGCTTCTGTCACCTGAAGGTCCATCTCTCTCACCAGATTTGGGAAGTTCTCAGCCATTATTTCTTTGAATAGGCTTTCTGCCCCTTTCTCCTTCTCTTCTCCCTCTGGTATACCTATAATCCTTACGTTGCATCTCCTAATTGTGTCTGATAATTCTCAGAGAGTTTCTTCATTTCTTTTTAGTCTTGCTTCTCTCTCCTCCTCTGCCTGCAGCAATTCTATATTGCCATCTTCCAAATTGCTAATTCTGTCCTCCATATTATCGGCCCTACTGTTCAGAGCATCTAGATTTTTCTTAATCTCCTCTATTGTGTTCTTCATTTCCAATATTTCTGTTTGGTTCTTATTTATCGTATCAAACTCTTTTGTGACATAGCTCCTGAACTCGTTGAGTTGTCGGTCAGAATTCTCTCTTAACTCATTGAGTATTTTAATGATGGCTGTTTTGAAGTCATCATCATTTAGGTTATATATCTCATTTTCTTTGGGATTGTTTTCTGTGTATTTGTTACTTTCTTTCTGTTCTGGAGATTTAATGTATTTTTTCATATTGCTTGATGTTGTTGATTTGTGCCTCCGCATGGAGATAGAGTTTAGTTGCTCCTTTCACTTGTTTCAGCTGCTGCGGTGGGGGAGCAGCTGTTTATACTGCACCAACCAGGAACCCTGTCCGCAGTTGCTAACTGGGCCTGGGCCCCTCCTCGAAGCCACAGTGGTCCTTTGGATTCCCTCCTCTGCCATGGGGGCTGTCACAGGGGGGCTTCAGGCTGCTGGTGCCTACTGTTGCAGCCCACCTAGATGTGCTCCCTCCTTGGGGTCTGCAACGGTGTTATGGGCTTTTCCAGCGGCCAGGGGTGGGATCACTTATATTTGTCGCTCCGTTGCTGTCGGCACCCACAAAATCTCACTTGTCCTCTATGGGTCGCAGGAGAGCTATTGGCATCTTCTACAGTCTGTGGTTAGTTCACCTAGCTATGCTGCTTTTGCCCTGGGGTCTTCCAGCCTTGTGGCTGCCGGCTGGGTGCCTTCTACTGGTGCTGTGCAGAGGCTTTCCCTAAGGCTGCTGTGAGCCTGTAGGGTTTCCCCCTAGGCTACGGAGCTGGGTCTCTGGAACTCCCCCCAGCCCCAGTCCTCTCCGAGATCTCCGGCTATCCCTAGTCCCACGGGGCAGGCAACGGCAGCTGGGGGTCGCCCCGCCCTCTGGGATTCTCTCCGGGACTCTCCCGGAGCCATGAATGCTGGGCGTAGCCCCTCTGCTAATGGGAGACAGAGAGTTTTGTCTGCTGCCCGGGCAGAACTCCGGCACTTCCCCTCTGGGTCGCAGAGCCGGCCTTTGAAACTTCCCCCAGCCCCAGTCCTCTCCGAGATCTCCAGCAATCCCTAGTCCCACGGGGTGGGCAACAGCAGCTGGGAGACCTCCGTACCCTCAGTGACTCTCTCTGGGACCCTCCGGGTGCCGCGAACATCAGGCGGGGTCTCCCCGCCAATGGCGGGGAGAGACTCTCCCCGCGGGCTCAGGTGTGCAACTCCAAAGTTTCCCTCTGCGTTTAGGAGTAATTGCGGGGCTTTAGGTAGGGTTCTGGTCACCTGTTTCCACCGTCGCTCCTCTGTTGTGTGCTCGCTCCTGCCCTAGATGTGTGTAGATCCTCTGGGGGCGTCCATTGGAAGAAAGCCGCTTGCGGGTACTAGGCTGCTCGGTCGGGGTCGGAGAGTTTTCACCTATTTCCACATCCTCCCGGAGGAAAGTCCATCCGCCTTCCGATGTATAGTCACGTGGGTATCTCAGACGTCCTGAGATGCTGTCTGGATATCCTTTGTCAAGCGATAAGTGTCCAAATAATTGTAGACTCGAAGGGGGGGAGACAAAGAGGACTACTCACGGCGCCATCTTGGATCTTCCCAATCTATGATTTGCTTTTTTAAAAAATAAATACCTGTAGTGTTTATGTATATATTCAAACTTTCTCTGAACTGAAAGTGTAACAATCTCTTGTAGGTGGCATTGGCTATTAAACTTTTTCAAGTGTAGATTTTATAGCTTAACATAGGTTGCTCTCCAATCTTTTCCATTTGGGGAAAGTAGAGAATCACTGTAGAAAAAGAAAAAAGATAAGATCTGTAATCTAGGAAAAACCAAGCGTCTTGAATACAATTTAATATACTAAAACCAGAGGAATGAAATGAGAATTTACTTTCTAAGTGTTGATATTCCTGTCTTCTTCCCCTTTGGGCTTACAGAATTTTGGCAGCCAGACTTATATCCTTCAGGCAGGAGATTAGAAGAGTCTTCTCTGGGAAATCTGAATAGCCCAAGAAGAAATACTTAAAAAATATTTAAATTCTTATGTCTCCAATGACAAATCTCAGTAATGTCACCCCATGCTGAACCCCATAGTTGACAAGTCTTACTCATAGGCACAGAACTTTCAACCCGCTTATCAATGCTCCTTTCTTAAAATATGAGCAGATGGTAAAGGGTCACCATATATCTGTGGGAATTTTCTAATATAAAATACAACGACCAAAACTAATACACAATAAGAAAGGCAACTTGGAAGAAACAAAATTATGTAGATATACAAAATCTTTAATATCTTTGAGAGATAAGATAATGTACTGCATTCCTAAACAAGAATAGGTTGCTATTGGAAAAGAATATCTGGAACATAAAAGTGAACTCTTCAAAATTATAATTAAAATGGTATAAATTAAAACTCAAAAAAGTTTAGAGAATAAATTGAGGAAATCTCCTAGGAAGAAGAATATGGAAAATAGGAAATAAATGATATAATAATTAGTTCTATATCAATGTCCAGATAACATGATGTAGACAAAGAGAGAACAAAGAAAGTGAAAAGGAGGAAATCATTAATGACAAATCAAGAAAATTCCCTAAACTTTACAAATATGTTTCCATATTGAAAGAGCCCATTGAGTCCCAATAAAATGAATGAAATTGGAACTAGGCCAAGGCATATTGTCATGAAATTTCAGAACATTGAGGGAAAGATCTAGCAAATCTTTGCAGAATAAAATAAAAATATGTCAGATACAGAGGGTAAAGAATCACCTACACTAGAGACTATGATAACTTGGAGCAGTGCTTCAAAATAATGAAGTAAAATGATTTCCACTAGATTTCTACACCTGCTAATTAAACATGAAAGTAATGTGAAGATATATTCAGATAGCCAAGGTCTCAAACTTACCTCTCTCTTGCACCCTTTCTCACTTGCAATTGGTGGAGGTGCCACCAAAACCAGGGGATAAAGCAGGAGAGAACTGACATGGGATATAGGAGACAAAGGACCCAACAGAAGAAAAAGGCAAAAGGAAAAGCCAGGAGGGTGGTAAAGGGAGACCAGACCTAGGTAGTAAACAAGTTTGATGGAGAAGATGAACAGGATGGAGACATGTCTTTGAGAAGATTAAATTGTTAGACTATCTGAAGTGGTGAATGTAATGAAAGGAAATTTAGCAATTGGGCAACATCAGTCTGGGTGGATGGAAGGGCAAGAGATCTGTGTTTGTGGGGACAGGGAGTGGAGAGCTAAGCCTCAACTCCTATGTTAAAAAGTAAATAGGAAAGTCCTAAAACTTAAAAGTTGGAAGCGGTACTGAAGTATATTATTTAGATAGAGAGAAAAGTTCCAAAATAAATAGCTGAAAGATTTTGAAAAGGTTGCTTTTGGAGAATAGGTATAAAAAGAGAGGAGAGTAGCTTCCCCCCCCCCCATTAAGCACTGTCCATCTGTTTGACTCTTTAAACTGCATGAATGTATAACTGATAATTAAAGCACACAAATTAAAAGGACGTTTTTAAATAAATGTCAATGGAACATTAAATTTGAATAACTGAGGATAAGTACAATGACAGAAATATAGGAGTTTGAAAGAGATGACCTTTTGGGGAAGAGTAAGTTTAATTTGGAATAAATCCAAGTTTGGGATGATTATGGGGCATCCATTAAACAAATATATGTTCTAAACTTTTCTAAATAGTAGTAATAGTGGGTAGTAATAATAGTATAATAATTTTAACACATATAAAATGCTTATCACAGCACTGTCCTAAATATTTCGCACATGCATTTCATTTAATATTTATAACAATTTTACAAAGTATGTTTAATTATTATCCTCTTTTTACATACATGAATGTGTAGACACAGACAGGATAGGTAAACTGCTGAAAGTTACAACTCCCTCAGCAGTAGGTCCAGGACTGAGAGCTCTGTGTTTAACTCTCACAACCCTGTTCTTAATCTTAGTAGAGCGAACAATAGCAAAATTAAAAAGCACTTAGAAAAGAATACGGTAAATAAAGAATATATTCTTTAGATTCTAGTAATTTGATGGGAATTCCATATTGGGTTTGTTTCCATATATAGGGGAAAAAAAATGAGTCATCAAAGGCTGGAACTGTGGTGGAATAATAGGTAACTTTCCCCTTATTTAGATCACTGTGGTACTAACCTACTTTGTAGCTTTGATAAGGACATCAAGGCAGGGTCTAGACTTCCCCTAGGCCTTAACGTCTGCATTGGATCAGGGTTTTATACTATGTGAAATATTGTTGCGGGGCCTTAAATATATTTTTTTAACATGAGAATGCTATGAAGATTTTAAAATGTTAATAATTTTTAAGAAGATTTTAATAAAATACCAGAAAAATTACTATGCTTCTAAACATGTGGAGATACAGCATTCTTACTTCTTCCCCATTTTGCAAAGAAAATTTCGTATCATAAAATGCTTAGAAATATGAATATTTATTGATTTGTGCCATGCCCAGCAGAGACTGAATAGAGTTCTATACTAAATTGTATTAACATTTTGACTTCTTCTTTTTTTTTGACATGAATATAGAGTATGTAAAATTTAATGTATCTGTAAGATCTTGTCATTTAGGAAAATTTTACCCTAAAGCTTCAGGATACATTTTGCTGACTTATAAACTATATGCATTACATGCTATAGATCCCAGAATGCCAAAATCTAAGTTACTTCTCAAGCACTTTTATGAAAATTTATGTATATTTGAATTATTTTTGTAGCCGCCGCTGATGCAGGAAGGGTTAATAATCACTGGAAAAGGCTTGCCAACAGACTGTGACCCGGAGGTGAGAAGGCCAGTTAGCCAATGATGGGTAAGACCTCCAGGGGGAGGCAACCTAAGCCAGGCACCGGTCGCCCGGGGGCACAGATGGAGACACAATATCGGGAACAGGAGGGGCCATTGCCTAGGAGGCCTTGCATGCTCCAAGGTAAAACATACGAGCACAGCAATAACATGATAATATCAAAACAGAGGCCAAGGGAGGGCTCCTTGAGAAATCACTAAGAATTCTTGGCATTCGCTAATTACATTGTCCAGAACACCTGTGTATGTTTAACAGATGTAAGCTATGCATATATTGAAACGCTGGTTATAATAATCTCAGAGTGGCCATCAGCCCTCTCTGCATCTATCCTGATGTGTACCTTGGATTGCGACACCGACAATTTTCATTGTCATATTGTCGTAATTCATTAGGTTAGTGCAGTGAAAAATATTAAAAATGCATTTTAATTTCAGTAGAAAATATTGTGTTGATATAGAAAAAAGCCAGTTTTCCAAAGAAAAAACAGTGCAAGAATTAAAAAGAAGAGAGAAATGAAATGACTTTAAATTGTCAGTGACTTACAGAGTGATGATAACATCTAATAATGAAGTTCCCACGCTTCCTCCTCAAAATTTTTAATGAGGTAAGGGTAATATTTTAGAGAAATAAAATATACACATAATCTTCATTTTGACTGACCAGTACAACTTCGTGTGATTTAATTTCTATAATCTTGTTTTTCTTTTATGAAATCTTGACCCATGTTTCTTAGGCTTAGTAAGAAGTTTATTCAAAATGAATAGCCCTTAAAAGTCCAATTTGTATGTTTGACTATATGTAAAGTGAATATTAATACAGCTGGGCTTATGAAAAGGAAAAAAGAACACCCTGTATTTTCCATAGTCATGTATCTATTTTTTTCAATTTGTCAGTAAATATCTATGTGTCCACCGAGAATCTTCGAATTCTCTGCATAGTATTTGTTTCACTACACAGAATCTTTTTGTTTCACTCCTGGATATTGGAAGAATTCGCTTAAATATTTTATTTTTGTTAATTTTTCAGAATTCTGGTGAGTGTGAGTACATATCTTCTCAAGGATTCAGTTCTAGTTAACCTCTATCTGTTCCTTATAACTTCAGTTTCCTCACACATCCACTCCTCAGGAATAAAGAATTTCTTCCTTCCTTAAGCTGTTATTGCAAAAGCCACGTGCAAAGTATGAATAATTTTCAACGTAGTATTTCATATATTCTTTTTTAAATGCCTGATTAAATGAAAGTTGAATAGGACCAGATTATTCTCTCTCCAAAGAGCATTAGGAAATGATACATGTTCTTCATTCAAATTTTAACTTTCCTCAGTTCTGAGGTCTCTGAAAATGATTAATCTTCTATTTCACATGCATAAAACTGTTCTTGTGTCTCGTATAAATTCAAGTCTCCTTGACTCCTTCCTTTTTCCCCAAGAGAAAAGAATGCTAAATTTGAATCATTAAACTAATAATGATAAATACATAAATATTTTAATTTTCTGCTAATGTAAGAACAATTCACATTTCACCCTGGAGTAAGATATGTGTGCTGATAAAGAGAATGGGTTATGCACGGTTTCTTGAAAAACCTCTCCTATATAAGTTCATTTTTCATTCGAAATAATCCAATCATGGATATATTGAAAAATTCAAGACAGATTTGTTGTTATAGGTTATGAGGAAATGTTTGAAATATGTAAAAAGTTTTAGTAGAAAAAGTACAGGATTGAAAAAATTATTGTTAAAAAAGATTGCTTAAGTGTGCTTCTAGATCATATCATTTGTGTAATATTTTATTAGATTTCCACATAGTGCTCAACAATGAACACTGAACGTATTTTTATTCCCATTTATAAGTGAGGATTTTAAAGCCTATAGATCTTCAATGATTTGTAAAAAGTCACACAATTAGAAGAAGATCCAGTGTATACCAGAAAGATCAATTTGCCATCCCAAAATTCAGTCACAATTTCTCTTGCTTGAAAAATATGTTCTCTTCTCCCTCTCACTGTGTCAATTCTTAACTGGTCAGTTAAAGAACTTGCCATCTATAGAGGGAAAGAAATGGAAAAGTAGACATAAATATGCAAAAGTTAGTTAAGAATTAATATCAACTCAATGAATGCCTTAATTTTAGACAAGAGACTACAAAGAGAATCGTTGTTATTTAAGGATAATTGAATTTCAACATGAATAGAAAATTTTTTCACTTTGCATTGTATTTTGCAGTTAAATCTGTTTCCTGCATCCACTATCTGAAATAAATTCACCATACTATTTGAAGGTTAGAAAAACTTGTCGCTGCCCTCTAAAAGCTCATAATTCTTGATGAAAGGGAAGGGAAATAACCCAAATATCTTCTTTCTACCATCTAATTACCTGGAACATTCATACATTTTTCCGTACTTATCTCTCATTATTAGCGTTTTCCTTTAAAATGAATAAGGAACCTAATTGTTTACACTTTTTATTACTTACTAACATAGGAAAACTATTATAATTTGTATTCTGAATTATGCAAAAAAGAAATACTTTTTACAAAAAGGATCAAATGATATTTCTATTCTCTGGCTTATAAAACATAGAGGTTACTAGATAAACGGATGGGAGGCTTAGTTTTGGGGAAATCCATGGGTAAAACAAACTTGTCTTTCTCTACCGCACCTCTGTAAAACTCAAAATGTCTTTCATTGATGTGCAAGAACATTTTGGATGCCAGAAGCAAATCAATATCATTTTGATTAGTGCAATATGAAATTAGAATACATTTCCAGGCAGGTAAATCCATTACATTATCAAAGGCCAACAAATATGTATGCCTAAGTAAGCTTAATTGAAGTCACACAACACATAGAAGTAAAAAGACAATTAAGATACAGCTAGTATAGAAAAATAATTATGAAAACTTGTGGTGGTGGATATTATAAAATTAGTTATAGGGATGTTCAGTGTCTAATGCTGAATACTGTTAATTAAAATAGTCAAAACTGCTAACAAAATAGTTTTGGTGGAAGTATATTTTTCAACGCAGATTATCTAGCTAGCTGGCTAGCTAGCTACCTACCTATAATCTATTTATCCCAAAATAAACTGAAAATGATAGAGGAAATATATCTATAAATTTTATCAAAAGAAACTCCATATCATAAATGTATTATTTTCATTTTCCTACAGTCCAATAAATCATCAAATTGTGCATAGGTAGATAATAGTAAATAGCAGAAATTAGCATTCAACAGCCACACCACCAGGAAAACACCGGTAGTAGAACAGTATTGGGTTCTTGACTCTACAACTAGGGAAGACGCTCATGATGGGCAAACATGAGGTGTTTCAGTAAGAGAATATTATATGGATTAGATCGTGTTACCTGATTTTAGCAGGATTCAAGGAAGCAGGGATTTGCTTTGCATTAGTTGGCGTTAAGAAGCAAGGATAATTCTACTATTGAGTATCTTAATTGTTGTCTAGAAAGTGATAGGAATTGAGCAAGACTAGAGTGGCAATTTGTAAAGAAAAAAGTTATTCATTTTAGCTAAGATAGGGGGTTGTTTGAACATTCCTGTGGTTTGTACAATGTACTGTTTATGTCTGTGTTCAGACTTGATTATAGAGTTCTCTCATTTTTGTCTTGCTCCATCATGGTCAGAGAATAACCTTGTCTGATGAGGTCTTATGAAATTGTTTATATTCATCAGAAGAACATCTTGATCTAATTGGGAGTGCCAGGCCAGCTTACAAAAAAATGGAGTTGTAGCTTTTTGTGAGCTTCTATCAGAGGCTTTTTTTTTTCTCACACATTTTCCCAAATTTTATTTAAACCTCTTATCTTAATACCGACTGTCTTGTTAAAAATTCCACACAATGAATGGGCTCAAATCACTGATATAAAATGTATACACCTATTGATCACTAATATCTCTCAGAAACAGTACTCTTCTGGGAGGACTGTGACAATTCAACATCAGAAAAGTAAAATAAGATTAAAATAAAATGATAAACCTGTCTTGTTTTAAATCACTAAGTTTGTGGTAAGATGTTGTGACAGCAATAGATAACTACCACAATGGGCTTTGTCCAGCAATATGAAACTGACTAACATTTTCATCTGATATGAAGGGGTATTTGTCTTTTGTTACAGAGGATATTGCTATGTAAATTGTAATCGTCATCTCTTTTAAAATAGTTGATACATTTTTTGAGAACAAAGCCATATAGAACATAGAACCTAAGACAATATATTCAACTTGGGAGAAACTCAATTTACATTAACTGAGTGATTGAAAACAGACAGAAGTATGATTATTTGATATGGCCTGTGTCTACTATTGTTATGACAACATGAAGTGAAAAGAGGTTTTGAGACCTCATTTAGGAAACAGTAAAATCTGTTTGAAGCATATGTACTCTAATCTCCTGAGTAGATCAATGTAGTAAACCAAATAAAGTTCATGTCACAATGTTCGTGACACTTATATATGTATTATGAGTTGTTAGGGGGAATATGATGTTTAAAAGATGTTTCTCTACTAATTTTAGCAGAACTAATTCACTCTAGGTGCAAGCATTAAATAAGTTTGTATACTTAGATATATACAGTGGAAGAAATTGAATGACATTTCTGATTCATAATGAATAACTTGGTTAATGTTTAAGAAGAAGCAACAGCTTCATTGATGGAAAATCCTTATTTTAAGATGAGAAGAAAATCAAAGTACTTAGAATAAAGAGGGACTGTGTGGTCAATGCTTTTTGATTCATATTTCAAAGAAAATTAGAGCCGAACCTAAGAGAATGAACAATAAAGTATTTGTTGTTGCAAAAATCCAGATGGTCTGACAATTTAAAAAATATATGTCATCTTCGTCTCAAGACACCTCTGTCTTATTTCCTTTGGTATTCATCTCAATGTGGAGAGGGCTTCTTATTGCTCAGGGGTTATGAGTAGCAACTATTATCTTATTCTAACAACAGGTACTTGACTAATAAAATACAGATTCAGTTGAAAGAGTTAAATTTTGAAATTCTATCTTTGCTTTATATTAGCACTACCGAAATAAGGTTTTAAAAACATTATTAGTGTGTAAAATGTATGTTCATTTCACTGTTCTTTCTGACTGAAGGAACCTGACTAATCACTACCTAGATTAATTTACATTGTGAGCCTTCAAGATGGTGTGATTATCTCATTCTTCAAATTTCTTTAAGGGCAATGCTGGTTTCTCGAAAGATTATGAAGATCCGGCGATGTAGGTGTCGCCTCGACACATTTTTTTCAATGGTACTTGTAGTGCACAGAAATGTTGTACAAGATGAAGGGGTAACCTTGCTAGGCCCATTTTTCAAAGATAAAGGAAAGACAGTGTTCAAAAAAGATTGGCATTTTAAGTATACATTAATTATTGTATAATTTGTTTTATCATTTTCTATAGTGATCAAATCAGATAAAACTGGAAATACTGATTATGAAAGAATTAAAATTAATTTAACTGCAGCTAAATAATTTTTTTCTTACAAATAAAAGAGCATGCCTTTTATTTCAATAGCACTTCAGTAGACACTGGCAAAGTGAATTATAGGTAAATTGTTTTCTCTAGATTATTTGAGAAATACAAATATTCCATGAGAGTGACTTTACTCAGTATCACTCAATCTTTAGGTAGAGAGACTGTGAAGGATACGAGGTCTCTAGTGAAGCTATCTAATATAAGTAGTTATTTATTTTTTGTCCTCTGTCAAACCTTATCTTTTTTCCCCATGAAAGCTTAATACTTGACAGTAGGAATTTTTCCATGAGACAGACTTGGGCTTGAAAAATAACTCTGCTGTTATTAACTGTGAAAGCTTGCTAAGTGTCTAAGTTTTACCTTGCTAGTTAGGATACTGGAGAGAATCTCTAAGTAATTGGCTAGTTAAATATAAAGTGAGAAATATATATTAAGTTCTTAGCAAAATGTGTGTTCTCCACTAAGGAATTAATAAATGAAAGGGGCCATAGTTATCATGACTTCGCCAGATCAATTCCTTGGTTCACTCTTGAGATGATTTAGAATTCTCACATCATTTCACCTGAGGCGGCATTATCCTGAATTTCAACTCAAGATCAGTTCTTTGAGAAATCATTCATGTCACCTGCCTGCCATTCTTTGACACTTTATTGAGTGTCTACTATATGCCAGACTGACATAGAATAATGAATAAAATATTTTTCCATATAAAAGTGGAAAAGATAGGTGCATTTGGCAATATATTGCATTGGGTAATCAAGATTATAAGATAAATTTGTAAAATTTAAGCATCGCAATTAGTAGCTAATGACAGCCTTGCCGATACCACCTCCCCTCCTTCCTGTAACTCCTCTTGTTGTCTGTCTGGTGCCCTCAAGCCTATGACTATCTACCTTATCCCTTCTGATCCTTATTTCTGGGCCCCAAACATAAAAAGTCTATCAAAATCTACTGCAACTAATTCCTAGTCTTTTAAATTTATTGTAAAATAACTTTATTTCAGTTAATCTTTTTTTCTTTATAGTTTTTTAATTCATTTTTGTTAAGAGCTTTATTTGAGACACATATACCATACAATGAACTCATTTAAAGTGTCCAATTATATGTATTTTAATATATTCACAGAATTGTGCTTCCATCACCAGAATCAATTTTATAGCATTTTCATTGTCCCCAAAAGAAATCATGCACCACTTAGCCATCATCCTCCAATTCTCCCCTTCCTCCTAGCTCCAGGAAACCACTAAGCTACCTTTTGTCTCTATAGATTTGCCTCTTCTGGACACTTCATATATAAATGGAATCATTCAATATATGTTCCCTATGACTGGCTTCTTTCACTTAGCATAATGTTTCCAAGGTCAACCATGTTGTTGCTTGTATCAGTACTTCATTTCTTTTTATTGCTCAATAATATTGCAATGTATGGCTGCACTACATTTTATTTATCCATTTGTCAGTGGCTAGGTTTTGGATTGTTTCTACTTTTTGGCTATTATGAATAATGCTCATATAAACATTTGTGTACAAGTTTTTTTGTGGATGTACATTTTCATTCTCTTGGGTATAGACCCAGGAGTGGAATCGGTGATAAATATGTTTAACTGTTTCAAGAATTGCCAGATGGTTTTCCAAAGCAGTTGTACTGTTTTACATTACCACCAACAGTGTATGAAGATTCCAATAACACTACATCCTTACCAACACTTAATATCTCTCTTTTTCATTATAGCTGTCCTAGTGAGTGTAAAGTGGTATTTCATTTTGGCTTTTATTGCATTTCCCTGATGGCTAATGATATTGAGTATCTTTTCTGGTACTTGGTTGTGTATCTTCTTTGGAGAAATGTCTAGTCAGATAATTGAGTTATTTGAATATTTTAAGTTGTAGTCATTCTTCACTTATTATAGATGCAAGTCCTTCATCAGATATGTGATTTGCAAAAATGTTCTCAAATTCTGTGAGTTGTCTTTTCACTTTCTTGATGGTGTCTTTTCAAGCACAAAAGTTGTTAATTTTGATGATGTCCAGCTTATTTTTTCTTGTCACTCATTTGTGCTTTGGTGTAGTTGCTTACTTTTTAATATAAAAATAATATGTGATCAATATGAAATATTTGGAAATAACAAAAAATTTAACATTTACAAAGCCCACTATTCTTAACTTCACCATTCAAAGGCAACCACTGTCAATATTATAATATTTCCCTCTTTAGTTCTTTCATTCATTTTACATAGTTGATATTGTTGTCTATACACTTTTGACTGTGCCTATTTTTTCAGTTGATATTATAGTCAAGGTATTTTCCAATCCTAATTTGTTCTTAATCCATGTCCTTTATAATGTTCAACTGCAGTAACTGACCATAGTTTAACTTAAACATTGCTCTAATGTGATATTGGTCATGTAGATGTTTCCATTATTTTATAATTTCCATAGCTTAAATTATTTCATCAATTGAGATTCTCCTAAGTGGAATTATTATGTAAAAGAGTTATGAATATGTGTAAAGCTCTTGATATAAATTGCCAAATTGCTTTCCAATAAAGGTGTACCAATTTAACTACCACTGGTAGTGATTGTGCTTCATTAGTGCTTTCTCTTTATAAGAGTATTTACCTGATTTAAGTCTTAGTAGATGGAAAGGTTTTGTACTTAACATTTGGATTTAAATTTCTCAACTTTTATTTCAGATCATTCATTTTTATTTTTGGTAAGGAAGATTCGCTCTGAGCTAACATCTGTTACCAATCTTCCTCTTTTATTTGCTTAAGACAGATTAGCCCTGAGCTAACATCTGTGCCAATCTTCCTCTGTTTTGTATGTGGGTCACCACCACAGCATGGGTTGATGAGGGGTGTAACTTCACACTTGGGATCCAAACGTGAGAACCTGGGCCGCTGAAGCAGAGCATGCTGGACTTAACCACCATACCATGGGACCAGCCCTTTGTATCATGGATTTTTATAAAAATATATTATTTCATAAAAGTAAATAATTGTGCTTTCAGAAGTTGAGGTTGGGCTACTTGAAAGTCTATATGTCTTTCCTCTATATTTTTGATGTTAGAATATACTTGTTAATTTCTTGAAGGAAGCTTTTTTCCTTTGTCTGCTAGTTTTTGCTTTTTAAAACTATGCATCATAGTAAAAGGTATTGATTTCTTTGACAGAAAGAAAAAACTTGTGTTTTATCTTCTGTAATAGTTCTGATGCCCTCATTAACACTTTGTACAAAGCAGTAATAACTTAGTAAATTGAATGGAGAAAACTCCAGTGGAATGTATTATTATAGTACACTGTAAAAGAAGTTGAATGAGTGACCTGGATTTCTGAAATATGAGATCTATGTTAAGAGACGAAACGACAAGAATGAAAGGCAAGATGCTCTAGATAATATGCTGTCAAAAATCACTCCCAGAATTTGCTTCATTTAATTTCTTTATAACATACTGAGAAGAATGATGTATTACTTATTATTTTAAAAGATTCCTCAATAAACCAGAAAAGTGATGAACAGTTCTTTTGACCCTAGACCCAGAAATAATTATGATTATCTGCACTATTTAGCTTGAAAAGAATCAAACACTGTTCATGGTCTGTTATTTCTACTGTGATATTTGATAACCTATACATTTAAGTCATTGAAGGTTGCTCAACCTTACAATGCTTCAAATGGACTTAGTCTTAAATGAATAGTCAAATATATATGCTATTTTCCTATTCCCCACCTGTATTAAACCTCCCTAAGTATGAATTCCTAAAAGATGAACACATTGATTTTATTTGCCATTGACAAAGCTCAAAAGAATTCAGTTGTTTTGGACTCATAAACATACTTTATTGAATAGAATATTAGAATAGAAACTATGTAGATATTTTACACTATAGATGTTTGCTGTCAAATGAAGTTAGACTCATATTTTATAATTAACTGCCATTTGTTCTTTATCTTGTTTTGGGCAAGCAATATGCCATGGGTTGTAAAAATAACAGAAATTTTTATATGGTTCTCATAGCATTGATCCATGTGGATGTTGAAAAATGTGGAAACAAACCATTTTGATATATTTAAGCATATGCTTACACATGAACTTGAAAACGTTGTATTATATAACTTCATTAGGGAAATTATAAAGTAATAATTTTACATATTCAACCCACAGTTATCTTTAGTCCTATGGAATCTTATTCTCTGTTATTTTCTATAATTCATCTGGTTCCTCACTTCCAACAAGAGCATAAAGGTTAAAAACTACATCTCCAGATTCTGAGGCTGCTGGATTCTTTTACAATATGCTTATAATATTTTATTACATTAGGCCTTCATTTCATTTTAATAGAGACAGGAATCCTGGTAAATTTTCCATTGCGGGTACATTTTAATTGATATCGGTGGAAAGAGGTGGTGATGAGGGTGGTAAATGCATCTTTTAAATATCAGAGACAAATGAAACAACCATGTGCCTAACTATTATCTATATATCTAGGTTCAGGCAATTGTGTCTTATTACATTCCCTGAATGAGCAAAATGAAGCAAAAAATGTACACATCAGGATATTCAAACCTAAGCATCAAAATTCTCTCTTGTTGATCTTGTCTATTTTTGTTTAGTAACACATTGATAGTGAGTTGGATCATTTCCCAATCCTTAGTTACCAAATAGGGCAAAAACTGGCCTTTCCTGATTTGATTTGTTGCATTACTACTTCGTGAGTCCATGACTTGGGGGAAGTTATTTAATTTGTCAGTACTCCAGTTTCTTCATTTTTAAAAATGAGAAATGTAATATTTTATAGACAAGTTGTGAGGGTTAGGTTAGATAGACGTGTAAAATACATAGAACTCTGCCTGGCACATAACAAGCTCTCACACATGTTACTTATTATTCAAATATGAGTTATTTGTGGGTTTGCTGTTTTCATTGCAATAACATTGAGAGTGCCAGGTATAATTTATAACTAGAAATAAGCTTATTAATAAAACTGATAATTTTCTTAACAAGAGGCAAGGCTAGTGAGAAAAAATATTAGGTCAATTAAGAGACTTTTAAAACTGAGAATTCTGAAAAATACATGATACTTTGAGCTTCTCAGGGTAGGGTTTTCTAAGTAAATAATGCTTTTTGTTGAATTCCCAAATTATTGATGCTGCTTATGCAAGTTTTGGAAGAAAAATGAAATGAGATTTTGTGTCCTCATTCTGCAGTTGGACAGAGAAGAGAAGGCATAAAATGTGAGATGTGATATATGTGATATTTCATTAAAGAGAAATTACAGTTGGCAGAGGATAGTATGGCAAGAAACAAAAATTTAAGACAATTAAGGGAAACATACATGAGTGTTAACTCTCAACCACCTTACCTAAGCAGAGCTTTAGATATAGCAGAAATTTTGGAAACAACCAAAAGTTGTCTATTTATGCCATTAGAAAACAAAATAGCATGGCAAATGACATTGAAAATCAATCAAATTATAAAATATTTGAAAATAGAGAAAGTATATTTCATTATTTCTCTATTTCTCTTTTAGTTTCTTTCTTTTTAAACTCAAAATATATTAAAAATTTCACATACTCCAGGGAAAAACAAAAACTAATGTATTCATTTGAACTAAAGATTTAAGGTGGCTATTTTATATAGTTAAAATAAATCAATAAACAATTATTTTCATACAACCTCATCCTCCTTTGAATACCACTATTAATCTTGAATTAATCTTCTCGTACAATTGTTATAACAAGTAACAACATTATTGGTTTTTATATCCCAAATCCTATTTTTAAAAACTATAAAGGGCAGGGAGAAATATATTCTCTACAAATCAATATTAAGGAAACAGATTAAAGCTATATTTCATTTATACAACCAAATAACAAGATTGACTATACCCTATTAGAGTACAAACAAATCTTCTATAAAGAGTAACACAAAAATAGTAAATTTTGCTTCTTTGCATTCTTGCATCCCTAACTCCTTTTATTATATGTTTAATCACTAGCTTTCATTACTAAAAATTGTATAAGTATAATGTGAAGTCTAAATGCAAGGGGACTGTTATCCTACAATGACTTCTGGTCAATACATGCCTTCTCCTAAGACTTCACTACTGCATAATATTCAGCCTTCTGTCAGGTCCTAAATATACACTAGGTCCCAGGCTCTCTAAACTCATTTCTTTTACGACTTTATCTTGACTTATTTCACCTATTAGTTTTCTGCTAATAGATCTCAATTACAAGCCCTAGGTTTCTGTCTTCAGTCCAGTGAGAAAGCTACAGGTCATATGACTAGAAGGCCTTCCTGTAAGCTCAAGTTGCATGTGTTCAAACTGAAGCTGATGTTCTTTGTTCTAGTGTAACATGGGCCCTTGCAATGACACCGCATGCAAGTTAAACTCCTTACCATCTACACGGTATAGTTCTCAATAATTTCCTAGTTCTGTAGAAATATTTAAGGAACTTATTTTTTAACATAGAGCAATTTTTTTCAGCTTAAAGGTTTCCTCTTCTTTGTTGTTTGTGAGAGTTTGTTTCTCGCTTCTGATTATTTGCTAATTCCCATTCACTGGCCCTTCATTTTCAACAGAACTGAGCTTCAGTCAACAGATAAGGAAGGTAGAATAGAAAGACTGGAGTGAATACTGTAAACAGGTCAGGCAGTTCATGCATAGACTGGAGTTTTAACTACGGGGTAAGAAGTCCTGGTTATTCTGAGGATAGGAAAAAGATTGACATTATACATACAAATTCATGGGAAAAAGAAAATGGAAGAGATTAAGAACTATCGTGGGAAGTTCCAAATAGAACCTAACCTTCAAGAAGTATAGTTTCAAGAGCAGGGGATGTAGGGATTGAAGTTCATTTATTAGACAACTGGTAAAATCTAGAAGGACTGAAGATGGAATTGAAATGCCTGGCAAGAAGTGCAGGGTCAAGACAATTGGGAGATTAAAACACTTAACAAAAATGTGGTCAGACTTGTGGGTAGACTCAGTGTTATTTGGTTGAAAGACCTGAGGGAAGTAGGCAGAAGGATATATGGCATAAACCCCAGTAATAAACTAACATATAAGGATAAGACCCGATTATCAGAGCATTGAAGCACAAGGCTGAAATGAAATGTAAATCAAAGCAAAAATGCAGTTACTAAACAAAAGAAGTAACAAATTTAGAGCAAGACTAACAATAACTATCGTTACAATTTGTTGAGTGACTATTTTGAGTCAGGAACTGTGAGGATCATATTTCTAATCTTTAAAATAGATATTATTGATCCTATTTTGCTGAGGCAAGGAGAAAACCAAAAATCACACGTAACATAAACACTAGGCCTGAAGTTTAAACTTAGATTTTCTTGAGTTCTAAATCCTCTCTTTTTTCATTTTAAAATACTACCTCTCATCAAGCACAGGAGAGGTGCCCAATAAATTTGGTACCATGTTTCACAAGTTAAGACAATTTTAAAACTAGAATCTGATGGAGGTTACATGTGACCTAAACTTCACTTATGTTTAGGAACTTAATGTCGCATCATCTAATACAATGAGTCCTGCATATCCCAGTGTCCATATTATAACTAAAATTAGATATTCAAAAGCATAAAATTCTATGCAAGCAAACATGTATATTAAATATTGCCATATTTTCATTTTGCTAAATCACTTGAGCTTCTCACATGTTCTATTACCATTTTATCAAAGTTATTGTCTCTCTTTTATGATTTGTTGAAAACTAGTTTCTACAAACTACGAATGGTTAGTTCTTATTGCAAAGATTCCAAATCATCAAATTTTGATGTATTGACTTTTATTGCCAGGGGGGCCCAGAAAATAAATTCTTCAGCACTAGGTAGTCTCTAGTTCTAAATCACTCCGTTATCTTCTCCCCGTAAGGAGGCCTGGATCTGTCCAGCCTTTCTTCTCAAAAGGGATTTTGTGGCCCTTTTTGCATAAGGGAAAAGCAAGGTCAAGTAACTATTTTGCCCCTTTAACTTAGGCTCATAGCCTTATTTTAGTTCTCAGAATCTTACTACTTTACTAGTATTAAGGTTAAAAAGGTCAAAATATGTTCCTACCCCACCAAGGAATGGGGTAAAGTTTCATCAAGGAGGAGTAGGCGCTATATTGCTTATTTCACTTAGATCTTTTTCTGATCCTCTTAGTCTGTGCAAGGTTGTGAGGAGAGGGTTCTACCTGAGGGCGAGCCTCCAGACCAATCTTAGAGGTAGATGTCTGTGAAAGGACCAAAAGAATAGCAGGTACCATCAAGGAGAATGAAACAAGGGAGCCAAGATAATTGAGCTGTTCTATTTATAATCCCTTTAATTTTGCCACTAAAAGCTACCTCCTCTAGCATGGAAACCCACTTATGTACTTGGCATTGACCCATATCAGCATTCCTGCAGCTTGAGAGTCCTATAAAATATGAATTTGAACAAAAGAAATTAATCTTGAGCTCCCCACAGAGGTTAGGCCTTGTAACTAACACATATTGCTGGTGACACAATGATCGAAGAAGTAATCCTGGGTGACTGGATGTTATTTACCTCTCTTCAATGTGTCTATTCTTTTGATTACATGGAAACCATATTATATAGTTTAATAATTTTGCTGTTTTTCATACTGTTTTAATGAAGAGGTTTTAATGTTTGTAGGCACTCAGGAATAAATTTTGACCTACTTTAGATCGCTTCTATTTAATTAAATTATTTGATAAATGTTTTTCCTCAGGGATGTGAATTTCCTTTATGCTTTAACTTCTTTCACATTGTTTTTCTTTTAATATCAATAGACATTGGCCAATATCCTTCGTATCAAATTAATAATCAGTACTTACCAGTGTGACCTCACTAAATCCATCCTCCACTCTTTTCTAACCCTAACCCATATTATTCATTTCAAAATATTCAGATATTTCTATGAATTCTCAATAATCACCTTATGTTTCATATGCTCCTTTGAAGTGAATACTCTGTGTAATTTACCTTCCTAGAAAGAGGCATGGTAAATGAGAAATGAGACAAGATGGTAATTAAGACAAACTTTCATTTTACTGTCATTGGCAGTTAAATGTGACAGTTACAGTGAATACTTCATAACAAGCCATTCCCTAGACAGCAAGATTGACGTTTGTAAATAGTTTAAAGATAGTGAGTAGAGATTTCATAATTGGATGACTGATAAAATAGCAGTAAAACTTATCCTAATGATACCCTTGTGCCCTCAGTGTTACCCACTGTGACACCACTCGTAATTCTGACTGAAAAAGGCCAGTGAAGTTCATGTCATACTATAAATGATTCAATGATACACTACCTGAGTATGCTATAGTGTACAGAACCTCTTTATTTGTTCTTAGTATCTTATAATAATCTAAGAATGAAAGCAGACTCAACCACTCTATGTACTTTCTAATGTTCAGAGAATAAAATGATATTATAGGCTGTCCCTTACCCTCTTTCCATACCTCTAATATTTATTTAAAGAGGGTATATTCAATATTTTCAAATAAGAATAAGATCATATTCTATATATAGTTGTTTTGTGTCTTCCCTTTCTTTTACTGTGTGTGACCTCATTTGTATTTTCTTATGAACTGCTAGAAAGTAAACTTTGTGAGGGTAGACTTATTTGTCTGTTTTATTCACTGATAAACTCCTTATGCTAGAATAGTGTCTAGTACCAAGTAGGTATGTAAAAATATTTTTTGAATAGGTGAAATATCTAAAGTTTTTGAAACATTATTTTAATGACCATTGTTAAAGGTAACTTTATATCTTTACTCCCCAACAAAGCTTGCTCTTTTGAAAAAAAGGAGGAAATTTTCACACAAGAAAGCTTTATAGGAGTCCCCTGAAATAACTTAGGCCTTCCAATTGCAAGGGCCAAGGAGGATGCCAAGGAAGCTTAACATTTCCAGCTGGTAGTCTAAACTTCCAATTCCCTGACCATTATTGTTTCTCTTGGTGACAGTAGTTCTCTGTAGGGTAATAATATTCCTAAACACATAAGCCCCATAGATTATTTGTGGAGATAGGACTCAAACTAGGAGGTAGTGAGTCCTTAGGGAAATATTGAAAAATGCCACCTCCAATTCCACTGCTTAATTCCTAGACTCTCAAAATATTGTGATATGAGAAGTAACACCATACACTATTTGCTGCTTAGGAACGCTTACCAGTGATTTGGAGCTCCCCAACAGCTCAAAGGTTTAATTACTTAGATTTTCAGTTGAAAATTCTATCATTCTCTAAGAGCACCATTTGTCAGAATGACGTGATATATGTCAAAACTAGAAAATTCCATGAGCATCAGCCCTATTCTTTAACTGAAGTGAATTTTTCTGTCAGATGAGATGTACTGTGGGAGACCAAAGGTAAAGGCATTCATTGAGTAAGTGAAAGGTCGTGTTGCTGGAAGGTGGTATAGGTGGAGGGATGGTGGTAAGAAAGAAAAAGTCTGATGAGGACAAATCACTACCTTCTCTATAAGAAAAGTCTTTCCCTGAAAGCAGCTCTCTGCCAGCTTTGGTGATAGGGATTCTGTGACTGCACTAATATTCTCTTAGCCTTGATCTTGCCATCATGGCCACATTCTTGAGTGCTGTTTGAGCAAACACTGAGCTGGCTGGTGAAGGAGGATGACTCCTTCCTTAGACAAGTTTTCCTTGACTATCTGTTTAATAAAAACCTCTTTAGATTCTTGCCCATTCTAAGAAGTCTATTCATAAGTCCTGTTCTTGTTTTTTCCCAAGACCCTGACTATATCAGACTATTAGCCTCTCCCCGCGAAACGCTGTAGACCTTGACATCAAGCCATCCCTCCCTCCAGACTAAGTGAATAAAGTGCCCTGCTCTGAGTCTGCCTGCTTGGGGGATTTCCATCTCTATTCTCCTTCAGGATCAAACCTAAGAGGGATTATAATATAAAACCACTCCACATAAGACTGCCCCATACCACACAGTAGCATCTAAAATCAGGTCTGAGTTTTTCATCTTCTGTCAATTGATCATAGGGAATTCTCTTTGAGGCCATAGCATGGGTTGAAGCAAGATCAGCAATTTGGCAAGTGCAGGCACATTGCTAGTGCGAGCAAATTGTTCATGCAACTCACGCGACACATTCATGTCTTCAAGACCTGATTAGGTTGAGAGCAAAATGTAATACTAACACTAGAGTTTTAGGCTGTTGGGAAAATACATTGATATGATTAAATGGATGAGAGGGATTAGTTGTGGAGATGAAACAGTTTGTGTGGTCACTTGATAGCTCACCATTTGTGATTTTATCTTCACTAGAGCCTAATAGCAAACTGATATCAGTTTCTCAAAGGGAGAGTAGTTATTTTCTGAGCTGGGATGTCTGCTAGCTCTACATGAAAAATCCAGAGGCCTCTTATATTATCAAAATTTGCCTCCAAGTAGTTCTCATACTCACTGCAGAAACTTCAGATTTCATTGGCTTCTGCTGGTCATAAATGGCCACTATCAGAAGCACTTCAACCGAACCAGCTGGAGACTCTTCTTTTACTCCATGTCCCGCTAAAATATTGCAGCTTTGGGCTTACCTGATAAATAGAACAGATCAAAATATTCAAGTATATAAAGTGTGCTTTCCCAATTCAAAGTGGTTCATCTGATAGTTTTCCTTCTTAAAATCAGGGGATGCAGGGTGCAGCAAATTGTCTATTATTATGAGGTCATGTTCAGGCTCCTAGAATATTACATCGCTCAGTGAATTTTACTTTGTCCCGTCCTCTGTCACACATCTCTCTTATTAAGACATGTAAAGGTAATTACGACTGTCTTCTCTCCAGGTGTTTTGAGCTAAAAGTCATGAATTTAGTAGACTGCTATGATATCCTGTCTGACAATGAGGCAATCGAGGCACATGTGGCATGGAGACAAAGAGTGAGTTATCCCTAAAACAGGAGGGCAAGAGTATCGGTGTTTTCACGAGGCAGAGGCACGTGCTTCTGGTAGTCCTCATGTATCAGATAGGAGACAAATGCCTTTGGAAGATAAAGTGCATTTTTCTCCATCAGGCAGACTACCACTGGAACAGAAAGTTCCTGTCAGATTCTCCACTTGATACAAGCACTTAAAATGTCTAGAAGGCTTTGTTATTTGTTAAGATGGAAAATTGAATGTAAAGAAAGATACTATACTTGCATATGTTAAGTGTTCGATGCTGGCATTAATCTCTGCAGTGTCTCCAAGAAGGTAATGCATTTCATTTTCTAATTTGGTAGTAATTGAGATGTACAGCATTTTTAACTTATTGTAATAACACTAATTCCTTAAATATGAAATGACACAGGATTAAGGAAATACAGTATTCAGGGAAATTTAGGGGAGCTAATGAACATTCTGTCTGTGTTTCTTTTGTGAAGTAATTCACCTCCAACAAATGATTCTCTCTCTGTGCATCTCTTTTTCAATTTTCAAATTCCTAAAGTAGATAATCCCATTGATCCAAGTTTGGTTAGTTTTCTCTACTTGGATCGATTAGCCGTGGCCAAGGGGCAAGAGGAATAAGGATGAGAAATGCCCAATAAGAGTCACTGTTAGTTTGGCAGCCAAATAAATTTAAATCCAAATTTGTAGTTAACTCACTACACCGAGGAAAAGAAAATATGTGCTTTGAGACTCTAGGTGCGGTTTAACTAAGAAAGTTAACGTTCCGTGTGAAACACAGCATCGCTCTGTATATGAATGGGAAAGTGGTAAACAGGTAATGTAGTTATCTTCACTACTCAAACTTACCAAATTGTAGGCAGCATGTCAGAGTGTTTAGGAATTCTGACTCCAGACTAGATCACCCTCTCGAATTCCGCCCTTGTGCCATGGCACTCAACCATCTGTGCCTCAGTTTCCCCACCTGAAAATAAAAATAATAATAGAATCTACCTCCTTGGGTTGTTTTGAGGGAGAAATGAATTAATATTGGAGTGTGTTTATGAATTATGTCTGAAACATAGTAAACACTGTATCAGGTTTATTAAATAAATACATGAAGCCACACTTATAAGAAGAACAGTGAAAGATTCAGCTAAGCAATTGGAAGGAATCATGTGAAGTCCTGAAATCAGCAAGACCACATGTGTATGTGCTGAAATTCTTTCCAAATTCAAAGTAATATAATGCAAACGGAAAAGTTCAAAATAAGTTATGAAAAAAATGGCTAAATAATTAGGTAGATTAGGTAGGAAAGAATATTGGATATTTAATTAAATGACATGCAAAAATTATAACTGAGAAAGGATTTAGGAGGTTTAAAATAAATGATAGGTATTTTACAGAACATAATGCATAATTTAGCCATTTCCTCAATCTCCCTTTAAGAATTTTTTCCTTGCAAAGAGGACGCATTTTTCTCCACTCGCTACCATGTTGTAAGAGGTGGCTCTGATCTTTTGTAGGTGGGCAAATGTATCTGACTCTAGAGTGAAGTATTTAAAATCCCATTGTTGCCACACAATTAAACCATGAGTAGCAATAGTTAATCTCCATCTGCTTGAACACTTTGTCTGTCTTTATATTAGTTCTGAAATCTGACTGAGGAAGTTGTTGTTTCTTCCCAACATATGAAAACAAAAGGGAAAAAAATCTCCCCTTTGGCCACAAGTGATGTCGAGACAAAATCATCCTGCCTATGCTCAGGCAATCAGATGCTCACACCTGAGACTCATGTTCCTGAGCAAGTGATGCAGCAATGCAGGCAAAGGGTGAATAACGACATGCGAGTGGTGGTGACCACCTATTGTGGCTGTGTGTCAGATGACTCTGGAGGTGTCCCCTGGTTGCAATGATGTGCAGTTTTGATGGTGGCTTGCTGTCTATCGAATCCATCTGTTGTCATCCCCTTTTTCTGGGTTTGGTCCTTGAGCTTTGCCATGTTTTTATTCTTTGTTACCAATCTCTCCCTGTAGTGATATTGAGTTTTAAATAATTCCATGCTAACACTAGGATGAAATACTAGTGATTCATAAAGAAAATATCATCTTTTAAAAATACAAATATAGTGTATGTTAGATAGTATAATAGAGAATATTTCACTAATTAGTAATTCTTTGTGAAATTTCAACTAAAGCAGTTAATCACAGAGAACAGAGGAAATTTAAAAATTAGTGGGAATTTTGACCTAATTATCTCTGCAATGAAATTAATCTCAAGAAAGCAATAAAACTAGGTAAGTAAATTCAATAAATTCACTCTTAAACGGAATTTATTCTATGTGTTTTAACGAAGTTAGTCATGGAAATTACTCAGTCTCTGACAATTGCTGCTAATGCACCTAGAGCCCCTTTACTTATAACAATTTAACTGGGATAAAACATACGTGGAAGTACATCAGGAAAGTTTCATATCACATTGTTGACTGAATGCACAGAGACTTTGAAAGTTAAAAAGAATGAGATCTAGTGTCAGGGATCCTATGGCTGTTCAATGTGTGAACAAATACCTTATACCGGGAACTTATTTTCACTTATTCTCCACATTTGTACCTTATTAGATTTCTATCACCCTCAAAGAATGCCACAGAATATCAGGAAGAGGCATTTCCAAACTCATAATAAATTTTTCAAAGAAATTTAAATGGTCCCTTGTTTAATGCATAACTATGAAATATGAGGTAAAGTTTCAAAGGCAGTGGTGAACCTCACGCAGGGAAAATATGAAGAATACTCCAAGATTTGACTTTGACAATGTTCAGGTAATGCAAAATCTAAAATGATTCACAAACTGCACCTTAACTTTATTGTACCACACATCGTGTAGTGCATGCTGTATTTATCAAAGCATATTTAATTCTAAACTGAAACTTAGCACTTCATTATTTTTCTAGACACTGAATATATACTAAATTTAAACACTCACTCTTGTACATAGAATTCTTAAAACGTTGGATAATAAAGAAATTGCTATTTATTAATACAGATAAAATACATTATTTTAGTATATATAAAACATTAATATGTGAAAATGTCAAAATTCTAATTAGAGATAAAGGCAAGTAGCATATCCAGACCTCCCCCCCAAAAAAACAAAGAGAAGTGAAAGTGAGGAAGAAAGGAAACAACCATAGGCAGTTTTGACTATATTTAGTTTAGGAGAACAGATAAGGTCCTCTTACTGATTTACCCATTTGGAGATGTGGAAAGCAAGTAATACTCCACATGTGCTATCCTCCTGATTACCCCTCCCAGGGGATCAATCAGATCAGTGCTAATGTGCACACTGGGGGAGGCTGTGCTATGCACAAAGGTACCTAACCAAGGGACTGAAATCCAGCCTGTGTTCCACTCACCAAGCCATGAACCTTGGCACAGGGCTGTGTCAATCTGGAGAGGTTGCCTTTCTAGAATTACAGTCACCATATGGGCCAGCAGCGGTGATACCACAATGGTATCTGTGGTAGACTTTTTCATAGACAGTCTGTCTGACTTGCAGTTTTGATGTTGGCCATTGGATCACTGTGAAGGAAAGAATGTATGTCCAACTCAGTAATTCCTTCTAGGTTAACTCATTAATCAGAGATGTACCTCATGAGCAAATGAGTCACATACACGTAAAGTTCTGCTGTGCCTAGACAAGCAGAAAACGTGGGTACCTTGATGGATTCAAGTACAACAGAGATCTGTCTTTGGTGTTGGAAATTGCTCTTGTAATGTAGAGTGGGATTAAGGCTCAGACTTGTTTGCATCCCTCCACCTCCAGAAGCCGTTCACCCTAAGGTTCTGGGGTAACATAGCATAAGACAAGGCAGTGGCTGGGAGAGTTTTGTGAGGTGGGAAACAAACCTGACTCAGGCACATCAAAATAACAACTTCCCAAGGCCCCTCTCTCAAGTTTCATCTCCTTCTCTGCAAAATACCATCACTTCCCATAGCCATATGGGAAAAGAGAGAAAGGTGCTCCTTTGTTCCGAACAGATTTTAGTCCTGCATTATCACAGCACCTCCCGGAAGTCACTAGCCAAAGCTCCTTCCTCTGGGCAGTTGGACTTGTTTTCCCTCAGATGGAACTCCTCACTCCCCAGCTCTACCTCCCAGAATATATCTGCACTGCTTGCTCCTTCTGCTCCTAAGACAAGTTCCCAGGAATGCCTTTCCTGGCCACCCTATCTAAAATTGCACTGCCTCACAAACTCCCTCTCCCATTTCCTTGCTTTATCTTACTTCTTATAACTTATTACCTTAAAATATATAAAATCTTTTATTTGAATGTCTTGTGTATTGTCTCTGTCTCCCACTGGACTTGTTCATTTCTGAGTCCTGAGGCCTGGAAAAGTGCCTGGCATGGGAGGCACTCTGTATTTGTTCAATGAGTGAGTGAATAGTGGACTCTCAACATTTCATCCTCAGGATCAATTAAACAATAAAAGAAACTTGAGTTTTCCTAGCTAACTTTGCGCTGCATACCAAATGACAAAAGCCTGAACTGGACTTCTTTGTATGGCCTGGTTGAAATTAGTGATATTAATAAGCAGAAGCCTGGAGGCATATTGAACAAAGAATTTTTTTAACTCAATTACTTTGCAGGAAAAGGAGAACATAGCTGGACATTCGGAACCATCTTGCCTTTAGTGTTAGCAAATGATTGTGAGTAGGTTTGGCTCAGTTTTCAGGTCTTATCATTAAAGTAAAAAGGAAAGACTGACTAAGTGGTATCTATCATAAATTTTCATTTAACTCTGATAACGTTCATGGACTTGATACTGAAATTAATTTTTCTCACTGGATTATTTTCTGAGGAATATTGACCAAGTTTTAGATATGCTTTGTTATGATGTGGAAGAATTTGTTTACAGATTTCCTTGCCCTATTAAATTAAGAGCTTTGGGGTAAGTATTAATGCCTTATATTTACCTGTCTCATACTGAACACTTCAGGAGAGCTCTCTGTTTTGAAGTAAGATGTAGTCTAATATTATAAGTATGATTAGACTTTTTTTAAGAAAGAACAATTTATGCATGTGTATGTATAAAAATCACAATCTAAACCTATATACTGTATCTAGATAGACAGAGATAGATATCTATAATTTTTTATATTAACATAGAAAACAGGTCGGGAGATTTGTTCCACTGGCCACTTTAAGAACTGGAAGAGGGGAAGGAGTGATTATTGTATTAACCTTACATACCTCAAAATTGCTTGACTTATTTCAGCAGAATTATCTGTATTAAAAAAACAAAAATAATTTCATGATTTGGGAGATTAGAATCATCTTTTTAACTGATTATTGCTTAGATAAATTTAGGGCAGTGTTTCAATTTTTTTTGCAGTGGAGAGAAAGCAGTTCTATGTTAATCTTTTCATAAATCTTTGAAGATTTAGCCAACATTTTAACTACCACCATGCTGAACATTATCTGATGTGTAGAAATTTTGAAGTTTTTTTCAGCAAGAGGTTAAAAAAGTCTATATCTTGCACTAGTTATTATTTGTGTATTATACATTTACATCTATATTTCATCCAGATTTTATTATTGATAGTTTTTAATGTGTCTCATGGTAGAAATAGCCAAAAGAAGAAAATAAAACATAATTTTCTCTCTAATCCCCAACATGGTGATGGAAAAGATGTTACTTAAGCAGGGTGTGACCATCAACTCCAGATCGTGGCACTGATCTTATGAACGTCTGCATAAAAACTTTGTACCTTTTCCACTTGAGAGTGCCAGTGTGTAGAGTCTGCTGTTATCTCTTCCTAGTTGTGTGCAGCCTTATGTGCACATTAGACATTTCTCAATGCATATGTTCATTTGTAGCTGTAAATTTTAACTTTAGAGGAAGAAGTTGGCAACCGCTTTCTTCTAACTCTACTTGTATAAGAATGAAGATCTAGGAAATTTAAAAAAACTGAAGCCATCATCTGTGGGCTCCTTGGAACAATTGCAGCTCACACATGTAATTGTGAGAGATAGGCAACAGGAGCTGGCTATTAAGAACTGAGGCTCTGTTTTGTGATTTCTCTAGTTGAAATTATATAATCTTTAAGAATGGGCAAGCTTGAAAAAAACGGCCCATATATTCCTGGTGAAATTAATCAATACCTAATTATTTAGAAGCTGTAAATGCTATCTTTGGCTGACATGCACACAAAATGTGTTTTCTTCTGTCAATAAAAGCCAACAAATCAGAAATTTAGAATAAGGGAGGTTATTAGAGAGGACAAAAGACTCACCCTCATTTTTGCACTTAGCTATTTTATCAATTTAATGGTATTTATGCCACTTTAATAAGAAAAAGAAAGAGCTTGGGCCTTAAAAATATAATTGGAAAATAGTAACAAACTGATAATAACTGAAACCATAGAAAATGCAATACTATAAAAAGAACTTTAGAATTCAGAATATTAGCAGAGCAACTCCCAAGATACAGAAAAACAAGTATGACCACATTAACCCTACGAATATGTTTAAAGTATCAGGCATTGGTCCACTTTGTTTATTTAAATGTTTATTTTTGAATCTGAAAATTAGGTTTTGTTGATCGTAGTGGATGCTGGAAGACCCCTTTCAGATGCAAGGCATATTCCCTCAGTTGCTGGGAAGTTTGGCTCTTGATGGCTCAGAGCTAATTCCTCAGACTAAAAGAATTATCTTAATATCAAAACCCCTCCCCAAGAGCAGCCCCTCCAATGGCTGTTCAGTGCTGAGGTATATAGGTTCTCCCTGCCCCCTTTGTCTCAGGGACAACTCTTAAGGACCATTCTGGCTCTAGAACTCCCTGCCACATCACCTCCTGTGGAATCCTTTGTTGTGACTGCATCAAAGATTTGCAGATTAATTTCTCCCTCTGCCCAATCCCATTGTCTTCATTTCCTTACAGGTTTTGATTTTAGGCTCCTCATCAATTAACCTCTTACATGAAAATTTCCTGCTCAGAATTTGTTTTCCGTGGCACCAGACCTATGATATTGATCAAGGAAAAACTATGTATTTAGTTTTAAATTATATCATATAAACAGTTCTTTTTAAATCATGAAATTACATGACAGATTAGTGCCCTCCCTTGTATCTGTATTCCCCACTGTTTCCTTCTGTCATGCCTTAAACCACATATACTTTTATACATTACTGTAAACTCAGAGACTCTTCTTAGACTTAGATTTTCTTCACATCTATAAGAAATTAGTAATTAGCTCTTCATCAATATTTTCTGCTTCTAAAATCACTGAGTTTGGATTGTTAGCATTACGATGACTTAATCTTTAGAGACTTAGATGAATTCACCCTACTCTTGGAAGAATCACCAGTAGAAAGAGATTCACTTTTTTTCTTTCTATCTATCTATCTATCATCAGTCATCTTTACATATCTGAGTATTAAATAATGCTTTCATTGGATTGCTTTTACATTAAACCTGTTAATTGTGAAGGCATACAATATCTTCCTTCAAATCTTCTATTTCTTATATCCATCATAGTATTTTCTAGATTCCATTAGTTTTTATACTGCAAACAAAATCACATTTATACCATTATAAATTATATATAAAATCTTGTACGTACGTGAACATCAATATATAAGTTTACGCATCTCAAGATGAAACCAGCCCATTAAAATTCTAAATTATAAAGGCCACCAGCCCATGACTCACCTGAAAATAATACAATTTTAACTTTATATTTAAAACTTTTCTTCATATATAAGGCACAAACTGAAAAATGCATAAACATAAATATACAGTGCAACAAACATCTATAATGAAAGCATCTGTGTAATCTATAACGTGAGCCGAGAAATAGAACACTGTCAGACTCAGAAGCTCTAGTTGGTGTCCCTTCCTGGCATTGCTACCCTCTATTCCAGAAGTGACTGCTCTCTTTACTTTGCTTTATACTTTTACCTCTGCAAACACATAAGGATCTAATGATTGATTAGTTAGTAATGTCTTACATACTCTAAAGCTAACATGTTGTTTAATTTAATCTCCTTGAAGATCATGGACTTGTTATTTAACTTCCCACTGGACATCAGCATTTTAATGCCTTCATGAACTTAAAACTCAATATGCTTGCAATGTATACTTATTAAATCCTACCCAGCCAGACTGTCCTCTCGTATGCCATTGATATATCTTCTATTTTTATTGATAGCGTCAACTCCCACATGTCAAATCCCCAAACCTGAAGTTGATCCTTTACATCTCCATTTCCCTTATGTATTTCTGTGTACGTCAACGTCTGTTCTCTTTTTATCCCTTTTTATCAGGCACTACCTGATAGAGTCCTTCCCCATATGTCTACTGAAATATTGCAATAGCCACTTACCTCTTCTCCCTGCTCTAGTCTCAGCACTGTAGTCTCTTCCCTACCCCTCCTCCAAAGTAACTTTTTTTAAATACGTTTTTTTTTTTAAGGATTTTATTTTATCCTTTTTCACCCCAAACCCCCCCGGTACATAGTTGTATATTCTTCGTTGTGGGTCCTTCTAGTTGTGGCATGTGGGACGCTGCCTCAGCGTGGTTTGATGAGCAGTGCCATGTCCGTGCCCAGGATTCGAACCAATGAAACACTGGGCTGCCTGCAGCGGAGCGTGTGAACTTAACCACTCGGCCACGGGGCCAGCTCCATCTCCAAAGTAATTTTATGAGCCACAATTCTAATTGTATGTTTTCTCTAAGTCTCTACTGCCTCCCTTTCAGCTAAGAGATAAGGTCCCAGACTTTCGCGTGTCACACAGATAAATTACATGCTGGCCCCATCCAGTCTCTCCTGCCTCATCTCCTACCATTTCCTCTCCCTCACTTTATGGCACAACAATGCCATTGGGATATTTCCCTGTGCAAACCCTGGTGTTTGCTGGCAATACTTACTCTTTCTCTTCACTAGCCCATATTTCCTTCTCATACACAATTACATTTTTAGGAAATTTATTTTTATCATTCACCAGGAAAGACTTTATCCACCCCCTAGGATAACCTTCATCCTAAAAGAGTCGATGTTCTGTCCTTTGCGCTATCTCTGTACCTTGGGTACATACTTCTGTTTTTGCACTTATCACAATGTCGCAACATACGACAATGCATTCCAGTGACGTGTTTGTCGTTCCTACCTGCTGTGAACTTTAAATTATGAGAAGAATTAATATATCTCTATATACTCAGAGATGATCATAGTTTCTGTTGCACAGAAGATGATCTCCCAATTCTTGTTCAATTGAATCTTTCCTTAAACTCTTTGTTTTCATGTTATATTAATTCATATTTCTTGTGAGAGCAGGTGAGTAATTTGCTCAGTTTAATTTCGGCACTGCTTCAGTGTTTCCTTGAAAAACTTGATTTGCAAGATCATGAGTGCCAAGGTCTACCAGTTCAAACCCCCACTGAATGATCTGTAGTCAAACCACGTGCTTCTACATTACTAAAGGGATTTAAGCCTGTATTTATGAACACACTATATTTTCATATTGTCTACTATACTATAAACCATTATGGAGACAATGATCTTTTGTATCATCTTTAAAATGTGCCTAGAGCCTGTTAACGAGTGGTTTTAACCCAAGAAGTGAATGTACATAGTATATACAGATCATTAACATTTGCAAAACTGAGATGGCAAAGTTATATTTCCTTTGAACTTTCTCTCTTTTGGTCTAATTTATTTTCTGAAATGACACTTCGAAATAAGCTATTATAAGTATAAAATTTGGGAAACCAAGTTCTTTGTATCTTAACTCTACTCTCTTTCTTTCCTAATGGGACAGAAAAGCAAAATCCCTAATTTTTCTATACGCTGAAGAAAGAGTGAATAACATTTATTTGTGTTTTGGAACCAAATTACTCTAACATGAATACCTTCTTTCTTCTAGGTGAATATTTTTCTCATTTATGAACTATCATGCATGCTGCTGCTTTCTTCTTAACTCCATTCATTAAATTTGATTGTATAAAGCTGCTATTTTATTGTGAAAATTATGATTAAGCCTTGCTAATTTGTAAATTGTTTTTAATGGCTTGGTGTAATTATGAAAGCAATAAAACTCATAGGAACACAATAAAATAGTTTTTCAAAATCTTTCCATGGCATCTTTTTCTCTCTGTAAGATGCAGCTTTAATATTTTATGGAAGTAACTGTAATATTCTAATGTTGGTTTAGTGCTGCAGCACGGGTAAATACCTGAGAATTGCATATTCAATCGTGTTAAAACATTGCAATTTGTAGCTTGAGAATGGTTTATTTAATGATACTCTGTGTTGTAAAGGGAAGAGATATAGAGCAATAGACTTCTCCACATTTTGTGAATTCATATTCAGCTAAGGGGAGACTTTAGGCAATTGCGAAAGACAAACAGCCGTACCTTTGGTAGAGCTGAAGCAGTGCATAAGTTCATGGGAGCGGGTGCTAAGGGAGAATGCAATAACTTTTGTCTCTTTTATCTTTGTATATAGCACTTAACATAGCTGAGATTGCTGTATCAGAATATATGCAGCTGTTCTTTTGGTGGTAATTTTGTATCATTTGTTGTCTTCCTTTCTTCCTTCCTTCCTTCCTTCCTTCCGTCCTTCCCATGCTGCCTCCCTCCCTCTGTCTCTTATTTATTTATTTAAGTTATTTTCCCTAGGAAATATGGCTAAATGCTTCTATACTTGGATGCTGGTGAATGACCAAGCATAGATACTTATAACTTTAACTATGGCCAAATATATAAAATAGAAATACTTACCAAAGAAGTAGACAACAAGCATGCCATTCCTTTTGATTGCACTTCTATAAACATATAGATACCTAAGAAATAATTTATTGTGGAATACTTCACTAGTAAAGTAAAACTATAAGACA
The DNA here is from genome assembly GCF_037783145.1 of Equus przewalskii. Taxonomy (NCBI): domain Eukaryota; kingdom Metazoa; phylum Chordata; class Mammalia; order Perissodactyla; family Equidae; genus Equus; species Equus przewalskii. The sequence continues at coordinate 68,480,103 of NC_091847.1, forward strand.
TCCTTTACAACATGGTCGGAGGTCGGATTAATCTTTGAAATTCTCCATCCAAATCATATCCGTTCAATGCAAATAAATGTTCCCTGGTGTTCCACTGTCTATAGAAAGTATGCTACTTTATCTGGCATTCAAGGCTTTCAAACCATGGATTGAACCTTTCCAGACTTATGCTCCCCTGCTCCTATTCCCTTCTCCATGATCCAGTCAAATAGGGCACACACTTCCAGATCATGCTCCATAATTTTTAGTTGGCTTTTTAAAAATTGTAGTAAAATATATATAACTTATGTCTTAACCATGTTTAAGTACAACTCAGTGGCACGAAGTACATTCACAATATTGTGCAACAATCATGACTACCCCATTTCTAGGACTTTTTTTATCACCCCAAACAGAAACACCTTACTAAACAATAACTCCCACATTTCCCCCTCTCCTCAGCCTCTGGCAACCACCATTTCTGCTTTTTGTCTCTATGAATTTGACATATAAGCAGAATCATATAAGATTTGTTCTTTTGTGTCTGCCTGATTTCACTTAGCATGATGTCTTCAGGGTTCATCCATGTTGTAGCATGTGTCAGAATTTCCTTTCTTTGTAAGTCTGAACTATATTCCATTGTATGTATATACCACATTTTGTTTATCCATTTATCTGTTGATGAGCATTCGATTGTTTTCACCTTTCCCAAAGACTCTCACTCAATCTTCTTTTCCAGGCCTCAGGTAGTCTATTTTATGTCTCGGCCTGGAATCTCTTGCCCCTGAGTCTGTGGGTTTCTATAAGTCCCCTTAGAGTGTTTACAAGCACTCCTCACCAGTTTTCCCAGCTGAATGTGAATTCTGTGAGCCAGAGATGAGCAAGTCCATCCTCCAGGTATTCCCCAGACACGTTAGAACAGATGTACACAATAATTTGCAAATACAGTCTGCTCTGTTCCCTCCTGTTGGAGGGAGGGAACTTGGGGCCCTGAGGCTTCCACCATTCAGGACCAAGACTAAGACTGACACTGATCAAGGAGCAGGGCAAAGATGAGTAAAATGCCACAAAACTTCCCTACCATTTTGAAGAGGGCTTTTTGATTGGGTGTCTCATCCTTGCTGTAAACCTTTGATTGTTTTCTAGAGCTCCAACCTAGTTGATTCAGACAGCCTCTGGTTGTTTTTCTAATGTGTCTTCCTGTGCAAACAAGAATTTGGAACTTCCTAGTCAGCCATTTGCTACGGGCTTAATTTTTTTTCATCACTATAGTTTGCCTGGAAACAGCTACTCTATTCTATAGACTCTGCAAAGCCTCACATAAAAATCAGGCCATTTCTTTCTGAACATATAACATGTTCTCTTTTCCACTGACTTTTTTCTCAGTTCCTTCAGTGTGAACCCTTTATTTCCTGGAATAATGTTTCTCAAGTTTGCATAATGACTTTTTAAAGAGAAATAAATTCTCAATGGTTCTGTTTTGCATTTTTATAAATTATTCTCATATTTTCATTTTAAATATACTTGATATGTACAAACATAAAATATATTCCTTTAGTAGAATACCCATACAATTATTATACCTGAAACACAAATAAAATAGAACCAATCTATACAAATCACTATGATTCAGATTGACATTACTGCTATATTATAGGGGATAAGATTGTTTTGCTTGAAATCCTGAGTTTAATATGAGAAAGAAATATTTGTATGTTCATTGATCTATAGATTCAACATAATTCCTATCAAAATTCTAGTTTATTTTTCACAACAATTGACAGCAAATCTTAAAATTTATATCGAAATGAAAGGGACCCAAGATATTTAAAACAATCTTGAAAAGGGACAAGTTTGGAGAACTCAACTTCTCCAGTTTCAAAACTTGCTACACAACTACAGTAATAAAGATAGTGTGGTAGTGGCATACGGGTAGACATAGATCAATGGAGTAAAATTGAAATTCCAGAAATATACCCATATATCTATGTTCCACTTATTTTTTCACAAGATTTCTGAGATAATTTGATGGGACACCAACAAACTTTTCCACAAATGTTGCTAGGATAACTGGATAGCCACATGACAAAGCATAAAATTGGAACCCTTTCTTATACCATCTATAGACATTTGCTCAAAATGGATTATAAGCCTAAATTTAAGACCTGAAACTATGAAACTCTTAGAAGAAATTATAGGAGTAAATCTTTGTGACTTTAGGTTAGGCAATAGTTTCTTTGGTATGACAGCAAAAGCACAAGCAACAACAAAAAAATAATTTAAAAAAAACACAAAGAAGGTGCTGGCCGGGTGGCCCCAGCAGTTAAGCTTGCACATTCCTCTTTGGTGACCCGGGGTTCGCTGGTTCGGATCCCGGCGCAGACCTACGCACTGCTTGTCAAGTCATGCTGTGGTAGGTGTCCCACATATAAAGTAGAGGAAGATAGGCACAGATGTTAGCTCAGGGCCAGTCTTCCTCAGCAAAAAAGAGGAAGATTGGCATAAGATGTTAGCTCAGGGCTAACCTTCCTCAAAAAAATAAAATAAAATAAAATAAAGAAGAAAAGATAGATCTGACTACGTCAAAATTAAAAACTTCTATCCTGCAAATGATAATATTAAGGGAGTGAAAAGACAACCAACAAAATGGGATAAAATATTTCCAAATCATATCAAGTATAAAAGTATCCAGAATATGTAAAGAACTCTTGTAACTCAATAAGAAAAAGACAAATAATCCAATTGAAAAATGGATGGAGGATTTGAATAGCCATTTCTCTGAAGTAGTTATACTAATAACCCATAAACACAAGAAAATATGTTTAACGTCATTATTCATAGGGAAATGCAAATAAAAGCCACAATGAAATACTTCTTCACACCAATTAGTGTTGCTTTAATAAAAAATATAGACAAAAAAAAGTGTTGGTGAGAATGTGGAGAAATCAGAACTCTCTTTTGTTGCTGATGAGAATATCAAATGGTGCAGCTGCTTTGGAAAACAGTGAGGCACTTCCTCAAATTGTGGAACTTCGAGTTACCATATGACCAAGTAGTTTCACTCCTGGGTACATATCCATGCTAACATATGTTCCCACACACACAAAACAAACACAGAACTGGTTAAGCCCAGCTACTTTACATGCGGTGGTTAAAGAGATCTCTCTGAGGAGCTAGTCTTTGAGCTGAAGACAGAGTAAAGTGAGAAAGCTCATGTACTAGGCATAGAGTGTTGAAGACAAAGTTCAGTGGAGCTGGAGAATTCATGATTGTATAGCTTCTAAAAATTATTTATTTAAAAAGCAGATATATAGTACTATGCTAATATGAAATAATGTAATCCAAATTAACAAACCAATGAATGTATACCATTCATTCAAATCAATGAATACATACCATTATTATCCCACTTTTCCAATTTCATTTGAACATACTGTAGTACACAGGGATTAATTAAATTTTCCAAAGTTACATAGTTTGTAGATTAATTATTTCCAAAGTGCAGTGCATTATAGGACAAGGGAATAGGTTACTATACTATAACTGACCTCTGCCATCCTCTGAAGGTTTACTGACCAGATAAATAAATAAAATACCAAGAGAAGAGAGCTCTGAGCATTTCTAACACCTCCAACAACTATGATATTTCTAAAGGGACATTATTATTAATATATATGAGATGGGAAGATTTTGCAAGACTTACCTATACATAGCAATGTGCTTATTTTGCAAAAATGTCTAATAAAAACAATATGGAGGTGTTTGCATAATTCATTAAGAAGCACTTGTATAACAACATCCCTTTAAAGAAACAAGTGACACTGTATATACTGCCAAATGCCTGAAACATGAACACTGCTATAAAAGACATCATGCTCTCTGGAGTTAAGTGAAAAACACTGCCCCTTCATTTTTCAGGCAGCTGTAAGGGTAACCAGTCCTTGAATAAGAAGCAGAGAGTAGACTATATACAAGCGGTGGAAATGTGCAATGGGGCAATTCCAGCTTTCAAAGAACAAATTTATTTCCTTAAAAAAGTTACAAATGTACAAGCCACTTTTAGATGCAAATTAACATATTATAAATAGCAATATCATCCTCTAGAAGTGTTTTTCTAACAGCATGCCTTACATAAAAAACAAGAGTATGAAAAGGGTATTAAAGGGCAAGGATTGATGGTTGAAAGTAATTGAATGGATCTGGAATAATGGGAGATTTAGCAAAACATCAGTGACAGAAAAGGGGAAAAATAAAAACAAAGTTTGCAACCCATAAAAAAAAAATCTGGGAAAATATCTGACAAGTCTGTCTTAAGGAATATAAGAATATCAAGACTAGGGGAAATGGTTACTATAACCTTCAAGGCAATGACAAAGGTTCATTTTTATAATACATATTACTTTTAAATTTAATTATCTACCATTAACAGAATTTAATTTAACTTAATTTAATTCAATTTAACTTCATCTTAGTTTCAAATGGATAAACTACATATAGAAAAACTTTAAAGAGGAAAAAGAAAAGAAAAAAATACTTCTCCCATCTATGTTATTGGTAGTTGAGAATGAATCTCGTACTATAAATTAAGATGTTTATGGAAAATCTTTTTAATTAACTTAAATCAGTTTTTCCACCTGACCTTGTTTCAGGAAATTTAATCTCGTTTATTATCAGGGCTTCCTCTCAGGGTTACGCAAAGTTTCCTGTCTTAACTAGCACAAAAGGATTTAGATGACCCCAAACATTCATCCTTATTGATGCTGGTTGCCAGTGAAACTCCCAGTGTCTTATCCAATTGGCCCTTTCAGTTCCAGTTGCACTCTTGCCTCCACCACCCTCAAGGTTGTGAGAACCTTGAAAGAGGCTGTAAATCCTTGGTCTACAGCTCCGTAAGTCCTTCTGTAGTCATTGTATTTGAGTCCCTGCTACCTCCCTGGGTTATCGTCACTGAATTTTGCTTACGTTTCTACTATCTGTTGCATGAACACCCTAGAACATTTCCCAGCCTGGAAGAAAATGATGGAGCTCACATGAATGCTCATTTACTTTTCACCTTGGGCACCTAACATAATCTCTGCATATAGTTTAGACTTTTATCAAAAGAAAAAAACAGCCTAGAAGAACTTTGGATTTGAAGAGGCTTTTGTTTTCTTACATTACTATTTCAATTTGCCACATATTAAAAAAATAATTCCTGAGATGTCTAAAATATCATACAGAGAGTTAGGGCGTTAAAAGGTTTTTTATGAACATTTTAGAAATTAGTTACCAGACAGTTTAACTTCAGTTTGTAAAGAAAAATAAGTGATCCTATTATGTACATACATAAGCAAAGCTGAAGTACTTGAATTTAGGAAAAAATAAGAGCGACAAATATGCTGCCATTTAGGAATGAGATTTCATTTTCTTTTATTTTTAGAAGACAAGTTGGTTTTATGAAAAAGGAAGATGAATACAATAACTTAGAAAAGTCTCCTCAAGAGTCTTAGACACATGCCCATTATTTGATTTACTTTTCCTTATGAGATAAAAGATAAAATATCCTGATATTTACAAATATATATCAAAATCAGGAATGACTTTTAAATAGGTTTTTGGTAATGTTATCTCAAAGATACTTCTACATATTTTTGAGATAAATTGAATTGAAAGATGATGTTGTAGGGGAGGAAGACATTTCCTCTACCCTCTCTGGGTTCTTCTGGCCAGAGAACAAATTAAATTCACATGAGACAGAATAGCAGGAGAAAATTAAACAAAGCTTTATAACATGTATACTTGGGAGGCTCGCCAAAGCTGAGCAACTCACCAAAATGGCTGAAGCCACCACCTTAAAGATCATATCCAACTAAAGACAAAGGAGGATGCTGGGGGATGGGGGGAGTCAGTTACAGGAGGTTACCAGACAAGCGCAATAAACAAATGCAGATTTAAGTTCTTGCCTTCCCCATGGATTAAGAGTTTCTAGAGATAAGGTCATCCCCCCTTCTTCCTGGTACAGAGAGGGAGGCATCTTTACAGATGGAGATTTCCTTTACAGTGTAAATGTCTGTTACAAAGGGTAAGTAAATTCTACTTTTCAGTTGCTTTCCTGTCTGCAAAGTAACCAGCCCCAAATAATCATCATGCCAAAGAGACATATCTTGGGGTGGCCAATTCCAGGCCCCCAAAATGTTCAAATAGAATCAATACTTATGAATATTAATGACAATCCTATTAAGAAAATTACTTGATTCTTTGCACTTTAGTATCAAAATAGTAGAGGAAAACCAAAAATTAGGAAAATAATAAAAAGTGCAATGTATTTAAATTTAAAGAAAAATGCTCAGGGTAATAATTATATTTTAATTAGGCAAACTAACTTTAAAGAAATTTAAAAGATGACATTATAAAAATAATAAACTTTTAATAATGAAATTTTCAAAGCAAAAGTTTTCACTAAAGTTTTAGAAAATTATGAAATAATACTCATATTATTATCTTACTGTAAAATCCCCAGGTTTCATTTTGCACTTCTTTTTCTATTTTCTTAAGGTAGAAGAATAAAATTTAGAATTTAGAATTTGAGACCTTTCTTCTTATCTAATATAAGCATTTAATGCTACAAATTTTAAAAAGCTTTTATAAATTAAAATTATGAAAGCACTGCTTTAGCTGCATCCTGCAAAGCCCACTTTCTTCTCACCTCATTTTCAAACATCTTATACAGGTAATAAATCTCATTTCTTATTTCTTGTACATGTAATTTCTTTTACAAAAGTAAAGCAAAAAATATTTTTATATTCTCTTTCTTCTCACATGAAAGGTAATATGCTACAGTTCCTTTATTGCTCTTCCCCCTCCCTTTTTTTTCATTTATCAGTATATCCTGGAAATAACTCTCTGTCAGTTCAGAGATGTCCTTCTTCTATTTTACACTCTCTAGCATAGCATTTTGTGAATATATCACAGTTAATTACTCTTCCATGCATGGGCATTTAGCTTGTTTCTGATATTTTGCAATTGTGACAAGGCTATAAGGCTGAATATTTTCTGCTCATGTAATTGTTTATTATTGCTGGTGTATCTTCAGTGTTCCACCAACAATCTATGAAAGTTATTTTTTCCTATCTAATTGCATTGACTAATACTTCTGGTACAATGTTGAATAATAGTGGAGATAGTAGTCAGCTGTTCATGATTTCGGTGAAAATGTTTCATGTTTTCTATGGATGTAAGATATTGAATAGCACTAATGTATACCTTGTTTGTTTTTATTTTTGGACTTTAAAAAAATCAGGAATGCTTATTAAAATGTTGAAATAATTTTCAGCATCTATGGCAATATGCATATGGTTTTTTTCCTTGATCTATTAATATGTTATATGATATTAATGGATTTCCTAATATTGAATAAACCTTGAATTACTGGAATTAATCCCACTTGGTCATTCTGTATTATTTAATTAATGTGATGTGTTTTTCTTCTATGATATTCCATTTAAAATTTTTGCATGAATATTTATGTGCAATATTGGTTTATAGTTTTCTTTTGTTATACTATCTTGATCAGATTTAAGGGGTAATGTTTTCCTTGTTTTATACAAGAAGTTAGGATGTTTTCATATTTAAAAATATTTTGCAACAGTTTTTAGAGTATAATGTTATCTGCTTTTTAAGGTTTGGTTGAATTTCCCAATATAACCATCTACATTTGGTGCTTTGTTGGGAGATGAACCCAATTTTTATTCCACAATATGATTTATCCTTATGGAAACACTTTGCGATGCTTAACTTTTAATTCCCTCCTATGTTTCCTTGCCTTGCTGCCCTACTTATCTGAAATGGTGTTCTTTGCTTGACTAATGCTTACTTATTACTTAATTTTAACTCAGATATTACTTGCTTTGTAATGTTTTCTCTGATATTCCCTTTTCTTCACCTGATCTGATCCTCCTCTTTATGCTACTTTGTCATGGTGGACTTACCTCCATGATTCTTATCCTAACGTATTTAAGGTTTTGCTGTTATTTTTACCCTTACTGAATAGATTGTGAGCGCTAATGTAGTATGTCTTGTTTTTATTGTCTTTATAGCTAATGTAGTGCCTGGTAGATAATTAGTCCTAAGTAAATATCATTTTAACAGAACTGAACTAAATATTTTTAGAAAACAAATTAATCATGTAACAACCAACACGTATTATAAAAGCAAAATGATCATTTAGGTACATTCAATTCAATTAAGGTATGTATTTGCATTTAGTGATAAATGGGAAAAATTACCTATTTGGATAAATTTCAGCTAAATTTGTAGACTTTGGGGAACTTCTGACTTTAAATATTGGTTTTCTAGCAAGAATGAATTCCACTAATAGAACTTGGTGGAGGAGCACCCCAAAGATAGAGCTATAATTGCCACAATGGAGAAAAATCCTACTTGTATTTAAGTGCCTTAGAGAAAGAAAATAAAGTTTTGGATATGAGGATAAAATCAAAAGTTATAGGGGCCAGCTCCCTGGCCGAGTGGCTAAGTTCATGTGCTCCGCTGGGGCGGCCCAGGGTTGGGATCCTGGGCACGGACATGGCACCGCTCGTCAGGCCACATTGAGGCGGCATCCCACATCCCACAACTAGAAGGACCTGCAACTAAGATATACAACTGTGTACAGGGGGTTTTGGGAAGATAAAACAGAAAAAAAAAAAAAAAGATTGGCAACAGTTGTTAGTGCAGGATCCAATCTTTGAAAAAAAGAGAAGGAAGATTGGCAACGGTTGTTAGCCCAGGTGCCAATCTTTAAAAAAAAAAAAATCAAAAGTTATATATTTGGCAATTTGAGTTTATAAGCACAAATTTATATTAGAGCCATTACTAATAGGCGATGCCATGTAAAGTCACAAAAATTAACAGCAGTATTTCTATTTAAATAATTTTAACGACTCTTGTGATAGGCTGAACAGAATGACTAAAGATGTTCATGTGTGAATCTTCAAAAATCTGTGAATATGTTAACTTACATGGCAAAAGAAACTTCATAGATATGAGTAAGTTAAGGATCTTGAGATAGGCAGAGATATCAGGTAGGTCTGATATAATTACAAGGATCCTTTTGAAATAGAGACAGGAAGGCAGAGAGGAGAAAAGCTGCTACCCTTTTGGCTTTGAAGATTGAGGAAGAGGACACGAATCAACCAATGTAGGTAATGCAAGGGAGGAAGACATTTCCTCTACCCGCTCTGAGTCCTTCTGCTGGACAATGAATTAAACTCACGTGAGACAGAATAACGGGAGAAAATTAAACAAAGCTTTATAATGTGTATACATGGGAGAGGCTCAGGTAACCTGAGCAACTCGCCAAAATGGTTGAAGACAGCACCTCAAATATCATCTTCAGCTAAAGACAAAGGATGATGTTGGAGGAGGTTACCAGACAAGTACAGTAAACAAGAGTAAGATTATTATGCAGATTTAAGTCCTTGCCTTCCGCATTGATAAGAGTTTCTAGAGATAAGGTCATTCCTCCTTCTTCCTGGTACAGAGAGGGAGACACCTTTACAGATGGAGATTTCCTTTACAAATATAAATGTCTCTTAACAAAGGGTATGTAAATTCTACTTTTAAGAGTTTCTTTCTGGTCTGCAGTTTTTTAAAAAGTAACCAACCCAAAATATTCCTCATGCCAAAGAGACATATCTTGGGGTGGCCAATTCCAGTCCCCCACAGTACCTTCTGGAAGCTGAAAAGGCAAGGAAATGGATGTCCTACTAAAGTCTCCAGAAGGAACACATTCCCATGGACCCATTTTAGACTTCTGACTTCCAAAACTATAATATAATAAATTTTGTACTTTTACGTCATTAATTGGTGGTAATTCATCATAACAGTAATAGGAAACAAATACAATTCTCCTGAATGGAGACCACCTAGTTTGTCAATGCATTTATATTTAGCTTCCAAAACTCCACTGTGTGGTCAGGAAAACAAAGGGTTTGGTTTACAAAATGTGTGAATATATGTACAAATAAAATGGTATAATTATTTTTCATATAACTGTTTTTCTCTTAGAGATTAACCAGGTACATGGGAAAGATTCACATGGGATTTTCTTTAACTTTACTCAAAAAAGGATTCTTGGAAGTGTAACTCTAGGATCTTGTAATAAAACAATGAAGGATTCCAGTTACAGTAAGTTTAAGCAAGAGAAATCCGGGGTTCAGCCCTCATTTGTTAGAAGGAAAACAAAATCCTCCATACATCTATTTTGGTTTGTTTATATCAATTTTACAACTACATCTATACATTTTAATATTCATACTCTTAGAACTTCAGTTTTTATATTTTTTGATCATCAAATAACCCCCAGAAGGCTAAGTTGTACAGTAAAAAAACATGGTTCACAAAGCATAGCTTTTCAGCAATTATTTCCTTAGTAAAGCTGATTTGGACATTTCCCTGATTCTTAAAAAATTTTAAATAACTATTACAACTTAATAGTTATTTAAACTGATATACTCAGTTTACAATAAAATAATGGAATTAAACTTAAAAAAATCAAATTTCTGGGAGCAATGTGATTAAGTTTAGATAGAATCATAGCAGTGCTGCTTTTATTACATCATTTAAAACTGTGACAGCATTTCTATATCTAAATATCACACATACAAATACTTTCCACATCTCTTCCTTTGACAAAACTTCAAAGCAAGCGTGGAAACAGCTTTAAAGATTCCCTAGTGACACAATTAGCACTTCCAAATCTTCTTCTAATTAATCACCGGGGACACTCGACTAATTTGGATTTAACTCCTAATTCAGAAAAGTTCTCTTTAACCACTGTACAACTTTAATTTTTTAAATAGTCACTGGTCAGATGCACATAGTTCAATATTACTGAAATTATCTTTGAGGAGATGAATTCATGTGGACATTTTACCAGATAAAATTTCAACACCTATTAGAGCTATTGTGACTGCATCAATGTCCACTTTCTCTGGAGTCATTTAAAAACTTAGTGTTAAAATTAATGTTAATCACACATTTTTTAAAGGATGCAAAAGAACATATTAATTAATATTTGATTAACTTTTCTTTCAGAAATTGTGTAGAAATGTCAAAAATTAGGCTATATTTTACCAAACAGATAGCACCCCTTAAAATACACGTTAAAACATTTGTGTTATTCGTAAAGTGGAAAAAAAAATCCACATAGAAACATATTCCTGAAAATATACTCTACATAATTACAATATATGATTTAATATGTACTTATTGCACATAGCAGAGTATAATTAGTCTAATATACTTTTGTATTTAAGGGCTTTTAATCTGCTATTTAAATAAATTTATTTAAGTAATTAGGAGATTGGCCCCTTATATCAAGAACTTTTATATCTGTGAGCAATCTAAGGACATTAACAATGTGTCTTCTCACCAGTGTATACTAATCTTAGGGTTTAAGGGCTAGGAGTAAGCAGAGACAGATATAAGTCTGGAGCAACAGGATTCCAGTAACTGGATCATGAATCCATCCACTCAACAAATATTTACGGAGCACCTTCTATGTGATTGGCACTCCTCCAGGTTTTGGGAAACAACCGTAAGAAAAGCATACAGAGCTCCTGCCTTTGTGGATCTATCTCATAATTCAGTGAATATGAGTCCACAAGAGGAATCTGTGAATGACAGGTTTAAGAAAGCTGCTGACTTCTGTTTTTTTGTTTTGTTTTTTTTTCACGGATCAGGGCATATTTGGGCAATTGTTACTCAGACCACAAGTGGTTAACGGATTCTGTAAATCTGTGGTAATTAGTAGCATTAATTTACATTTCAAAATAAGTTGCAAGGTAATTTGTATACAACAAAATTGCAGAAACAATTACCTGTATGAAGTACTTCAAGAATGGCATAGTAAAACATTGTAATTACTGTGCATTAGAATGATAACTACTGTAGTACTTAAACATCACTGCAAATATAAAAACCAATAAAAAGACTGTTATTTATGGTTGGAGTCTGCATTGTTCATTGAACCTTATATTGCTATACAACTTTACAGAAATTTAGAGCTAGTTACAGGAATTAGTTCTACTTTGTGTATAAAGGATGGAATGTTTTAAGCTGGTTGCATAAAACAATAATCAAGCAATGAATATTTACTTCTCTTCTTTCATGCTTAGCCCTGTGTTATAAATAGTATTGTAGAGTGATAAGAATATAGTCTTCAGAATCAATCAGGCACTTAATTTTGCCACCAATTGGCTCTGTTACCTTGAATGTAACATTTATCCTCTTTGGGTTGAGGTCTTTATATATGAAATGAGGCTCATTTTACTTTTTTTGAGAATAAAATAACATACGATATCACATTTGAAATCATCTACCACTTGTGGCATATGGTATTTACTTAATAAATATTAGCTTCTTTTTTGTCAAATTTAAAATATCTTTTTATTAGGAAGATGCTGCTATTATAGATAGAGTGCTATTATTTACAAAATAATGTCACTATTAAGTAAAATAAACTAAAAAGTGATTGTTATCATTCCAGGAATGAAGTTACACTTTTAAAAATATCTCACATTTATATTAACAGTAACACAAACTATCTGGAAAAATCTTATTACATTTCCATTTATTCCACAGAAGCTCCTTACCATTTGTTCTGCTATGAACAGTTACTGAGATGGTTACAACTATAAATAAAATACTTGAAGAAATCTTATATCATATTGTGAAGGGATAATTAAAACAATTATGTTTAGTATTTTCTTTTATTAGTTGGCTTTCCTGCAATGACTCAACTAAGAAGATTTTGTCCTTATTACCTAGGAAAGAAAGTGACACATCAGAAATCTGAGTGCAAGGGCCATTGATGTCCTCAGGCTGCAGATTGCTTAGGTATCAAGTCAGTGAATGCAAACTGTCTAGTTTCCTTTTGATAAACATCACACTATGCCTTTGCCAAAGTGTTCTCTGAGTTATTGGCTTTTCTTTCAGCATCCATTCCTTCATGAACACTGAGCATGTTGTCCATTTACCATTCAGTAGGGATGACCATCATCCGTGTCTTGAGACTTTGCTCCATCCACATTCAGATTACCCTATGTGGACAACCTTCATTTTGGCCAAACTTCCACTAACATTTTTAGTCTTGCGAAATTGATATGTACCTAAAATAAAGAGCGGGTCTATGTGCCTAGTGGAATGATGATGGCATCAAAGGAATGGCTCATGAACCTGTTCACATAGAGAGCTGATCAAACCAACTCAACATCACTCTCACCTCCCCCTACTGTGCCAGAATCATAATAAAAGACTTCTATTTCAGAGTGTAGGGGAGAAAAAATAATTTTCCCTCTACCATTCTAGGTTCTTGGCTGAGACATACCTGTAATAAAAGACAGATTAACAGGAGAAAAACGAACACAAATTTAATAACATGTATATCTCCTGCATACATGTGAGATGCTCAGGAAAACTGAGCGACTCTCTGTTATGGCCCAAGCCACCACCTTAAATACCATCTCCAGCTAAAGACAAAAGAAGATGTTGTAGGGGAGGGAAGCCAGTTAGGGGAGGTAACCAGGCACAGCACACTAAAGGGTGTGGTTGTCATGCAGATTTAAGTCTGTTGCCTTCTCCACTGATAAGAGTTTCTAGAGATTTAGTCATCCTCCTCTTCCTGGTACAGAGAGGGAGACACCCTTAACAAATGCAGATTTCTGTTAGAAATGTGTTTCTTACAAAAGGTAAACTTCTACTCTGTTTTCAGAGCTTCTCCTCTGTCTGCTGTTTCTTAAAAATAATCAGCTCAAGATAATTCTTATGCCAGAGGGACATGTTTTGGGGTGGCAAATTCTCCTCCTCTCCCAGATTCATGTCCAAAATTAATTAAAATGATATTTTCATGAGTTCACCATGGCATTGAGCCAATTCCACAAAGTAGTCTAGGGAAATGTCCATGTTATCAGATTCCCCTCTTATGTTCTACCATTTCTTAGAAAAGATGCTCACTGCAAAGTGATAGGAGCACCGGCAGAGGTACTAAGCTCAATTGGATTCTAATTAGATATGTGACATGGGTGATTCTGTGCATTTATTTCTTCTTCTGTAATATGGGAATTAACCACTTCTGAGTGCTTTTGTGAGGATAGGATGAGAAAAACCCACATGTACATTTCTCTGTATTATAAAGTATTTTAAAAAACAAAAGATTTATTCTTATGCATATGTTAAACATACGTAATTATAATATCAACATACCACCCATGAATCTGTTATCTATATTAATAACTAGCATATTAACATTTGAATTTCATTATGGTAGCATCTTTCTGAATTTTATATTTCTTTTTTTTTAAATTTTGTTTTATCTTTGTAAGAATATATAGCTTTATTTGTTTTAAGCTTTTAAAACAATAGATTTTAGTTGTAGTATTTTGAGCTTTGCTTTTTTTCACTTAACATTATGGAACTAATATTCACTCATGTATTGGGCTTCTATAATTTGCTTATTTTCAATCTGTATGGCATTCCGTTATACAACTTTTCAACTTATTTATTGATTCTCCTTAGACATTTTGTTATTTCTAGTTTTTGCTATTACAAAAATAAAGCTGCTATAAATTTTATTTTACATGTTTTGGGAAATACGTGTGCAAGAGTTTTTCTAAGGCATAAACTGAAGAAAAATTGCTAGGTCGTAGGATCAACACATGTTCAAATTTACAAGATAATGCCAAATCATTTTCTAAAGTAATTGCACCTATTTGGACCACCACTATCAGTGTATTGTTGCACACATAGCTCCTCACGCTGTCAACGTTTGGTATGATCAGTTTTGCCAATCTAATGGGTGTAACATGGAATTTCAGTGTTTTTTTAATTTGCATTTCTTATTTTTGAGAATTGTTTCTTAGATTTAACCATTCATATTTCCACTTTTGTTGAAATGCTTGCTTATTCCTTTGCCTATTTTTCCTATTAAAATTGTTTTTCACTTTTTTATTAATTTGTAAGAATTTTTGTATCTTCTGGATACTAGTTATTATATTATTAAAAATGTCTTCTCCAGTTTATAGCTTTTCATTTTATGTCTTTTTTTATCCTGTACCTGTATACTTTGTCTTTCCACTTTATGTCTTATGGTGAATAGAAATTCATACTTTTCCTGTGTTGAATTTATCATTCTTAATTTTTTGGTCTGCATCTCTTGTGCCCTTTTTATGAAATTCTTTACACAAATATCATAAAGGCATTTCTCTAATTTTCTTCTAATTTTCTGAATGCACATCTTAATTCATTTTATCAATATGTTGTTTAGAATGTTCAGTTCATGAGTTAGATTGCACAGTATTCTCAGTTCTTGCACTGTTCTTGCTTGGCTCAAGCACCATTGTTAATCCAGACTCATAGGATTACTTAGAAAATACTTCTCTTTTTATATTTTTCCCGAAAAGTTTGAATAACACTTGAATTAGTCAATATTTAAATTTTATAGTTAAGCTTGGCCTTGGTGTTTTCTACACACAAAAAAACGTTTTATCTTTACGAAAGGATAACTGATATACAATAATCTGCACATTTCAAAAGGGTACAGTTTGATTGTTTTGACATGCATACATACCCTTGAAATCACCACTACAGTAATGATTAAAAAAAAAGTCACCCTGGAAAAGTTTCTTCCTGTTCCTTTGTAATTCATTATCCACCCTGGCTTTAGACAACTACCGATCTGCTGTCTGTCAAAGTAGATTAGTTAACATTTGTTTTTAGAATTTTACATAAATGAAATAATACAGTATGACCGTATGTACTTTTATTTGTCTGACTTCTTTTAGTTAACATAATTATTGTGAGATGCAGCCATGTTATTGAGTGTATAGTTTGCTGTGTTTTCTTGCTAAGTAGTATTCCATCATGTATATTTACCACAATTTGTATATTTATTTATCAGTTAAGCAGCATTTGGGCTATTTCTAGGTTTTGGCTAATACAAATAAAGCTGCTATAAACATTTATATACAAATCCTTGTATGGACATATGGTTTTATTTCTTTTAGGTAAATACCTAGGCATGGAATTTCTGGGACATATTTAAGGTGTATTTTTAATGTTTTAACTCACTGAGAAACTATTTTCCAAGAATTTGTTAAGTCTTTTTCAGTATTGTTTTGGCTACTTGGGGTAATGACATTTCATATGAATTTTCAGATGAGTTTTCTATTTCTGCAAATAACATCATTAGGATTTAGATAGGGATTGCATTGAATCTGTAGATCATTCTGGGTATTATTGATATCTTAACAATATGAAGTTTTCCAATTCATGAATATGGCTGTCTTTCCATTTATTTTTGTTTTCTTTAATTTCTTTCCATACTGTTTTGTAATTTTCAAGGTGCAAGTTTTGTGCCTGCTGGGTTAAACTTACTCCTAAATATTTCTTTTTTTGGTTGCTATTGTAAATAGAATTGTTTCCCTAAATTCCTTTTTGGGTTGTTCATTGTTTTTGAAGAACGTTATTTTTTAAGCATGAATATAGGTGAATGTACCAAGCATTTTTTCCGTGCATGTTGAAGTGATGACATATTTTGTCCTTGGTCTATTAATGCAATGATTTACCTTGATAAATTTTTGAATAAGAAAACAATCCTTCATACCTGGAATAAACTCAGCATTTTCATGATGTATTATCTTCTTTGATGCATCACTGGATTCAACTTGAAAATATTTTGTTTAGGAGTTTTACATCAAGATGCATGAGAGATTTGTTGGATTTTTCTTTCTGCAATGACCTCTCATTTGTATATTACATTTATGAAGCCAAAGTTACGGTAACCTAATAAAATAAGTTGTCAAGTTTTCATGTTTTATTCTTATCTTGGAGAATTTGTGTATACTTGATAGTAATTCTTCCTTAATTGTATTGTTGAATTCATTGGTGAAGAAATCTGAGCATGGAAGAAAGTTTTCAAGGAGAGAGCAGGTGGATTTAAATAGTAATTCAAATTCTTTAATAGTTATAGAAATACTTTAAAATTATATTTTGTATATCAGTTTCAATATGTTTTTATTTCTAGTATTTTGCAGTTGTACCTAAATTTTCAAATTTGGTGCCATTAAGTGTTCATAATAACCTCATGATATTTTGACTTCTGCATATCATATATGCATATTTTTGTGTGATACTTTTAATCAATATATAACGTGAAAAATGCAAGGTGCTTTTTCTTTTTTTTTTTTGAGGAAGATTAGCCATGAGCTAACTGCTGCCAATCCTCCTCTTTTTGCTGAGGAAGACTGGCCCTGAGCTAACATCCATGCCCATCTTCCTCCACTTTATATGTTGGACGCCCACCACAGCATGGCTTGCCAAGCAGTGCCGTGTCCACATCCGGGATCCACACCAGTGAACCCCTGGCTGCCGAAGCAGAATGTGTGCAGTTAACCACTGCACCACAGGGCTGGCCCCAAAAGGTGTCTTTTCTAATGACCAAAAATATCTTAATATTTTCATCCGATTTTAGAAATTGTCTAATTTTGTGGCATTCAAAGTACTTACCCTCAATGCTGAAAACAGCAGGGTTCTGGAGTGGTCATTAAAAAAGTTTTATGAGGTTACAAACTATCATTTATATATGTCATTTTAATTAACATAAAATAATAATGTCAGTTTCATTTGTCAATAGATATTGTTTAAGAATCAATCTGAAGTTCTTAAATATGAGAGTATAACATGCAGAATGCAGAAATTAAGCCTCACAAATTCTTCATTGAGGGGCATTTAATTTGGTCATTAGTGTTGGCATAGTGCTTCCATGATCAGTAAATTTATTATTACTTCTAATGATAAATTATAATGTGAATTCAGAAATAATTATGTGCTAGTTTTTAATGCATTGTTACTTATCAGTGAAAAATAAAATATTATAAAATGAAATAATTTTAATCAGCAACAAAGATGAGCTAGATAATGTACACAAATACAACAAATTGAATCTTAGAATGACTATAATAGTTAACATTTAAAATCCTGTGTAATGAGTCATTGTATTATTATTTCTTAATAGTAATAAAGCGGTCATTTGGTTCTGAAATAATGTCAGTGTTTAGTTGTGAGTAAACTTTGTATTGTGCCACTTTTTAAAGAAAGCATCTACTTTTTACTTTAAATTCTGCAAGAGATTTTGTGTATCTATACTCTCATAGTTTAAATAAGTATAATTTAAATTATGTCACGTGAAGATCCTACCTTAAACTTTGGCAATGCAGGAGTTGTCCTGAGGCTCCTTAGACAGGTGTATATAGTCAAATTAATATTTATTAATTTCCCTTTTATTCTGTAGTCTTTTTCTTTCTTGGGAGGCACAAGTGTTCCAATAATCTGAACAGATAAATTAGACAATATTAGGTGCTACACAGTGAATTTAAGAAGCTAAGGAACAAAAACAAGCTTAATGCTCCAAATCCTGCTAGTAAATTGTGTCTGCTTATTCTTTTCTTGGTTCTTGCCAAGAATCTTAATCTGTTATTTAATCTTGGTATTCCCTATATTGATAGTTTAGTAATAGATTTGGGGTATTTCCGATACAAGGCATATTTTTAAAAAAATGCTGTAGCTCTCTTTTTAATTGATCCCTGGCATGCTTCTGGTCAATTTGGAGGTTTCACTGCACATTGTCCTGAAATCAGTATAAAACAGTGCCTCCCCCAAATCTCCAAGGTTATGACACCTTTAGTGTCTCAGTAGTTTTTTTCCACAACACTTCTAGATAAAAACCAAATCAAAACAAAAAAAACTAACAGTCCCATTTATTAAGTAGTTAGATCCAGACAGGTTAATAGTTGTAATTTTCATGATGTCCAATAGATGTTACTCTGTTTTCCTTGAAATTTTAAAATATCGCAAGTGCCCCTGTTAGTTCATCTTGGAGCTCCAGGGCACATTGGCACACAGTTTGGGAACTACAGTTTTAAAAGTTATAAATCTAACAGGAATAATAGCAAGAATGGAGTTCTTTTAGAACTATTTATTGGTCCCAAGAGAGCATCTTTTTTCCCATTAGGCAACAACCTCTTTGACCTATGCCATTACCTTGCATCTGTGATTTCCTCCATTTGGGGTGAATAAGAGGTTTGTTAATGTATATAATAACTAAGAACATAGCAATGATGACTTCAATCATGGTTATTTTTTAGCTACTTATGTTTAGAAGAAAAATAAAAATACTTTAGAAAGGGTAGTGGTTTTAGTGTAATTAGCAGTGAATAAGAAAATGATTTGATAGGGCCACACAGTTTTGTGCAACTATAAGTAGTATTTTAAATCTGGCTGCAGAACATGGTTGTTGCAATCCAGTCTTTACGTGGCTTCCCTGCCGAAGATTTAATTTATTTGGCCTCTTGAGGAACACATTTGGCATTGTAATATGTTTTGCTTCCAGGTTCTATCTCCAAGGATGATTTGATGAAATTGCATGTAAATTTATTTTCAAGGCAAACTGTTTTCCTTTTAGGGAACTATCTATATTCATTCGCAGAGGTAGAGAAATATACAATAATTAAATGTGGATATTCAGCAAGTGAGGGCCTCATAGATCTTATACATGTGGTCATTTCGTATGTAATTCTATTAATCACTATCCCTATGAAATAAGAAACTCAAGGAACTTTAACTGGGAAATAAAATATGGTGATTTATATCAAAGAAATATTTAAATATCTTATCCACCATTAAATATCTACGTGGTGAATCACTGGAAAATATAAAAAGCATAAAGTTTGGGAATATACTAAATCAGGGAGAGTTTTTTTTCTTCTTGATTTCTGTCTGACTCAGGCAACTTACCTTGATTTCTTTGTGATTTTTATTTCTTGTTAAAATACACAATTAATTAAGAGAATTCATGGAGCTGAATCATAAAATTGTATTAAGAGAAGCATTGTGACTCAATGTGACTTTATCAAGTGAGGTGTGCCATTCATTAATTCAGATAATGGAGCTTATTATAATAATCTTTTGATTATGTTATTGTTAAGCATAATCACTTATTCAAATTTACATATGCATATTGAGATAATATCATTTCATTAATTTTTGTATTGAAACTTAATCCTCATAAGAGTAATTTTGAAAGTTTTAGATTGCACTTATTTTCGACTATTCACTTGTGTTTCTTCATGTATGCTTGAATAATTTATATGCAATTGAAATTTTCAATTGCAATATGCTCTTGCAGCAAATAAACTAATTTTTACTCATATCTAACAACTATATTAGATAATTTATGTAAATGCCCAGCACAATGTTTAGTGTGTAGAGGACATTCAAATCTGCTAAGTTCCTTTCCTGTCTTAATTTTTAATAGTTTTATGTCCACCGCTTTTTGTGTAATTGTTCTCCCCACTTTTGCCTTAGTCTTTACACTCTATTTTCTATATAACAGCCAGAAGAAAGTTTCTAAACATAAACCAGATCATGTTGCTCCACTCCTCCAAACCTTCCAGTACTCTCCATCACAGTTAGAAAAAAACTAAAAAAAAAAATAATCATTCAAGAGCCTACAGGACCTTGCCTGATCTGGCCCAGTTTTTCCTCACAATTTCGTATACTTTCCAACCACCAGCCCTTTGCTAGCTCTCCTGCAGTCTCGATGGCCTTTCTACTGCTTTTTTATCATATATTCCCTTGGCTCCAACATCAATTCATCTGTGTATTTGCTAAAATATCTCCTTGTCTAAGGCATCTTTGGTGACCAAATGATCTAAAATAACCTCGGTCATAACTTTCTCTTCCCTTCTTTTCAAAGAGCTTATCGTTATTTGACAGTTATACATTTATTTGTATATTTTTGCATGTTTCCTTTTTTCTGCATGAGAACTATTGTGACTAGACTATTCAATGTCCAAAAAAAAAAATACTTTAAGATTGCGAGGGGATACTAAAATACCTAGAAGGATATATTTTTTGAAATACTTTTAGTTGACAAAAAATTGGTTTTATTATATTGTTAAATCTATGAAATAGTCTTATTCAAAAATTATTTTCTAAAATAGAATTCATTCTAAAAATAAAAATACCACATATGTGTGAATGTTAATACCAACAAGCTGCTTTATATTTATTACTTTAGGATTAAAAATAGCATGAGAAGTAAGTTAATTTGGTATGTATTTTAATACTTTAATCAATTGCATAGTATTATCTCTCTAATATAACATCAATGATACTATAGAATTCTTCCCACAGATTGTGGTATATTCCAAAGCAAACTTTACAAAATTTCAGACTTAAATTTTGTTCTCCATTTGTACTCTCATTTTGTCTGTTTGATTTTTTCCTTTGCTTTTGTGAGAATTTTAATGTCTTCCTGTCTGTAAGCTATGTTTTTAATATTTTCAGTTTGCTAAATTTATAAGCTTCCAAAGCTAAATTTTGTGAAGCTCCATTCATATGTGTTGATTAAAGACATTCAATTAATATTGAGAAAAGTAAGAAAAATCAGAAGATTTTATTACAAATTCAGTATCAGTGCATTATACTTAGGTTTATTTGAAGTTGATTTTTCAAAGTTTCATATGTTTAAAAAATCCAGTTGGTGATGGACATCAAAGAGAAAAGCATCTATTGTTATCTCAAACCTTTTTTTTCTTTTGAGAGGAGAAAAAAAAATTGGTCTTATGAAAATTGTTTGGTTTTATTATTTTACTGTGAGTAAAATATACAGAATAAAACACTTGTACAATTTCACAACTACAGCTGTTTGGGGGATGAAATTTTGAGTTATATGTACATCACAACCAATTAAAATCTCTTAATTTAGGAATTTGGTAAGAATAGTTTTATTAGCACAATGAGTGCTATAACCAAAATTTGTGTTTGTATTATCAACACAAAAAGAAATAATTTTATGCTAAAGTTTTTAACTGAATTTACAATACCATTCACAATGATATCAAATATTTTACCTTTTATAGACTAGATTTTCAAGAGCTTTATTTGTCAATGTTTACTGGTATGCATAGTGTAAATAATGAACTGGAATTATTTAACTAGCTGAGAAATGATTTTTTGCTAAGAGAGTCATCACATTAGCAACAGTATCTTCAATTTTCATACACAAACTAGAAAACTTGGAAGCAAAAATTAGTAAATTTAATTTAGAAGAACAATCACTTTTTTATGTGGAAATTCATGCTGCGTAGAGTGATCTACAAATTAACTTTCTGCAGCTACATGTGTTAAATCCTTGCCTTCAGGCACAGTCTTCTTGAAATCTTTGAAATAGATGCTGATTTTTCTTCAGCAGCTTTGTGTCTGCTAATGTTCCCATAGTCAGTGATATCATTATGGCCCCTATAGGCAATGGTAAA
This sequence comes from Equus przewalskii, assembly GCF_037783145.1. Taxonomy (NCBI): domain Eukaryota; kingdom Metazoa; phylum Chordata; class Mammalia; order Perissodactyla; family Equidae; genus Equus; species Equus przewalskii. Next base: position 68,502,434 of record NC_091847.1, read on the forward strand.
TATGGACAAATATTTTGTTATATGTTGTCTTATTCTGTGTTCCCTAAAAAGCCCACCTGAAGCAAAATTCATGCAGTAAAAATTTTATTAGGTATGCAGTCCTGTGGATGCATGGGGGAGAGGAGATGAGAGTGAGGCAAGGGAGTCAAATATTAGGAGTTGTATTGCTGAGCAGGTTATAACCTCAGGACAAGCAATTTCTCTGTTTTGTGAGAATCTTCAGAGAGCTTGCTTCTGTAGACTGTTTATCCTGAGAAAAGCAGGGAGAAAAAATTGTCTGTATAACATGTCTCCCACCTTCAGTGTTCACCCCAGTGACTTTAACCCCCTTGAACTTACAAGTGGCTGCTGAGGGACTTGCATCTTATACTTGCGTGACAATCAGAAAACTGGTGGGAGAATAGGAAAGGGCTCTCAATGTAGGTTAGAAGTGAGGCACGGATAGGGCATAGTCCATGAGCCTCTCAGTTTTTTGAAGTGGAAGTGAGCACAAGATGGTAACATTACCAGCCGTTAGGTACCACTCCACTCAGAAAGCAAGGGCGGAGAGCAGCCATGGGGTAATGCATAAACTGAATGCGGTACAGTCTGTCTCTAGTGCAACTCAGACCTGCTCATACTCTGGTAAGGTATGCACAACTTCCCTTCAATTCCTCCCTGAGAATAAGGGTGAAAGTCCAGTCTCTAAATTTTATTGCTAGTTGTTATATCCTTAAACAAACACACAGACAAACTTTAAAAGTTCTTACCAAAGGAAGCTCCAACTGGTCACCTTCAGCTATAATCTGAGGTCTTGCTGGATAGGATGACCCAGACTTTGATCCTGAAGGGTTATGATTCCTAAATTACTTTGAGCTTATAGGATTGTGTTTTATACAATTGACATTTTCAGTTATCACTGGTTACAAAAGCACCAAAAGCTATCCCAGTGAATCCACTGAGTTTGAGACATATTTCTTTTCGAACTTATGGTGTAGTAGCAGCTATATGTTCCCATGGTTGTCAGGATACACTACTCCCACCACTACCCTCCAGCTTCATAAGAATTAAGAGCTCAAAGTAGTCATACCTCTTTTCTCTACTTGGAAAATAGCACCTCTAAATTGGTGAAGTGTAAGGTGGGATGGGAAGCACAAATTTTAAAAGTGAGTAACTGGGAGTAATGGTGAGGAGGTGATCCTACTTCTCCTCCTAGCTTCCTAGGCCCAAATATTAGTTGTTGGTTCAGTTAAGATATGGTAGAGGGCTATACCCTGGGGTTTTGTATTTGAGCTGGCCCTTTAATTGAGCCTTCATTCTATCAGTGTAACAGAATATAGTTAGTAAGACTCGTGAGTGTTTTGGTGATTGATTCATTGTCATACCTGTTTTGTGATTAAGGTGGGTAACTTGGTCTGAGGCAGAGTCACATGAAATATTCTGTTGAGGTGTCAGGCATCTTGTAAGTCCTTAGATGATGGTGGTGTTGGATGCACTGTGGACAGGAAAGGCAAGCACATATCCAAAGCGTGCATTTTTTCTGGAAAGGGATAATCACTGCTCTCTCCATGGCAGAAGGGGTCATAGTTAATTGACCTGTCACCAAGGGCTGGCTGGACTTCACAAGAAATAGGGCCACTTGGAAGATTCTGCAGAGATCTCCACTGTTGTCAGGTTGGGCATTCAGCAGTAGTAGTAACTAGATCAGCCTTGGTGAAGAGAAACGCATCTTATTAGACCCATGTGTAGCTTTAATCACTTCCGCTATGACCACTCTGGTCATGAGCCCGTTCTGCAAGCCCAGTGTGGAATAATCATCCTGGCTACCTTATTGAAGAGATCCTCCCTAGAGATGGATTCTCTCTGATGAAAACTAGCACTAGTTACACCTCCCTGCCTGCTGTATGCCCAGTCCTATATGATCATTCACATACTTCTTCCCTAGAACTTTTTAGTCCTGATTCATCAGTCTTTTTTCATTTGAGAACCCTGATCAATAAGCAGAGTTACTGGCACAACCCAGGAATCAATATCTATCTGTACCTCTGTACCTCTTGACACCTCTCCTTGCATGAAAAGTGAATGACTGAGTTCACTGTTCATAGCTCTGCCCTTTGGGAGGAACTCTCTCTGCTGCTGACTCTAGGGCCAACCCTGCGTGGAGCTGAACTGTGACAGAGGTGCATTTTGAGCTTGCACCAACATTTTGGTCTGTCTCAGCTGTTAACCAGGTCAGCTTCTTTCCTCCTTTGATGTTGCATGTGAGGAACTTGTCATAGCACATTTCACTTTCTAACATTGTATATTATTTGCTTATTTATATTTATTGTTTTTCTCCTTACAATATAGTGTAATAAGGGTTTTCGTTTTTCATTTAGTTATTGTTAACTGATGGGCCTCACTAGCCTAAAGTACCAGGCTTATAATATGTGTTCAATAAATGTTTGTTAAAAGAATGAAGGAATAAATCAACTCTGATTCATGTCTTTGCTTCAATTTTCTTTATAGTACTTATCACTCCATAACATTATATATTATAATATAATGGTTTTTTTTCTTCTGTCTTCCTCTCTACTACTAAAATATAAAATACACAAAGATTTGTTTACTTTGTTCAAAACATTATCCCCAGCACCTATAAAAGTGCCTGCTTAAACTAGTCTTTGTTGAATTAATTAGCCAATGGACCATGCTTTTCTTATTCCCTGACTGTGTCACAAAGTAATGTCTAGCACAAGACAAGCTATATAATGTGTTCAATGAAAAAATTGTGATATAAAATGAATGCATCAATTCTAAGTAGCATTTGGACCAGACGTAGCCTCTCTCATCACTATTTTAGTCTTCAAGCAGGTAGAAATGAGCTGAACCTAAAATGATGGCTTTGGCTCCTTAACTTTGTTTCTCAGGAAGTTGCAAAAGAAAATTCCAATCATTTATCAGTCTGAAAGACTGGAAGGGCTCATTTATTTTATTTATACACAGCTTTTATTTCTAATCCTATCAATTTATGGTTTGGGTTTTTTATGATTCTGTTACCTTATTTCTTTGAGCAAAAAATATAAAACCAAAATCTTATGAAATGACATGGGAAGAGAAGATGCTCCTTTGTTAGCTGTATTTTACCTCACATTTGGAAAGAATTCAGTTCTTAAAGGAGACATTTCTAAAAGCACTGTTGTACTGTATTATTTGCATATCTGGAAGAGAAAATCTGGCAAGAGGATGACCATAGTTAATTTTCTCTATCGTTACTTGGAAGATGAATAAGGAGTTAATTTCCACTTTTGACACGTTATATTGAATCCATTCTCTGTGAGTTCGGTTGGAAGAAGTCTAATCTCACGGTATCATTTAAGGACAGCTCTATGAATATTCGTGACAAATGAATCTTTTATTTGCCTTGAAAATTATGATTCAATTTGATGAAATGAAAAAATTTATGGATAATGTTTAATCACTACTGTCATATAAGAGCTAAGCTGTCAGCAGGATGCTATGACACCTAGAGTTAGTCACTTCCAGCTGAGAGAGGATCCACAGCTTCTAATAGCTTAGGAAGCTGTGACTTGGTATTCTGGCTCATTTAATAGATCTGTGTGTTTCATGTTCTAGATGGAATTTTATATTTGAAACCAGCCTAAATATTTTTTTGAATATTTTACTGCTATTTTATTTTTTATACTTTCACTTTTTAAAAATTAATGCAGAAGTATATTGCCAAAATCTAAAAAGGCCTTAACTATTGATGGACATGAATGTAATTTTACCCGTAAAGTTCGATGAGATATTTTATTAAATCAATCAACATGTGATTATTTGCAGATGCTATATGCCCAATCTTGTCCTGGGTACTGTGGAGTCAGAAATAATATATGGGTCATCTCCTTAACGCTTGAGTAATTTTCTCTCTAGGTGGGAAGAGAAAACCAACAGGAGAGAAAAAACCATGTAGCAGTACCATGTAGTGCATGGAACATACTTACTTGTGATTCTATATAGGAGAGACCAAGGACTATAGCATTGATTTTAACTATAGTGATTAACGAAGGGAATTTATTTTACTCTTTTCTCTTTATTGTCCAAGAACGTTTTGATATCCTTCCATTCCATTTTTCAAGTTGTATCCCTATCATTATCTTGTTTGTTAGCAAGATCTAGACTTTAATCCAATTAGTCATGGATTACTTTCAATTAACTGTCTTTTAAATTTTTTCTATTCAATATTTTGACAAAAATTTAGAAACTATACCTATTAACTTTGTATGTGCCACAAAGTAGGGTGATTTTTACGTTCAACAACAAATTTAAATATAGCAATGACAGGTAGTTTTCAGAGACTTAGGTAACAAGTACATATTTAACAGATGTAGGAGTAAGTTTTGTACTTGTTTACAAAATACTAACTTTATAACTAAGTAAAAGAAAATTTTTCTTGATGATAGCATTGTGAAAAAGTATTAAACCTTATGACCTGATGTTACATTTACTCTGAGACCTTATATTGTGGCCAAGAAAAGATATATGTTGCGCAAATTGAGGTGAAATGCTTAGAATAATGAGGACAAGAACTCCCCTCTACTATAGACTGGACATGTTATACCATAATCCTTAAATTTGAATGTGAACACTTTACTTTCAAAAACCAGTAAAAAAGGATTATTTGTATAGGGACATAATACTGTATCACAAAACAAATGGTCGAAGTAGATATTGGGATACAGATTGGAAAGGATAACATTGCGGAGGGCTAAGCACTGAACTAGGATTTCAGATCAGTATAAGAGCAAGGAGTGTTCAAAGAATGAGTTAGCTATTGGAAGAAAAGATGAAAGGAGTGGTCCCTGTGGTTTTCAGGCATGGGTCACAACCAAATACCAGATCTATTGTAGAAGAGATTTAAGCAATGTTTAATTGGTTGAAATAAATGTCTTTAGATACTTTCCAATTATGAAATTCAGTGATTCTATCATGTCTTTAATATATGTCCCTTTCATTACCCCCAACCACAATGAAGCTATCAATTCTTGTACCAAAATTTCAACAACTTTTTCATCTTTAATTTGCTTTTTATTATTTTTATGTAATGTTGTCAAACCGTGCTTTTTAAAACTGTGGTTTTGTGATAGGACATTAGCACACTCTTTTCCAAAATTTTCTTCCTTATGGATTATGTGAAGTTCATATTCTATATAATGCATATTATATGCATTATATACATTAATGTATGCATTATGTGCATTAATGCACATAATGCAAAGTTAAATACTTAAAAAATTTAATTTGCACTCTTCTTTTATTTATATTAACACTTGAGTCATGCTGGATTTTCTAATCACTGATCTTCAAACCGAGAATTTAAATTCTAGCTCTTCTTAGCCTAGTTTTCCTCCCCGTGTTCTTTGACTTCATATTCAATCACCCTTTAAGGTCTATCTCAAGTTGCATAATTTCCAGAATACCTTTGATGACTGACAGTTAATTAGATTTTTTTTATCATTTCTGAATCTCTACCATGCTTACTGAAGCATCACTACCTTCCTATTTACTTTCATGTGAGGACTCATAAATAAAGAAATTATCCCTGAACTTGATGTCCAGGAACCTGGACTCTGGTTATGACTCCACTTTCATTTAGTTGTGTGGACTTCAGTAAAGTATTGAAACTTGCTCTGTGACAAGATCCTCATCCCATATAATTAAGACATTTCGATTTTAAAAAATATCGTGTAATTCTTCTGCTTTAGAATTATTCTTATATTGACTTATGTGGTTTTTAGAATACAAATTCCTCATGATAATTACAGTTTTTACATTTCTGTGTTTTTACCATAATAGCACTTAGCTATTCACAGAATTTCTATGTGTTTTTTCAATAAATATGAGGTCAAAAAATGTAAAATTAACAACTATTTTATAGTTTCATTTGCTTTTTGCTTTTGGTGATGTTTTGATATATTTCATGTCTCAAACTAATTTCAATATTCTGATTTTTGTTTTCTTTAAATATTTCTTTTAGAATGTTAATGACATTGTTTCAATCCTAAATCTTATGCCACCTTGAACTTTTTATGTAAAGGATACACTTTATTAGTCTTAAAAATAGTTTTATGGTATTATCAGTGGTCTATTTCCATGAACTTACCTGTATAACCACGCTGGGAAATAGGGGACATTTAATACATTCTTTTACTCATTAATTAAATAGATTCCATTGTAATTCTCCAGCTTTGAATCTCTGGCCTTATTTTCCACTTAGAAATTAAATATGCTACTTTGAAGCAAGATGACATAGCAACATTTAATAACAGATCTCTCCTGAACAGATGCTATTGACTAACCTGGAAGTGACTGTACTTTCTATATAATCTACGTAATTATAGAGGGGCTTTACCTGCAACTGGAGTGTTTTCTGCTGGAACTCAGTGATGACAGATGTGTCCAGGGTCCAATCTTGGTCCGTACTAGTTCCTTCAGATGTTCTGCCTTGAGACGATAGATTCTCAATGGATAGTCAATTACACTTCACCCACAAGTGTGAGAATTGATGTTCTAACTCACGTGAAAGGGAAATATTTCATGCTTTCTTTGATAAAATAACCATACAAGGCTACCTTAGGATCACCAATACTAAAGAGTCTTTAACACATTTGTAGCATTATTTCACATGTTTGTGCCTGTAGAGTCACTACTGAAAGAAGATGATCTAGTGTCATTTGATGTCATCCTAGACATTCTATACCTCTGTGGCTTCTGCAAAATATTTTCAGAATATAGAAAAGAAGAAAGAGAAGATAGATCTATTCAGTATTTTAGTCAGCTATGGTTGCCCACTGCTACCCAAGATCAGATTTCTAAAATTGCAGGCCTTTCTCTTTTAAAAACCAATTAAAAGACCTAGTCACAAGTATAATTATACTGTATCTGTGGGCTATAGCCAGGAATAACCACAAAATTTCATTGGCATTCAAAATAAGCATTTATTTCTCATTCATCTGTGGTCAACTGAAACAGCTCATCCAGCCTCAACTTGGCTGGATGGCTCTACTTCAAGGTGTGGGTCCAGCTGAGTTTGGCTAGAAAGGCTTGGCTCCATCTAAGTTCATTATGCCTGAAGGGATAGCAGCTACATCAGGGTAGCTCTTCTTATGATGATGAAAGAGCAAAAGTGAAGCATCAAATGTTTCTTAAAGTTTAGAATCAAAACTGGGACATTGCCATTTCCACCAACATTCCTTTGTTCATAAAAGTCAGATTGAATAGCAACAAAGTATAGGGACAGAGATGTATACTCCAACTTTGGTGGGAGGAATGGTAAAGTTGCATATATGTTTTCATGAAATTTAAAGATTCTTTTAATGGAGAGACACAACACAAGTACACTTGGCTAGATGAAAATCAGAACTCTGTTATTTACAGCTCCAAATGAGAGAAGTTTTCCAGGCAGGGTCACATAGGAGATTGCATTTGGAGACAGGGTAACAGTGAGCTGGAGATGAAGAGGACAGTTTATGTACAGCAAACTGGGTGGGTTTAGCTAGGTTTTCAGGCCTATGGATTGGCTAATTTGACTAATTTCTGAGGCTCCACAGTATAGGAACTGTCCCTAGTTTTCTGATACCAGACCTTGGGACAATTAGGCAGGTGCATAGTGGCCCAGACAGTGAGAATCCAATGAGGGAAAGGTTTGGGGTGTGAATCACTCAACAAAGGAGAACTGACTGGCCTCTAGCCTGGGCCGCAAACCTCTGTCAAGACAGCTTTTAAATAAACTTAAAAAACCTATATTGACCCCTTGAAGTCTTGACTTAAGTTTTGAACTTGATTCTTTTGGGTAGTTTGAGTGACCATACAGCAGAGAAGACTTTCACAAGGTAGAGCGTAAGTTGTCCTCAAGATTGTAGAAAACGTTTTATTGTGAATGTAAGAAGGAGGAAAACAAGTAAAAGTATGAGGAGTTCTCCTAGGCCAGGCCATGGCCAAGATCCTATTATAAGGCATTAGCCAAGAAAATGGATCAGAAATGTCTGAAGTTTCTAACAGTATCTTGGTAGAGTTGTACAATGTTTTTAAAGTATGAGTTATGTATTTTTATGACAAAAATATCTTGGTATATTCCTTGGGTCAAGGTGGGGAGTTCAGCAGTTAACATTGTTGGAGAGTGAACTCATATGAACTGATACTTCAGTAAGGTGTATCTGAAGGTTAGTGGTATTTGTTGCTAGCCATGGGAAAGAGGCGGTTGTGGTTGTGGTCAGAGACTCAGGGTAGAAGGTCCTAGTGGAAAGTTGGAGCGGGGAGAGTAGGAGAAGGCATTGGGGGGTGGCTGCATAGATCAATATGAGGCAGTTGCCTCCTGAGCAAAGCAATAATCATTCGTTTTTAGAATGGCACAGCTGGTAGTAACCTCTGCTAGATTTTCCTCAAGGCATGGAAGCAGAAAAGTGTATGTTTTGGCAGAAAGCCAGGTGTATACATGGTGGGGAGACTTATCCAACTTTAAAAATAGGAAAGGGTTAGGGGAAAGATTATTTTTTTAAGGTATTTTTCTGAGGAACATTACCCCTGAGCTAACTCTGCCATCAATCCTCCTCTTTTTGCTGAGGAAGACTGGCCCTGAGCTAACATCTATGACCATCTTCCTCTACTTTATATATGGGATGCCTGCCGCGGTATGGCTCGACAAGTGGTGCTTAGGTCTGCACCTGAGGATCGGACTGGCAAACCCCAGGCTGCCAAAGTGGAATGTGCGAACTTAACTGCTGCACCACTAGGCTGGCCCCAGAAGGATTTTTAAAGTGATCTTGCTTGTGAGTTGGCCAAGGGTCTTGAATTAAGAAAGATTAAGTCCTGGGATAAGATACTGACCTATTTAGGAGTCCATTTGTCATTTTTGAAATTAAATAGGAGTTCTTTGAGGAGCCCATTCAGTCTCTCAATTAAACCAACTGCCTGATACCTATCTGGGAGATAAAGCTTCCATTAAATGCCTTCTTTAAGAGCCCATTGTGTATTCTTAGAAGTGAAATGTGTGCCTTGGTCACTATCAGTAATGTCTGACACCTCAAAGCGGTCCTAGGAAGGCCTTGCAGCGTGTCCTTATTAAACATACACACATGTATACCTTTGATTTATATTTTGGGTATCTGTGAAGCAAGAAAGTCCCAGAGTTCTTTACCCTAAAAGAGACAACTCTTAGGCAATGGCCCAAAAGTTTGTAAAAATATGCAGATGGAGCCATTTGCTGACACCCAGTGTTAAGCTGACTGTCTGAAGTTTGGCCAAGTACACTGGCCCTTGTGTTCCGTTTTTTATCAGGAACATCCTGGTTTAGGGATGGAAAGAAGCAAGATTCCACTGTGCTCTATCATTTATGATGCCGGCAGTGCCACCTGTACACTCTACATACTTTGTTGCTATTCACTCAGTTAATCAAAAGGGGCTCCCCAGGTAACCAAGGGGTTTGGGGTAGGGGGACCTCCTCCAGCACCATGGCATCTGGCAAGGGACTGAGAACAGTGAAGGCCATCTCCTCCTGCAGGTGGACTATGTCAGAGGGACCAGATTTGGCTACATCCTGTATTAAGGGGTCCATGGTAGCTAGGCCTAACTTGTAGGATGTTGCTTCTATGACCCAAAGCAAAATGGGCAACTGAGAATGGAAGGTCACAGGCTCAGGGTCCATGACAACCTCTATTTCCAGGAGAGCCCGGTAGCTGGCCAACAGTTTCGTCTCTAATGGTATATAGCACGAGGACAAATAGGGCAGTTTCTCACATTGGAAGCCTATGAGGAATTTACAGCCATCATAGGTAGTCCAGAGAGTCAAGGAGGCACGAGAGAAAGTTGCTATAGCCTCTCCAGTGAAGGAGTCTCTGAGGGCACTAATGTGAGTGCCTATTGATTTTAATTTGTACAGATTCTAGAGCCTTCTTTTGGAGGCTGATTTGTAAGTAGTAATGTCAGTGAGATTAAGTAAAATTTGTAAGGGAGAAATATGTTGCCTCCACAATCCCAAAATGACTAAAAGATTTTAGATTCGTATGTCCTCAATGATGTGTCAAACGAAACTCCTTGGAGGAGAATATCATCATTGTAATGTCGTACCTGGTCTCCTGGAGAAAGGGAGCTATAGTTAAGATCTTATATGCAAAGGTTGTGTGTGATGGAAAAGCTACTGGGCTACTCCACGGGTCTTCTAGTAAAGGCACATTTTGTCCCTTCAGACGTAAGGGCAAGCTGCAGAGGGTGTTGAAATAGGCACTGGAGAGGCCTTAAGGTTGTAGGATTCCACCATGAGGTGCCATTTATTTTTTTTTTTTTCACTTTTAGGAGCAGACAAAATCAGGCTGTCAAAGGAAGAAGCAATGGGGACAACTATCTTTTCATTAATTAGATCTTATATAACGTTTAACACACAAAGGCTCTCTTTTAACTTATATTTGGCCATACTATTTTAATTGGGAGTCCATGGTGGTCCTATTTTATCAAGCCATTTTGTAAATGCCAAAGATTTAATTTAAACTTGTTACTCATTGTGTCAGAGTGTTTATGGGATATTTTAGGGCAAGGGCCCCATGCAAAATTTAGGGGAGGCTATTGTTATATTGAGGCATACCTATTTTTACCACCTTTTATATTTAGTTACTCTCCTAAGGTTATGGAAGGTATTATGCTTAAATTAGTGGGGTCTGCAGGTCTAACTGTAATTTGAGCCTATGAAACTGCCAGTTGGTATATTTTAGCAAACACTAAAGTGAATTCTGAACCTATGTTGTAGAGCCACGAAAGCCAATCAGCTCCCTTTTTATTTTTTTATTATATAAATTCTTTTAGTAAATTTTGTATTTCTAATTGGGTCAGACTATGGACCTTTCAAGTTAATATTTGTACATATTAGTTCCTTCCCTGTAACCAGGTTTCATTCTTAATATCTAGGTTTTTCTTTCTTTTTTGTTTTGTTTTGGGTTTCTAGCCGTCTGAAGTCCTGGTTTTTAGTTTCGTCTCTATCTGATAACCATTGGGCCTCTAGGAGGTTAGAGTAAAGGGAGGGGTGTGGTTCGCCTCATAGGCAGTCCCCTCTAGTTCCAATGCATCCCTGTCCGCAGTGGAAGAATTAATGTCTGCAGTTAGAGAGCTATTCCAGCCTCTCCTCAGGACAGCATAGTTAGCTCCCTGTCCAAAGGATCAGTTCCATTGCATGTTGATTTGCAGGGGCACTTACTAAGGCCCATGTATGCTTGCCAGGAGTTTTGTATTTTTTAAGCAATTGACAGGTATAAGTAAGTAAGTAAGTAACTTTGGCAGGTGTTGTGGGGAGAGGAGAGGTACAAGGATGAGATATTTGTTATCTTGCTCCAGAGGCCCCCTTTACATTTAATGTTGGATTTCTGGTCTCCAGGGGTGCAGCCCTTTTTAGCCGAGAGAGTCTCAGTGTGAAGTTTGGTGGCAATAGCATCAAACGTTAAAGTATGCAGCAGCAAAGAGCTTAGGTGGGCCACTACCCCAACCTGAGCCACATCCACGACAATGAGATAGGGTGCTATCTTTCTACCTTTGGGGAACCCAACTGCACCTTCCTCTGTGGGGGTCTCCTGAAACTCACAGAGAAACTATGGTTCTGATCCAAATAATAATAGACTTTGAAGAAGTGATGGACCCCTGAAATAAGCCTCTGCCAAACACAGGTTGCGATCAGAAACACACTAGAATGCCTGTCCCCAGAAAGAGAGGCGCAGGTGATCTATCACTCCTATTGCCCTCAGGTGGGCCCTCACTTGGGTTAGTATTTAGCCTCCAGAGTTTAGCAAGTTAGCACTGCTCGTTTTGCAAATTCTGATGCCAACGGCACTGGGTAAGGAGAAATACTGCAACCACAGGCAGACACAGCAGCAGACAGGGTTGAAGTGCAGGCTTACCAACAGGGGAAGTTCTGTCCCAAGTGATTGTTGGGGTGGTCTGGAACCAAGCCAAGAGCAATGTTCCCTGGAAGCTATCAAAGAATCAGTGGTAATGGCCATGCCATCCAGCTCACAGCACCAATTGTTTTACAAGATTGAAAAATTCTTTTGATGGAAGGACAAAGACACTGGACAGATAAAAGGCAGAACTCTGTTACTTACAGCTCTAAACAAAAAAGGCCGCCAGGCAGGGCCACACAGAGGTTGCGCCCTCAAACAAGGTAACAGTGAGGGGGAGCTCTAGGAGGCAGTTTATGTACAAAAAGTAGAGTGGCCTTAGCTAGGTTTCCAGGACTCCCTGTGGACTGGCTAACTTGAATAATTTCCTGGGCTCTGGGCCATAAGGGCTATGCCTAATTGTCTGATAACTGGTCCTGGGCTGACTTGGGTAGATGTATAGTAGCCCTGAGTGTGAGAACATAAAAAGGAAGTAGTTAATAAGCTGTTCAAAAAGGGGAACTGATTAGTTTCTAGTTAAAACCACAAAACTGGGTCAAGACAGCATTTTTAAAAAACTATATTACATAGGGGTAGGAGTGAAGATTTTGAGCCAATAAATCAGTCTGTTAAACACAGGTGCCATTACTTCTAAGGTTCTTTTTATCTAATACATTATTATTTAGGCTGAATTGTGTGTGTGTGTGTGTGTGTGTGTGTGAAATTCATCAAATAGTTATTGAATAGCTACTATGTAACAGTAAACATGTGAGACACTAGGCTAAAAATGATGACTGCATCACATTGCTATCTTTCTTGTTTTGCATAGATCTTTTGAAAATATTTTTATTGTTAAATCTTGTATACTCTATAAAACTAATGAGAGGCTTTAAATATACATAATTCTATCCATAGTAAAAATGATAGCTCAGTTGACAGAGTAATGCTTCCAAGACTACATTCTTTTTGCCCTTTTTTTCATTTTTACTTTTTTTGACTACTATATTCATTCAGTTCTTCATCCCACACGGCTGTCATCTTAGTAGACTTGCAACCAGATCTTTACGCTCTTGTAATTTGATAAAGGTTTACATTTTTCACGATTATTTAGACAAATATCATCTATTTCATTAATTTACAAGCCTCTTAACATAAATTTGGTTATTTTTTGCCATAATAAATAAAATATCAAAATGGCCTTGTTGCTATCCTTTTCAATTAATAATTTTTACTTTATTTATTACTTTTTCTTTGCTAGACTACATTAAAGTTCTAGGCATTTACTGGGTATAGTTTGAAGACTGCATCACTACATGTATCTATGTTTATTTATTACTAAAAATCACATGAAGTTTGTAGGATGTGTTTATTTTATTTTTGAAGTAAGAAGTATGGGAAAAGACAAGTCTTTACTTCCCTTATCATATTCTATCTCGCCAGGAGCCAGGAGCCATATATTCCCTCAACTCTACCAAAAACAAAGTTTTATAGGTCTAGTCCAATATCAAAATTGCTAGTAATTCTGGTAAGTACTCTGATCTATCCATTGGTTTTCAATATATTACCTATCTAAGTTTTGAGTTTTTAATAAAATGTTGAGTATATTTCAACCTAAATTAAGCATTTATGTATGCACTGTGAAGAAGGAAAATGATGATATATTTGGAATTCTAGTTACTCCTCACTACCTGGGACTAAGAAAACTTGCATTATAAGCATATAGTTGTAGAGATAAAGATATGACGCCAAGATCTCCCTTAAAGGAAGGACTCACTACAAAGCTGATGCCTTTGAAGCTTCTTCAGGGCCACCCTCAATCACAGACTGCCAACTCACTCCAGGCATCACACTTCCCTGAGAGTCTCCATTTCATAAATGAATGAGACAGGATACGAAGGCCTCGCAATTTTGGCCTTCCATGAGGCACTCCCACAGGCAGGTCGCACTCCATGACTCCCCGCTAGTTTTTCTGAGGCCTTGTCAGGGCTGCATCTCAGCCTGATTTCTTTCTTGGCCTGATACTGCTTTCGGATCTCTCTCTTCACATGTTCACATTAGGGGATCCCTAACAAGCATCATCCACCCCAGACTCTGCTTCTGCTTCTGAAGAACACAATCTGTGGCAGGTATCAAGTGGGGAAATTCTAGAGACTAGACTATAGCATTAATTCATATCTTATTTTAAGTATTAATAATCTCAGGAAACTCAAGTGAGTCAGAATATTTTCACTACAAATCAAATATGTACAATCCATGTAGAACCATCAGTCTTTATCAGAATTAATTTGAAAGTCCAAAGTCTCCATTAAACCATAAAATTTATATGTGTCTTCATTTATTAATTCATTTATTCATTAACTCACTCATTCATTCAGTCATCCAAACATTTACATGTTATTCCCTATAATATGCCAGCTGTCTTGTGAGGTATAGGGATACAGAGATAAATACGTGATCTTTTTCATCAAGGCATTTAATGGTGATAGAAATTTTAAAACAGTATGTATATTAGTTTGTATGGCTGCTGTATCAATTATCACAGACTTAGTGGCTTAAAACAACAGTCTTACAGTTCTGGAGGTCCGAATCCCAAATCGGTATCACCGAGCTAAAGTTCAGGATTTTGCAGGGCTGATTCCTTTCTGAACACTCCAAGGGGAGAATCTGTTTCCTCAACTTTTTCAGTATCTGGTGATTGTCTGTACGCCTTAGCTCGTGGCCCCTTCCTCACATTCCTCCAATGTCCTTCCTCTGTCACATTTACTACTGCTTACTCTGATCCTCTTGTCTCCTGCTCAAGGGGACCTTCATGATTATATTGGGCCCATCTGGATAATCCAAGATAATCACCTCATCTCAAGATCCTTAACTTAATCATATCTGCAATGTCCCTTTTACTATATAAGGTAACGTTTGCAGGTTCTGGCGATTAAGACATTGACATCTTTGGGGCCATTATACAGCATACCACAGTATGTAGCTAGGTACATAGAGGCAGCAATAGCTACTTAGTGAGAATATCATAATTTTACCAAGAGTATCCTGAGGTACTGAGGAGGGTGCTAGATGCTGGGTCAATAAAGACTTCATGAAAATATAACTTTTAAGTAAAGTTTTGAAAGGTGATTAAAAGTTAACTGGTAAAGAGTGGAGCATTGGTGAGGTGGACTCTATAGGATAACAGAGTAGTTTGTGCCAAGACATGGAGCTACAGGAAATATATGTTCATGGAATTCTACGTATCAGCACTGTTCAGCTACAAGGCGCATATTTTTCTTACATTTTGATTTTTCTGAAAAATGGCATGCGTCTTACAATTAATGAGCACATTTAATTCAGTCATTCATTTATTTTTTTCTAATATCCTATTATTAAAAGATTATAGCAAAAATTTTAAAAATATAGATACAATGTAGTTTGATAAATGTGGTTTATAGGATGGTAAGAAAATAGAGGTGAACCTGAAGAACAAAGCATGTGTCAACCTCACTACAGGCTGTAAGCGTGATAATGTTTGTAAACCATACTGAATGTGACAAGAAGTTTTGAATCCCTTTCAGAAGGTCTTTGACGTAGTCTGATTTTAGTTTTAGAAAGATCACATTGGCTACGTGGGAGAGGAGTGATACTACAGGCAAAGAAAACAGGAGTTTGCCATAATCAAATCAGCAAATGTTGAAGGCCTGAATGAAGGAAGTAGTGGCAATTGATTCAGAGATAATAGCATGTGGAAATGGCCAATTTTGGTAAATGATTCACTGTATGTAGTGGGAAGGTAAGAGAGGGGATGGTTTTTGAGACAACTCTCTGATTTAGGCAATTAGGAGAATGCTCTTTTTGCTGAGAAAGAAATTGAGGAGCAAGTTTTTTTGTGAGGGGAGTGAGGGCAGGGGGTGTCAATTAAGAATGATATATATGCACTATATGTAATTTTTGAGATGTATATGAAATATAAAATTATAAATATCCATCAGCATTTGAATATAAGTCTGAAGCCCAGGAATGGGTTTTTAAATGGACATACGGATTCAGTAGTAATTCAGTTGTAACTGAAATCTTAGGCAAGGATGAGAAAATATGGAAGAATGTCATGGACCTTTCATTTTATTTCTTTTGACTGTTCTTAGCTCATCTTTCTTTTTTGTTTTGGGAGTCTCTCCAACGGTGTATTCTTGGGAGATATAGTGTTCTGGTTCTCACCATGGTAGTGAATGTACCACTAACTTTCATTTTTCTGCCCCTCATGACCAAAGGTTTGGGTATGTGACTTGGGTTCAGCCAATCAGTTTCTCCTACATAAAACTTTGAATCTGGAGTTGGAGGCACAAAGAGTAGTGGTTGGGGTTCATTATAGCAAATGAGGGGTGTTCAGTGAATGAAGCACCAAGGCCTGGTGGGAGCTTTCCTCAGTGGTAGGGGCAGAGTCCTAATCAGGCTGTTTCTGCTGAGTGTGGTTAATAGTGTTTCCTGACCAGCTTTTGGCTTTTTACCTGTTTCCAGAGCCTGGTCTTGTGGTTTGTCATCACTTCTTGAGTTCCTAATATTACTCCAATAAAAAGATTTATTGCCTAGTCTATTTAGAGTTGACTTTCCTTCTTACAATCATGTTTGACACAGAAGACACAAAATGAGAAAAGAAATGGGAAAAGAAATAAGAGCATTTGATGGTTACTATCAGTCTGAGTCTTTTAATTTTCACAGTCAGAATTCTTCACTTTTAAACCTAAAACTTTTGTATTGCCATACGCCCTTCAAACAATATAGTCCTAGAGATAAAGGAGCAAACACTGATAGTCCCGGAATTTTTTAAGCTGATTTGATGCAAAAATGTGACTGACAATACTGATTTTATCGTCTGGGAAAGGACGAATCTCTTTATAAATTTGCTTTCATTATGAATGTATTCACTGACAAATGTGCATGTTTTATTCAGTTTAATAAAAAAGTCTATATGTGTTTGTGTGTGCATGTGTGTGTAAATACACAAATGCTTAGTATATTAATATTTTTTCAATTCTGAAACATCTTTCTGGCCTATTCATATGGATTAAAGTGATTTTTGTTTTCATTCAGAAAAGAAGTTGCTCAACATTACCATAAAATGATAGCTTGATGGAAAAAAATGGAGCTTCTAGACGAGTTGCTATCCAGGACACATTTTAAAATAGAAAGCAATTTATTGTATCTATCATTGAATCTTTCTTTTTTTCAATAGTACACAGGTCCCATTTCAGTATTACAAAAACCAAAACACATAATTGTCACACTTTGAAAAAATGGAGACAAAAACCTTTGTTAGATAAAACGTGAAGAACCTGAAATTAGAATATGAATTATTTCATTTTCATGAACGTGTCAAAATAAGAATTTTTAAGTTTAATGGTTCACATTGAGATTTTTGCCCATAAATGAACTCTCAGGTCATTTTCTAGAAGTATATGATCATCCAATCATTCATTTTTTCGTCCATTATTTTTCAAATTTTATTTTGTCCCTTCCATGTAGCAGCCACTGCATTAAGTACAGAAAGATGAATAGTATACAGATTTTCCCTGTGAAGGGCTCACAGTTTGGGTAAATGACAGAAATTCTTTTGTGAGATACAGTGTTCTGCTTCTCACCATGGTAGTGAATGTACCAGTTACTTTCATTTTTCTGCCCCTCATGACCAAAGGTTTGGGTGTGTGACTTGGGTTCAGCCAATCAGTTTCTCCAACATAAAACTTTGAAGCTGGAGTTGGAGGCACAAAGATTTAGCTACATCATAAACAGCTACAAGACAAAGTAAACAATGAATGTGAAGTCAGAAAATTAAGAAAATTCGAGCAAGAAAATTCTGGTAAATTTTGAATAGTAAAATGGGTTTGATTAGACTGTAGAGATCCAGGAAGTCAATAATTTTGTCTGTTGAGGAAAGGAGGAGTCTATGAATTTCTCAATATTTTCCTATTTTAATTTCAAAATAATTCACCTTCATTAGAATTGAAATATATTAGCACAAAGGAAGCTTAACATGAAGAAAAATTCTTAAGAATTATAAAGTATTACTCAATCATGACTTCAATGACCTAAAAGATAAAGTGCAGAGAAAGTAAAAAACAGGTGACCTGGAAGGCACTAATACTTAAGAGAAATATTCCATCAATTTGCAGGTGCCCTTGAATACTCATTCTTATGTTTTTGCCGTGAGCAATGATCTGAAGACTCTATTTTTTGTTTTTTTCTATCAAAATGAGACTGATTTCTATTGTATAATTCCCATTGCTTTACAATTTCATTATTTGAGTTATGGTAGATAAGTAATTCTTTTAATGTTAGCATAGCATGTTCTACTTACAGTACTTTAGGGAATACATTAATCACTCACTTACATTTACATATTTAAATGTATCATGCACTACACAAAATTCTTAAAAGAAAAAAGGTTTTTTTGACGTTTGTTAACTGAGTTATTTTAAATAAGGGATTTTAATAGCAGTAGCTGCCCATATCAAGCATCAAAACATATTGGTTCTAACAAGTAATGTAAGTTTATCTAGGACTGAGGTTAATTGCTCAATCTTACTATCTTAGATATGTAGAGTAGATGTTAAGGAGAAAAAAATCATTTTTAAGTAAAGCCATATATTTTCAGAGTCTACCTGAAATGTATACTGATAATTTATATTTACTTAGAAAATTAAATACTGAGATTTCACAATATTTCTCTTTGTACTGGCTTATGCTTCATACCAGACTCTTGATTTTGTCCAATTAAATTTAAATGTAATAGAAAAGCTGCTTAAATAAAAAAATAAATAAATAATGAAACAAATGACATTAATTACTGTGTGTGTATGAATTTATATTTATGTGCATTTTTGTTGTTTTCTATTTTGTTTGTTTTTCCTTTAAAATCAATAGACAAATCTCTAAGCTTTCAGATTCATGGATGTTATCAAATGCTCTGTCATCTATTTCATTCTTATGTGTAAATAGTTTAACTGCGAATCTGTAAGTGTGTTTTATTTGAGTTTTCTCGGTTTTTAAAATTCTTGTTGGATCAAAAATATTACCAAATTTTGTCACAAGGTTTTTATCATGCATTTTAATACAGAACCTAGATAAGTCCTAAGGAAAAGAGATTTATATGTGGTGGGGTGGTTGGAAGAAATGGGAGTTTTATAAATAACCTCAAAAACTAGCTGTGGAGAAAAAAAGATTTAAGATAATATAGCTATCATTCTAATCTTAATGATAGCTACTTTTGTGAAAACCAGAATATTGAAATACATACTTATGGATTTCCATTTTGACTGGCATAATATATTGTTGTTATTACTATGCTCATTTTATCAGCTAACTAACCTTAATTGAGTGTTTTGTATGTCCCAATACTTACCCAGTATTACCTCATATAATCATCCTAATAAATCCATGGGATATTTATTATTATTTCACTCTTTGTATGAAGAAATTAAACCATAGAAAGATTAAGACATGATCTTAAATCACACATCAATTGAGTATCAGCTCCAGGATTTGAACCTAGACACTCTGATTCTGGAGGAACTTTTGTTTCTGTGAAGCTTCATATGTTGGGGAAAAATAATCATAGCACTTATACTCACTTGTATCAATAAGGCATATTAATAGATGATTCTGGCTGATGAAACAGAAAAGGTTATTAAAAGGCTATTGTAGAGGCATTACAATAGTTAGGAACCTGGGGGAAAGAAGCCTCCGGGGTAAGTTATGACGAACATCCAAAAGCACTGCTGAAGTGGCCGCAAGGACAGCCACACAAATTCACCTGCTGCCACCAACAGCAAGATGCTCATGTTTGCCCAGAACTTGACTTACACTGCTCCTACCGCCAGCACCAGTGCCCTCTGCATTAGAGAGTGAAGACTGTGACCATTGATAAAATCAAAAGCCAGATGTTTCTGCTGCTCTCCTTGCTGCCAAATAGATTCCTAACAAAGAACCATCTTTTTCATTCATTCTCTTCCAAATTATATGCTTAAATGGTTTCTCTTAGCCACAGGATTTTCTGTTTCTTCTTTGTGGAGGCAGAATTTATGAATCTTGCTATTCCCTCAAAGATTAGAAAAATGCTATTAAAGTATTAGACTGCCATTAGGCTTGAACAACTCAACATTCAAATTCAAGAACTCAAGTTTTGTTTTGTTTTATATTGGGATACGTCTGCAACCGTTTAAATCCTATTTTTACTCTTGTATGTGCATGTTTACGATTATTGCAAATTCTCCACTGACTGTTTTGATCTATCTTCTGTAGTCATATTTAGTAGTGTATTTAGTAGATAATAAATAAAAAAATTATATACTAGAATCTCAAAACTAGTGGTTATGAATTTCAATGGTGTTATACAGCACACTAATATCTAGGGACTATCTTGTATGATGCACAGAGATATTAAATGATAACATTATTTGAATACATCCAAATAACCATGGACAAAAAGGGCATGAAAAAGGCACTTTTTCATAAAATTCTAGATATATTGTGAAATTTTTCTGGCCAGAAGCACACCCAGAAGTAGATCCATTCATTATAAAGATTAATAAACATAAGCCAAGGTAATTTAGTCATCCATTTCTTTCTTTATTTATTCTTATAGTTAAGTAAGTGTCAATTCATGATTTAACTCACCTCAAAAATTTGATTTTAAATCTGGTGATGAAGAATGAATTTATGGAGAAGTAGGCGGAGCACATATGTCTTATCCTCCATATCCATTTTATATTATTCACAGGTATTTGATCAATGAGGATACCGGTAGGGAGTCATAGGACATAGATTTCTTTAGGATAGAGTTGTCCTAAAGTTAACCGTATTCTATAAAGTGAATTTCTCTTAGTGTGTGAACTTTTTAGGTCACAGCCTAGGTTAGGCAAGCAATCAATCTGCTCCTACCAGGGTCAAAACATTTCCTTTAAACTTTATTACAAACTAATTAGAATGACAAAATATTAATGTCAGGAGGAAAGTCTCTGTTCATTTAGGGCCTTTTAAACATGCTATAGTTGAGGAAACTGAAGACAGAGAAGTTAAATGTCTTGGCTGAGTTACTCAAGACTTACGGTGGAGAAGCAAGGCAAGCCAAGTCCCTTGGCTCCCACAATAGCTCCTAATACTCCATGCTGCCTGTCTCAGTACCAATGAAGGGTGAGAGTGCAAACACTGTTCACACTGATTTATCTCTCTGTGTGTATGGTGACTTACTCTTAAAATACAGTATACTAAGGATCTGTCTTTACAGATAAAGAATACCAGAGCATTGAAGGAAGTCAGTTGTTTTGAGTTCTCTGTCTTTACAAAAATACAAGAAAATCATAAAAAGTTAGGCATTGCTCCCAATTTTAGTTTCATATTACCACTTGAAATGTAGCTGATGGATATTTACTCAATTCTACCCTACAGACAATCCCCATCTTAGAATGAACTATTAGATTGACAAATAAATAAAATGGAGTGTCTCCCCTACGTGTTTTGTCTAAAGAGCAAAGTGGAGACAACTTTTCATAGCTCTTCATTGATGATTCACATGTGAAGTAAATACTCCTAAACGTGAATGGCGCCTCTTGTCAACTGTTTCCATATATCATGAGCAAAACCTTTGTCCTGGGCAGGCTATTTTTCCACCACATATGTTCTAATAAACCTGAAGGCAGTTCTGCTAAAAGATCCTTAGGGAAGACAATTCAGCGCTTGCAGAGTGGCACTTCGTAAGAAAACCCAGTAGACCATGTGTTTCCCTCTTCGGTCCAAAGCAAACAGTGGTCAAAGCTGCTGGATTCCAGAATGTGGAACAGACTTTGCCTCCTATGGCCTGTTCATCTTCGCAGTGGATTCCAATGTTTTGGATCAGGCCAAGCAAGGCCTGTCAGAAAAATATTGGTTGGAATAGTTTTTAATAAGAAGATGGAATAAATGTGGTTATTTGGCTTCATTTTTAGAACACTAAAGTCATTTTACTACTGCTCTCTTGAGGGCTAGGTGTCTGAATGTCAGGACACCAACATCCCTGGAAAACAAGTTTTACATTTCCAATGTGGCATAATGAGCCTGGAGCCACTCCAAGGCTCATTAATAAAAACCTAATAGTAAAACAATGACAAGGAGGAAATGCCAATGAAGCACAAATTTGTTGAGACTAAATTATTTCTCACCCCAGCAGCCTTGTTGCATTTGACATTTTATGAAATCAACCAAAGTGGAAGAGAAAACAGCTCCTGGAGGGGCCTCTGACGTCAGACTGTTGGGAGTCTCCAGCGGCAGCTCACCCTCCCAAAAGGCCTGCAAGTGTGAATTAGGATCTCGGGTCTCCTGACCAGTCTTTGTGATGGACTTGTTCTCCTCAGATGTATTCCATATTCAGGAGGTACAGGCTTACCCCTGGAGCAGCACAAAGTGGTGGGGGCAGGCAGAGGCAAAAGAGATCTTCAGGCTTTCTAGATCTCTGTCTTTTCAGATCTCTCTTGAAGCTGCATGCTTTCTTTTCCTGTGGGTAAGCACAACAATCTGCTTGGGGAAAAAAATCTGGAAAAAACAAAGGTGCCTTTGCCAATATTCTGTTTCAATTTGACAAGCCCTGAGATTTCTGAGGGGAATTCTCTGTAAATGGGATCAGGTCATTTATTTATGTTGTGTGCAAATATAATTTAAAGATACAACCTCCACAGCAAGTGTGCTTTCCTAAGGGTAGGCATTTGGAGGACGAAGGGTGAAGCATTCTTCAAGATCAACTAATCAAGTAAGGTGTTCTTAGCATTCTGAAGTGCCCTTGTTGTAAATATTGGGTATATTGATTTAATTTACACTTAATGGATAAACTCTGGAAAATGCAACCTTTAACTTAGGGATAGGCCAACTGCGAGAGCAAAATCAAAAGCTCTGGCTAAGTTTTCATATTCTCTGTATGATTGCACTAAAGGAGTCCTGCGTGCTTTTCGGCATAAGCAATTGCAGACTATTTGCAAACCTTATTAAGAATGAGAGCCGAGCTAAAAATTCTTTGCTATGCTTTGGAGAACTCTAAAATTCAGGTCAACATTGTCTAATTGGTTTATATATACTTTGTATATATCTTTTCTAACATTTCAAACTTAACTTTAAGTATGTGAATTTAATTAATTAGTATTCACTGATTAATTTAATAGAAGTCCTCAAAAACGCTAGTTCCCTAAATTTTATACAGTGAAGTTCATATATTCAAGAAATTTATTCACACATGTAATTATAGATTATTTCTCAATATAATGCCTTCATCTTAACAGAATCATCTTTGTGATTTTTTTCAAAACACTAAGTTGTTATAGTTACTCCTGAATAAAATGGAGTTAACAATCCAGCATTGATTGTATAATGAAATCATTTTTATGTATTAAGGAGAGTTAACTTGAAGAATTAATGTTGGCCCCTTGCATTTGTTCTGTACTTAGTCCATGATTATAATTATTATGTTATATCTAGAAAGTATTTATATTTTTCTACTCAATTTCTATGATATGCAGTTAACTACGATAACTATAACAAAGATTAAAGATTTTCAAGTGGCAGATATAAGAGCTGCTTACATATGTAGAGATGAAATGTCCGTTTCATATTGCAGGATAATGGGTAAGATAGAATTTTTTGATTGAAAGAACACTGGGTTAGTAGCGGGCAAGGTCCCTAGTCCCTAGTCTACCCTTAGGAACCGTGCGGCTCTGTGTGAGTCACTTACCCTAGTTAAGTCTCCTGTGTCTTTTCATTTCAAAAATGAGGGTATAATGTTAGCTTTTCTTTTTTAGAAAGGCTAAAGAATCAAAAGAGTAGATAGGGCAGTTTTTTTTAAACTGTAAAGGACTGTTTATGTATAACAGGTTATTGTTATGATTACTGGGTAGAATATAAACAAAAAGAATCAATAACTATCATATTTATACCCTTTTGTCGAGATGCATAAACTCTCACAAGAATAGCTCTCTTCCTTTTTATGTTGTTAGGAGAATTATAGGTGAGTGACAGACTTGTTTGCCTGGCTCTATAGACCACAAAGGAATGTATTTGGAAATGGTTTACACAGGTTGTCAAAATTATATCTCAGTTTTTACTTTGTATATTACATGTTAGATTTAGTGTCTAGAAATCAAAAGGGAGGAGTATATCAATGGAGAACAGGGCAAAGGCAGTAGAATTAAACCTTTACCGATAACTGTGCGCATGTGGGCTTGCTAGATCCTGCAACGCGACACAAACAGCGGAGTTGGTAAAGGAGACTCGCAAGGAAGAGGTTTACATCCCATGGCTTAAACCAGAAGCGAAAGCTAGAGCACAGTCTTTGTTCCATAACAAGATTCAAGAGCAGGGTTCATATAAAATCATGGCAGATTCTTTAAGATTTAAAAACCCACTTAAACCTTGTTTTTCCTCCTATATACGGTTTTTCAAGTACTAATGTAATGGTTTATGAGGTTAGGGTCATTGCCCTTCATAGCTTTGTTAAACTGCATCCACACCATTGGGATATAGGTAGAAAAGAGTGAGAAATACATGCAGTCTTCAGCAACTTACTTCACTTTTCTTTCTGTCATCTAATGTTTGTTTTCCGACAACTTAAACACTAGCCCTAATGTTCTCCCAGCCCAAGAATGTTAGCGGAGCATACATATCTCCTTCTCTGCTAGGAAACTGATGGATTAATTTGGACACAGGCAACTGATTCATCCACCCACTAGTAGGCCTAGCAAAACCAGCACAGAACAGTAGGGTTAGAAGATTTATTTAATTTCCTGTGGTGATTGAACTTCTTCTTTTACAGTTGAGGATACATAAATAATTTGGGGTAATTCTAGTGACTAATTTCTTAAAATTAATAATAAAGTAGTATAAGCTTTAGCTTATATCCCTTAAACTATATGCCTCACTGTCTCATATCTATTTATGGGTCCACAGCTCGTCACAGCTTTATGCTGTTTAAAGCTTTAGTTTGACAATTTTCGGGTGACAGAGATTATCCTTGGTGGAATGCCAAGTCCAATGCTGATTAGAATACGTTCAATATTGTTTTAGCAAAGTATGCCAGTGTATACCTGCCTCCATAGAACAAGAATGATGAGAAACAAATTAAATTTCTCCTTTAAATATTTATACACAGGGAAATTGAAAGGAGGGCTTCTAGACTATGCCAAAGGTTCAGTATCACTTAGGATGAGTGAGTGGCCAGGAATTATGGGGATAATAAGGCATTCAGCAAAATTTATATCACCTTAAAGAAAATATACATACATATATAAAATATACATATGTGTACACATGGACACATATATGTGTATGTGTATAGATACTCCCTTAAATTTGCTTTAATGTTGTTCAAAGCCTGGTGAGAATAACCTGGCAAAGGGGGTCCAGCCAATTCTCCACCCAAAGACTAATTCTCTTGGGAAAGCCTCCTCAGCCCTGCTCTTCATAGATGGAAGATGCTATTGGACAGACATACGTAAGAATCTCCTACTTAGGAATTCAGTCAGTGTTGGTGAATCTTTGGTAGTACTGGGCATAAGGTTTTAAATTTAAAATCACAGTTCTTAATACATGGCTTTAAATTTAAATGGTCTCAGCTGCCAGACAGCCCATCCTTCCTAGATTCTTCCTCCATATGCCCTTCTTGGCATGTCAGATTAAGCACGGCTAAAAACTATGCTCTAAACTCTATTCAGCGGGATCACTGGTAAAACAGGGAATTTTAGCTCTGCTTCGTTTTCTTCAAGATCAAAGTCATGTGGCTCATATAATGAAAAAGGATTGCTTGTTTGTCATGTGCTCTTCTCTGGACTGGTTCGTATAAAAATGAACCATTTCAGGGAAGGTGAGCGGGATCCTTTCCGAACCTTCATTCCTGGAACGGTTAAGAGACACCAAACATGAAAACTCTACTTATTTGAAATAGGCCCTTATGCCTTAGATCCCCTTTCTTCAAATCAACAGATTAATTCTGCAGAAATGTAGATCCCAGAAGAGTTTCTGAGAGTGGGAATAACTCACTTCAGTAAAGCAACCCATGTTTGAAAAGAGAGTGAGATGTAGCACGAAATGTCTGAGAATAACAGTAATAAAAGTAGACACATTAGCACTTAATAATAACCCAGCAGCTATGCAAAGCATGTTACTTGCTTTTAATCTACAAATTGGTAAACAGGTACTGTTATTTCTGTTGGATAAATAAGGGAACAAAAGCAGTTCCTTTCCTCATATGTTAACATAATACAGTTTATACACCGTAGAGCCAAAATTTGGCCCTCATATTATATTGCCTTATTCCCACAGAGACCTCTGCTATCAATGGCTATAACATTTAGATCTCTGAAATGAAGACCAACTTGTGGGACACTAGAATTGTATGACAGAAAGAATGGAGGAAACAAATATTTATTTACTCCTACAATAAATCTAGCATTTTATAGGTACTTATCTTCAACTATGAAATAAGTATTGTTATCTACATCTACTGTGGGAGGAAACTGAGATTCAAACAAGATTTAAAGTGCCCAAATCACATAGTTTGCCATTGACAACAGTCAGGTTCATACTCATGTATCTGACTTCAAGGCCCTGGGACAGTTAATGACATTACTGCGACGTCATGTTCCAGTGACGTATGCAAGGCGCTCTCTGCCATGTATACAGGGTTTGTTGATTCCATGCTAAACTTCTTTTAGAATCACAGTGACCACGTGGTTCCAGGTGGGGCTTTTAATATCAGATTATTGCACTGTTTGGTGGAGAGGCTTTCCCAGAAATCTCAGTAGCTGTAAGAAGAAGTAAACATTTCTAACAATGCACCACGCCTTTCATGTCACGTGTCTCTCTTCCATGGCTTGAGGCCAGATCAGAATATGTATAGTTCAGATTTTAAAGTAAATTGTTATAAAAGCTGAAAGCTTCAACTAAAAGCTTATATTATCTCAACTGAAGTGTAGAATAATTGGTGCATCTCCCAGGCATCCCTGTTATTTATTTGTCTTCCTCCCCCTGCTTGTCTACTTTGAAAGTCATATGGGGTGGTACATAGAATTGTCCTGCCAAAGAGCTTGTCGGGATAAAGATGCCTTTCTTTGTAAACACTCTATCTTGGGGCTTCATATACAATCAAAAGAGGTACCATAACCTGTCAAATCAAACTTAAAAGGCTGTCTTTGATAATATATTATCTAATGGTAACTGGAGGGAAGATGGTAAAAATAAATAGATAAATAAATAAATAAGCAGGGAATGAAACAGAACAGAACTGTCATGGAAATGGTGAGAATTCACACTATTTGAAGAATATGGCTATAAAAGAATAATAATAATAAAAAGCCACTCAATTTAAAATACCACTGGGTGACTTATCTGTCACATGCATAATCACTGGAGATGTGGTTTAAGCACAAGGCTTGAGTGAATGTCTAGACAACTAATTGATTCATTTTAATGGAAATTTTACTTATTTTAAATGTCATCCTCAACCACACAGATTTTTGACTTTATCTATTTTTTTTAAATAACACTGTCAAATTAGATTTCGGTATTGGTATGAGCAATATACTGCTTATATTATATGGCTTCTGTTCTTTCACTCAGACTTCTTAACCTTCATCTCTGAGCAAAAATGTATTAAAATTCATTCATTCATCTCTACTCTAATATAGTGATTCTTAAAAAGATTCATTCCTTCTCTTTCATTTTTTTTAAATAAATAGCGCTTCTTTTTTTTCCTAAAAGGTGATGGCATTATTAGATTTCATTACTGAACAATATTACTGTGCCTTGTTCATTTTGACAAGATAACAACTTATTGGTTTATAGAAATGATAAAAGTGAAACATAAAGTCATTGATTTTTTTCCATAGCAAAATGCTTCCTAATAATAACTATAGTTGTACTGTTTAAAAGGTTTTAAATGGTAATTTTCCCTCTTTCTTCTAGTTAGGTCTTGATTTCAGTATACCTATCTGAACTCGATTCATCTGTCTTTTAGCATACTGTTATTACATACAACCTATACTAAGTCTTAGACCTTTCCAGATGAGTTAAGTATCCTATATTGAAACATTCCGTAGGGAGCTAACCTAGAGGATTTGTGTGGGTGACGAACTTGATGACGTGATCTAGGAATACAGAAATTATACCTTATAAGAGGAAACTACTCTAAATCAGCACGAAAGCAGGCATCTGTTACGGAAAGAAAGATATCATGAAATTTACAACTATAAATGCCACATTTATAATTTAATTAATTTTTATTTTAGCAAATGTAAAAAACACATAGTTGTAATTGGTGTGTGTGTGTGATTTAACCTCAAATCAATAAATGATAAATGTTGTGGTTTTACTAATAGCATAATTCAAATGAATATATCTCGAAATTCCATGTATTGTAAATACACTAAGCAGAATCTTAAAGATATTGCAATATTTAAGCAAACGAGACAACACTCAAGAATAACTCTACTTCAGACTTGCATCTACAGCTTTATTCCTTCTTTTCTTGATAACTACACTTTTCCACAGATTCGTTCTCAT
The DNA here is from genome assembly GCF_037783145.1 of Equus przewalskii. Taxonomy (NCBI): domain Eukaryota; kingdom Metazoa; phylum Chordata; class Mammalia; order Perissodactyla; family Equidae; genus Equus; species Equus przewalskii. Next base: position 68,530,861 of record NC_091847.1, read on the forward strand.
TTATTGTTTTCACTTTTATTATTTTCATTCTTCTATTAAAAACCACACACATTTATGTTTTTTATCATTACAACAACAAGAATTGTTCTATGTGGATAATTTTGAAAGTTATATAGGAAATGATAAAGAAAAAAATACCAATTTAATGGTCAGTTATTCTACTGTCTGCTGATAACTAATCTAGGATATGTAGCAGATTTTATCACATACAGAAATCCAACTTCTTTCTGGATATCACTCATTTGAATTTTGTCAGAGTCTTCAAATTAAAATTCTAAACTTATTAGTAGATCTGTCAAAATTAGGAAGACATTGTGATATCTAAGAGAGGAGATAGTAGTTAAAACTAGAGCGGTAACAAGGAGGTGAAGAGAAAAGGTCAGATTCTGGATATACTGTAAGGGTAGAGCCTATAGAATTTGCTGGTCAATTGGATGTGGAGTGGGACAAATGGGAAGACAAAAGGATAACTCTAGGGTTTTTAGCCTGAGCAAATGGAAAGATATTGTTTCCATTTATGTCCATTTTGGAAGGAGAAGTTTTGAATAAAGATGTATCAAGTTTTTGGTTTTAGACATATTTAGTTTGAGAATGCCTATCAGACACCAAAGTGGAGAGGCTGAGCATACAGTTAAAAATACAAGTTTGGATACTGGGGAGATATCTGGGCAAAAAGCATAACTTTGAGAGATTTCAACGTATAGTTAAGTAAATAAAGCCGTGAGAAAGTAAAAGAAATGGTAATAATACAATAGACCGGAGTGTCTAAGGGTCTAGGGCAGGCACTGACAAACCACAGCCCATGGGCAAAAGCTACCATCTATTTTTATAAATAAAGTTTTTTTGGATCACAGACAGGCCAATTTGTTTTCATACTGCCTGTAGCTGATTTCACACTGCAGTTCCTGACTGGAATAGTTTCAACAAAGATCTTACAAGCCACCAAGCATAAACCATTTATTATTCGGTTCCTTTACAGAAAAAGTTTACTGACGCCTGGTCTCGAGAAAGGTAGTTAGCAGACTAAAAGTCGGATTACTTTTTCACTCTAGTTTTCCCAGGACAGTTCTAGTTTATACTCAGTTTCCCAGCATCCAGAAGAAACAAAAAACAGATCTTTTCAATTTCTGACAAGTCTTTGTGAAATGTATTATATGATCACCCAAACTGAAATTAAAACAGAAAAATTATGGGCCCTGCCCAGTGGCGTAGTGGTTAAGTTCACATACTGTGCTTCAGCAGCCCAAGTTCGCTGGTTCAGATCCTGGGCGTGGACCCACACCACTTCCAGGCCATGCTGTGGCAGTCGTCCCACGTGAAAATAGAGGAAGATGGGCACAGATGTTAGCTCAGGGCCAATCTTCCTCAAAAAAATAATAAATAAAAGAATAGAAAAGTTATACCTAGAATGGAATAGCTGATACTACACCCTTACATTTTATCTTGGCTAAATGGTCCAAAAGTGTGAAACTGTGTGTAATAGTTATATTAACAGCCTCCAAATTAACTAATTATCATTAAATTTAGTCAAATGCTGACGATGTCTGTCTGTGCCATATTATACAAGAAAAGAAGGAAATGGCCCTACAAAAGAAGTCACACAATAAGGAAAAGTAATAAACCCAATAGATGTCTACCTTAGAAAGCTCCTAGCATTTTAGTACTGAGAGGTAGCAACAGAGAATAAAATCAAGGAGATTTTGAATACATAAGATGAACTGAAATTATTTTATTTCAGCTTAGAGTAACTTGAACAATATGAACTCGCATCCATTTTAATAGAATTCAAGACTTCAGCCTTCTAGTTCAAATTTTCCTAGCTGTCTAATATAGGACAAGTTGAGAATTTCGTGTGTTGTTTGGATTTTATTTATAAATTTTGCTGCAAGTCACTACCCCAGACAATGATTTCCACTTTCAATGTGAATATATTTGTATTGATTATGTATTATATTTTAAGACAGAAATGTGAGATAAGCTAAGTAGACGTGGAAAATTTTAAAACATATGATTGTTTCATACCTTTTGGGTTTTTTTGTTCTTTAAACTTTTTGATGTTGGTTGGAATGAAAAATATCTTAAGATGGTCTAATGACCATACTTGTCTAATAGTTTTGTCTTAGTCAGTTCAGGCTGCTGTACAGAATACCATAGACCTGGTGGCTTAAACAACAAACATTTATTTTTCACATTTCTGGAGGCTGAGAAGTCCAAGATCAAGCTGCCAGTAGGTCTGCCATCTGGTAAGTGCCCCCTTCCTGGTTCACAGACTGTAGTCTTCTTGTTGTATCCTCACACGGCAGAGAAAAATCACCCTTCTCCGGTCTCTTCTTATTAAGGCACTAATCCCATTCATAACCTAGTCACCTCCTAAAGATTCCATCTGCAAATATCATCACACTGGGGATTTAAGCTTCAACATAGGAATTTGGGAGAAACACAGACATTCAGTCCATAGCAAGTTATAAAGATAAAATAATCAATATATATTTTTAGGAAATAATGTGTATTTGCAAAATGTCATGAACCAAATTATGTAAAATTTCAGTTAGTCTGTCAAAAGCAGTCAAATCTATAGCCAACTAATTGACCATCAGCTATGATTTCCCCAAAGATCTTCACAAAACAATTCATAATATGAACTAGTGTAGACAGTGATAAAATGTTAGTTTTGAAAAAATTGTGTTAAAGGCTGTATTATTTTAAATGAATAGTGAGAGTTCTGTAAGGCAAGTAAATCAGAGCAGTGCTGTAGCATCATTATATATCGTAGTGCCTGGTGGAGCCTGTGGTGTAGGAACTCTATAGGAGAGCTAGGGGATAAGCCATTTAATTTTATGACATCATGAATTTCTATTAAATTCTCAATTACTTTGCAAGAAGCAGAAAGGGAAAATGATAGTGTTGGTCTGAAAGGACAACTAAATGTGGAGGGATCATAGAAAACAATGAGTATGCGAAACAAGGAGAATGAGCTTCCATGGAACATCTTATTTATAAGGCACAATAGTTTTAAAGTACTTCAATATTATAAAATAAAAATTCTTACAGAACAATTACATTCTCCTATCTTGTTTAATTCTCCATATAAGATAATTTGCATTTCAATATCAAGAAAATAGAACAAAAGTTTTGAAAACATTGTTAACTTTTAAAATTTATATATAACAGCAGTTTGCAGCATTATAGATTTGTACATTTCTATTAAATTTGTTGACATTCATATTAAACTCAAATATATGTATAATAGCAATTTTTTTCTGGTGAAAAATATTCCTTTCCCTTATGAAGGTGAAATAATGCTTTGTAAAATTCATAGAACATTTCTGTTTTTGTTCTGTGTCCTTAGAAAGAGTGTGCTCAGGTTGTATTCACTGTCTAATTTTCATATACTGTTCTTTGTCTTGGTGCATAAATTTAGTCTCAGTTTTGGCAATGGGCATTCCTTCAATATAAAATGGTGAATTGAAAATGGATGTCAGAGTAGTAAAGAATCTATTAATAAATTAAATATATAAAAATTTTCTCTCATATATAATATAAATAACCATATAGAACACATAATAGAAAAATACTATATTGAAAGTAGCATAAAGAATTATGAAGAATAATTCACAAGTAACTGTGTAGAAATTGTAATGATTATTTTAAAAATTATTCAGATATATATAATATTTCTTGAATTAAATAAAGTGGCATAACATGATCTCGTATTTAACTACCTCCACAGTTTTCTTAGAGGTTGATTTTCAAGATGGTTTCAAATTTTATATGTTAAAAACTGATAAAGTTTTTCAAAAAAATATAATGGAATGAAAACTTTATTCATTACTTATTAAAATTCTTTATAAAATTTATGATAATTAAACACCCATGCTACTAAGGAAAAATAGGAAAAAGATTAATGAAAGATAGTTGAGGAACTTCCCCATCGCTCTCCGGAGTGTCCAGCTTGCCAAATGCAGGTCTTGGGACTTGTCAGTCTCCATAATCGCAAGAGCCAACTCCTTATAATAAATCCCTTTCTCTATACATATACATCCTATTAATTCTGTTTCTCTGGAGAACTCTGACTAATACACAGGGCATGGCTCAAAAAGGGACAATAATGCATCATAGCTAATAGTGAAAATAATCTTAAAAGAAAGAAACAAAAAGAAAGATAATTGATGGTTTAGAAAGAGAACTTAGTGCACTTATGAACTCAGAATATATATAAATATGTTTCATAGGTTAATGGCAAATGGTTTGGGACAAATCATTTCCTAAATATTATAGAAAAGGTAATTTATATTCTTACTAAAAAGACATTCCAAATGATTTCAAAATCTTAACGTGGAAAAAAATCAAACCATAATTAACATGGAAAAAACCTATACAGTACCTGTATCAGCTTGTACATGTAAAGAGCTGAAAAGAGGTCAAGCCTTCCCTTACAAGAAATAACAGGACAAACTAAAAATCAATGACTTTTCTTGGGCCCATCAGAGAACTAAGATCACAGGGCAAACCACCAATCAAAAATTTGGAAAGATAGGGACCTACAGGGAGAAACAGGACTTGAGCATTTGCTCCGAGGGGCAGAAGCCACTCAGTGCTCTATAAGCTGTTCCGATATTAAAATAGCAATTTTAACAAGTTGCTGGAAGGTTCTTACAGGGAGAATGGAAAGGATCCAGAGAAACCTCCTCTATGGTGCTGACTGGGGAGCAGAAGAGCAACCACCCATAAACCCTCCCAGACCCCTCCTTTTGCTGAATAAAGGCCTTACTTTGCAAGGAAAGGACATCAGCAAAAAGCATTGATGAAATATTGCAGCTGGGGGAAGGGAACTCCACCCAGCTCCAGCCTCCCTATCTCCACAAAGTGGGAGGGAGGAGCTTTAATCTGCTTTTATCCTGGGAACAGAAGGGAAAATTGGAGGATACCTGCTGGAGCTGGAGAAGGTATTAGGAGTCAAGGAGAGAAAGCTCTCTCCCTGGAGGAGACACAGAAAGACTTGTGGAGGCCTATCCCCCAAGGCACAGGTCCAATGTGCACTCCAAAGAATGGAACTTAATCAGAAGAGCTGTTGAGTTTATTCCAGATAACAATGCATGTATATCAGATACAAGTATGAGAAGTGGGGCTCCTCTGAAATCATATGTGAATAGGGACAGAATATGTGTGGCCTGAATTAAGTAATATTATAGAAAAATAAGAGATTGCAGTATGTAGACAGTCAAATAGAAATATCAGACTTAGGGCACAGACTGGGATGGTTTGAGTGTAATGGCTCTCCCACAGGGTATAGAACAATTGATCTCTGAAGCAGAGAAAGCTGGCTGTCCACCCCTTATGCCCATTTTATATAGTTTCGATTTGTTGTTGGGAAGTGGTTGCCCCAGCAGGAACTACGTTTCATGACCCCTCTAGGTGGGTGCCAATGATGGGATTTCAATAGCCCAACATGAGTGAAACCGAGTTGGTAGGCAGAACGATGGCCCCACGAAGATATCTACATCCTAATCTTCAGAACCTGTGATATGTTAGGTTACATGGCAAAAGGGGAAATTAACGTCGCAGGTAGAATTAATGTCACTAATCACCTGAATTAAGGAGATTATCCTGGTGTAACTTGGTGGGGCCAATGTAATCGCAAACGTTCTTAAATAGGGAAGGAGGAGGCTAAAGAGTCAGAATCAGAGAGAAGGCATCTTGAGAAAGACTTGGCTGACCATTGCTTGCTTTGAAAATGGCCTGGAGCCTTGAGACAAGGAATGCAGGTAGTCTCTAGAAGCTGGATAAGGTAAGAACATCAATTTCACTCTATAGCCTCCAGAAAGGAATACAGCTCGATTACAAACTTCTCACTTGCATAACTGTGAAATAAATTTGTGCTGTTTTAAGTCAAAAGTTTGTAGTAACTTGGTACAGCAGCAAGAAGAAATGAATATACTGAGTTATGTCACTTTGAAACTAAAATAATTTTAAAAGTAGGCGTGCTTTCTCCATTACCTCTTTTCTTGTATGACCTTGGAAGTCAGGGGTTGATGTGTGACCCATGAGCTGGTTCCTGAAGGCATCCTTCTGAGCATTCACTTGGACTTTGTGTGAGTGAGAAATGCACATCTATTTTGTTAAGTCACTAAGATTATTTATGACCTTACTTAATAAAACCTTCACTATTGCCATGGCTTGGATAACTTAAGCTGGGAAAATAATATTGGAAAAGGAATAAATCTAAAATGGAAACATCCCAGTAAAATATGTTTAATGAGTTAAAGAATGACATCTAGATATGAAATAGTTTTCAAGTTAAGCCTTTTTGGGCTCCCAAGCTTAAGTAAACATAAATAGAAGTACTTTCAGAAACTTTCAGTAGAAGTCATGTGAGAGAGGAAGAGAAAGATCTCAGGAAAGCTAAACTAAATAAGAAATAAGCAATTGATTATAAAAGTATGATACATACTCCTGAAGCACTAATAATTACACTTTTTAGGTTAGGTAGTTTATAAGGATTGTGTGGCTTATTTTGTTTTTTTCCTAAAGGTTAACTTTACCTAGACTACTAAAGTTTAATAATAAGGTTATTTTAATGATCCTTACATTTCCTAGAACCAATGTGTAATACCAAACTTTATTGGCATTACATATTTGTGCTATAAAGGACAAACTGGTCATCAGGCAGTATTAAATAATCCAACTTTAATTGTGTTGTTGTAAACAATATAGAACATTATCTTTATGTTCAAAATAATTTTAACAGGCACTATCAGTTGTGTCTGGAGACAAGTTTTATTTGCAATAATTTTGGTATGTAAATGTCAATATTTCATACCTCATTCTTTGTTGTAGACTAGTATATAAAATGTTCACATTTCCTACTGTGCTCTCATTTCCACATAAAAGAGAATAGTTTCAGACAACGTGATCAATCGATGAAAAGACTTTAACTTACCCTTTGATATAGATGATACTAAGCCAACATTAAAACTTTGGCTAGCACTGTATCATTGACAGCTCTCTCAAATAAATAAGACCAACAGCTTTTTCCTCCCTTCTAAGTCCCAGTGTATATACAGTCACTTCAGAGAACAAGCTTAAAAAACTTACCAAACACAGGGAACCAGAGTCTCTGCCCTTTTCCGATTTCCACAACAGGCAGCAGAATATATTGGAACAGTGTGTTTAGGAATTCTTTGTTGCCTGAGGAGCGAGAAAGCAAAACAAAATGTGACAGAAGGAAAAACAGTGAGTTTGCAAGGACGACACAGACCAAGTGTCATGCTCTGTTGTTACTGTTACAGAACAACCAAATTCACATCAGCATGGAACTGTGCCATTTGTAAACAACTACCAATGTCTGCAAAACAAGATTGCCAGGAGTCCCTTCAGTTTTACCTTCATACATGGAGAGTTTAAAGCTACCTGCTGGAAAATTCCTAAAGCTAGTTAGATTAGACAAAAAGCCTCTGGAGTTAAACTAAAAGGTCCAATGTCATAAAGGAAAACATTAAAATTCATTGTGAAGATTTTTCTAATGTCATAAAAACAGGCAAAATATGCCACAGTTCCTTCATCTCTAATCGTTTAATTGTAGAGTAAATTATGTTGTTCTGTTTTCAACATTTAATTTTTAAATTAGCTCTTGGCTGCAGTGTCTTTGATTACAGAACTTAATTAGCTGTGCCTGTTGAAGAGAATTATGCTATATACAGGATACATGATCACATGGAAAAGCTTAATACAAGCGAGCAGAATCAGAGTGAGGCCTGGTTGACTATTTCTAAAAGGTGGAAGACAGCTGCAAAACAGGCTGCATTTAGGGACAGAAGTTTCAAAGAAGAAAGAGCTATAATAAAACAAAATTAGATAAGTCTGTTCTATCCAGGCAAATGTTTTGATTGAACGACTAAGCACTGAGTTATAGAAGAATTTAATTATCATTCCCTTTTCTCATATTAGCTCACCAATAGAGTGATGGACGACGTGAAGATTCCTTAAGCACCAAAACAACAACAAAAATTTCTCATTTTAGATTTCCTAATCTACTGGGTTCTTTTTCTTGAAACACAGTTCTACCTACAATTGTGTAAACATGTTCTTTGTGTTTCCAATAGTCAGTAATGATAGCTTCTTTTCTTCTTCTATCATGCAAACTACACAGATCCATGCAAATTTGCAGTGGTGAATGACCACTAAGCCAGAAAAATGGCTTTTCAACCATATCCCATACAGTGAATGAGTTCACAGAGCTAATTACATCTATGGATTTTTTTTTTCTCCAAAGTTGTGAAAACTTTGTTTTAAATCTTAGTCAAACATAAATATTCCATATAAAGGTTCAAGAGAACATCAGAAATTTAAAGCAATCAAGAGATTACATAGGGGCCTGGCCCCGTGCCAGAGTGGTTAAATTCATGCGCTCCACTTCAGCAGCCCAGGATTTGCAGGTTCAGATCCTGGGCGTGGTCCCAGCACTGCTCATCAAGCCATGCTGAGGTGTCATCCATGAAGAACTAGAAGAACCTACAACTGGGATATACAACTATGTACTGGGGGGCTTTGGGGAGAAGAAAAGAAGAAGGAAGATTGGCAACAGATGATAGCTCAGGGCCAATCTTCCTCCTTAAAAAGAAAAAAGATTACATAATGTTAAAATGTTTCTTTTGGATAGCTCAAGTGAAATAAATGCCCAGTTACAAGAAATAAATTTTTTTTTTTAGATTTTTGAGCACAAGGAGAGGGTAGGGTTGGTACCTCAGTAGCCGTTTCTCCAAATTAGTTTTTGGATTTGTTATGTAATGTGAGGTCGTCAGCTTTTGATACAGAAGTAAACAATCCTTTAATCTGTCTGGCATACAATAAACACATTTATTTGTTTCTCACCTTGTGTGAGGGCTGTGGGTCACCTGCAGAGCAGGTCGACTGAACTCACTTGTGCTTAATTGGGTTCTCTTGGTCTGGACTCTGCTCCACTGCCTCTCTTTTTTTAAAACACTGATGGAACTAATAGCCATTATCTAGGAAACATATTTTCATGTTGAAAGACAGGAGCAAGAAAAGCAGAGCCTAACCGTGCAATTTTATTTAATGCTTCTACTGGGATGCATCAAACTTCATTTACTTACATTCTATTAGCCAAAGCATGTTGCTTGACTGAGCCCAAAATTTAAGGTGGGAAGAATGAACTTTTCTACAGAATGCATAGGCAATTGACAGCACCGTAGTCATGGCTGTCTTATCCTATTGTGGAGGGAGATTAGAGTTGGGAACAATAGTTTAATATGCCAAGGGATAGATGTTACAGCATCTCAGAAGCAAGAAGTTAATCTGTTTCTAATAATCATTACATAAGGAGGAGAGAGGAAGAATGTTGAGACTAAACAAAAAGTCACATCTTGATTGTTTTCCCATACTCGTTGGATGTTTATTTCCCTCCATTAGAATGTGAGCACAATGAAAGCCAGTCTTTTTATCTGTTTCCTTCCTAGAAGAATGTCTGGCATGTCATAGGCACTCAGTAAACATTTATGACTGACTTAATGAAGGGTAGAGCACATTTGGAGGGAGATGTGATTATGTTAAAAAGATGATTTCCTGGAGAAATGATGATGGCGGCATCTAAATCAAGAAAACAACGTATTTAGAGAGAGATGGCCCTTTGTTTAAAAAAAAAAAACAAAACCAAAAAGAGCCCAACTAAACAAAAACAAAACAGTCTGAAAACTTCCAAGCGTGAAGGTAAGGTCAAATAACAGCAGAGCTTATTGAGGAAGAAAAAAGGGGAGTGTTTCTGTGGTCTGAGTTTCTAGAAGATGGTTTCCAAATGATGCTTTCTTAATGCAATCACAGATATTATAGGAGAGTTAAGATATTATAGTAAGATAAAATTTTATCTTTCTAATAAACTATGTCTCACTAGATTCTGTTCAATTTAAAAAATTGTATAGGAAATATAGCACTTAAATTATAAGAGCACAGTTCAATAATCTTCCTAAAGGGAATACGCTCATGCAAACAGCCGTCCACATGGAGAAAAACATTATCAGAACCAGAAACAACACTCATTATCCCTCTGCGTCACACTAATTCTTGGTATTAGCACTATCCTAACTTCTAAACGACCAGGTTCATTTTGATTATTTTCGAACCTTATGTAAGTACAGAATAAGTTCTACTGTGCCTGCTTGTCTCAGTCAAAATCACGTGTATGGGAGAAATCTACCATTTTGTGTTTTGATAGCAGTAGTTCATTCATTTCCTTGTCCAGTATGATAGGACAGGAATCCATAATTTATTTATCATGCATATTTGGGTTGCTGTTATAAACATTTTGGTGCGTAGTATTTGGTGCACATGTGTACATTTCGGGAGGTATAAATCTAAGAGTGATATTGTTGGGCCATACAGGTATGCACATCTATATTCAAATTTGGTAGTGCCATGCTGTATATGAATATATACTTCCAGTAAGAAATGTCCAAAACTTTTCCAAAGTGCTTCTACTCCAGTTTCAGGTGAGTGTTTAAAATTATCGATTTATCTTTTACTGCATAGAAAACCACCCCAACACATGTTGGTCTTAAACGACACCAGTTATTTGTCTTGAAACTCACAGTGTCGTTACTTTGGGCTGAGTGATTCTTCTGGTATCAGGTGGGCTCAGTGCTTCTGCAGACAGCTGCCACTTTGAGCTGCTTGATCTGGGATGCCTTCGGCTGGCACAGCACGTTCCCTGTGGTCTGGCATTGTCTAATAGGCTAGACTGGGTTTTCCATGTGGCAACTGTATAAAATCTTGAGAGTGAAACGCAAGCAAAGTCCCTGGAGGCCTAAGCTCTGACCTGGCACAGTATCACTTCTGCTCTGTTTCTCGGCTAAAGCAAATCACAAGACCAACCCAGATTAAAGGCTGAGGAAACGGACTCCAGTTTTTGACACACAGGTTGAAAATTACATTGTAAATGGCATGACTGCAGGAATGGGAATGATTACAATCAACTTTATAAACAATCTGTAACGGTAATTTATCTGATTGTAGTTTTACTTTGCATTTCTCTCATGGCTAATAAGGTGGATAAACTTTTCTGTGTTTTTATAGTCTTTGAATAACTCCTTTAGAAATGTCTGTTCAAGTGTCTTACTTATCTTTGAATTAGATTACCTGCCTCTAGATTGCCTAGTGATGTGTAAGAATTCTATTTTCTGGATATAAATGTATTAACAATTCTCTAATTTTGGCTTGCTTTTGACTAACTGATTCTATCCTTTTTTCTTTTCAGTAGTGCTAAATTTCAATGTAAAAATGAATACACATTTTCATTTTGGGGTAGTGATTTTGTTTATTTATTATTTGCTTGCTTGTTAGAGAAACAAAACAAAGTTTATTTACCACAGGGCGCATAGCCATGAGATAGCTCCAACAATTTCTAGAATTTTTTTTTTCCCCACTTCAACAACAAAATGCAAAATTCACCTGGAAGTAATATCGTGAATGATGTGAGGTAATAACGGTCCAGCTCCTTTAAAAAAATTTTTTTCATAGTAATATTGCAATTTACTCAGAATATCTTAATGAAAAGACCTCTATTTATACACTGCTAGGGAGATCCATCTTCATCATAAATCAAGTGTTGAGATTGCATGAGTCTGTCTTTGGGTTCTCTACAGAGTTTCACTGGTGAATTTCTCTAGTCTGGTAGCAAGACTACACTGTCCCCACTGCTGTAATGTTACAGCACACCTTGTTACTCAGTGTAGCAAAGCCTCCCTTGTTTTCAGTTCTTTCTCATCCTCCTTCTGTTTCTTCTTTAATACTTTCTTTGCTATTTTTGGTCCTTTGCCTTCTTATAAAAACTTTAGAATTGGCTTGATTGCCATAAAAATAATTTCTCAGAATTTTAATTCAGAACACGTTCACACTAAATAATTTGGAGAAAATGGCATTGTTACTTTTTCCAGACTTTCCATTTAAGAATTTAGTCTGTATTTATTTAATTAGCTTTTTTTAAAACTTCTTAATAATATCATATATTTTTTGCTGTGGATGTCTGGGTAGATGCATTCCTTGGCATTTGGTACTTTTAGTTGCTACTTAAATGGTATATGTTATTTCAATATATATTTGTTGTAGGATATATGAATCCACTTGATGTTTGTATACTGAATTTATCTGGCCAGGTTAAGTTTCTTTTTAACTCTGATTACCTATATGGATATTATTTTTGACATACACAATTGCCACCTGCAGTTATTGAGAGCTGTTTCTTCTTTTCAACTCACTAAATCTCTTTTAAGCTGCTTTTAAACATGAGTTATTATAGATTTCAGCTGTAAAATAACCGTTTATAACATATTTTAGTTTTCTGAAAATATTGTCAATCATTTTCAAAATATAAACAGAAAAATATTTGATATAAAAAATCATAGCTATTTTAAAGTAGAATGTGATAACCCTTTTACTTGTATCCTCTGTTTCTGGTTCCCTTAACCTGTTATTTCTCTTGGTTGTTTCATTCTGTTCTCTTATTTCTTTGCATGACTGATTATTTTAAAAAACGTTTTCCTATATATCTCATATGAAAAATTTTTGCGATAGCTTGAGGTGATGTCTGATAGTTTCTTTTTCCAGTTTTACTGAGATGTAATTGAAATTAACATTCTATTCGTGTTACATATACAACATAATGATTTGAGAGAGAGAAATATAACAAAATGATTATCACATAAGTTTAATCAACATTCATCACTTCACAAAATTACAAAATTTTTTCTCTTGTGATGAGAACTTTTAAGATCTAATCTTTTGGTAACTTTTAAATATACAATACAGTGTTGTTAACTATAGTAACCATGCTGTACATTACATCCCCAAAGCTTACCTTATAATTAGAAACTTATATCTTTTTATTTATTTATTTTTTCTGAGGAAGTTTCACCCTGAGCTAACATCTGTTGCCAATCTTCCTCTTTTTGCTTGAGAAAGATTTTTCCTGAGCTAGCTCGTGCCAGTCTTCCTCTATTTTGCATGTGGGTCACCACCACAGTGTGGCCACTGACAAGTGGTGTAGGTCTGCAGCCAGGAACCAAACTTGGGCCACTGAAGTGGAGTGAGCCAACCTTAACCACTAGGCCACTGGGCTGGCTCCCATGAAACTTGTACCTTTTGCTCACCTTCACCCATTTCCCCCCTTGCCCACACCTCTGACAGTCACCAATCTGTTCTCTGTATCTATGAGTTTGGGCCTTTTTTGTTTTTTAGATTCCATGTATAAGATCATACAGTATTTTTATTTCTCTCTCTGCCTAATTTCACTTAGCATATTGCCCTCAATTTCCACTCATATTGTTGCAAAAGGTAGGATTTCCTATCTTACGGCTGAATAATTTCCATTATATGTACCAAATTTTCTTTATCTTTTCATCTGGTGATGCACAGATATGTTGTTTCCATGTCTTGACTATGGTTAATAATTCTCCATTGAGCATGAGGGTGCAGAAATCTTTCTGAGATAATGATTTTGTGTCCTTTGGATATATACCCAGAAGCAGAATAGCTGGATCATGTGGTAGTCCTATTTTTAATTTTTTGAGGAACCTCCATACTGTTTTCCAGAGTGGCTGCACCAGTTTACATTCTCACCAACAATGCACAGGGGTTCCTTTTTCTCCACATCGTTGCCAACACTTATCTCTTCTCTTTTTGATAATAGCCATTCTAACAGATGTGAGTTGATGGCTCACTGTGGTTTTGTTTTGCATCTCATTGATGATTAGCGATGTTGAGTACCTTTTTATGTCCCTGTTTGTCTTTAGAAAAATGTCTATTCAGTTCCTCCACCCATTTCTTAATCAGATTGTTTGTTTTTTTGCTATTGAGTTGTGTGAGTTCTTTATGTATTTGGATTTTAACTCCATATTAGATACATGATTTACAAATTTTTTATCCCATTCCATAGGTTGCCTTTTCATTTTATTGATGGTTTCCATTGCTGTGAGATGATTTTTAGTTTGTTATCATTCCATTTGGTTATTTTTGTTTTTGTTGCCTTTGCTTTTGGTGTCAAATTAAAAAAATTATTGCCAAGACTGTGTTAAGGAGTTTATCCCCTACGTTTTCTGTTAGAAGTTCTATGGTTTCAGGTCTTAAATTAAGTCTTTAATCCATTTTTTTAGTTGATTTTTTGTGTCTAGTTTAAGATAGGGGTCTAGTTTTATTCTTTTGCATGTAGCTGTCCAGTTTTTCTCTCTTATATATTCTTGGCTCCTTTGTCACAAATTAATTAACCACATATGTATGGGTGTTTTTCTGGGCTCTCTAGTCTATAATATTGTTACATGTGTCTGTTTTTATGCCCATACCATGTTGTTTTAATCATTATAGCTTTCCGGGAGAGTTTGAAATCAGGAAGTGTGATGCCTCCAGCTTTGTTCTTTCTCAAGATTGCTTTGGCTATGCAGGATGTTTTTGTGGTTCCATATGAATTATGGGGGTTCCTTTGTATGTAATAAATTTTTCTCTTGCTGCTTTTAAGATTCTCTCCTTGTCTTTTGACAATTTAATTATAATTGTCTGAGTGTGGGTCTCTTTGGATTCATCTTATTTGGATACTATAGACTTTCTGGATCTGGATGTCTGTTTTTTCCCAGGTTAGGGAAGTTTTCAGCCATTATTTCTTCAAAAAAGCTTTCTACTTCTTTCTCCTCTTTCTAGGACTTCTATAATGTGAATATTGGTTCACCTGATATTTTCCCATAAGTCCCTCAAGCTATCTTCATTCTTTTTCATTCTTCTTTCTTTTGCTCCTCTAATTTAGTGAATTCCAGTGCCCTGTCTTTGAGTTCATTGATCCTTTCTTCTGTTTCATCTAATCTGCTGTTGAACCCTTCTATTGAATTTTTCATTTCAATTATTGTATTCTTTAGCTCTGTGACGTCTGTTTGGTACTTTCTTATATTTTCTCTCTCTGTGTAAATTCTCATTTGCTCATGCATTATTCACCTGACCTCAGTGAGCATCTTTATGTCTATCATTTTTTATCAGGTAAATCACTCATCTTCATTTCATTAAGATCTATTCTGGAGTTTTATCTTGTTCTTTTGCTTAAAGCAAATTCCTTTGTTTCTTCTTTTTCCTTGGCTCTCTGTGTTGGTTTCTGTGCATCAGATAAAACAGCCCCTGCTCCCAATGTGAAAGTGTTATTGTGTAGAAGTTAAGAAGTAGTCTTGTGTAAGAGAGAAACCTTTTCATTCAGCTGGCCTGAGCTCTTGGTTGTTCCTCAAAACTTTCTGATTGTCCAAGCAGCCTTCTTTTTTCATAGTGACTCTCTGTAGTTGATGGTATGCTAAGACCTATCAGTGTCCCAAAGGGAAGAATCTCAGTCACCACCTAGATGCAGGTTGATTGGCAGCTGGACCCTCAGGCAGCAGCTTTTAAAGTATGATAATAGACCTCTTTCAAAGACTGGGAGATGGCTGTTTCTGTCTGCTCTCTCTGCTCTGAGCCCTGGTGTGATAACCAGTTAAGAACTGTTTCTTTGTTGCTATAGTCCCATTGAACTAATGAACACAAGACCCACTGGCCACCAGAGCCAGTCTATCAAGGAATGTGTCCTCTGGGTGGTAGCCACAAAAGCTGAGGTACCAGAGATGTGCACAAGCTCCTTTCATGGAGACACTAGAGACCTGGAGCTGGGGAGTGAGAATGCAAAGATGGTGCCCACACACCCTTTCTGGTTTCTAGAGAGGCTTACAATTGACTCCTACTTGTATGTTAACTTAGAAGCCTGACCCTCAAGCTGCAGCTTTTAAGATATGCCAATAGACCTTTTCAGAGAAAGACTGGGGCATTTCAGGCTGCTGCCTCAGCACCAAACCTTTTGGGGATAGCCAGTTAAGAACTTATTCTCCATTTGCTACAGTCCTGTGGAACCTGTGAAGGCAAGTCCCTCTGGCCACCAAAGCCAGGCAGTGAAGGGCTGCGTCCCCTGGACAGCAGCTACAAAAGCTGGGGCACCAGACATGTATTGAAGCTCCTTTCAGGGAAACAGTGACCTGGAGTGGGGCAGAGGGAGAGTGCAAAGATGGCACCTCCAGCCTTCCCAATCTCTGAAGAGTATTGGAGTTGTCTGCTAGATTCATATTAAATAAGGAGCCTGACCCTCTGGCCACAGCTTTTTAATTTATTTTATTGTTATTTTTTTTGCTGAGGAAGATTCAACCTGAGCTAACATCTGTTGCCAGCCTTCCTTTTTTTGTATGTGAGCCACAGCATGGCCACTGACAAGTGGTGTAGGTCCACACCTGGGAACCAAACTCTAGCTGCCAAAGCAGAGCATGCCAAACACAAAACAAACTTGGGGCACTAAATATAGGGGCCCTTCACTTTTCAGAGAGAAGCTTGGAGTTGTGAGTTCTCTCCTGATTGTATGTCTCTGTGGTGGGGGTGGGGTTTATAATGAGATTGTGTCTCAGCCTCTCCTACCTGTTTTGATGTGGGGTTTTTCTCATTTGCTCAGTGTGTAGGAGTCTCTCAGCTAGTTTCTGGATTTCTTTCAGAGGGAATTGTTCTGTATGTAGCTGTGGTTTTTGTGTGTCCATGTGAGGAGCTGAGTTCAGGAACTTCTTATGTCACCAACTTGAATCAAAACTCAGCTGATAGTTTCTTGATGAGAAAGAACTTACTCTTACTCCTGGAAAATGTCCAGATTAGGAGTATTGGCAATTCAAATTCACCATAATCCAAACAGAGACTGAGATGATTATAAATTGGGCTTTAGCCCCTTATGGGCCGATATTATTTCCAATTTATTGTTAGTACTACAGTGTAATCATTTTGGTTCCCAACTCAAAGCCTGGTGAACTATTAAGGCCCCAGATTATCTCCTAGCCCTGTGCTCCAATGTTTATCCCTCCAATCCTATGAGTTTATCAAAGCCTCTGCTTGGTTTTCCAGACTTTTATCTATGGTATGGAAGAAGCAAGTTTTTCAGGTAGAAGGAACCCTAAAGCTTTGTTCATCTCTCTGGAATTCTCTTGGTGTCACAGTTCTTCATTGCTTAATATCTCAAATACTCTGGAACGTATTCAAGTGTGTGTGTCTGCGTATACTTGAACATTTTTAGTTGCTCTCTAAGGGATGGTTGTTCAAACACTACTTAACTTACCACTTAATTATCAAGACTATATTTGACTTAAATATTATTCTTTATTCCAGATGATAAAGTATATTCAAAAAGGTTTTGTAAGCTGTCTAAAGTTAATAAAAACTGGGACCAGGACTTGAACCCAAGTTTATTGTGTTAAAAACCTCATATACTAAACATTCTGCAGGGGATCTGATTTATAGACCACAACATCATGGTAGATTATAAACACATTTTACGTAAGTGTTACCATTTACTACATTTGTCTTACAAACATTAAAATGGACTCAGTCCAAATTTGATACAAATGTCTGTTCTCTAGATTAGATGGAACCGGGCTACTAGGAGAGAAGAAATTGTTCTAAAATGAATGAATATTCTTGTGACTTTGTTTGAACTTCTGTTATAAAGTAAATTAAATGGATTTTTGTGGGAGGGTGAATATGTTGTACTTTTCTCATTAGACTGTGTGCGTATCTCTTGTGTTTGACAAGGCAGTCTTTACTATATAATAGAGTATGTCCTTAATAGATAAGTCTCTATGAAACAGTATCAAGGCTACTCATTTACTTTACTAGGAAAGTGTGTGAGAGATACACATATTTATTTTATATCTATATAAACATAAATATATGTACATATCTTATTTCAAGAGTTTTGGGTCTTCTAATGAGTTTGATAGTCTGACGGGTTATGCTTATTTTATAAAGTACAAGGCACATTTATTGTCAATTTGATCTTTAGTTCATTTGTCTACCTGCATTTTTATACTGTAGTGGAAAACACCAGAAATGTTTTGCCTACTTTAAAAATATTCCACAGTTTTCAGAATTTAGAGTAGTTCCAAGAATATTTGATTTAGAGACAAAATCAATTATTCTAGATACATAATCAATCTTTATCATAAAGGAGATACGGAATTGCATTTGCATAGTCAGAAGAATTTAGTGGTCCAGAGAACAACAGAGACAAAGAATTAGTACAAATATAGATTTTAGACAATAGATATATAAACATGATACCACGGAGAAATTAGATTATTATGAAATCATTGCAATGAAAACATGTTATATACAAGCTTTATTTTTCTTAATATAATGTAACACCTAGTTTGGTAACAACTTTTGTTTGAAGGTAAGATGATTACTCTCCACAAATATATTAAGACATGTGGATTATTTCTAATAGGGCTACCAATCCTAGACAGAATGAGTGATGTGCTTCCGTATCATTTCATACACAAAATAAGTATAACACAGTAAACACTGCATTACAGATAGTGGCCTTTGCAAACAAATGTAAGTTTATGAGCTCATTGAAGTCAAGGGTCATCATTTATTTCTTATTAACATTTTCAGGCAAATTACCATTCAGTAATATTTCAGGTTTATTAGTAATAATTATTAGTAAGCCTTTGTTAGGTATCTTCTGCTTGCCAGATTCTATGCTAAATATTTTAAAGAACATGTTTACGTTGAATTTTATTCATAAAATCATTCACTGAAATATTCACTTTCTACATTCTATAGCATAGAAAGGAAAACTCATATATAATCACAGTGACTAGAAGAATCAGGATTTGTGTCTAAGTTTCAGATACAAAATCTGTTTCATTTCTACTATTCATGACTTCTTTAAAAATTAAATTTGGTTTTGATTGCCATGAGAGATTATGGGAAATCTTGTTACTAGGTACATCTTGTTTTCAAATATGTTAACAGTATTGCCATACAGCTAATGATATTGGAGCAGAGGGTATCCCAGAAATATAAGAACACCAGAGATTTGTTTACTCTCAAGACAAACTGTACGTTGGTTACATGTATTTTTGAGGCCTAATGTTTTCTAGTTTGCCACAGTCCTGCTATTCTTTCTTCATCTGTTTGTGACTGAGTTGGCCAAAGTATGCAGACTTCTCAATACTAGATATTTATATCTAATGTAGCAATTTATTCAGCACTTGGCTCTTAAGGCTGTTAATTTAGTGTCTCAGTATTTTGTTAAAGAAGCTAATGATTTTATTTTTGTGGGATATCTCCGGACTGAAAGTTGCTACATCAGTAATATTATTGCTAACATTATTAAAAAACTAATAAGTCTTCCCAGTTCTAAATCTCTCCCACACAATATAAGGTCATCACTAAAAGACCGTTAAGAGAAGACTCTCCTGTAGCTAATTAGCCATTTCCATCAGGGGTGTTCTTTCCTAGCCCTCTCTCCCAACATTCTTCAAAGACTATAAACCTGAGAACTGTAAAATGTCTCTACATCATGTGCCAGTACTGATCAGAGGACTGTAGAATCAGGCATAATTATAACGTGCCTAAACATAGAGCAATTAGATATTGGCAAGCTTGAGTGAATGCACCAAACTTTTAAATGTCAAGTTATAATCAGAGCCCATACACTTTTCATCAACACATGCAAAGCACACCTGTGGTTTATTAGTAATTCTCTTAGCCACAAAAATTGAACACAAAACAATTCTTTTTTTCACAATTGCATAGCCTGTATATCTTCCTGGGCTTATTATTCAGTATAGTGTATTTTTAGAAGACTTAGGTGGATTTAAAATAAACGTTATTTTTTCATTTTAAATACATCTAGAATTACAATAACGCATAAGTACTATAAGAATTGTTTTAGAGTTTTTTACAATTTTTATTTTTTTTATCAAAGACAGAAAAATTGACAAAAATTATCTATAAATGGATGTGGTCAATTGAGTGCCATTTAAGAGATAAGATTCACAAATTTCAACATTTAGACCCTTTAAAAATTATTGATACTTTAATACACATAGTTACTGTGGAAAATGACAGTTTGTCAGTATTTAAAGTTATTAAAGCATTTAACACAGTGCCAATGAACTAGTCAAAAATTAAAGTTATATCTTTTTTAGTAAGGGCTATAAATGCTCAGTCTAATTTTTCATAAAATTATGTAAACACATTATGCTGATATTTAGAATTTACTTACTTTTTATCTTCAAGGCTGTTCCTAAAATGATAAACCTTAATATCATTTTACAAGGTTATGGGGCAAAGACTTCTATACTTATTCAGGTCACAGAGCAGCTAGAACTGTGTTCTTTGCAAGATAATGTAAAATGTTAAGAAATAAAAGTAACCAAATATACAATTAGCATTTAACTTAATTTAATTTTTTACTAAAGCCTAGATCACAGGTTCCAAAGATATAGGTTGAGACAGAGAGGAATAAAATGTAAAACTTTGTTTTTCAAAAGGCTTCCAGACTTCTACTTCTAGCCAGGAATGGGCAACAAAGATCAAACCTAACATCACACCATACACAACTCTAAAACTGGATAAAATATAAAAATGCTTTTATACATTAGAAATCAGCCAGTTCAGGATTCTGATCTCTTGGAGAAGGGAAATGGAGTGATTCTTAGAATCACTTCAGCTCTTTCTTGAAGAAATTTGGGGATCACTTTGCAGAGAAGGAGAGCACTCATAGACCTGGAACGCTGGTTTATTTAGGAGATGGAGATTAGACCTTGGCAAGGCTGAAATGATTGTAAATTGAGGGATAGTGTCAAGGAAAGAAGGAAATTATGCAGAAAAACAATTGCAGAGTCTGCATCAGGAATTCTGTAACTATTTCCTGAGTACTGGGCTGCATATGCATGGAATAAAACTCCAGAAGGCCAATGGAAAAATGAAATGGCAGATGTCTGTTAAGAAATGCTGAGAGCACGTGCAAGTAGTAGAGTCATTTGGGCTCTGATGAGCCAAAGAGTAGAGGCCTCAGTGATTATTCTCCCTGGATATTCAGTAGAAATTGGGGGAGGGGGCACTTTGTTGAATTAGAGTGAAGGCTACTCTAGACCCAGGGTAGCAAAGCTTAAAGTCAGGCCTCAAAATGGTCAAACCCATCTGCATTTAATGGCAGGCCAGAACAAATCTAAGCCTATTGAAAGGAAAATAACAAATTTGACATGCTACAAAGTAACATCATAATGTCTAGTATCTAACAAAAAATTATTAGGCATATCAAGAAACACAAAAATAGTCCCATAACCAACAGAAAGAGCCATCAATAGACACAGAGCAAGAAATGACAGAGATGATCTAACTAGATGACAAAAAATGTTAAACCAGATGTTGTAACACTCACGTCTGAGCTCAGACATGTAGAAAGATGGGACTAACATCATGATTGCCTATTAAAAGAAAAAAAAGTGGACAGATTTCATATCAATGACTTTTATTGAACCTATTTCTCTGAAGATTTAGAGCAAGAAACTAACCTGAAATCTAGAGAGAAACAAGAGTATGCAAAGACAAGCAAGATTCAAGCATTTGCTGACTTAAGACAGACATCACCAAATGCCATATAAAGCAGTAATGAGATTAGACATTCTTAATGTTTTACTGAAGGTCACATGTGCATTAGCAAGAACATGTAAAGCTTTTAGGGACTACAGGCATAGGACTATTACTACCCTCTTGCAGGGTTTCCTGGAGGAACCCCGCCAGGCATCTGGGGAGAATCCTGAGAAAACTCCCCCATGGTGCTACCATGGCCAATCATTTCTCTCCTCTATGGAATACAAGGTTTAATTTGCAGAAGCAAGAGCATCAAAAGTGTATGTTGAGAGTACTAGGGCAGTAATCTTCCCAAGAGGGGCAGAAATATGTGCTAAACCCAGCATCACCTCTCAAAGAGGAGCATAAGAACCTGTGAAGGCCACATTGCTGAGATCCAGATGAAGAGTGTAGCCTAAGACTGGAGCTTAAACATGGCCCCAGAGAATACTTGCTAACTACACTGACAGATCTCAAGTTTAGCAGTGGAATACAGCTGGAAGACATGCAAGAGAGACTCTGTCTAGGAGGAAGATAAAGGGAAGACCAAAATCCAAACGGGGGAACAAAGTTTCAGCTGAATAATTTGAAATCTCTAGTTGCACTGAGGGTAACCATAACAATGGTAAACTTTGATCCAAGCCCAATTCCTGACAAAATTAGCAAAACTCCCACAATAAAGACTTTGAAGAAGGAAACATGTGCTTATCTACAAGCATAAACATTTACCTCAGTATTTACTGCTCTAACATAACAACTTTCATCAAAAACTCGACATAAAAAGAAGAAAGATAAAGAGTTTGAAGAGACAAAGTGGCCATCAGCACCAAACTCAGATGACACAGATGTTGGAATTATCAGACAGAATTCAAGAGAATCATGATGTGTTCATGTCTCTAACGTAAGAGATGGAAAGCATGCAAGATCACGTAGGTTATTTCAACAGAGAGATGGACACTGAAAGTAGAAATAAATTGGAAGTGCTGCAAATCAAAAACCCAGTAAGAAAATTAAAGAATAGCATCAAATTAATCAGTTAACTTGAGACATCCAAGAAAAGACTCAGTAAACTTGAGGATTGTGATGGTTAATTTTACATGTCAACATGATTGGTCTAAGGGATGCCCAGATAGCTGGTAAAACATTATTTCCGGGTGTGTCTATGAGGATGCTTCCAGAAGAGATTAGCATCTGAGTCAGAAGATTGAGTAAAGAAGATTTGCCCTCATCAATGTGGGCAGGCATCATCCAATCCATTGAGGGTCCAAATAAAACAAAAAGGTAGAGGAAGAACAAATTCTCATTCATTCTCTCTCCCTCTCCTCCCTATGCCCCTTCTTGAGCTAGAAGTCCATCTTCTCCTGCCCTTGGACATAGGTGTTCCTGGATCTAAGACTAAATAATACCACCAGGCTTTCTGGTTCTCCAGCTTGTAGATGACAGAATATTGGGACTCCTTGGCCTCCATAATTCCCTGAGCCAATAATAAATCTCCTTGTATACATCTCTATATGTCCAATTGGTTCTCTTTCTCTGGAGAACCCTGACTAACACAAAGAAAGATTGATAAAAACTACCAAAATAGAAGGACAAAGAGAAAAATAAAAAGTGTCAAAACAACAAACAAAAACAAAAGATAAAATTGGTCATCCAGATTTTGTGGGACAATAACAAATGATACAACACATGCATAATTGGAATCCCAGAAGGAGAAGAGAGAACCAATAAGATGAAATATTTGAGGAAACAATGACTAAGAATCTACCAAAATTAGTGACAGACACCATACCACATATTTTAGAAACTCTTAGAACACCAAGCAAGATAAATACAAAAACCAAATAAACAAACCAAAACCCAGCCATAGGCATATTTTTCCTACAGCTGAAAAGCAAAGATGAAGAGAAAAATCTTGAGGACAGCTGTGGGGAGGACGTATGCATTACATAACAGAAGAACGAGTATAAGATTACATCAGATGTCTCATCAGAAAGTACGCAATAAAGAAGAAAGTTAGTGATATTTCAAGTGCTGAAAGAAAAACAATAACCCATAGTTCTTTACCCAGTGAAAATATTTTTCAAAATTGAGAAAAGATAAAGAACTTCTCAGACAATCAATGCTAGGGAAATTTATTGCCAGCAGATCAAGGCTATAAGAAATTTTAAGGCAAGTTTTTCAAGCAGAATGAATATGATACATTAGAAGTCTATTCAAAGATGTTAAGACTGTCAGGAATGGAATGGGTAGAAGTAAAATATAACCTTGTGTGTTTTCGTTTGCTAGAGCCGACATAACAAAATACTACAGACTGGGTGACTTAAACAACAGACACCTATTTTGTCACAGTTCTGAAGGTTAGAAGTCTGAGATCGAGGTGTCAGCTGGCTGGTTTCTGATGAGGTTACCCTTCCTGGTTTGTAGGTGGCTGGCTTTTCCCTACATCCTCACAGGGAGAGAGAGAGAGAAGAAAGTGAGATAGCTCTCTGGTGTCTCTTCTTATAAGGACATTAATCATATTGGATCAGGGCCCCATACTTAGGACCTCGTTTAACCTTAATCACTTCCTTAGAGGCCTCATCACCAAATACAGCCATACTAGCCTCGTTCATTCAACATATGAATTTGAGTGCACACAAATATTCAGTACCTAAATTCTCTAAAAGATAACTAATTATTTAAAGCAATGATAGTAACAATGTGTTATGTGCTCATATGATATGTAAAACTGAAATGTATAACAACAATGGTACAAGGGAGGAATTCAGAGTATACTGTCATAAGGTCTGTATACATGGTATCAACTATTTTGAATGTAACCTCAGATTATTAAAAATTTATGTTGTAAATCCTATGCCAACCACTAAAAGTGACTCAAAAGTATAAGTTAATAGAGAAGATAAAATGAAAATAAAGATTATAAATTAAAACTGGTAAAAGCAGAAAAAGAGGAAAATAGAAAGAACAAGTGGAAATAGCTAGCAATATGCTGAAATCCAAGTATATCAATAATCACTTTAAATGTGAATTGTATAAACGTGCCAGTCCAAAGACAGAGACTGCTGTATTGAATAAAAAGCAAGACATGACTATATATTCTCTACAAAAAGCCCACTTTAAATATGAAGATACAGATATGCTAAAAGTAAAAGGATAGGGAAAGTTATACAATGCAGACATTAGACAAAAGAGCAGAGGAGTAGCTATATTAATTTAAAACAAAGCAGACTTCAGGACAAGAAAGATTATTAGGGTAAAGAGTGCATTAATTAATGATAAAGTGGTCAATTCTTCAAGAAGACATGACAAGCTTATATGCAACTTATAAAATATAAGAGTAACTGATAGAACAACTAAGCACAAAGTCGGTAACAATATAGATGATCCTAATGGACTTTTATAGAAACTCCACTCAGCAATAACAGAATATACACCATTTCAAGTGCACATGGAACAGTCACCATGATGAACCATATTCTGAGGCATTAAAAAAATAAACTAAAATAAATCATCTAAAGTATATTTGCTGATGATAGATTTAATTTAGAAATCAATAAAATCAACATATGAAGTATTTATGTATAAAACTATCAATGTATACAAGATCTATAGCTGAAACTACAAAACATTGGTAAAAGAAGCCACAGAAGATAAAATAAATGGTAGCGTGACCATGTTCCTGGATTGGAAGAATCAATGTGGTCAAGGTATCATTTCTCCCTGATTTGATGTATTGATTCACTATAATCCTAATCAAAATCTCAGCAAGTTTTCTTGTAGACATTGGCGACCAAATTCTAAAAGGTATATGGAAAGGCAAAGAATGTAGAATAGCTTAAACAATTTGGAAAAAAAAGTTGGGATTTACGTGATCTTATTTCAAGGCATTTTATAGAAACAGTAATCAAAGCTTAATGGTATTTAAACAAAATAGAGACCCTAGGAATAGAGGTCACACAAATACAGTCAACCAATTTTTAATAAAGTGGCAAAGGCAGCTCAAAGAGCAAGGAATAGTCTTTTCAAAAAATGTTATAGGGGGGCCGGCCCAGTGGCGTAGTGATTAAGTTCCTATGCTCTGCTTTGGTGGCCCAAGGTTCCTAGGTTTGGATCCCGGGTGTGGTCCTAGCACTACTCATCAAGCCATGCTGTGGCAGCATCCTACATAAAATAGAGGAAGATTGGCACAGATGTTAGCTCAGTGACAATCTTCTTCAAGAAAAAGGAGAAGATTGGAAACAGATGTTAGCTCATGGCCAATCTTCCTCACACACACACACACAAAAATGTTGTAGGAAAAATTTGAAGTCTATATGCAAAAAAATTGAACTGAGACGCACATCTCATATCTTACAGAAAAATGAACTCAAAATGAACCATACTGTAAATGTAGAATGTACATGTAATTCTGAATCTAAAATATAAATATTGCAAACATCTTGAAGAAAACATAGAAGATTTACATGACCTTAGGTTTGATAATTTTTTAAAAAATACAACACAACAAGCATGGTGCATGAGAGAAAAATAAGTTAATTCTGTTAAAATTAAAAATGTTTGCTCTGTGAAATACATTGTTACAGGAATGAAAAGCCAAGCCCTAGACTAGGAGAACGTATTTGCAAATCACATAGAGATAAAAGACTTGTATCTAAAATATATACAGAACTCTTGGATCTCAACAGTGAGAAAACAAAGAACTTAAGCAAAAAAAAAATGGGCAAACATCTTAACAGACATATCACCAAAGAAGATATATTAATGGCAAATAGACACATGAAAAATTGCTAACCATCATTTTTCATTAGGGAAATGCAAGTTAAAGCCAACACGAGATACCAGTAACAGAAGACATTAAAAAGACAAAATTCCAAAAGACAGACAATGTCAAATGCTGGCCAGGATGTACAGCAAGAGGAGCTTTCATTCGTTGCTGGTAGGAATGCAAAATGGTACGGCCTCTCGGAAGACAGTCAGGCAGCTTCTAAAAAAGTTAAACGTATGACTCATCAATTAATACTCCTAAGTATTTAAGTGAATTAAAAACTTCTATTCACACGAATACCTGCATATAAATGTTTATAGGAGATTTATTCATAATTGCTATAATTAGAAGCAACTAAGATTTTCTTCAACAGGAAATCAAACCCATCCATGAGAAAAGTTCTTGGCAGCTGGAACATAAAGGATCATTTTCAGTCTGGTAAGGGGCACGTATGAGAAAACTACGCACACCATTGTAATTAAGGATGAGTATCAGGAACTCAGCTGAGCTGCCAGGCATCGGAGTAGCCAATTGAAACAACGAGGAGCCAGAATGAGAGTAACAGAGGCCTTTAACCACTTACTATGAGCAAGAGGCTGAAGCCAGAGAAAGTGCCAACTCTCCCATAGCATTTCTGCCGTGAAAATGGGCCCCAGTGGAAGGTCAGGTGGATCAGCACAGATCAGCACAGACATGGGGTTCCTCTCACTGTTGTGGGGCCCTGAACAAAAGGCTGACCATTTCATGGATCCTGGGGTGGAGTAGTGGGGAAGCTTGCGTTAGACTTAGTCGGTGTGGGGAAAACTGTCTTCAAGATTTCCTCTTCCTCCCCCAAGTAAGAATGCCTTGCAGAGGCACCTAAGGAAGACCTTGGCCCAAGGCCTCAGTTAAAGAGGTTTAGGAATGAAGGCAGCAGGCCTGAGAATATTAATATGTGAAAGAGCATGACTGGCCAGGGGGATCTGAATCCTTGCCTGCAGCTCCCCCCAGAGACTGCAATGTACTGGCTGTGCACCAAATGTGGTGTGGGAAGGGCAGGTTTCCTCACCGTGAGGCCTGCCAGGTAAAGCCTTTGTGATTGTCTCTGGTCAGGCTTCTAGAAAAAATACATCATTTTAACAGTTTTTCAGAAAACAAGTCAATATAAAGAAACGTTGATTTTTAGATAGTAGCAGTGAGCAAATAAGAATCAATATTAATAATACTATTTAAATAGTATCAATAACATGAAAGTTTTCAATGATTGTTAATTATTTTTAGTGTTTCTATAAATATTTTACAATTACTTTTAGTCCTATTTATGTTTAATATCTGCTTCTAAATGCATAAGTTCAAATCTTATATTTCTACGATGACTTTTGAGTGAATTAGTTTTGATACTTTTTTCTTATCCTGGAATAGTTTCCTAATATTCAGATTATAGTTTATAGAATTGGTCTCTGTCCAATTTCTGTAGCATGAGGCTCAGAAAAACTTAGGTTGTATCTGCCTGTATCGTTTGTTGTGGTTCTGAGGTCCTGCTAACTACATCAAATAATCTGAAATACAGCCTACCACACATAGCCACCAACAGATTTTATTATTGTGGAGTTTGTTCTGTTCTCTCAAAATGATCACAGATACCTTGAAAATGACTGGTGCCAATAGAATTTTTGTATATGCTGAGGTTCCATGGTAATATTAATTATTGCAAAGAACCATATAGTAATACTATATAACAGATTCTAAGTTCTTTGTATATGTCATTTAATTCTCACCAAAATATCATGAGATAGATACTATTATCAATTCCCATTTCCAAATAGGGATACTGAGGCACAGATATTGAATGATTTCGCCAGGATCACTAAGTCAACAAGTGGTGGAACCACTGTTATGAACCCAACATGCATGCTCTTAATATGGCCTTTCAAAGATTGACCTTGATTTTTCCTCATATTACTTTCTCTTTTTGTGTATGTATTTCTTCAATTTGGGAATGGGGGGGAAGAAGGGTATCGCTGAGTTTTTTTCACTAAATATTCGAATTTTGTTCCTCAGAACTTTGAAGATCAAGCTGAAATTAGAAGCATGCATGATGGATTCTTTTTATTCTTTCTTTCACTCCAACTTAATCTCATGTTTAGTGTTGTTTAATGCGGCCAAAAATATAAGCAACAGACCTAATCAAATATGATACTAAAATGATTACTTATGATTCTACTGCACAATACAGAAATTAAATGTCATGAATGCCATTGATGCGTTTTTATGCCCCTCATAGAGTCTAGTCTCTGAAAAGTCACAAAAGTAATCAATATCTACAATTTTAGCAAGACAAAACGTTTTACACATTTTAGATGCATATGTTTATGGACTTTTACTCAGAATTTGTTCATGATAATTTTGGTGACTTAAATGATATCATATAAGTGCTATTTTGGGATTTTTTTCAAGTACTAAATTATGGGATTTGAACCAAACAATAATTATGTTGTTTTGTTTATTGTAAGGCATATATTTCAAAACTCTAAAACATTTAAAAACATATCAATGTCTTTATACTCTTGTCAATGAACAGTGTTTGCTCTTAGCAGTAATGCTGACAGCAGTATATTTGTACATGTGTTCTGCCGCACATCTGGCAAAAATTTGTCTGGGGTATGACAAGATAATGCCAACTTGTTTTCTAGATTGATTATGCCAGTCCTTCTACCAGCAATGTCTAAGAATGATCTTGCTCCACTTTCTTTGCAGCACTTGATATCCACAGAATTCTTATTACCAATCTACATGGTGTTCAATTTGTATTTTCTTGCAATTAAGCAAATTTTCAGTTGTTTATTCCCCTTTTCTTCTGTATTTATTCAAGACTGTTTCCCACTTTCCTCTTGGATTGTCTGTCTTGATTTGCAGGACTTTGTTACATATTTTGGATGCAATTCCTTTTAAAGTTATATTGGTTGCAAATATTTTGTCCCACTCTATGGATATCACTTGAGGGTACAGTTTGGCCCAACAAAACAGGAATTTAAGAAAAAGAGTCAAAGTTGCAATGAAGCCCTCATCATTTTGTTAATACAACTTTGCAATTTATGGCAATAATTAAGAGACATTGGAACAAAATGAAATATAATTAAACATACTTGAGAATCAAACAATTTTGGATTATATAAAAGGGAATAAAGGTACTAACTCTGGAAATTGAAATTTGTCTTTTAATGCACTTATTTAAAAATCAAGGACAGTCAGTAATGTAGATATATGAGATATGTAATTTCCAAATCTCTCAATAATATTTTTTAAAGGTGTAATAAAAATTTATTCATTCTAATCAAGCTTTTGGGAGGAGGGAGAGCATGTGGAAGGGAAGAAATACACAAATAAGAAAAAATTAGAAGAAAATTGTAAAATTCAACATATGTCTGAGAATAGTTCCAGAATAAAGAATAAATATGAAAGGAAAGAAGCAATATTCAAAGATATAAGGACAAACTATGTTTCAAAATTTGTAAAGAAACGAGTGAATTCTTAAGTTGAGAAAGCACAATGAAAACAAGAAAAATAGTAAATTCTTATCTACATACATTATCATGAACATGCCCAACACTAGAGGAAAAGAGTCCCTAAAAGCAGTCAGAGAGAAGAGTTGAATAAGGATGATTAAATTAAATACAGGTTACTCCAGAGCAAGAATACAACACAATACATAATTAGAATGCTCAGAAAAACCACTGTTAACCTGGAATTCTGTGCTGTTAAACTCAGTCAAGAATGAGGATACATTAAAATTATTTTGAGACAAACAACTGAGGAAGTTTACCACTGATAAACTTTTACCAAAATAGCCAGAGGAAGGAGTGAGATACAATAGATGAGAACAAAAGTAAATATATGGGTAAATCTAAACAAGGATTTGCTGTACTAGAAATATTATAATAATGACTAATTTTGGAGTTCAACTAAAACATTGGACAAAAATAACATGGAAGACGAGAAGCCTGATTGAAGTGAAACAGTTACTTTTAATTGTTTGGGTAGGATATTAAATTTAAATTGTGTCATTAAAATTTTGTCATAATTAATAGAATAGAAATAAAATAAGTATAAAAGTCAGTAGAAGTAAAACATGGCTATAATTATACAATAAAAATGTCTTGAGGGGCCAGCCCGAGGGTGTAGTGGTTAAGTTTGTCTGCTCCACATCAGCAGCAGTTCCCGGGTGTGGACTTAGCAGCGCTCGTCAAGCCACACTGTGGTGGCATCCCACATAAAATAGAGGAAGATTGGCAAAGATGTTAGCTCAGTGACAATCTTCCTCAAGCAAAACGAGGAAGATTGGCAACAGATGTTAGCTCAGGGCCAATCTTCCTTACACACACACAAAGTCTTACATCTAGCAAAATAATAGTCTATATTTACATATTTTACAAATAAAGTATTCCAAGATATATTGCTAAATGAATAAAACAAAATGTAGAATAAAAGCAATTGTAAAATATTTATAGGAAAAGATTTCCAAGCTATATCTGTTTAAGTGATACAGATATAATGATGGATACATATTGAGATTTAAAAACATGGGAAAATTTTTCAAATAGGTTTGGCCTTTTATTTTTTCCACTTTATTTGTTTTATGTGTATTTTATGGCAATTATATATACAATTCAAGTAAGAAATAATTAAAAGGAATACAAAATAGCATAAGCAAAACAGATTAATTAAACGGTAAAGTAGCATTGTGATCATACGGTTCAGTCTTTTCATTGTCCAGATAGAAAAACCTAATCTGAAGGAGAATTAATATTTTCTACAGTTGAATAGATAATTAGTAGAATAAACAAGAACTGTATGTAGGACTCCTTACATCCAGCTGAGTAATATTTTTCCTTGAGAAAACACATTTATGTACAAAGAGTTGCACAAACACATGCAGATATATACCCTCCCCTCCCAATAAATAGATTGGACTAAAAGTAGATTTAGGTTTTGTTGGTAAAAATATGTGTATATTACAGATATATATGTACATCTGGATATAGGATACAGAGTATATCCTGTATATGTCAAGATACAGAATTTTAAAATAACACATATATATGTTTTCATTGTTAATTGTTTCTTAATTTGGCTTCTACAATTAAGAAAGTCCTGTAATACATGCATCATAATTACCTTAGTTGGTGAATAGCTGTTCCACTAAAACACAGTCTCTAAAGACTCCTAGCTACATGGAAATGTCAGCATTCAGAGACCAAATGAAAATTTAAAGTTCTTAACTGTATATTTAATTCATTCAATATTGCTTATTGCTTCAATCTGGTAGAAAAATTAATGTGAAAAATATCACTGCAGAAAGAGTTCTTTAATATTACACAGTTGTAAAATTGTATAATTATATCTCTAATACAATTTTTTGAGAATGTATGTGACATCCACGTATGCACAGGAATGTGATAAAGAGAACAATATATGGTGTCAATACTCTCTGACTTTGTCTCTACTTATTAGAGAAAATTTGCAGATTCATCAGAGAAAAGTTTCATAGAGAAAGGGGACAATGGGAGGATAATTTTGTCCACGTAAAATCACCCAGCAGATAGTTAAACTCTTCCGTGACGGGGACAGTTTGTGCTGGTATGGTATTTTGAAGATTATGAAGGAGTTGTCTTAATGAAAACAGCTGAGAACTGAGTTTGAATCCAAGCTGCGCCTTTTAATAACTGTATAATTTTGAGGAGGATACAATCTTCTCCAAAGAAAGGGTATGAATATGCGCCTCCTAGAATTGCTGAGTGAACACCATGAGGGCAGAGTCTCATTTTGCTCAACTTTGTGAAGGTTAAATCTGGCATATGAAATACTATTGCTTCTAATGACTTTACCTGCAGAAATTTACAGGTATTCTTTTGCTAATACTTTGCAGTATATAATTTGAAAATTTACTACCTTGTTCCAGTTGAAAAAAGTTTCCAGTTTTATAAAATGTTTAGAGATTTGGAATGAACAAAGCACATAAATATGATTTAATGTCACAATTATTATCAGTATTATATCAATTTTTGCTAACATTTCCGAAAACATAAATGTCAAATGCATGATTCATCTTGATGAAGATTTAACTTTCAGGTAGTGAAGTTGTAAAGGCTAAGTATTAATCTTAATGAGAGATCTGAAGCATTAATTTTTAGCAATTTCTAAACTCACTAAAACAGCTTTATTATCTGCAAGTATTGGAACAGATAGGAAAGAAAAAAACTTTAATAGACTCCAGGTAGAGTGAGAAAACAATTGGGGTCTAATTAAAACAAGAAACCTTCTTGTTCGTTTTGTTCGAGGACTCCCATTCACCGCCATCTTGTAATCACGTTTAGAAAGTTTTCATATTCTGTCACATTAAACTGTATTTATGTGTATCTAAACATTCAAGAAAGCAGATGTATTTACCCCCCAAATTAGATGTCTGCTCTTAGAATGTAGGAAGATAATTTCATTTTTATTCAATAAATGTTTAGTACATACTAGTAAAACATTATGTCAGAATATAAGCCCCCAGTTAAATATAACCTTCCTGAGGGCTAGTGCTTTCTGAAACAATAGTTGTCTCATAATAGATGATCAAGAATGTTGAAGAAATAGGTAAATTAATATTTATTGCATAAACAAAAAATGTGAGCATAAAATGGCTAAATATCAAAATCTCAGCATGCTGAAGCTGTGGAACTAATTTAAACGTGTTACAGTTACTAAATTCTGCGATAACATGAAATTGTACTTCTGACCCAGTGGGCTGCCATTTGAGAAGGCCAGGGAGGTGACGGTGTAAAACGTGTAGGAACCAGCGGACACCATAAAGATACACAGCTCAAGACTTAGAAATATGAATAAAAGCCATTCTAATGTAAAAAACATCAGAAGTCCAACATTCTCATGAAGGCTTGGAAAAAATGATTGAGCTAAGGACTCTGTGTTACATATTTCAGCTCTGTGTAACTGCACAAAAAGGGAGAAATACAATCATTTTTATATTGTGTCAAAGAGAGAAGTGGATGCTCCATTACAGGCTTGCTTCGGACATAAGCTCAAGATAGAGAAGGGCAATAAACCAGGAAACGTTTTAACTATTCCTAAGAGAGCTGAATTGGGTCAATTGAATAAAATGAAAATTAGAATTTAATGTTTCTGCACTGCAATCTGGCAAAATATTTTACCTTTTAATTATGCATAGCAGCTGATCTTGCCCATCTTTCATCTAACATTATTTATGTACGTACAGATTTACTTAAAAAGATGTATAAGAATGTGCATTTTACATTGTGTATAAGAGAAAATCAACCCAAAGTGATAGCTAAATAAACTTGGAGTTTGACAGTTTTCTATAACTGTCAATTATGTTCATTTGGTTGACAGTGTTCTATATCTTTTCATATGTTTTGCAATTTGCTGTAAATTACTGACAGAAGAATTATGAAGTATCCAAACATATTTGTGGCCTTCTCTATTTCTCCTTTAAGTTACGACTGTTTTGGCTTTATGTATTATAACTCTCTGTTATTCATTGCATAAAATTTAGAGTTGTCATATCTTTTTAATGTATTTATCGTGTACAAACTTTATGAGATTTCTATTTATATCTCTGTAAAAATTTTTTGGACTAAAATTATTTTATGTGATAGTAAAATGTCTTCTCAAGCTCTTGGATGCTTAGTGTTTATGTGCTCCATCTGTTTCTGTTCTTTTACTTTTAACCTCTTTATGGATTTACATTTCAAATGAGTTTCTTTTAAAGGGCAGATAATGATTGTTGCTTTTTCATCCCTTTTTGACAATCTCTGCCTTCAACTGTGTGTTTTCTACTATTTAGATTTAATGTAATTATTGGTACGGTTGAATTTCAACCTACCATCTTTCTATTTTCTATTTTTCCCATTTTTTTCTTTGTTTCTCTTTTTCCTTGTTACTTTGTGATTTGGGGATTAATTGAGAGTTTTGCCCATTTTTTATCTCTGCTCTTCTCTTAATTATGCAACTTTTTACTTTTAGTGTTTTTCTAGGGTATATGATATACATCTTTTGATCATCACAGTGTACTTTCAAATACTAACATGCCAGGGGCCAGCCGTGTGTCCAAGTGGTTAAGTTTGCACACTTCGCTTTGGTGGCCCAGGGTTCGCTGGTTCAGATCCTGGGCACAGACCTACGTACTGCTCATCAAGCCATGCTGCTCATTTCTGGGCACAGACCTACACACCGCTCATCAAGCCATGCTGCGGCAGCATCCCACATAGAAGAACTAGAATGACTTACAACTAGGATATACAACCATGTACTGGGGCTTTGGGGAGAAAAAAAAAAAAGAGAAAGATTGGGAACAGATATTAGCTCAGGGCCAATCTAATAACAATAATAATAATAATAATAATAATAATAATATGCCACTTCAGGTCTCATTTAAGAAACTTACAACATGATACTTCAATTTCGCCCCTCCTTTCATTTACACTTTTGCTTCATATAGTGTACTAGTTTACTTATACATATGTAATAAACCCTATGATGTATTGATGCATTTTTTTCCTTAGGACAATTATCTTTTAAAGAAAACAAAAAGTAAGAAAAATGTATTTTATTTATTATAAATTTCACCTTGTCTGCTCTTCTTCATTTTCTTAATTTGATTTAAATTTCTACTTGGCATCATCATTTGGCTGTTGAACTCTCTTATTGACTATGGCAGATCTGTCAATGGATTCTCTCAACTTGATATGTTTGAAAATATCTTTATTTTTTAAATATATCTTTACCAGATACAGGTTTCTGGGTCAATTTTTTTTTTTTTCGCTCAGTACTTTAATGATGTCACTCCATTATTTTCTGCCTTGCATATTTCCAATAAGAAGTCTGTTAACATTTGTATTGTTTTTGTACCCAATTTTTTTTCTCTGACTTTAGTTTTAGCGTTTTTGTTTGTGTGTCTGTTTGTTTTTATTTTCCTTGTGAATAGCAGTTCTTGGGCTTCTGATTTGTCGTCTTTCCTTAATTTTGGACACATCTTTGCCATTATCTCCTCCAATACTTTTTTTGAAGAAGAAAATTAGCCCTGAGCTAACATCTGCCACTAATCCTCTTCTTTTTGCTGAGGAAGACTGACCCTGAGCTAACATCCATGCCCATCTTCCTCTACTTTATATGTGGGATGCCCACCACAGCACAGCATGGCTTGACAAGCAGTGCATAGGTCTGTCCCCAGGATCCGAACCTGTGAACCCCGGGCCGCCGAAATGGAACATGCGAACTTAACTGCTGCACCACCAGGACAGCACTCCAGTACTTTTTCCTAATTTTCCTTCTCTTCTCCCTTGGGACTTCAGTTCTATCTATGTTAGATCAATTATTATATGTATGTTTGTCCCCTAGCTTTTGGATACTTTGTTGTGCTGGCTTTTTATTTTTTTTTAAATTTTTTCTCTTTATCTTTCATTTAAGATAATTTATATTAACCCATCTGCAAGTTCAATGACTCTTTCTTCTTTATGTATAATATTCTAGGTGTTATGCAATTTCAACCCTCTGCTGGGCTCGAGAAAAAGTTATACTTTCATAGATTGTTCAGCTTTTGTAGTTTGTTACAGCAGGAGTGCTGTTCTTTGGCTTTCTGCAACCCAGGTGGTAGGGAAATCTCACTTTCTCTTTTTCTATGATCACTTTTATCATAAACCAAGTTTCCACATATAGATGGATTTGTATCTGAGATCTGTATTCTGATATGTTCTATTTCTCTATTCTTATCACACTAGTTTGTTCACCCCTGGTTTATATTCCAGATCCATTGCTGATAAGGAAATCTTCCACAGACCTTGACCTAATACTCTCTGACATTTATTTAGTCTTCCATATGAATTTTAGACTCATCCAATTCAGCAACAAAAAACTCTTACTGGGATTTTTATTGGATTTACATTGCGTGTATTGATTAATTTGTGAATTATGATGAAGTTTCCCATCTGTGAATCTTGTTTACTCTCTCCTTTTATTAATCCCTCTTAAAAATGTGTTTTCTTTATAAACTCCTTATTTAAAAAAAGAGCAAACTCACACACTTTTGTTTATCACTAAATACTTGATAAGTTTTGTTTATCTAAACTCTCAATATTTCTGTTTTTATCCTTTGGAACTTGAGAACTCCAGCTGCCGCCTACTGCTGTTTCTGGACCATAAGGAACTCACATTTTTATTTTTGACCACAACTATGGATTTTTATTCTTTTAATACCTATTGAAATTGAAGTTCCCTATTGTTTACATAAAAGCCATGTTAAATTAGTATTCTCTGACTTACTGTTCATAAAAAGAACAAGGCAAACATCTCGCTGTCACCTTTCCCATAAGATGCTGTATCGGGTGGAGACATGAGGGATGAGGAAGCTCTGATCTCTCATTACTTTATGTATTTATGTAAAGCCTTTCAGAGAGTTTTTCATGTACATTCCACTGACTCTGCTACTTTAACAGAATTAGGAAGACAGGTAATTAATATTCAAAATATTTCTTTACCCTAGTCTATTGTCCTGGACTAAGTTAATCTTTGATTCATTATCCACTTGAAGTAAAAATGTATCTGAGGCCTGAATATTTGTGTGACATATGTTTATTTTCCTCTAGTACAGATGCTCCTGTCCGGCTTACTTTCCTTATTCCATCCTTCATAATAGGACAATCACAAAAGGAATTTTAAGAAATATCCCATAAAATCACTATCAGTATCATCCGATGCTCACAAGGATAAAATAAATAGCAACATGAAACAAAGAGGGAGGTCCCTAAATGCTTTAATAAGTAATTAATCATTAATTACTTTGTTGATCTTTTATCACTCCTGAAAAGGTGACCCTCCCTCACCTTTTCCAGAAAGGAATTGTTAGAAGAACTGATGAACTAATGCATTTAAAAGCAATTTATACTCCCCAAATTAAAGATAATTACTATTTTTAGAAGCTATTATATAGTCAATATAAAAACACTGAAACTATGCTTTAATTATTTTTATCTCACACGTATATATTGCTAGTTATCTAGCAACCATTTTATCATTTATAATAAAGTGTCTTTAAGAGAAATACGGGAGGGCAAGCCCGGTGGCATAGTGGTTAGGTGCCCACGCTCAGGGTTCATGGGTTCAGATTCCTGGCACAGACATAGCACCACTTGTCAATCCACACTGTGTAGCATCTCACATCAAATAGAGGAAGATTGGCACAGATGTTAGCTCAGTGACAATCTTCCTCACAAAGAGAAAAAAAGAGACAGAAATAGGAAAAACTATATTTATAGAATGGTATATAAATGGCCAGCTATGTAAAAGAAATTGTGCCAACAATTTTCAGAGGATAAGATAGAAACATAACCAATCAGGCATTCTTCACATGTTTGTTTTTCTATTTAAAAAATTCATAACTTGAAGTATTTATCAAGACCTTCTACTCTATAGTTTATTTTAAAATAAGTTACTGATAGATGCTAGTAAATGTTAAGGTACAGGAAAAAGTAGCCTGTGGAAAATATTTTTCAAGTTCTCTAATTGGAGGTTTAATCAGAAATACAAGAATTTTTTGAAAAGTAGTCCTCTGTTAACAAAGCTACTAATAAGTTGTGTTACTAGAATAAGCAAATGGAATAAAAGTAATGGCTCTAACTGTAAGACCAGAAAAATGTCAAGAGTCCTTGGGTACCCTCCGCCTCTCTTGCATGCCTTAGGCAAGAACACTAACTTCACTAACCTTTATGAGTAAGTCAATTCCCTGTAAGTTTTTCTTTAAACTTATCAGTATGCATTCCTTTTTGGCCATATAGTTATATTCTTCAGTGACCTTTAAGCCATCAGAAAAAAAAATCCCATAGTAATATTTGTACAGATATTGTATCACATTTAAGGCATGAAAAATAGCAGGAATCTTTGCCAAACTGGAATAACTCTTAAATAAAATGTGAAATCATTCTCACATACATATGTAAAAAAGGGATTAGTTAGAACATTTTGTATATGATACCATTTGGCTTTTTTAAGCAATCTGTTCCTTGTAGGTATTTGCTTCTAATAAGGTTGTCATTTCTTGGCACCAGTCATGTCAGCTGACATTCTGGCGATCCTAGTATTTTATTTTCAGCCTAGAATCAGTGGATGTGTTCCTGTGAAGATAAAATGATAGCCAATATTCATTTTCTAATAGCTTTCATGACTCACAATATTTTCCTGCAGTCAAGCCCACAACACAACATTTTTACTAAAATTATTTGCTTAAAGCATCACCACTGTATCTTATAATCATTCTAATCAAATATCTCCTATCCTTTTTGGACAACATAATTTATGTGCAACATTCGGTCTGATCAGCAAACAGTTCTTTCTCCTTGATTCCCAAGAAGTTCTAATTTTCACATTTTCTGTAAATGTAAGCATTTAACATGTTTCCAGCTTCAGAAACCTTTTTATTTCAAACTCCTACCCTAGATTACATTATGCACTCTCATTTTAAGTGTGATAATTTAAATCTATATTCTATATTCCTAAATCTAATGTCTTTCCAGCTAAAAGCCTAAATTTATATCTAATTGCTGTAATTTTCTCCAGAATGTATTACCAACTTCTCAATGACAAGCTGTACAAATTCA
Source organism: Equus przewalskii (assembly GCF_037783145.1). Taxonomy (NCBI): domain Eukaryota; kingdom Metazoa; phylum Chordata; class Mammalia; order Perissodactyla; family Equidae; genus Equus; species Equus przewalskii. Next base: position 68,569,732 of record NC_091847.1, read on the forward strand.
AACTTATTACATTCCCCAGCAAATATGACCACTCTTTTTCAAAATCCCTACATTGTATCACAACCATCCCAGTTACTAAATATGGATCCATTGGAGACAACGTCAATAATTTCCTTTTCCACTGCTAGATTTGTGCTTGCTTTTACTTTAACAATGCCTTACTTTGAAGCCCTAAACATTTTAGGAATAAATTCCAAGCAAGTTAAAAACGAAATCAAACAAAATAGCAACTCACATTTGGATGTTTAGCCCACACATGCTAAATCAAAGAAGAAACTTCAAACTCAGACTGCTAAAATGTCCAGTAAAACTTCCCAATGGACACGTATCTAGGAGCTGCATAGCCTGCAGTCCTCCTCCACTGACCCTTTGAGATTAGTAGATCCGTGATGGAGAAAGGAATACACTGGATAACTAAGATTTGATGCTCACATCCTCAAAAACCCACCACACCACCAAGATTTCTTCACTACCTTTTGATTCTTTCAACAGTGGTCCTAGTTGAGTACCTTGTCATCTCTCCCCTGTCATGTCAAGAGTATTCACTTGGTCTCCATTACTCTAAATTATTTTTCAAACCCCTTCTCCTTATTGTCATAGGACTATTTTTTTCTAAGTAGAGAAAAAAAATCACTCCTATTTCTGCTCATTTAAAAATTTTTAGTACCTCCACGCCACCTATAGAATACTATCCATATAATTTTATCTGGATGGCAAGATTGTGGCTATGTTCACAGACTGGACCGTGTATTCAGACAAACAAGTTTAGTTTACTTTGGTTTGCAATGGTTTCTACAACATGACTAAGTCTCATTACTCATGAATAAGGAATTCCTATCAAATAAATTTATTAAACTTAATTGAAATAATGTATAATGTTCTTAGTTTGTGCCTGACACACAAACAATACCCTATCAGAAATTTTTTAGCGTTAAAAGTCTTATGACTCCTCCCTTTTCTTGCTATCTGTCTGGGTTTTAATCTTTTGATTATATCAAAATAAACAAGACAAAGCAAATTTTTAAGATTCTATTTTTTGTCTTTGTTTCCTTTTTAACATGCCATCTGAATAATCAGGTCATTATCTTAATGCCACATGGTTTTTTGAAAAATTTCCTGGCCAACTCAGTTCAAATTAATTGTTGCCACCTCTGGTCTTCCATGAAATTTTGGTTTTATCTCTCAAAAGTTCAGCATGGTCCTTGAAAGAAAAAAATTTTTAAGTTGGACTTTATTAAAATTAAAAGCCTCTGCTCTGCGAAAGACCTGTTAAGAGAATGAAAAGACAAGACACTGACCGGGAGAAAATCTTTGCAGAACACCTGTTTGGTAATGGACTTCTATCCAAAATATACAAAGAACTCTTAAAACTAAAGAAGAAAAAAGAACCCTGCATTAGCTCAGACTGCTATAACACTATGGCATAAACTGGGTAGTTTGTCAGCTACACAAGGTTGTTGCTCACAGCTCTGGAAGCCGGGTGTGTAAGGTCAGTGCCCGCATGGTCGGGTTCTGGTGAGAGCCCTCTTCCCGGGTGCAGATGGCAGACTTTTCTTTGTGTCCTCAGGTGGAGGAGAGCAGAGCAGGGGAAACAAGCTCTCTCACGACTCCTGGAAGAGTACTAATCCCACTCATCAGCAGTCCACCCTTACGACCCCATCTAATCCTAATAACTCCCCAAAGGCCCCTCTTCCTAATACCACCACATTGGCGGGTAGAGTTTCAACATATGAATTTTGAGAGGACACAGATTTTCAGTTCATAACAAATCCATTTAAAAAAGGAACAAAAGATCTGCATCTCACCAAAGGAGACATTCTGGTGGCAAATAAGCAAATGAAAAGATGTTCAATATCATATATAATCAAGGGATTGCAAATTAAAACAGCCATAAGATACCACTACACACATATTGGAATGGTTAATCTCCAAAGCACTGACAACACCAAATGCTGGGAAGGATATGGAGCAACAAGAACTCTCCTTCATTGTTGCTGGGAATGGAAAACAGTATGGCTAATTTGGGAGGATAGTTTGGCAGTTTCCTATAATAATAAATGTAATTTTACCATATGATCCAGCAGTTGTACTCCTAAATGAACTGAAAATTTATTTCCACACTCAAACCTGCATACAGGTGTTTATAGCACTTTATTCCTAATTGCCCAAACTTGGAAACAATAAAGATATCCTTCAATAGGTTAATGAATAAACAAATTGTGATACTTCTTGCAATTAAATATTATTCAGTGATAAGGGAAATCAGCTATCAAGCCATGAGAAGACATGGAGAAACCTTAAATGCCTATTATAACTGAAAGAAGCCAATCTGAAAAGGCTTCTTTTTGTAGGCTTCTAACTGCATGACATTCTGAAAAAGGCAAAACTGTGGAGACAGTAAAAAGATCAGTGATCACCCAGGGCTGGGGAGAGAGAGGGAAAGATGAATGAGTGGAAGACAGAGAACGTTTAAGGCAGTGAAACTATTTTGTGTGATTCCGCAATGGTGGATACATGTCATTAAACATTTATCAAAACTCATAGAATATACAGCAAGAAGAGTGAACCCTCATGTAAAGCATGGAAATTAGTTACTAACAATTTATCAATATTGGTTCACCACCTGTAACTAATGTGCCACGCTAATGCCAGATGTTAATAGGGAAAAGTATTTTGTTTGGGGGTGGTAGTGAGGGGAAACATGGGAACTTTCCGTACTTTCTGTTCAATTTTTCTGTTAACATAAAACTGCTCTAAAATACAGTCTATTAATTTAAAAAATATGTAGCTCAGTAATAAATGTATTCACGCTTCTCAAAAAATGTGTGTGCTTCTTAATTTTCCATAACTGTTTTTATCTTTTGCATGAATCTCTATCCCATGATGTGTGTTATGAGGAAGGTTCATTTCTAATTAATGGTATCTTAATCTTGTTCAGTTTAAACATCTTGTCTTTGAATGGTACAGTCTTTCAGGTAAATCTTCAGCCCTTCTTCTGCTTCCCTACCTCTGATCATCCTGCGGAGCCCATTACATGACATCTGGGTGTTTGGAAAGGGTAATATATGTGATATGTCACAAAGGAAGGGATGAAACAGGGACATTATTTCTTGTTTTGTTTTGCCACTCCTCTCTGCCTCCTCTGCATCTCATTCCCCATTGGTCCAGGATGGTCAAATTTTATAGTAAAATGCTGCTTAAAATTCTGGATTAAAAAATCTATCTTCTTGGGACCGGCCCAGTGGCACAGTGGTTAAGTTCAAATGTTGTTCCGCTTCTCAGCAGCCTGGGGTTAGCTATTTCTGATCCCGGGTGTGGACGTAGCACTGCTTCGCAAAAGCCATGCTGTGGTAAGCATCCCACATATAAGTAGAGGAAGATGGGCATAGATGTTAGCTCAGGGCCAGTCTTCCTCAGCAAAAAGAGGAGGATTGGCAGTAGTTAGCTCAGGGATAATCTTCCTCAAAAAAAAAAAAAAAAAGAAGGAAAAATCTATCCTCTTGTGTGATGAACACTTGTATGTTAAGCCCAGCAGGCCAGGCATATTCTTCAAATGGATGGCAAGCTAGTTATGGATTACACTTACAAAAATATGTGGGTTTACTATATAAAACTTATTATTCCAGGACTCAAATGTGTTGTTCTTCCTGGTAAAAGTAGTTGGTTTTAAATATTTGTTTTCCGCACAGATATTACTCCTTTTGAGAGGTTGATAGTTCATTTATTCACTCATTTAGTCATTTAATTAACATTTATACTTAGCAATATGTTGCCAAAGTAGGTTCTTAGCAGATGTATAATGAATTAAAGGATGTACTTTGAGCTAATTGATGATAACTGTCTTCAATAATGTAGTTTTCATAGGTATAATTTTAAGGACTCTCTGAATAAGATCCGACAAATAGCCTTCATTTCCTTTAGAATCATTAAGATCACTTGTTCCTGCATTCTATTAACAGCTAGAACAGTTCCTGGAATTTATTCTAATACTTTCACATCTTTAAATTGGAGAGCAAAGTATTCAGTCAATTCTCATCTTGCAAATCTTCTTCCCTATTATGTTAATTATCATTAAAGAAACTGAAAAACGTCAAATTTGAGAATTTTTAGTTTAAAAATAAATACATTTTAGAGGGGTAAGTGGTATTTTGAAGATGGTTTATTAAGTTTTATGTGTTGTCAATTCCAAAGTAGGAAATATCGTGTAATATTCAAAAATATTGAATATAAAATGGTTTTCTCTTGGAATATTTCATTGGAAAAATAATTTTCCATGAAACATATTACTAGAAAATGTCATTTTAACATTTATTAAGGCAAGATGCTTATCTGTGAAGTGGTATACACAAATTTTGTAGGTAAAGAGCAATACTTCTAGGAATCATGAACCATTTTGAAAGAGTTCTTTGCCTATGTAGTAGAAATATTTTTTTATTAGAAGTTATTCTTTTAATTTCTGATACATGTAGAAATAAAGTCCTACCAGGAAGAACTTCCACATCCTATTAAAATGTCAGGTTTATCAACTGAGATCTGTTGAACATCTGGGCAATTCTATGTAGTGTGCTCCATGGTAAGAAGTAAAGGAAATTTCTTTACTAAATGATGGTTAATGAATGATTCTCTTGAACAACATTTTCAACCAGTTATTACAGCTATTGTGAACAATTTAGCTGTTGTATTATTTGTACAAAAATTGAAAGAAAAAGAAAAAATTCCCCAGTCACAATTTGTTTTAAGACGGATACAATCATTTTCTTTCGGCAATTTGACTTGATGTGTGAATTAAACATCGAAACATGCATGTTTACACTTTTATATTTTAGACATTAATAGAATTATACACATATATGTATATATTCTAATAATCTTTAAGCACATTGATAAACAGAATCTACAATCATTTCAAGAAATAGCAATTTTAAAGTAAGTCACCTTGCAAATGATTAACGTGAATACGGTCGGTCTTATGCAGTTATAAAGATCAAACTGTATAAATAGGAAGCTGAGGGAGGAGAATACTTAACTCTATGAGCAAAACGGAAGGGAAAATAACTTCATGAAATGCTGAATTCTAAATACTTAGGCATTTATTCTTGATTGTTTATAAAAATAAAAATTAGGGGCTGGCCCAGTGGTGGAGCAGTTAAGTTTGCACGTTTGCTTCAGTGGCCTGGGGTTCACCACTTGTCAAACCATGCTGTAGAGGAGGATGGGCACAGATGTTAGCTCTGGGCCAGTCTTCCTCAGAAAAAAGAGGAGGATTGGCGGTGGATGTTGGCTCAGCTCTAATCTTCCTGAAAAAAAATAAATAAAATAAAAATTAAATCCCCTAGAAATAAACAGATTTAAGGTGAATATTCTATTTTACTGCTATTGTAATGGGCAAGAGGCTGAATTATATTAGCATGTGGCTGCTTGTATATTTCTTAGAAGTTTGAAAGGAAAAAGCAATCAAATCCTGTTCCTCAGCCCCATACAAACACACAAGTGATTGCAGTAGTGGTATGCAAAAGCCACAGTGTACCCCACGTTTCCCGCAACGACAGCAGTGGGATGAGTTTGGCATCATATTATTTTCTTTCTATATTAGTGACTATTTTACGGGCTCTGACATTTGGTTATATAGCTTTGAGTCCCAGCTCTACTCTTGAAAATCTATGTGATATGTAATTTTGGGCTAGTTGTTTTATGCTGTAACTCTCAATTATCTCATCTATAATATAGTAATGATAACTATACTACAATATATTTTTGCTGGATGGATTACATGAATGTGCCTTTAGCTCTGAAGGTTCCTAGCATGTGGTAAGCACTAAATAGGTATTAGAATATATTATTTTTATAACAACCACATACTAGCTACTGTTGTAGACACTTTAAATATGTATCTTAGTTCTTATAGTCAATGTTGTAAATTGTGGACCTATAATGTATCTCATATGTTGGGTACTGTGTGTGAGATAATGTCTTAGAGGTAAATTGTACTGAGGTTCCCTGAGTTTTCAGTATACGGAAACAGTTCTTGAGATATCAGTACACTGTTAATTCCAGGATATTGGGAGTTGCGTCTTTTTCAAGGCAGCCATCATCTTACTTGTACAGATCAAAAAGAACTTTTTGGTTTGTGATTCTTTGCATTGCTTTGCTTTTCTATGATGCTGTCCACGTGTATTCTTTATAACATTGCGTTCTTGACATCCATTTTATGTCCTTAAGATGCTCTAAGAAAATAATGATGATTGTGAAATTATATTTTTAGGAATGTTTCACATATCAGTTCTTCTGAATATTTCACAAAACAATTTCTCTACTGAAGGGTTAAATGTTAAATTCAGTGGAAATGAGAAAGAATCAGCAACAGTAGATATTTACATGTCTACTACAATCAGTAAATTTTTTGTACTTTCTGACGATACCTTAAGCCAACTGAAACTTGATTTAGCATTGGTCAAGTTTGAAACTTTACACACTCCTGAAACAATGTGGTTTATTGTAACGCTTGATCTTTCCTTCTTTCTCAGGAGATATTATTTCCATGTGAAGAGGGAAAATCTTAGCTACTTGCGATTATGAGGCTGATCATTACATCAAGCCAAGATTTTTAAGAGTTGCTGGATAAATGATTCCCTGGTGTTAAGAGATATTTTAAAGCATTGTCAGAAACAGTACATTTTGTAATCATTTATTTATAATTGCTATTGTTCTTGAGTATTTGACATTTGACAAGTATTCTTTCAGGAAGATTAGTAGGAAACATAATGAGTACATGTGTTCTTGTTTGCAACAATTTTTTCTTTCGCAAATTTTCAAATATTTTCCAATTCCTAAAAAAAACCCAGAAATTTATTGTAAATATTCTTATTACTTGTATCAAAATAAGATTTGAATATTATATTTTCCCAAATAGTATATCAAACAAAGAATGCAATATGCAAATATATTATTTTGAGTAGTCATTAGCTTTCTTTTTCCTTTGTTTTATTTGGTATCACTGTTTTTTTACATCTAATTTTTTGCTATTAACTTAAACCGATAAGTAATTGCATATATTACTTTTGGTTTGTGTATAGAGATTAAAGTATGAGAAATTTTAATATTTACTGGATCTTTAAAAGGTAATATTGTAGTTTTTTTGCATGCAGCATAAGAATAATCATAAAACAAAAATTGATTTTTTTTCCTTTAGCATATCTTTGGCATATCTTTTTTATAAAATTCTGGTAAGTTTATGAAATAAATTATTATTAACACAGAAAGCCTTTTTTCTCTTCCTTTTATCATGGTCTAAGAATACAAGTCACAGTGTCCTTTATGCACCTATATATACATATATCCATCTAAAAATAGACAAGCGGAACATAACTCTCTATGAGGTTGCTTTATGTGACGTTCACAAAATGAACACCTCCATTTGCCTTATAAAGGAAGTAGATAAAAGAAGTTCTTTTTTTTTTTTGGAATTCAGCTAAATGTCTAAATAACATTAGATACCATAAGAGATAAAGGGATATATTTGATATATTTAAAAACATAATTCTAAAAGAAAATTCATTTGCAATTTCAGAAAATATTTGTGCAAAATTTTCAACTCTCTCAGGTTCCCGATCTGGGACTGGATATAATGCTCATACGTAGAGAAGTAAATACTCAAATGGCTAAGCAAAGAAGTGGTACTTTTTATAAATCCGTCAATATACATATGTCCGTCTTCTCAGTTTTTACCACGATCTCAGTTTGCTCTGGTGGCTCAGGTGATAGAATGGGGAAAAGTGGTCCCTTGTAGTATTACAGTTGTATTAAAGTTAGGGCTAAACTGATGACAAAAAAAAACTTCCAAGAAATACTAGTTACGTAGGACATATGAGCATTTCTCTCTTAGCAATTCTGCTTTATAAATTCACTCTGAGACCTAGGTTCTCTCATCATCCCCTGGAACATTTTGCTGATCTTTAAGTTCTGTTGGAATGGAGTCGTCTTTCCATTTGCATTCAATCCCCCAGCGAGAGAGAAGAGTGGGCTAACTAAGGGAATGTTTTGAGTTTAAATTGGGGATGACCAAAAGTTGTGCACATGAAGCCTCTGCTCACATAACCATGTGTACAACTGCCGCTGCTTTCCTTTGGGAGAAGGCAGAATTGTTTTTTCAGGTTGACAACCAACAGTTTTTGCCACTTGGATACCTGAGGGTAGTGCGGTGTGAACAGCAAAAGAAACTCTGTTACTGATATGTTATTAAAGGAGTAAAGGATGGGCGGCAAGTTCAGTCAAAGATGGTGGTGTAAAAATAGAATTTCTCCCCTTTCTTTAAGGAAATCAATCAAAAAATAAGATGAATGAAAATTACAAGGACTTATTCATTTGTTTCTTAAACCCTGGAAACAGCCAATTGGAAAACACAATCTTAGAAGATGGTCAGCAAAGTTTTCAAAATTGAGTGAGGACATGAGAGAATACAGGCCCGGAGAACACAGGCTTTTTGCAGAGTATCGAGAGGAGGAGGCTTACTGGATCTTATCTGAAAATGTGCTAGTGGAGAAGGCAAAGATAAGTATACACACGTAAACATTTCTCTTCTTTTCAAGATTCAGACCTTTGTTATTGCTGGGTAGACGATCCCTTGAAGGTGGTAAGCGATGCTGGATTGGGAGACAATTTCCCATGGGTTTCTCATGTTTCTGAATATTTTGAGAGTAGAGGCACTGACTGAGTTTGTTTTAGACCACGGATGCATTGAATGCATTGAGAATAACAAAGCATCATTTCTGTGACAGTCTTTCAAAACATCAATTGTGCATATAAATTATGAGGAAACTTCAGAAAAAAAATTGAGCAATGTTCTGCATAAGAGCACTTCAAAAATGTGAGGGGTATGAATGTCAAGGGAAGACTAAAAAGCCGTCCCATATTGAAGGAGTCTGAAGAGATATGATCACTAAATGCAATGTACGATGCTAAATTGAATTATTTTCCTATTAAAATAAAATGCAAGATTATACCAGTTAAATAAGACATAAATGTATTTCTCTCTTGCTTCAACTTGTGGAAATACAGAAATGGAGGCTGTGAATTAGATGGCAGTAAAGTACCAATATTAATATCTGCTGTGTGATAGTTGTAATGTGGCTAAGTAGGACAAGGTTCTTGATTTTAAAAATTATACACTAAAGTTTTTTAGTGTCAGTAACCTACTCAAATAATTCAGGGAAAAATGTTTTTTGTCACATTTTTTTACTTTAAAAAGATCCACATATATAGCAATTTATAGAACACAAAAATATCAAAGATATAAATGATCAGAAAAATATTACTAACTACCTTGACCTAACTGATATTTCTAGAACAATATACCAAACAACCTCATGATACAACAAACTTCTAAGTAATCCTTGAGTCAAAGTAGAATTCACAAGAGAAATTAAGAAATATTTCTAATAGGTAATTGAGAGATGTCAGAACCAATAGGATCCAGTGAAAGAAGTACTTAGAAGAAAATTTATAGTTTAAGTGCTTATGTTAGGAAAGAAGTGGGGTCAGTCTAAAATCAATGACTTAAGAGGCCAACTGAATAAGCAAAAGAAACAAGAGTAAGCTAAATCTCCCAACAGTAAGTGGATAAAATAATAAAAGTGCATCAATGAATAAACTGAAATAAAAGACAAGTAACTGTCAAAATCAAAAGCTGGCTCTTTGAAAACAAACAAAAGAATTAATAAAATGTAGCTAAGCTGATGAAGAAAAAAAGGAGAGAACATAAATTACCACATCACAGATGAAACAGAGGTTATCACCACAGCTCTTACACAAATAAAGAATGATGAGGCAATATTACGAATAGTTTTATGTCAACCAATTTGACAATTAAGTGGGAAATTTATTTCATTTACAATGAACACACAAGATCACTATACGAAAGAGAAAATCGAGTGCCATTTCTATTTAATAATTTGATTTTATTAAAAAAGTAAATTCCTGACAAAAAAAACTCCAGGCACAGATGATTTCACTGATAATTTCTATCTGATATTTAAGGAATAAAGAACAGCAATTTTATACAAGATCTTTTGGAAAATACTGAAGGAGTGAATGCTTCCTAGCAAGTGTTAGAAGATCAATGTAATCTCAATACCAAAACTTGAGAAATGCATTACTAAAAAGGAGGAAAGGAAAGAAGAGAAGAAAGTGTATTATATATTAATTTCCATCATGGACATACATGCAAGCATTCTTAAGAACTACCAGATGTAATCCAGCAAAATGTAAAAAGATAATACATCACGACCAAGTGGAATTCATTGCAAAAATGCAAGCTTGCTTTAACACGAGAAAAGCAATCAATGTAATTCATCTTATTAACAGAATGAAGTCAAGAAACAAAATGATTTTTCAAGGGTTACAGGGAATGCATTTGAAAAAGTTCAGCAACCATCCATGAGAAAAACTCATCAGACTTTGAATAGAGGAGAGCTTTCTTAATTTCATAAAGAGATTTCAAAGACCTACATCTATCTTTACAGTTAATGATAAAATATGAACCACTTTCTCATTAAGGCTAAGGAAAAGGCACTTTCACCTTTTCTATTAAGCAATAGTATTGTGTGTTTAAGCCATTAAAATAAGGCAAGAGGTGAAACAAAAAGCATACTAATAGGAAAGGAGGAAATAAACTGTCTTTTTGCAGATATCATAATCGTTTATCTATATAATATTAAGAAATCTACAAAATGAATATTGTACCTAATAAGTGAATTTAGCAAGTTTTCAGGATATAACAATAATAAAATAGAATCAACTTTATATATCAGAAGCAAACAATTGGAATATTAAGTAGACAAAATCCATTTATAGTAACGCGAAAATAAGAGGAATAAATTAATGAAAGATATGCAAGACTTCTAAACTGAAAGCAATATATAAGCTATTTTCTAACCAACCAAAATATAGTTAAATGCAGATGCTACAATGTGACATTAATGAATTCTTCACTGGTTCTATTCTAATGACATCCAGAGCTGGATGTTTCCTGTATCATATTACTATTTCCTGTATTATTTTACTAATTAGAAGAAGAATTGGTTGTTTGCATGATATGTCTAATTTTAAGCTCAATTTATTTAAATTTAGTGAAACGTCCAAAATCGTGTATAAAATTTTAGAACTTATCAATTATAGTAGTCTTTCAGCCATGATGGTTTGATATGTTGTCATTCCTGAAAACCTTTGAAAGTACTCATGTGGAAGGACTGGAGAAACTTCAAAGGTGACATTTGTCGCTGTCAAGTTACAAACACAGTGCAACATGGAGGACTAACTTGTCTCCTTGAGATGCTGTTAACTTAACCGAATTTTCAAAATAAAATAATCAAGAAATATAAAATTCAACCAAAAATACATCCACGACAATCGTTCTATTCCTCTGCTTTCGTTGAAAATAAGTGACTTTAATCATAGTGTCAGTAATGAATAAAAAAGATAGAGGCAGCAAGTGGAAATAAATACCAGTCCGAAGTGAACGTGGAAAAAAGACAATATTGTTTTGACATGTTTATCATAGCATGAAATAGCATTAAAACAATACTGCAGATGTTCTCATTTGAGACTCTACAACAGAGGCACGCATAATCTGATGATAATTTAATGTAGTGATTGGATGAAACTAAGTATATTAAACACAAAAACGTAATTATGTAACACTGTGTAATAAATAAAAGCATGGCTATTTAAACCAAATTATTGCACATATGCAACATTCTTTGTATTCAGGAGCTTCACTAGGAGGAAAATCTATTGATATTACAGTATCAAATTTAATACAATTTTCTGGAGAACAGAGGCTATGTGATTTTCATCTGTGTACCCCCCTCAGCACCAGGCAGTGTTCTAATTGTATTATTGATAATAAATACATGTTCACAGATTCAAATATAAAATATAACATTATGCAAAAGGATTTTACAGGATATACAGGAAAAATTGAAAGTCTTAATAATAAATGCATCATGTTCTACTTTGAAATAACTTTTTGTAGAAAAAGTGTCACATTTTTAGTAATAATCCAATGCTCTGACCATTTACTCCCCTCCCCTATTAAAATATCTAGCCTCAATTAAATTTATCATATGTTACGAGAAAAAGGAAAGAATTATCTCTGGAAGCAGGATGGAGATGGCTCAGGGTCTTAGAAAAATTCGTTTAACACGGAAAACTATTAAAAGAACCTGATCAGGTTTCCAGTTTCTGTTAGGGATGTAATAAGCTGGAAAGAACATCACGGCCACCCTCTCAACGACAACAGCAAACGGGACAATCTGCACATCCACAGGCTTTCCTGAATCCATCAGAGACGGAGGTAAAAGAAGAATCAACCAACCTTAAGGAAAAGCAAAGACCTTCAAGAACAAATAGACATGGACACTTGTTTACCTGGGATAGATGCAGCCAGATGTTGGTAAGAAGAGTCGGCTAATGTTGTTAACAAATGGAAAAAGCTTGTAAGAGAATGTGGAATCCCTGGGATCACAGATAGAAAGGACACTTCACACCCACATGAAGAGTTCAAACAAGCCATGGTGGGACTAAATAAACCAAGGAAATCGGCAAATGTTACAAATCAGAGCTTCATTTATTCTGTTGGTTGTTTCATCTTAAAAAAATGATGGATAAAATCTTAATAATAGATGAATTTAAAATTATATTGTGCCAGTAGCCATTACTTTGTGAATATCACTAAAAAATTGAGGAAATATACTTTCAGTATTTAAAAAACGCTATCAAATTCAGTGAGAAAATCACTCATGTCATTGATGAATGAGTGAAGTGTTAACATAGCATTGTTGTTTCACCTTTGACTTAGTGTAAACAAAAACATCAACCAACATTCATGTAAGAATTACTTATTCATGGATTGAGACCCAAGTACATCCTGATTAAAAAAAAAAAGTATGGTAAAAATGGAAGAACGCATTCTGTGAGACTCAATTGGCTTTACAAAAATTACAATAAAGTATGTGACGTATTTTATCGATTATAAATTGTAGTATACATCTATGCTTTATTTTTTTTTAATTTACGGTAACATTTAGTTTTTTTATTGAGGTCGATTTGTTTAAAACGTTATATAAATTTCAGGTGTATATCGTTATACTTCAACTATTGTGTAGACTGCATCATGTTCGCCAGCAAAAGTCTATTTGCATTCCATCATCCCCGACACGTGCCCCTTTACCTCTTTCGCCCTCTTCCAACACCTTTCTCTTCTGGTAACCAACTATTCTCTGTGAGTATGTTTGTTTGGTTTTTTTTAATCTTCCACATAAGAGTGAAGTCATGCACTAATTGTCTTTCTCCAGCTGACATTTCATTTTGCATAATGCCCTCAAAATCCATCCATGTTGTTTCAAATGGCACAATTTCACCTTTTTTATGGCTGAGTAGTATTCCATTACATATATGAATGTATATGTATATACACACTACATCTTCATTATCCATTTATGCGCACTTAGGTTGCTTCCAAGTCTTAGCTATTGTGAATAATGCTGAAATGAACATAAGGGTGCATAAATATTTTCAAATTAGTGTTTTCTTGTTCTTTGGGTAAATACCCAAAGTGGAATAAGTGGATTGTATGGTAGAACTATTTTTAATTTTTTGAGAAATCTCCATATTGCTTTCCACAGTGGCTGCACCAGTTTGCATTCCCACCAGCAGTGTATGAGGGTTCCTTTTTCTCCACATCCTCTTGAAAACACATGTTATTTCTTTTCTTTTTTATAACAGACATTCTGACAGGTGTGAGGTGATATCTCACTGTAGTTTTGATTTGCACTTCCTTAATAATTAGCTATGTTAAACATCTTTTCATATGCCTGTTGGCCATATTTATATCTTCTCTGGAAAAATGTCTGTTCAGATCCTTTGCCCATTTCTTGATCTGGTTCACTTTTTTGTTGTTGATTTGTATGAGTTCTTTACGTATTTTGGATCTTAACCTGTTATTGGATATTTGATTTGCAAATATTTTCTCCCAGTTGATGGGTTGTCTTTTCATTTTGTTGATGATTTCCTTTGCCATGAAGAAGCTTTTTAGTTTGATGTACTCCCATTTGTTTATTTTTCTTTTGTTTCCTTTGCCAGAGGAGACAAGGTATTCAAATTATGTTAAGTGAAATAAGTCAGATAAAGACTGACTCACATATTTAAGATAAATACACAGATAAGGAGAACCTTATAGAGGAGGAGGGGGTACAGGGAGAGCACAAAGGATAAAGGGACATACTTGTGTAGTGATGGATAAAAACTAGATTATTGGTAGTGGACATGATGCAGTCTATACAGAAACTGAAATATAATAATGTAAACCTGAAGTTTGTACAATGTTATAAGCCAATACAACTTCAGTTAAAAAAAGAGGTACTGCTACAATTGATATCAAAGAGTGTACTGCCTATGTTTTCTTCTAGGAGTTTCATGGTTTCAAGTTTTACATTCAAGTCTTTATTTTGAGTTAATTTTGTCTATGGTATAAGACAATGGCCTACTTTCTTTCTTTTGCATGTGGCTGTCCAATTTTCCCAACCCATTTATTGGAGAGACTTTCCTTTCTCCACTGTATATTCTTGGCCTCTTTGTCAAAGACCAGCTATCCATAGATATGTGTGTTTATTTCTGGCTCTCAGTTCTGTTTCAGTGATCTGTATGTCTGTTTTTCTGCTGGTACCATGCTATTTTGATTACTATAGCTTGTAGTATCTTTTGAAATTAGGGAGTGTGACATCTCCAGCTTTATTCTTTTTTCTCAGGATTGTTTTAACTATTCGGAGTCTTTTGTTGTTCTGTATAAATTTTAGGATGCTTTTTTCTATTTCCATGATAAATGCCATTGAAAATATAATTGGGATTGCATTGACTCTGTAGATTGCTTTAGGAAATAGGGACATTTAAACTATTTTCATTCTTCCAATCCACGAGTGTGAAGTATCTTTCCATTTTTTTGTCTTCTATTTTTTTCAATAATGTCTTATAGCTTTCAGTGTATAAGTCTTTCATCTCCTTGGTTAAATTTATTTCTAGATATTTTATTATTATTTTTTAGATTGTAAAGTATTGTATTCTTGATTTCTCTGCTAGTTAGTTGTTAATGTGTAGAAATGCAAGTGATTTTCATATGTTGGTTTTGTACTCTGCAACTTTACTGTATTTGTTAATTATTTCTAATAGTTTTTTTGGTGGATTCCTTAGGGTTTTCTATATAGAGAATCATGTCATCTGAAAATAGTGACAGTTTTACTCTTCCTTTTCAATTTGGACCCCTTTTATTTCTTTTTCTTGCCTAATTAGCCTGGCTAGGACTTGCAGCACTTTGTTGAATGAGAGTGGCAAGAGTGGGCATCCTTCCTGTTCTTAAAGGGATAATTTTTGATTTTTTGCCATTGAGTATGATGTTGGCTGTTGGTTTGTTGTATATGGCCTTTATTATGTTGAGATATCTTCTTTCTATACCCATTTTATTGAGAGTTTTTATCATAAATAAATGTTGAATCTTGTCAGGTGCTTTCTCTGCATCTCTTGATATGATCATGTGATTTTTATTCTTCATTTTGTTAATGTGATGTATCACATCGATTAGTTTGCAGATGTTGAAAAACCCCTGCATCCCTGGAATAAATCCTACTTGATCATGGTATACAATCCTTTTAATGTATTGTCGTAATTGATTTGCAAATATTTTGTTGAGGATAATTGCATCTATGTTCATAAGTGATGTAGTTTTCCTTTTTTGTGTTCTTGTCTTGTTTTGATATCAGGATAATGTTGACCTTGTAAAAATGAATTAGGAAGCATCCTGTCATCTTCAATTTTTTGGAAGAGTTTGAGAATAGGTCTTAAAAATCTTCTTTGAATGTTTGGCAGAATTCACCAGAGAAGCCATCTGGTCCTGGACTTTCATTTTTTTGGAAGTTTTTGATTACAGTTTGAATCTCTTTCCTTGTAATTAGTCTATTCAAATTCTTTATATCTTCTCAATTCAGTTTTGAGAGGTTGTATGATTCTAAGAATTTATCCACTTCTGGGATTTTCAATTTGCTGGTGTATAGTTTTGCATAGTATTCTCTTATAATCTTTGTGTATAATCTTTTTATAAGATTATAATTTTATAATCTCTGCAGCCTCCATTGTAACTTCTCTTCTTTCCTTTCTGATTTTATTTATTTGAGCCTTCTCTTATTTTCTTAGTGAATCTAGCTAAGGGTTTGTCAATTTTCAAAGACCCAGCTCTTAGTTTATCTTTTCAAAAGAGCTGCTGTTAGTTTCAAAGATCCTTTCTATTGTTTTCTTAGTCTCTATTTCATTTATATTTCACTCTGATTTTTATTATTTCCTTCTTTGTACTGACTGGGCTTCATTTATTCTTCTTTTTCTAGTACTTTTAGGTGTAGTGTTAGATTGTCTGTTTTAGATGTATTCTTTTTGTTTCTTGAGGTAGGCCTTTATTGCTGTATATGTCCCACTTAGTATGACTTTTGCTGCATCCCATGAGTTTTGGTATATTGTGTTTTCATTTTCACTTGTCTCCAGGTATTTTTTTATTTGACCTTCGATTTCCTCATTGATCCAATAGTTGTTCAGTAGCATCTTGTTTAGTCTCCAAATATTAGTGACTTTTCTAGCTTACTTCTTGTAACTGACTTCTAGTTTTATACCATTGTGATTGGAAAAGATGCTTGATATGATTTCAGTCTTCTTAAATTTATTGAGACCTGTGTTGCTTCCCAACATATGGCCTAGCCTTAAGAATTTTCCATGTGCACTTGAGAAGAATGCTTTTTGCTGATTTTGGATGGTGTGTTCTCTCTCTCTCTCTCTCTCTATATATACATGTAATAAGTTAATCTGGTCTAGTGTTTCATCTAAGGCCACTATTTCCTTGTTGGCTTCTGTCTGGATGATCTCTTCATTGATGTAAGTAAGGTGTTAAACTCCCCTAATATTATTGTGTTTTTATCAATTTCTCCCTTTAGGTCTGCTAATAGTTGCTTTATTTACTTTCGTGCCCGCATGATATGTGCGTATATATTAACACATGTTATGTCTTTCTTGGTGGAATGTTCCTTTTATCATTATATAATGTCCATCTTTGTCTCTTGTTATTTTTTTAACTTGAAGTCTATTTTGTCTGATATAAGTATGTCTACACCTGCTTTTTTTTGGTTGCCATTTACTTGGAGTATCAACTTCCGTCCTTTTACTTTAAGCTTATGCTTGTCTTTAGAGCTGAGATGGGTCTTTATGAGGTCCGGTTGGATCTTCTTTTTTAAGGTATCCAGCCATTCTGTGTCTTTCTAATAGTGAATTCAATCCATTTACATTTAGAGTGATTATTTATATATGAGGGCTTAATACTGCCATTTTATCTCTTTTCCCTGGCTATTCTATATTTCCATTGTTTCTTTTTCCTTGTATTTCTCTCTGCCCTTTCAGTTTGGTGGTTTTCTTTGATGTGTTTCTTAGTTTCCCTTTTGTGTGTTTTGTGACTCTGCTCTGATTTTTTGTTTTGTGGTTACCATGAGGTTTGTGTTTTTATGCTGATAGCATCCTATTTCCATTAGCTTATGCAGGTTCCATCCTTCTCCTCTTCCCCTTCTATGTTCTTGTTGTCATAAATTTTCCCTTTTTGTATTAACAGCTTGCTACCAAATTGAAGTGGTCATAGTTATTTTTGATGCTTTCTTTCCCTTCATCCTTTATGTTATAATCACGTTTACTAACCCATTCTTCCAACTGAATCACTTCTAGATTTCTATCTTTGAGCTCGCTAATTCTGTATTCCTTATAGTCTGCTCAATTTCTAATGCTTTCTACTTTAGTTTTTATCTCATTAAGTCCTTCTTCATCTCCAGAATTTGTTTGATTTTTTTTATAGTTTCACTTTCTTTCGTGAAGTACTCCTTCCATTCATTAATTTTATTCCTGAACTCATTGAACTTTATTTCTCAGTGTTCTTATAACTCATTTAGTTTCTTCATGAGAACTATTTTAAATTCTCTGTCAGTTATATTACAATGTTCTATGACTTCAACTTTGGTTTCTCATTTTCTTTCTTTGCTACTTTGTTACTGTAGTTCTTCATGGTGCTTGATGCGTTGTTCCTCTGTGGGCACATTTGTGATAATAAACACCTTTCTTATTTGAGTAAGGCTTTGGTTACTTTGATTCTGAGCTGCTCCTGGTTTTATTTGAGACCTGAACTTCCCACCCTCCATTGGCTCTTTCAGAAGCATTGTCACTGTCCTCCTTGTGCTGCTTGTGCTCTGAGGTTGCTAATGCCTTGCTGTTTATGATGTTGCTGCAGTTGTGGGTGTCACCCCTGGAGTCACCAGGATGCAAGCACCTTTGTTTCTTCCAGGGTCACTTGGATCTCATGTTTCCCACTGGTTCACCAAGGGCTCTCCATAGGCTCAGGTGCTGCTGCCATGTACACCACGTGTGCTACTGCTCCTAGGTTAGCTGCTCTCAGTGGTGCTGTGTTCATGGATTTTGCTGCCAATGCTGGGGGCCCAGTGTTTTGTATGCAGCCCTCACTGCTAGAATGGCCAGGATTGGAGGATCTGTCACCAGTGGAGGGACAGGGGGCTGAGTCACAGGTATCTCATAGTTCCCAGAGTCTCTGATTGTGGGCCTGCAGTAATTCCTGGGGTCTCTGGGACGGTGGACCGCCTAGATTCCTGGGGCTACATTTATATGCATTACCTTAGTTCCTGGGACCTCAGTCCTTAGGCATGGCCACAGGTCCTTGAACCTCCACCCTCAGGAGCTGCTGCTGCTGCTGCTTCCTTAGTTCCACTGCCTCAAGGAAGTCCAGTCCACCCACCTTCAGATGTATAGAGGTATGGATCCCTCAGGCATTCTGGCATGCTGTGCAGAGGGTCCTTTGTTGGTCCATGGATGTCCTACTGGTTGTAACTGAGAGGGGAGAGACAAAGGGAACAGCTTTCTCTGCCATGATGTTGACATTACTCCATGTACACATACTCTTCATGTCAGTAAAATGTATAATGAAATTTTCTACACGTACATATGTGTATGTTTATTTTTTGTGAGGAGAGGTAGTTTTTAATCATTTATGAATCCAGCATGGAATACATACCATCATTTACCTGTTTAATCCATTGTCAATGAGCATTTGGCTTATTACAATTCTTTTGCTCTTTTCCAGAATACTGAAATATTTCTGGTGCTCCTGTTGTCAAACTTCTCTGTAAAGGTGAACATAGTAAATATTTTCAGCTTTCCTAGCCATGTAGTCTCCGTCACTACCACTCAGCCCTATCATTGTGGCAAGAAAGAGCCATAGACAATAGAAGATAGATGAATGCCTATTTGGCCCATGAGAATTAATGTACCAACTCCTGATTTGGGGTAGTATATCTGTGGAAAAATTTCTGGGTATGTGTGCTAGTTTTCTAGGGATGCTGTAACAAAGTACTACAAACTGGGTGGATTAAACAATGTGAATTTTTTGTCTCACAATTCTGGACAGAGATTAGAAGTACAGTATAAGGTGTAAGTTGCTTTGGTTTCTCCTGAAGATGGTGAGGGAAGCATGTGTTCTGGGTCTCTCTCCTTGGCTTGTAGATGACCGTCTTCTCCCTATGTCTCTTTACTGTGTCTTCTCTATCCGTGTCTGTGTCTAAATTTTCCCTTCTTATAAGGACGTCAGTCATATTGGATTGGAAGACTCTCTAATGACCTCAATTTAACTTGATTACCTCTCTAAAGACCCTATCTCCATATAAGATCACATTGTGAGGTAATTGGGATAGGATTTCAAAATATGAATTTTGAGGACACATTCAACCTGTGACAACGTTAAGATGTTTAAACATACAGGGACACTAAAGCTATTTATCAAAACGGCAATCAATATTTATACTCCTACCAGTAATTTATTGTTCCTTATCAACACATTATTTTCAGACTTCTTAAGTGTTTTCATAGCCATTGGATATAAAATGGTAACTTATCAAAATTTTAATTTGCATTTCCTTAATTGATATACCATGAACATATATATTTTGTTCATGGACGTTCGATTTTTTCCTCTTTTTTGAAGTTCTTGCTATAGAGTTTGGTAGAAGGTTTGTAAGTTTCAACAAAAGAAATAGAATGCTGTTCAGGATTGTCACAATATCCTTACCTCTGTAATCCACTGTGAAATTGAAATTTTTACTCTGTTTTTGAATTTACTTATGATTTCATTCTGATCTCTAGTAATCAAAATAAAACAGAAAACATTTTTAATATGTAAATATTAAACAACAAATATTTCCTTCTACAAAGTCATTATATTTGCCCATTTTTATTGTTTGGTACCAATACAGGATACCAGGACATTTTCCACAACTGCTTCCTTTCCAATTCCTGGGTTCTTCTTAAATAGTTTAAATATTTTAATCTCAAACTGATATTTGATTTTCCCATATCTACTTACAAATATATATTTAATAATTCTAATCATATATTCACATATTATCATCCAATAAAATCAGTCATATTTAATGTGTGTTCAATAGTTTGCATGAATGTGCTATAGCTGTGCACTAGTCCATGAAAATCTCCTGTACTCCTTCATATTACTTATATTGGAATTGTTAAAAATTAGCTACTGTATTTTTTTTTAAGATTGGTGCTGAGCTAATGTCTGTTGCCAATCTTTTTTCTTCTTCTTCTCCCCCAAAGCCCCCCCAGTATATCATTGTATATTCTAGTTGTAGGTCCTTCTAGTTCTACTATGTGGGATGCTGGTTGATGAGTGGTGCTAGGTCCAAGCCGGGGATATGAACCTCTGAAACCCTGGGCTGCCAAAGTGGAGTGCATGAATTTAACCACTTGGCTACAGGGCTGGTCCTGTGTATTTTTAAGTAGAATATTAAGCACTAAGAGTATTATGTAAGAGTATGGGCCCAATAGCTAGGAGCAAGCCTACCAGAAACCTTAAAAGTGAGGAAATTATTAGTATCTAACTGAAGGTATTGTTTGGATTGAATAATATATGGATAAAATAAAGGTGGCTAACAGATAGTAAAAATCAGAATCCTCTATTGTTATTAATTATTATTATATTATTATTAATTGCATTTCCTTTCCTTAAATAGAAAGCATTGGTTTTAAAGTTTTTCCTGAATATCTCCTTTCCTTTTCTTACTCTGCCAGATGAATAATATCTTGAGTGAGTATAGAATTTTTTAATTACCATACATTTCTTTTCCTATATTGTAAATATTCTTCCAAGAGTACAGTGGAGCAGATGAGAAGTATAATGCTTGTCTTAATTCCTTTTTCTTCAACCTATGTTTTATCTGTGCCGTGTTGTAGATTTAAGTTTGATTCATCTTCTTTAGTTTCTTTAAATAGTTATTATTTATTTATATACCTGTTTATTTGCTTGTTTGATTAGATTTTTTATTTACTTCTTCAATTAAATCCTCTCACCTTTACAGCTTTTGAAACATCTCCAGGCACTTGCAAACTTGCAGGCTGTGGAAATAAGATGTACAGGTTTTTCAAGTGGCCTGGGGATAATGTTTGCAGTGCCAAGAATTGCTGAAAACTCCTTCCTGCTCTCAGTTCTAAGACCTTTCAGGGCAGAGGTGCTCCTCTCATAGCCTCTGACACAGGCCACAATTCAAGTCATCTTTGTCATCCCATCCAATGATCATGCACCATAAGGGGGGAGACAAGTCCTCAACAAACTCTCAGAAGATTTCATATTTTGAAATTTAATGGCTCATATTGTTGCTATAAAAATACTTTTCTCCTTATGGTTCTCATTTCCCTTAGATAAGAACACTCAAATTTTTCAGGCACCAGATGACTAATTTGTACTTAATTACTATTGACTTACAAACAGAAGAAGACAAATGATTCAAATGTTAGATACTTCTTAGAATACAGGTTAGTGTGAAGCTTTGGACATCTGTTTATGAGAAACATTCTATGAGAACTAGAATGTTATAATCCTTCATCTTAGCAAAACTATAAGTAGTAATTAGTAACCTTGTTTTATCAACATTTTTGTTTACTTTATGAGTACTGATTTTCTATTACTGCATAATTTATTTATAAATATTATAATTTATAGTAATTTATAATATGGAAATTGCTGAGAGTGAGAAGTAATGCTATTGAGCATAGTAGTCATTTGTGAATGAAAAGCATATTGATTGCTTGTACTTTGAAGAGGTTAACATAATGGACGTAAAGCAAAAACATTGCAAGGACCAATAGTTCATCCAGTCCCACAGACTGTCTCTTAAAGAAGACTCAAATAAATTTGTTTATTTTAGTTGTGAATCAACAGTAGTTATCATCTTGTCTACAGATGCCAAGGATTTAGGGCTGTAGCAGATATCTTTAAATCTTTACTACTCAATTGGAAGATGTTAAAGCAGCTGGCTTACAACTTATGTATTCCTTTTACTGATGCATTTACTCTTTTGACTTGGGGGAAAGAAAAGAAAACAGATGACCCAGTCTAATCTCCTTGTCAACTGAACCTATGGGTAAATTAACAATGATATTATTTAGGAGGAAGACACCTGTTTTATTGAGTAAACTCACATGACTATACTTGGCTAAGGATTATTAATAACAAATAAAATGGACATCTATGAGTCATAACTTTTTGGAGAGTGTCAGATGCTATTACAAAGAGTTTAGCCAAACAAAAAAATTTGAGTGCACAGTCTCCACACAAGACTTCTCTCACTTCTGACATCATCTGCAAGTTTTGAGTGTTCCCCAAACCACGCTCAGTTTTAATAATTTGTTAGAAGGACTCATAGAATTCACTGATAGCTGTTATACTCGTAGCTTCAGTTTATTATAGGAAGAAGATACGTATTAGAATCAGCCAAAGGAAGAGACATATAGGCTAGAGTCCAGGAGAGGTCCAAGATTCCCGTTGTCTTCTCCCCATGTAATTATTAACAGTGTTAACTCCTCTTGACCATGATGTGTGACAATATACACAGTGTTGCAAGCCAAGGAAACTCACTTGAGCCTTTGGTGTCCAGAGACTCAATCACATACTCCCATGTGGCTGAACTTTAGTTTTCAGCCCCTCCCGGAAGTCAGGCTAATTCCTTTAGTTTCCCAGTTTCTCCAGAGATCAGAAATGATACCACATAATCCAAAACCCTCACAATAAATCACACTGTCAGATTGTCCAGTAACCAAATCCCCAGGCACACATGAGATGCCATGACTAACACTTTGAAGCTTTAAGATAAAGGTGTCTCCTTGTCTTTTGTCCTATGCTTCAAAATAAAAATTAACTGTATGGTTCATGGACTGTCCTGTTAGCTACCATGAGAAACAGACATTGCTTTTGATTATGGGAAGGATTTGAGCAGCAGATTTGATTATGTTAAAGAAAAGACAATTAACTAACTTATCAAATCCTTTTGCTTGGACGGCAGTGATGCAGTAAGTTACCAATAGTTTTGGCCAACTGTCCTCTTCTCATCATGTTCCAATTTGTGGTTCCAGAAGTAATTATAATTTAGTGTGGTATTTGCAAGAGTTATATATGGCAACTGAGGAACATTCTGTGATATTAAACAAATATTTCCAAGGTAGGAGAATGGAAGATATTTTCTTTAACAGCTTGCTAGCTTTATTTGTAGTTTGGAAATATTTAAGACAGATGGTAATTTGGCGTTCATTTTTGCTCTTGCTCCAGACCCCTCAAATGTTAAAGACTGGCTTGTTCCTAGTTATGTACACTGGAGAAAACCTTTGCACATATAAATGGAGACCTGTAGAGGGAAGTAAAAAAACCCAGGAAATAATCCAAATTTCCATTGAGAGTTTAATGGATTAAAAAAAATCTTTGGTGTATTCTTACAATTACATACTATGTAGCAGTGAAAATGACTTCTTGAGTTCATTAAGGAGTTTATTGAATGCTCACTAGTTGAGCTCAAAAACATAATAGAAACAAGACTATCAAGGCCCAAGTAGGAAACATATAGTAGCCTTCACTCAAGGATGTCTGCACAGGTGTGTGTGCAGACCCACAAGGCCCATCTTCATTTCAGGTTCTGCTGCTGCCGTCTTAGAATTCTTAGTAAATTTTTAATAAAGACCCACTGTTTTCACTTTTACTAGGTCCTATAAATTATGTAGCCCATCCTAGTTCCACTTAGTTTATATTTTAAAGATAGGTATTATTTAGAAAAACATTCATATATATAAAATCTATACCGAAAATGAAGTAATGATTAAGACGTGATTGTCATGACTCATGTCTTATATCTTATGATTGTCTTATAATTGCTAAGGATTCGGGAGGGTGTTTATACCTGTGAGAGATGGACAAGGATGCAATTAGGGAAGGGTACACACTGAGTTTCAAAACTATTGATAATGTTCTATTTCTCTAGCTGAGAACAAAGATTTGGTTTCGCTATTATTATCATTATAAAATGTATGATATATATGTGTATATATACATATATATGATGTATTTCACAGACAACTGAATAAAAACTAAAATAGCTATAAACATAATATCTATGGTTACACAAACAATAAAATGCAAGGCAAAATATAGAAGACAAATTGGGAAAAATAATTACAGTGTATATGCAAAAGAGGGATTACTTATATTACTGTATGTACAAATTTTATGAATACATAAGAAAAAAGCCTCCTCAATGAAACAAGAGGGAAATATAGAGGCAGAAAATTTCAAGAGGAGAACTATAATTGGACAGGATACAAATATTCATCATCAAGAAAAATCAGTGATGCAAATTTATATAGGATTCCATTTTTGCCTACCTAATGAGAAATTTCGTATTAAGTAAATAGCTAATATTTGTAATGGTGTAAAAGATGGACACTCTTATACACTATCAGCGTAAATTGGCATAATCTTTTTAAAGGCCAATATAGCAATATGTGTCAAAAAATCTTAAAATGTAATTAGCATTCATGTCTACAAATACATTTTCAAGAAATAATCATAAATGTGCATAAAGATTTTTAAAATGAAGCTTCTCGTTTCTTTAAAATAGGTAAAAAATGATTGTTTCATGATAGACACAAGCTAAACAAATTGATTACATGTTATTTGTACAGGGTAGTAAGCAGGGAGTAAAATTTCGTTATAGAAACAAATGATAAATTTATGATCAATGCACAAGATTGCCAGTGAATGATTTCTATGGATGAAACCTAGATACCATTTGGTTTTCAGTGCTTACATACAATTTTCAATAATGGACAGGTATTATTCTCATAGAAAATAAATATATTCCAAAGAATATGTTATGCTGTGAATTTTTCTTTCCTTTTCCCCTACGAGTCTTTATTTTTTTCGCTTAAGAAAGCAAATGTTTCAGAGAGTGTTTTCAATGGCTTTCAAATATTTACAGTTTTCTCATTTCATAGTGTCCAAAGCCTTGTGTACATTGAAGAGTTTCTTCTTCTGACTCGTCAAAAGAAGCATCCTGTTTGCTATACTGCAAAGCACTGATAAGAAAACATCCACAGGAGCTGTCTATCCTTCCACATAACCAAGCAACCATAAAATCCAATTGATTAGAGAATACATAGAATCATTAGCTTACTTAATCATTACAGCCTTTAAAATTATTCTCTTTTCAAAATTGTGTTTAACTTGACATCATTCTCTCTGGTGGGTGACACTGTTAACCATGTGTGAAGAGAAGAAAGACAGCTATTTTTTATTTGCCAGTTAGGGAGAAAAATAAAATCAATATTATTAAGCCAATACAAAAATGACCCTGTTTCTTCTCTAAAATTATATGTGGAGTGAAGGATACTAGATTTGCAGAATCCAAATATATCTTAGTTGACTGCAACACATACAGGAAGTTGGAGATTCAGAATTCTGAAGAGCTATTTAGCGGTGTTAACATCTAGAAAATAAATTGAGCTCTTACGTAGTTCCTTCTCTCTTTCTCTCTCTCTCTTTCTCTTTCTCTCCCCGATAGAATTAGGATTTGTGGAATCCTTCACTTACATCCTAAAGTAGATAGGTAGATAGATAGCTATTCATACATAGAATGTTTCATTCATATATATATATATCACATATATGTGTATATTTTTAACTTAAATCTCTTATTTAAAGATATTTACATTATATCGTTATATTGTTTTGTTGGTCCATGTCCACATCTTGAAATTTATTTCGGCAGCACTATCTGCAAATAAATATTAATCACAGTGTTAAAAAAATAAAGAACATATTCAAAGCATTGTTCCTTAACAATGAAAATGGAGAAAAATTATTATGGCAGATTTTTGAGTGTATTGAGAGTTGTAAAATTCCATGCTAGTGATTCATGTATTTTTATTTTTGACGTGCATTAAACTCTATTCTTAGAAGAGATTGTGGAGTTAGTCTTTCATCAGCTCTGGCCCAGTACTCCTTTTCTATAGACTGCCAATACTCAGAATTTGACATCTTTAAAGCAGTAATCAGTGGAGCACTAGACTTTTGTATTGTCTTAGTAAGCACATAGTGTTTGAACAAATTCACGGTTTGACTTAAAGGCCTGAAAGTTTGATTCACTATTAATTGCGTTTTAGTCAAAGGGAGCTTGTTGGGAAAAAAAGTGCCATCATTCAAAAGCAATCTATTTTCACCCTTAATAACCTTTAAAGAGGTTAGTGCACCTGAAGCATTTTAGAGCTTTTCCACATTCCATTTGTACTCTCTTTGTTTGACTAACTTATTTTTAATGTGTCAGCTATATTCATCTGATGAATATATCCTTTTCTGTTCTTAACCAATGGACTTTGAATTAAATCTGTATTTGACAGTGATTTATTAGATTTCCCGTGAGTAGCCTAATTAGGGAGAACTGTGTTCAAGAACTCAGAACAAGGTTTTAAAAACTGGGCAGTAAAAATATCACAGTTAATGCATACATTTATTTTATCTCTTTATTTGTTTATCTCATGCATTAAAAGTATTGATTTTATTTTAAACAAAGTTAAGTAATGTGATAAATTCCTAACAAGTGGACCAGTTTTTTGCCAGGCTAGAATACTACTAAAGATAGTATCAGCATGTTAAGTAAACGTCATTCCAGGCCAGCATTTGGTACTGATTTTGGCCAGGCTTTTGGCACTAAGGTGGGTATGGCTTTCATTCTTTTAAATCCCACTTGTCCTTATTTAATCCACTATGAAGTTTAGGCTGGGTTTAGTTTGTTTAATACACTCTGAAAATGGCTGACATATTCATTCTTCTCATTTTACATTTGTTGATAGATGTTAGTGGTGATGTACACAAGATGGAAAAATATATTCAAGTAAAGATATATTCTTGTCCACAAAGTTGATTTGGTTTTTTGTTCACCTTCTGGGATATTAATCAGCCTTGATGTTAAAAATAATTTTTATCCTTACCTGAGTAACCTAACAGAGCCATTCTAAATAAGAGATTTATAAATAAATATTTATAAATAAATAAAGCAACATGTGCATGAGCATATCTTGTACATTGGAATACACATTCCACACTATTTAGCTGTAGCTCAACAGTACCCAAAGAGAATCTGTCACAGACAGACAATTTAAATGGAGATAAATCTATTTGAAGGAAGCCAATTGTAAGACATGTGTTAATTCATGTAAGGCACTTTCATTCTCCTCCTCTATGAAGATACCAGACTCCCAAATAAGCTCCATAGATAGGCTGACCGTGTGTCACGGTTTACCTGGGGCAACACTCGGTTGAACCTGTTGTCTCTGTGTAATTATTCACTGTGTTCCCTTTCACTCTCAAAAGTTTTCCTGTTTGGGTGATAATATGTGGTCACGCTAGCTACATGCCATACGAACTGACAGAAAAGAAATGGAGTACCAGCCAAAACATAGCAGAGGGACCGGAAAGCAGAAAGGTCAGGGACAGGGACATGTCCGGGAACAGAGCAAGTAGTGTGCTTTCACAACTTCCACTAGATCATTATTTCCCAAAGTGTTATATATCAGTCCACAGACATTACGTGGAGAAAAATTTCTTTGTGAAATGTGATTGGCCAATAATTCATACCAAATTAACCTTTGGAAAAAAGAATCACAATGTATATTATCATAGTAAATTCTCAGAGGATACCTTTGGAAAATAAAAAGTAAATGAATTAAATTATTCAAATTTCTTTAACCCAGCATTTCTTGAATGTTCATGACCATTAACTATTTTGTAATGTAATATCTATTAACATATACAAGAAGTAATATCTTGTACATATGGTTATCATAAACTTTATTATCCAAACCTGGATGCTTTTTCTGAAATTGAGAAGGGACTGTATCATTATTAATAATTAAACTGGGAGAATAGTGTAAATAGTCCTGGGTAAACCAGAAAAGTTTTGGGGGATCCTGGAATTAAGATCCCACTACACATTGTCCACATAAATAATGGAACATTGAATCCTCTTTAAATTACTATCAATATGGAATCTAATGCCCAAGCCAATGAATAAACTCTTCAATAGTAAACAGTATGTGCCTGGCTCCTACTTACACACAGTATTGTATAAATAGAGAGTGGGCTCAGCATTCCTGTGCAGAGTGATAGAAAAATGGGAGAGAATAAATTTCTATGGCATTTCTTTTTCAGCAAAAAGTTGGCCCAAGTGTCATTTGGGAAGATATGTGATAGTAGTTTAATGAAATAGAACACTTAGTAGTTAGATTTTAATGCCATGAGAAATATGAGTGGTCAATGAAGTAGAAAGGGGGCCTCAGATGTCGAGATAAATTAATTCAGTAATTTCAAAGGTAACTTGTTACTTATCCTTATATGTAATTAAATTTCACATTCTAAATATGCATGCATAGCATGTGTGTGTTTATACATGTAATCAAAGCATTTCTAAAATAAATAAGCACCTATTTTATTACATAGATAAAGCAGCACAAAATGCATAAATATCATAAAAAATGTAACTTGCCTAAATGTTCATGAAGGGATTTGAAGGTGAAGGGATAAGAAAACTATTAAAATTCAGAGATTTTCAGACTTTTCACCTTCATTAACTCATAGCCCTAAGTTAACCCAGTTAAATTTGATGATGAGGCCTAGTTTAAGATACTCTGAAAACTACTTTTCTAACTTCATAGGTGATTATTTCAATCCAAGCCAGATAATAAAAATAATCAGAAAACAGATAATTAGCCATATAAACATTTGAGGTCACCACACAGCACAAGGAATCATGAAGGAATAGAGGGAAAATATAAAAGAAAAATAAAGAAAAAAGGAGAAAAGAAAATAGCATTTCTATACTTAAAGGGATTACAGAAGATGGAATTCAAAGTAATTTCCTTTGGTTCATTTAATTGAACATGTGATGAATTTTGAAAGAAGATAGATCACTCATTGTAGGTTATCTTCCACTGTTCCTTTTAGTTCTACACTTATTCACCTGGGCATTTACTCTAGGTGGCATATGTGAATGGGCCATATCAACAACCTGTCTTGTCCCTGTAGCTTCCCATTGGGTTCTTTCAAGGGAAGGTCCTACATGAGACCAGAGGAAGGCATGAATAATGTTAGAGTCTTTATTCTCCTAGTAACATCCATGTGGTGTCACCTTGGGCTGCATCTCCTGACCATATCGGACGCCTTTCAAAGTAGCCTTATTTCCTCCTTTATTTCAATAGCCGTACTTTCCCTGTCCCTCTGGACCTAGGGGTGAGAACGCCATTGCATTTAGTAGCCTGAGTGACTGCATTATTCCTTGTGGTTCCCCTACATACCCCTACGCTTTTGTAAACAGTCCCTTTATTAAACATTCCTTGAATTATCTTATTTTGAGTGTGCATCTGAAAAAAATAATAAAAGAAGTATCCTATAGGGCTATATTTCTGTGCTTGGCCTCTGTTTTACTTGGGAAAATCTGCTTAATTCATATCATCTTTTTCTTCATTCTTCAGGTTGGCTTTTGATGGGTGAGATAAGCAGACGTGATCACGTCTTAGCAGTTACGTGGTATATTACATTTTCAGGCTTTTGACCTGGCTCAGAAAGGAGCAGTGACATAAATAGCATTTTGTCAGTTTTCTATCTCAACCAATACCTACTTGCATTTTATTGCAAGGATCCAATCAATTTATAGAAAAATCTCACATTTTCCAATAGAAAGCTTTTGACAGGTTTGTTCGAAAAGTCATGTATGTATGTGAAAACATCTGAATTGTTGTTTTTCTGAATATTTGGGGTAGTCTATCTGTGTCTAATTGTTTAGCTTTACTGTTATATATAATAATATAAAACAAATTTTATGTATAATTTGGCTTTGTCGAACAGGTGTAATGTGCTTCCCCTTTTGCCATTCTATTATTTAAAACCACACAAAACCGGTGAGCTAATGGCATGTTGGTTATTTAGACTCTCTTAGTAGGTATGCAGATTATGCCTCTTTAATTTAGCAAGATGGTTAGCATCACTTCAATACACAAGGGCTATTTTCCTTTACATTTAAGATAAATATAATAAAATTATAGCTTTATTTTTCATTCTCAATGACACGCTGGTAGAAAGTATCATATTAAAATTGCCCAATGTTAAATTCTGAATTCTAATTCCTAAAATATCCATGGGAATTTTTTAAAAAAGGCATGAGATAGGTAATTCCAGGAGATACTGCATGACATATCCCAGACATCAGATTAACTATACACATTAAAAAGTCTGAGCAGTAGTGTATTAAAGAAACCTGTACACCTATTTTAACCCAAAATTATATTTTATGTAAAACTTATCTAAATTTCTTTTCAAAGAATTTATTTTGTGTAAAAGAGACTTGTGGAGGTAACAATGATGCTCATTGGCAAGACTTTTTTAACCCTTTTAAAATATTTTATTCATTTCTCACAATGAGATTTCTTATTTCCTAAAGGGCAAGATGTTTATGATCCTTGTCTGATATCATCCCAAAAATCCTTGAAAACTATCCGGATAGCACAGTAATTAAATTATCCCCACTGCTTAACCCTCAGTTAGGTGTTAAATTTTCTGATAATCAGGAAATACTGGAATGGGAGCTTTAGTGTCCTTGTGATGCCAGGGTGAATACAGTGCTCCATTACCTAAAGAGAGGAAGATGAAGGGAATAACAGAATGGTTTGGTAAATGTTTTGATAAAATAAGATGACTTACCTAAGACTCTCAACCAGTGGTTTTCAACTTCCCAGAGTACCCCCACCTGAGAAATAAGGCACATCCAAATAAAATAGCTATTTACTGAGAAAGCTATTCTCAATCAGAGGGCACGTTTTCCTACGTATGTCTCTTAGAACGTTCTTAAGTATTGACCCCAAGGTAAAGAAGTGAAGAATGTGTGTAGTTTGAAAAAGTTACTCCACTGTGATTCATTCAACTTTGTGTTGGGTGTAGCCACCGAAACTACCATGCTGACAGAATAGGAGCTACGTAGCTGGAATGCAACTTCAGTTATTAATTCAATGTTTTCTTTTGCTCCCGCATAAGCCAAGAGAGAGTTATATACTAGAATGTGTTTATCCTTCTCATTATATTCCTGTAACTACCGTTAGCATTTGCAAATCTTTGAAAGCAAGACTATTTGTTTCCATAAAATTCTACTAGGGAAAAGTCTATATTTAATTGGGGAAATTATGCATGTCAATGGTTTTTCTGTAATACTGTTCATCAAGAAACAACGATGTATTAGATTTTTTAGAACAGAAAATTCTACATCTCATAAGCTTGTCTGTATATACTGAACACTTCCAAAATAAGATAATCTGCTTTATTGAATATTTGAATTATAACATACATATAGAAAAAGGTATGAATGATAAGCATACAACTCCATGAATTTTTCACCAATTGAATACATTTGTAATCAGCAAACAAATCAAGGAATAGGCATGTTCAGCACCCTAGCAATCTTCTTGAACTGCTCTTTCCAGCAACTATAAATAAGACTACCCATTATGCTGAAGTCTAACACTTTAGATTAATTTTACTACTTTTGAACGTTATATAATTTTGCTTGTATCTGCATTTTTTACTCAATATTATATTTTTCAGAGTCATCTATATTGTTATGTGTAATTTAGTCTGTTCATTCTCACTGCTGTGTAATATTCCATTGTTTGAATTCACCACAATTGGTTATGTACTTTACTATTGATGAGAACTATTGTCCAGTTGGCTCCATTGCAAATAATACCATTCTAAGCATAATTATACATAACTTGTGAATGTATCGATACATGTATTGGATATACTCCTAGAAGTGAAATTGCTGGGTTGTAGGATATTCTGCATTAGTGGACAACGACAACAGTTTCCAGTTTATAAATTTTATCCTCATTCCAGAATTGATCTATTTTCTCGTGAAGTTTCTTTTTTTTTTCATTTTAGCCAATCTATTAAGCATACAGCAGTCTATTACTTTGGTTTTAAATTGGTATCCTAATTTGGTCTTAAATTGAAATTAATTTTAAAAATTTAATTAAAAATTACTTTAAATATAAAGTTAAATTTTAGTCATAGAGACAAAGGCAATCAACCCTTTTCATATATAGTCACTATCTAAACGTTCTCTTTCGTGAAGTATCTTTTCATGGGTTTTACCATAATTTTAAATTGGGGGGGTTTCTGATTTCATGTAGCTATATAGGAGTGGTCTATATGTTTTAGATTTGAATATGTGTGTGCACAACATATATACAAAAACATGCATATAGATATGGATGTACATATGTGTAGATAGTATGCATATATGTGCATATACATGCATACACACCCAGTCTGTGGGTTGTCTTTTGATTTTCTAAATAGTATGCTTTAATGAAAAGAAGTTCTTAATTGTAAAACAACCCAATTTATTATTTTTCTGTATGTTTGCTACTTTTGTTTCCTGTCTACGTAATTTTTTTCTACTTTGCAATGATGAAGTTCTCCTATGCTTTCTCCTAAAAGATATATTGTTTACCTTTTACTTTTAGAGTTGTAATCCATCTGGAATTGATTTTTGTATGAGTTAGACTTAAGATTTATTTTTCTGTCTATATGGATATCCAATTGACCCAGAACTGTTTACTGAAAAGACCTCCCTTTTTGCATTACTTATATTGCCACCTTATCACAAATAAGATGCCCCAAAAAGTATAGGTATGTTTCTGGACTCTACACTGTCCCATTGTTCTATTTGTCTATTCTTGTACCAATGCCATCTGACAATTTCTATAGCTTAATAGTGGGTCTTAATGTCAGCTTTGTTCTTCTTCAAGACTTCCTTGACTATTCACGTTCTTTGCATTTCCAAATAAATTTTCCAATTGGTCTGTCAATTTCCATAAAAACAAAAACAGTTATATATCACAATGGAATTTCCTTGAATCTATATATGAATTTTAGAATAATTAACATTTTTATAATGTCAATTCTTCTAAACTTCTAATATGACATGTCTTTTCAATCATTGTTATGCTTTAATTTTTCTTTATGTTTTGTATGTCTTAATAGAGCAAATACAAATCTTTTGTTAGTTATTCCATTGTATTTGTTGTTTTCCAATGCTATATTAAATGGTATATTTATATTTCAATATTTTATTTAATTTTAATTGATTATTAAGGGTATGTAAAATATGTTTTTTATAATGACTTTATATCAAGTGACTGATAAATATACTTATTAATTCTAATAGTTTTTAGGTAGATTATTTTAGATATTGTTCACGCAAAATAATGCCATCTCTAACTAATGTTTTACTCCTGCCTTTCCTATAACCTTTTATCTTTATTTTATTTTATTATTTTTTATAGAAATGTATTTGCCATGTAGCATTGATATAGTAGATATAAGGTGTACAACATATTACTTTGATTCATATTTTAATATGACTGCCATTGTAGTGATAATAACACCTCTATCTTCCCTTTTCTTTTTAGTTGTTGGAATAGGTGAATTCTAGTCTCCTAAGTTTGAGGATTATAATAAAACATTGTTATCTATAGTCACTGTAACGTGAGATAGAACTCTAGGACTTATTTACTATGCATTGCAAGTTTGTACCTTAAACAATATCTGTCCTATCCTCCACCCTCCATTCCCTGGTAACCACCATTTTGCTCTGTTTTTATGTTTGGCTTTTTTAGATTCCACATATAAATGATATCATGCAGTGCTTATCTTTGCTGAATTATGTCAGTTAGCATAATGTGCTCAAGGACTTTCCATGTTGTCACAAATGGCAGGATGTGCTTTTTTCTCATGGCTGAATAATATGCCTTTATATATATATATATATGTTACACACACATATATATATAGTGTATATATATATATATATATATACTACATCTTCTTTATCTGTTCATATGTTGACGGGCACTTAGATTGTTTCCATGTCTTGGCTGTTGTGAATAATGCTGCCATAAACATAAGAGTGCATGTATCTTTTCGATATCCTGTTTTCATTTCTTTTGGATATATACCCAGAAGAGGAATCACTGGATCATATGGTAGATTTATTTTTAATTTTCTGAGGAACCTCCATATTATTTTCCATAGTGTCTGAACCAATTTACATTCCCACCAACAGTGTACAAGGGTTCCCTTTTCTCCATATCCTTGCCAACACTTGTTATCACTTGTCTTCTTGATGACAACCATTCTAACAGGTGTGTGGTGATACCTCACTGTGGTTTTGATTTGCATTTCCCTGATGGTTAGTGATATTGAGCATCTTTTCATGTTGACCCTTAGAATGTCTTCTTTGGAGAAATGTCTATTCAGTTTCTCTTCCCATATTTTATTCAGATTGTTTTCTTGTTATTCAGTTCTTTATGTATTTTGGACATTAATTCCTTATCCTGATATATGGTTTGCAAAATTTTTCTCCCATTCCATGGGTTGTCTGTTCATTTTGTTTCTTTTTCTGTGCAGAAGCTTTTAAGTTTGATGTTGTCCCATTTGTTAATATTTGCTTTTGTTGTTTGTGCTTTTGGTGTCACATTCAAAAAATCATTGTAAAGGCCTGCCCCATGGCCTAGTGGTTAAGTTCAGTGAGCTCTGCTTTGGTGGCTTGGGTTCACAGGTTCTCATACCTGTGTGCAGATGTACACCGCTCATCAGCCATGCTGTGGCAGCAACCCACATATAAAATAGAGGAAGACTGGCACAGATGTTAACTCAGGGCTTATCTTCCACAGGAAAAAAAAAATCATTGCTAAAGGCAATGTCAAAGAGCTTCCTTCCTTTGCTTTCTTCTAGATGTTTTATGGTATCAGATCTTATGTTTAAGTCTTTGAGTCATTTCAGATTAAGTTTTTGTGAGCGGTGTAAGACAGGGGTCTGATTTTTTTTGTTCTGCATGTATTTATCTGGTTTTCCCAGCACCACTTGTTGAAGAGACTAGTTTTTCTTCATTGGGTGTTCTTGGTTCCCTTGTCAGATATTAGTTGACAGTATTTGTGGGGATTTAATTCTGGGATCTCTATTCTGTTCCATTGGTCTAGGTGTCTGTTTTTATGCCAGCATCATACTGTTTTTATTACTATAGCTTTGAAATCTAATTTGAAATTAAGAAGTGTGATACCTCCAATTTTGTTCTTTCTCTGGATTGCTGTGGCTATTAAGGGTATTTTATGATTTAATATGAGTTTTTGGATTGTTTTTTCTATTTCTGTGAAGAATGTCTCTGGAATTTTGGTAGGGCTTGTGTTGAATCTATAGATGGCTTTCAGTAATATGGATATTTTAATGATGTGAATGCTTCTGATCCATGAACATGGGACATCTTCCCATTTGTTTGTGTCTTCTTCAATTTTTTTCAAAAAAATCTTATAGTTTTCGTTGTACAGATCTTTTACTTTCTTGGTTGAATTCATTCTTAGGCATTTTATTTTTTTTTTATGTTATCATAAATTGGCTGGTTTTCTTTATTTCATTTTCAGGTATTTCTTTATTAGTGTATAGAAATACAACTGATTTCTGTATGTTGATTTTATATCCTACAATTTTACTGAATTCATTGATTAGTTCCAACAGTATTTTTGTTGAGTCTTTTTGATTTTCTATATACAAAATCATATCATCTGCAAATAACAACAATTTTACTTTTTCCTTTCTGATTTGGATGCCTTTTATTACTTTGTCTTGCCTCATTGCTCTAGCTAGGACTTCCAATACTATATTGAATAAAATTGATGAGAATGGGCATCCTTATCTTGTTCAAAATCTTAGAAGGAAAAATTTTCAAGTTTTCATCATTGAGTATAGTGTTATCTATGAGTTTGCTGTATATTTTCTTCTTATGGTGAGGTATGTTCCATTTATACCCAATCTGTTGAATTGGGTATTTGTATTATGAAAGGATGTTGTGTTTTGTCAAACTCTTTTTCTGTATTTACTGAGATGATCATGGGATTTTTATCTTTCATTCTATTAATGTATTGTATTACATTCATTGAATTGCATATGTTGAACCATCCTCGTATCCCAAGGATAAATCCCACTTGGTCATGGTATATAATTCCTTTATGTATTCTCAAATTTGGTTTTCTAATATTTTGTTGAGAATTTTTGCATCTATATCCATCAGGGATATTGATCTATAGTTTTCCTTTCTTGTGTTGTCCTTACTGGCTTTGATATCAGGGTAATGCTGGACTTGCAGAATGAGTTTGGAAGTTTTCCCTCCTATTCAGCTTTTTGGAAGAGTTTCTGAGGGACTGGTGTTAATTTTTCTTTAAGTGTTTGGTGGAATTCACCAGCAAAGCTGTCTGGTACTGGGGTTTTCTGTGTTGTGAGGATTTTGGTTAATTATTCGATCTCTTTACTCATTATTGACCTGTTCAGATTTTCTATTTCATCCTGAATCAGTCTTGGAAGGTTGTGTGTTTCTAGGAATTTATCCATTTCTTCTAGGTTATTTAATTTGTTGGCATATAATTGGTCATAGTACAGTCATGCATTGCATAGCATTGCATTGTTTTGTTCAACAATGAACTGCACATACGATGGTGGTCCCATAAGTTTAGTACCATGTAGCCTAGGTATGTAGTACCATATAAGTTTGTCTAAGTACACTCTATGATGTTTTCACAATGACAAAACCACCTAATATTGCATTTTTCAGAATGTGTCCTCATTATTAAGCGACAGATGACTGTAGTCTCTTAAGATCTTATATATTTTTGTAGTGTCAATTGTGATGTCTCCTATTTCACTTTTATTTATTGGAGTCTTCTCTCTTTTTCACTTAGTCCAGCTAAAGATTTGTCAATTTTATTCAACCTTTCAAAACCTAGTTCTTAGTTGTGTTGATCCTTTCTAGTTTTTTTGTTTTTTCTGGTCTCTATTTCACTTATTTTCACTCTGATCTTTATTTCCTTATTTGTGTTAACATTGGGCTTAATTCCTTGAGATGTAAAGCTAGGTTGTTTGAGATCTTTCTAATATCTTCATATAAGCATTCATCACTATAAACTGTCCTCTCAGAAGTGCTTTTTGAGCATTCCATAGGATTTTATATGTTGTGTTTTTATTTTCATTTGTTTTGAGATAATTTTTTATTCCCCTTTTGATTTCTTCTTTGACTCATTGCTTGTTCAGAAGTGCGTTGTTTAGTTTCCATATATTTGTAGATTTTCCAGCTTTTCTCTTGTTTTTGATTTCTAGTTTCATACTTTTGTGGTCAGAAAATATAATTAGTATAATTTCAATTTTCTTAAAAATTTTAAGATGTCTTGTGTCCTATTATATGACCTATCCTGGAGAATGTTTCCTGTGTATTTGAGAAGAAAGCGTATTCTGCTACTGTTGGATGGAATGTTCTGTATATATCTGTTAAGTCCATCTGGTCTAAAGCATCGTTAAATTCCAATGTTTCCTT
This sequence comes from Equus przewalskii, assembly GCF_037783145.1. Lineage (NCBI taxonomy): Eukaryota > Metazoa > Chordata > Mammalia > Perissodactyla > Equidae > Equus > Equus przewalskii. The sequence continues at coordinate 68,607,657 of NC_091847.1, forward strand.
GTGGATTTTCTGTCTGGACAACCTATCCATTGACAAAAATGGAATACAAGTTCCCCTTCTATTATTGTATTGTCTATTTCTCCTTTCAGATATGTTAGTATTTGCTTAATATTTTTGGATGCTCCAATGTTGGGTGCATATATTTTTACAATTGTTATATCTTCTTGATGTAATGACTCCTTTATCATTATATAATGACCTACTTAATCTCTTGTTATCATTTTTGGCTTAAAGTCTATTTTGTCTGATAAAACTATGGCTATCCCTGTTTTCTTTTGGTGTCCACTTGCCTGGAATATCTTCTTCTGTCTCTTCACTTTAAGCCTATGTGCGTCTTTAGAGCTGAAATCAGTCTTCTACAGGCAGCATGTAGTTGGGTCTTTTTTTTATCCATCCAACCACTCTGTGCCTTTTGGTTAATGAATTTTATTTCATTTTATTTTTTCTTTTTGGTACTGGTTATGTCCCCAGGGTACAATGTTGAATAGAAGCAGTGATAGCAGCCATCCTTCTCTTGTTCCCAATAGCAGGGGTAGGAATTACTAATATTTCATCATTGTGTGTGATGTTTCTGTAGGTTGTTGTTTTGATACTTAGTATCAGTAAATGAAGTTCCTTTCTGTATATAGTTCTCTATGAGCTTTTTTTATTCATGTATGTTGAATTTTATCGTTTTTTTACACCTCCTCAAATCATCTTATGATTTTTTTGATTTTCTTTTTGTGTTTATGTAGTGAATTTACATTGATTGATTTTCAAATGTTATACTTTTATATTCCTAGGTTTTTAGCCTCTAAATGATTCAAAGAAGTAGTAAATGCCCCCAGAGGAATACCAGATGAAAATATAAATGTTTTCTGAAATGTTAGTGTGTTTAACCTTTTTTGTTTCCACAACTCTTTCTACCTTTAAGAAATGTTTTTAAAGAATTTATTTGTGTTTTTCAGCTTTGTATGTGGAAGTTTCGTACTGCTGTGAATGACAAATTTTGGCCTGCTGCGAATAGTTCCATCCTACCCAGAAACATAAGTGTCTGTTTATTTAATTGTAACAAATACTTACCTGCTTTTAATATACAGGTTGATAATTAGGCTTCTTTTTCTATGATGGAATGCCTGGTCTAATAATCATACATTTCCTTTTAGAACTTTGGAAGAATATTATTCAACTAATTAACAATAAAGACAGTAACATATCTCCTCCTCTCAACAATTTTAACTAGTTGGAATTTCAATACTTGTTTTCCAGAAGGGAGAACTGAAATACAGAGAATCTAAGTGACTTGTACAATGCTGAAAAGAACGGGTGACAAAAGTGGGGTCTATTTTCCTAATATCCATATGAAAACTGGAAAAATATTGTATAAAAGACTGGAATATTTTGTCAATATTTTAGTTACATTCTGACATTTTTCACATAAAAAATATCTGGTAAAAATTCACAATGCATCTCTTAAAATAAAAATTATTCTGTTGAGATTAATTTATGTGTGAGAATATGTGTGTGTGTATGTATACTGAATATTCAGACACTTTAACTACAAAACAAATATATTTCCCGTTTTCTGTAGGTTAATTATTCTTTAAAATGAAAACACTCATTATGAACTACCCGCCCACAAAAATAAACATATCAGAATGATTCTAATATTTTAATATCAGAATGATTCTAATATTTTGAGATTTCTGAAATCACAAATATAAATTATCATAGATATAAATGGTAACAAAATGAAGTTTCCATATGCGCAGTTTGATGATCTAAAACACTGAAATTATAAATCAGATTTGGCTAACCATTACATTTGATTTTTCCAGTACCTTTTAGAGTATGCAATGTTGTAATTTTTTGTTGATTTTACAGATGAGAAAGCTCAGGTTTACAAAAGTGATATGGTATGCCGAGGTTCAAGGTGAAATATTATATCATCTCACTAAAATGACAATTCTGTTCTCTCAGCTGATTAGATGAAAGCCTGGTGTCTCATTAACCTGCATCTTTCCCTCATATACCACATTCAAATCATCAGTAAAACTATTTGGCTATACATTCAAAATACAACCAAAATTTGACTAATTCTCAAAACCCTCAGTACTATATTCTTGGTGCAAGCAACCATCTTCTTTGACCTAGAATATACCAGTAGCATCCTACATGGGTCACATGTTTTTAAACCTACCCAAGATCCCAAGTCATACTGTTGGGTGTTCACAGAGCTGAAAACACAGAAAAAATGTCTTTTCTACATAGAATCCTCCAGTAATTTCTCGATTCGTTCAGAGTCATGTCTAATGTTCTTCCCCATCTACAATCTTATTTCTCCCCACTGTTTCTCTCAGTCATTCAGTTCCAGTCTTGGTGCACTTGTCCTCAATGCTTCCTCTGCCTGTAGTATGCTTCTCTTATATATATAAACATAACACCTTGTCTCATTTCATTCAAATCACTTCTCAAAGGTCATCTCAACAAACTCCTTTCATAACTATTTTGGTTATGGCAACACTTAGTCTCTAGGGCTCTCATTCCCTAATTATTTTGTTTTAGAGTGCTATTATCAACTGATATCTCTTTTGTTTACTTGCCCATTAATTTATTGTCTGTCTTCTACCACTAGAAATGTAAATTCCATGAGAACAGAGACTTTTTTTTAGTAGCTGTATCAATAGCACCTAGAAGAGCATCTGCCATGTAGTAGATGTTCAATAAATATGAGTTGAGGGAATAAGTGCTAGAAAATTAATTCCACATAGCCTAGATAAAAGCCCACTGTGATTCAGACAAGTTAAGAAGGTATAGCCCTCAATGTCGAAGAGCTGGAGAGATAAACAACTGATTATAATTTATTGTCACATTACACATTGAGAAGAAGCAAAAGTCATGGTCTAGTAATGAAAAGGAATTATCACTGAAGGACTGAGCAAGTCTTAAATGTTACCAGCATTGAGAGTCAACCAAGATTTCTGACTGCTATTCTATTCTTCTGTCCAGTAGTCCAGTATATGCCTTTCATTTTGTTTTCAAATAAATGAGAGTGTTTTTTTAATATTATGATAGCATATGTATATATGTAGATACACACACACATATATATTTTTTAATCCAGTCTGACAATATCTGTCTCTTAATTAGAGTATTTAGAAGATTACTTTTTTAATTTAGACTTTATGATTTTTAGAGCAGTTTAAGGTTCACAGCAAAATTAAAGAGGAGGTACAGAAAATTCCCATGTGGCCCTTGCCCCCATATGTATATAGCCTTCCCCATCAGTCTATTTACATTTAATTAAGTTTTTGACACATTAGAGTTTGGTAGTTATATTCTTTGAGTAGTTAAAATTTTCATTCCGTTTTTATTTCTGACTTCCATGGTTTATGCTGAGAAGACGTTTGTCAATCATATCATTGTTCCTTTGAAGCCAATAATAAACCTTTGTTCTGTGGTTGTTTTTAAGAATTTATTTGCCGTTCTATTATAGTATTACTTGATATTCCTTGGTATTGTTTCTTTGTGTCCAATGCCATTTAAATCTGTGATTTGACTTTTTTTCCAGTTTTGAAAAAAGTTCAGCCTTTGTCTCAACATGCTGCTTGCATCCTATTCTTTCTTTATGTGAATCCAGTTACTCATGTTAGATATTTTCATTATATCCCATATGTCTCTTATGTTCTCTTCCAGTTTTTTTCTTTTTATTGTTTCATTATCTTCATGTCAGTTCATGAATTGTCTTCTCATCTATTTTGCACTACATTAATTCCCTCTTCAGATTTAGAATTTCAATTTGGTTCTTTTTTATAATTTTTCTTTTTCTTTGAGAATTCCTACTTGTTCAATTATTGAAAGAATATCTTCTTTTGTATCCTTGAAAAGAGTTATACAATATGCTTTAAAATATTTGTCTTTTAATTAGAATATGTGGGTCATCTCAAAATTATTCTTCTTAAATGGCTTTTCCATGAGTTATGTTTAACATTTTCCCCATTTTTTTCTTATCTTTAGTAATATTTGGGCTGTGTATTGGACATTTTGAGTGATACTCTTTGTCCAAGAGTACTTTTCTTTATTTTTATTTTTTGTACTCATTTACCCTGGCTAACCTCAATTCAAACATTGTCTCCCTGCAGTGCAAAGAAGCTTGTGATCTATTTCTTTAGCTTTACCTAGGCTTTTCGAGTTTATTCCCCACATATATAGTTCAGGAATCATCCAGATATTTACACAGAATTTAAATTCAGAATTTTTGGAATAAGTAGGAGATTTAAAAACAGTTTTTACACAAAATTTCTTGTTTACCTATTCTGTCTGATATTTCCACTTTAATTTCCAGCTGCTATATTCACTCAACACTCTGCTCTGGCTGTTCAAGTGAGTGAGTTTAGTGTCTATCTGATAGTGTCTATCCAAGATTTTGCTTTGCCACATAATACTGATTGTTTTCCGTTTTCACACAAGAAACTTTAAATATATAAACACCTACTCTTTTTCTTTTTTCCAAACGTTGTCTAATCTTTCAAATCTAATTTCCTTTGGTCACCAAACATTGCCTTCAGGTAGTTGGTTTTTACTTTGTCTAGAATTTTCAGTTGTTATCTGCAGGGTAGTTGGTCTGATAGAAGCTAGTCTACTGTTGCATGTAACCTCCAACTCTCTCTTCAGCTGAATTCATTCCACTTGATGGTTAATGTCAATTATTTATAAGAATCATTCAGTTAAGAGTAAATAATTGAATGGAGATAAACTTTTTAACCAGATCTTTTTATTTTTAATGTTCATGTAGGGCCAGCTTGTTTTAATCATTTTATTTTGCATAGTTCTTTTCTTCTTTCTTTAAACCACATTTTGTTTAGAGCAATAGCTACAAATATAGTTTCCTCCTTTATTGTATATTTTACCAAATTGTAGACTAAGGATTTGATTTGCTGGATTTTTTTTCTCCTATATCATCTTCTTTGCATGGCTTTTTTATTCCCCAAACCCAGTTCTTACTATCTTCTAATTTTGATTTGCAATTTTGATACACAGAAATTGAAATTCTAGTACAGTTTTTCAAATACTACTTTATAATTAAGCAGAATTCAAAATTTATATTTGTCAATAGCTGCATTCATTCATATTTCTATTCATTCAACAAACATAAAATGAAACCTCCCATCTGCCAGACAACTTACTGGTTATTATGAACACAGTGGTGAGTAGGAACCTAATTTTTGCTTTAAGGATTAGGGCACATGCAATTAAACCATTAAAACATAATTAGTGTAATGTAACATGGTTTATATTTTCTAGTACTGATAGATAAAATGTCCTAGTGCCCCACTGAAATTTTATCTTATAGAAAGTAGTTTGTTGTTGTTCTTGTTTTTAATTGTGGATTCAACCACTAATCTCTTAAGACAGCCTTAGTATTTCCCATGGATGATTTCTTTCCTTTTCTAAAAGAATCCCTGAGGATCTCTCTCATTTATCATCTTTTTGCAAAGATTTTGCACATCATGTAACATGTACTCCCATTGCCAGCCTTCAACCAAGTTCTCTTTGTATACTTACAAAATCACCTTGTGCTGTTCTCACATAATGCTGAAATGATTGAAATGTTGGCAGGTCATTTATTATTATTTTAAAACTTTCAAAGAAAAGATTTATAAAAGATGTTAGAAACTCTAGAATGCTAACACTCAAATCTCACTCTGCTTCTAACTAAGCTAATATGTATACACATTTCTTCAAGGTCGACTACAGGAGAGTATATCTACTCACTGAGAAAGGAAGTGAAAGTTGTCTCAAAGACAACAAAAACCACCACAACAATACCTGAAGGCCTATACTTCAAATAGCAATAACCATCAACTCATTCCAATGAATTCATTCATCATTTCTTTCACCAAAGACAGCGGAGACTGTTTCTTATATGTCTTCATGCTCTCAGTCCCTAGTTAAGTTTTACTTTCAAAACAAGACTTAGGAAATATCTGTTGCCCTAAAAATGACAGCCTACTATGTGTGTCAAAACTGAGCTTGGTAGGCAAGAGTTACGAGTAAATGGTATTGTTCTTGTCCTCAAGGAATCCACGAAACTGGGAGAGACAGGCAAATAAGCCAAACATTAATTGTGACTATGTAATTGTAATTACGTAAATGTGATTTTGATCTGATAAACAGGGTACTATGGGACCAGAGTGAAGGACCGACCTTGGCCTTTTAAAACATGATTCCAACAAATATGAGTTATGAATGACAAAGGAGGAAATTTCCTACCAAACTAGAGAGAATGAAGTCCCTCATAGCAACCCAAACCAATGTGCAAATAGCATGGAGGCAAGAAACAGCAGGAACCTTTTTAGGAATTTCACCAATTCTGTATGTTGGGAAGTCAGCCAGTATCAGGCCAAAATGATTTAGAGATTTTACTCCTTAGGTGATATGGAATGATATAGCCAACTTAAATTAGGAAAAAACATTCTGAAAGTGTTATAGTTACTTCTCTTTGCCTAGTCAGCAAACATTTCCACCATTCCCCAACCTCCATCCTCATAAGACCTCTTATTTTGTTCAGTTACCTACTTTTTAAAACATTGTCATTTTGATTCAGGGAAGTAAATCCCATTATAACTTCAGCGGTGACTCTTGACTGTTCTAAACACCCAGGGCTTCTCAAATTTTATTTTTTAATCATCACACACATGCAATAACATAGAATTTCAGGATGCACTAGGGTAAATGGCTGCAACTACTCTTAGCAGGAGGAACCAGGTAAAGCTCCATTGACCAGGCTCTGTTCAGCCCCTCTGAGGATGGAAGAACCAATGGCTAGCACACGTGTAATGCAGTCACAACACTTCATCGCAGCACCTCTAAAGAGTTTACATTAATTGTGTGTCTCTGAGTCATGAGCCCCTGACAGAAGTCAGTTAGCACAAGCGTTACCGTACTGACTGTTATTCTTCCAGAAGTAGACACACAGCCCATGTTTGGCAAAGTTAGACTAATGAGGTCAGTTGGAGGAAAGATTTATGCTCTCTTTTGTGCATTAAGGAATTCTATAACCCTTGCTGATGTGCACAGCCGTGTCATAATTATGAAGGGCACCAAATACAGGAAGAAGTTGACACAAAAGACAGAATGGAGAGCCTGGATCTTTGAGCAGATTGCAAAGTGGCTGAATTAGCCACCTTAAAGCCTATTTCCGTACAGTTGCTACACTGCTTTAAACCTACTCAGAGTTCAAGTCCAAAAGCACATGCACTGGGCCACCAAGTGCCTCTTCTTATTTTGCTTCCTAAATTCTAATTTTTCAAATATCCCAAATGTCAAGTTTTTACATCAAATGTTACGGGGGAAGGAGGTTGAGAATACCCAAGACCTTGAACTGCCCTGATTTTCATCCATTTAAGAATTAGAACAAGTAAAGCAGATAGATATTTAAACATCACCTTTATTAGCGATAAGTCCAACATTTGGGAATGAATGTAGTTTATAACTATGGCAAGTGGACTCCATAATACTAGCTCCAGGATTAGGCAGTTCAGGGCCTGACAGGCCTTCCTCCACAGGAGCAAATGCTGTCCTGTCCTAGAAGGTCGAATGAGTCCCCTTGTGGGCATCTCTCTCCCAGTAGGGGAAGGGGAGAGGAATGGCTCTGAATATACATGCTAATTTTCTCCCTTTCTAATTCTCCAGTTAGGCAAGTAAATGAGGAGAAAGGCCAGTAGTGTTAATATAATGAAATATCTTTCCACATTGAAGGAAATATCAGGATATAAACATGCCTCCTCCCCAGTAGCTATGTGTTTGGAATCATCAAATCAGTTCAGTTGAAATGGAAAACATGGTAAGGATAAGAATGAGTGGAAGGGAGAAAAAAGAATGACTGATGATAGGACTCGGAGGAACATTGACATTTAAGATGATAGTGGAGATAAATGATTTTGAAAAGGGAATTGAGGAGTGCCAAACACTCAGAAAGACCCTGAAGAAAATAAATATAGGTAAGGGAAAAAGTTAGGAAGAGACACTTAGCTAAGTCAACTGCTAAAATGGGGATAGATAGAGGCATAGAAGAGCCTATGTGAAAACCAGCAGTGAGAAGGCTATTACAAGTTTCATGGAACTAGACTGTAAAGATGAGTGGTGAATGAAAGAAAATGGGCTATGAAAAGAAATTGTATGGCCTAGTGTACAGGGCTGGGGGCTATTTTTTTTAAGACAGGAAAAATAAGAGCAATCTTACAAGAAGCAAAGAAAGAGTAAATAGATAGGGAGAAAGTGAAGATATGGAAGAACAGAGAGACAGACCATGTGCATTGGACAGATAAGACGATATCAGTTTTGAGTTGGTAAAATAAAAAGCCCTAAGTAGGTGAAAGAATAGACAAATAGATCAGCGGATCAGAATAGAAAGCCCAGAACTAAACCCACATAGATATAGTCAACCAATTTTTGGCAAACAAACAAAAGGCAATATAATGAAGCAAAGATAGTCTTCAACAAATGGTAGTGGGATGAGTAGAAATCCACGTGCAAAAAAAAAAAAAAAAAAGAATCAAGGCTCAGACCTTATACTTTTCACAAAATTTAACCAAAATGGATCATAGACCTAAATGTAAACACAAAAATATAAAATTCCTAGAAGATAACATAGGGGAAAATCTAAATGATGTTGGGTTCGGTGATGATTTTTTACACACGACACCAAAGACAAGCTCCTGTGGGCAGCTCACTCTGAACAGGCAAAAGGGAGAGGAAGGACCCAGAATACACATGCTAAGGGCCATGTATACTCATGCTAAGGAAAGAATTAATAACCTGGACTTCATTAAAATTAAAACTTCTGCTCTATGAAAGGCAATGTCAAGAGAATAAGAGGACAAGCCACAGACTGGGAGAAAATATTTGCAAAATACATATATGATAAAAGACTATCTGAAATATACAAAGATCTCTTAAAACTGCACAATAAGAAGACAAACAACCCAATTAAAAAAATGGACCAAAGACCTTAGTAGACACCTCCCCAAAGAAGATACACAGATGGCAAATAAGCACATGAAAAGATGCTCCACATCAAGTCTTCAGAGAAATGCAAATTAAACAATGAGACATCACTACACATCTATTAGAATGACCAAGATTGAGAACACTAACATCAAAAATCCAGAGCAGTGATACCACCAAATGCTAGCACAATTTGGAGCAACAGGAACTCTCATTCATTGCTGGCAGGAATGCAAAATGGTATAGTTACTTTGGGCATGATTTGGCAGTTTCTTACAAAACTAAACATACTCTTATCATACAATCCAGCAGTCACATTCCTTGGTGTTTACCCAACGGAGTTGAAAATTTTGTCCACACAAAACCTCCACATGGACATTTATAGCAGCTTTACTAACAATTACCATAACTTGGAGGCAACCAAGATGTCTTCATTTCAGTGAATGGATAAATAAACTGTGCTACAGCTAGTCCACGGAATATTACTCAGCACTAAAAATAAATGAGCTGTCAAACCGTGAAAAGACATGGAAGAACCCAAATGCACATTAATAAGTGAAAGAAGCCAATCTAGAAAGTCTACATACTGTATGATTCCTACTATAGGACAGTCCGAAAAAGACATAACTAAGGAGACAGTAAAAAGATCAGTAGTTGCCAGAGGTTAAGGGGGAGGAATGAATAAGCCAAGCAAAGAGGATTTTTAGGGCTGTGAAACTGCTCTGTATGGGATTGTGATAGTGGATACATTTGTCCAAGCCCATAGCATGTACAACACCAACAGTGAACCTTAATATTAACTATGGAGTTTGGGTGACAATGATGGGTCAATGTAGGTTCATCAGTTGTAGCAAATGTGCCACTCTGGTGGGGAATGTTGGTAGAGGGGAAGTCTATGCATATGTGTGTGTGGTCAGGGGGTATATGGGAAATCTCTGTACCTTCCTGTCAATTTTGCTATGAATCTAAAACTGCTTGAAAAAATGAAGTCTATTTAAAAGAGTAATAAGCCCTGGGCATGGGTGGGGGATTGAGATGCTAAACTTCTTTCTAGATTTTAGTTAAAAGGAAACAAAAATGGATATAGGTAGGTTTCTAGATGGCAGAGCAGAGATTAGGGGCTTTTCATCCAGAAAACCTGCTTTAAAAAAATTAAGTGAGAAGCTAATGAGAAGGGATTAAATGGTGGTAAAGGTTAGGAACAACTTGGCAAACGGAAATAGAATTACTATCATTACAAACTATGGATTCTCATTGGTACTACCAGCCTTGCTGTAACTTTTTATCTTCCTCATACAATTCAGCTGCATAAGTTTAAGAGAAAGGAGTCATATGTTTGATTTAATAGAGAGTTGGGAATTTATAGGACAGTCAAATAGGACAGTCAAAAGACAAGGAGGCAAGGGAATTAAAGGTGAAGAGAAAGGGACTGAACAACGTGTCAGTGCTCTAACTTCCCAGGAAAAGTGGAACAGACAATGTCTAGTAAGATGCTTCATTTCATCAGTAGTCACAGAAGTCTTAATATATTACCTGTGCTTTTTTTCTTTTTTGAACAGAAAAACATAATAAAAATATAATGTTTGCTACAAAACAAATGTAAACATAATCTCTCATAAACAATATGGTATTAGTAATATTAATTGATGAAATCAAAAGCCTCCAACTTTGAACAACTATCTTAAGATATTTTGAAATAGCAACCAGTTTAGGAGCACAATCTTTCATCCAGCCTTATTTAATAGAATTTTTGTTTCCATTCCTGGCCACATATGAATAAGTGAAAATGAGATGTTGATTTTCTTAGTGCATACATTGTAGTAAATGACAATAACGATTTACTTTGAGCTCCTTCTTGACTTATCATTGCACGAATATTCAAATTAGGTAAATTTATGGAGTCCTTTTAAGAGAAAAATCTTTCCTGCCTTTGGATATGTCTGCTAATGTCTTACAGAAATAAGCTTTTTAGTTTTTTATTCATATACTCAAGAATAATATCCTGTTATTATGGAATATGAAGATGGAGTACTAAACAGCACTGGTAATGAGTCCAAACTAAGACCAGTTTTGTGCTTTTTTACACTCTTTGGGAAATTTAGAAACAACTATCTGATGTTCCGACGTCATGCGGTTGAAGTCTTGGAGACCATTTTTAAAAATTAAAATTAATATCAAGAATAAAAAATTATTGTCAAGAATAACTCTAAACACAAAATCAGATAGTAGATGTCTTAATTCATCTCTTTGTTTTGCTTTTTTTACCTCCCTCCGAGGCTACAGTAGCATGGATCGTATGCTATCTTCTCAAGTTTATAATGGCTTTTCTTCACTTAACATTAGCCTTGGTTCCAAATAGTTTTGGTTTCACAGCTGAGGTATATATTCAGATAAAATGTACGAATCATTGAGAGTTTTTTGTTATATTTTAATTCTAAGGATTTAAAAAATATTTCAAAATGTACTTTTTACTTAAGAATTATTTAAAACTTAGATATTCATATGGACCAATCAAGAAATAAAGATAATTTGCATTTTTCACACACTTTTTAACATAATGACAAACCCCTATAGTTTGTCAAATATAGTACATTTATGTCAAACTTCATTAATTACCATATTAAATAAATGTTTTCAACTAAGACTTCCAACCTTCTTTGATGGGCTTGTTCCAATTTAAGACATTTTGCATTCTTCAACTTCTCATTGACTCATTCATCGCTTAAGTTTTGTAAGTTTTTTGATTTTTTTATAGTCACCAATTTACCTTAACTCTATTGTACTCCTTCATGTACGTTCAAGGAGCTAGAAAGAATCAATCATAAATACCTGCAATTAGGAAAAAAGTTGACCAATATATTATTTGAATTTATCAATGTGTTTATTAGGTGATAATTTATTTTATTGAAATATGCACTATAACCTCTCTAAAGTTACAGTCTGATAGACATTATGTGATGTGGACATAAATCACTATTATGTAAGATATCTTGCAATAATTGCTATAAAATTTGTACAAAGAGTCATGGAAACAGCATTAAAATTATTTTGAGCCAGATCTCAGAAGACTCCTTGAAGGAAAGAGCCTTTGGGTTGACCTCTGAAAAAGCTGTAGGATCAATCCATTCCATAGTCAATATCCATTTACACTGCCTTCTAAATTCAATGAGTTGTTACTTCCATATGTCAACACTCAAATTTTATAGGTCACTTTTTTTCTATTTCCTCTTCAGTTTTTACTATTTTATTCCATAATCCTTTCATCTCCTATTGCAATTTTCTCTTTTGGACATGGAATATTTAAGAGAGGCAAGTAAGCATAGTTCTTAATGGTAGCATATAAATGCTAAGAAAAGTCAACAGTACATTATTTCAGCTATTTGTTCAGGAAACTGACAATAGCACTTCAGATGTCTTAACCTTCTATTCCTTCTTATTCCAATTTTAATCCAATTTAAATATGTTTATAGTCATAGTTATATTCACACACATGCATGCACTGGGCCACCAAGAACTTCTTCATATTTGCTTCCTAAATTCTAATTTAGACAATCTTAAATGCCAAGTTTATAGACAAATAGGCAGGTAGAATAGGCCCCCTGTGGGTAGCACATTCCCAGTAGGGGAAGAAGAAAGGAAGAGCCCTGCATACACATGTTCAGTTTCTCCCTTTCTAATCTCCACTCAGGCAAGTGAGTGAGGAGAGAGGTCAGAAGTATATGTGTATACATAAATATATACGTATAAAAATATATAATTCTTCATATACATAAATTCATATATATAAATATTAATATATTAAAGGGTACAGTTGAATAGATTTGATTTTACTCTGTTATTGAATTTAAGTAGCACAATCACGACATAAAACATTTTCATCCTCACTTGTCGTCAATCCTCTCCTTCTCCCTCTGGTCCTAGATAACATCTGATCTACTTTCTGTCACTATAGTTTTGCCTTTGCTCAAATTTCATATGAGTGGAATCATACAGAGTCTGGCCTTTTGTGTCTACCTTCTTGCACTGTGCATAATGCTTTTGAGATGCATCAAAGCTGTTGTATGTGTCAGTAATTTGTCTTTTTTAGTTGCTGGCTATTATTCCACTGTATGGATATGACAACATTCATTTTTCCATTCATGATTTGATGAACCTCGGATTGTGTCTAAGTTTTTGACTGATCAGAATAAAGCTGATATGAGCGTTTGAGTAGAAGTCTGCGTTAACATACCTTTTTCACATGGCTTTTGCAAGCACTGAGGAGTGGTATTCTTGGGTCATGCAGTATGTGTATGTTTAACTTTATAAGGAATTGCCAGTGTTTTTCAAATTGGCTGCACCATTTTGCATCCCACCAACAGATTCATGTTGCTTCACAGCCTCAAGTCTTTAAAGCTATCTAGTCTTCCATATTGCCCAGGAATTTATTTTCACCTTTGTTTTTTAATCATTTCAAATGTTCGTCCTTGTAAACTGCATAACATTACACACTTTTTCCCAAAAAATGATCAATTTTGTCTTCTATTATGGAATTTCAGCCTATTTATTATGGAGTAACATACTCAAACAGTGATTTATGCCTTCAGTTTACATTACATTTAATTTAATTTTGCTTATACATTGTTGTTTCATTCTGTTTTGTATCCTCACTTGTCTGGTTTAGTGAAACTTCTATTTTTTCATAATAGTTATTTTTCCCTTGTGAATACTGATTATCAGGCACATATTTCCCTCCTCTAATTCTAATTTGCTTTATTTGTCCACTATTCCCTCGTAACAGTACAACTAAAAGTGCAGAATGCTTTTACTTTCTGCAATCACCTCCCACTAACATATTCCTTAGAAGACCTCATTTATTATTCTTTAATTTCCCCTTCCCATTGCCAATTTGAAAACTTGAAAGTTTTGCAAAGTAGCTTGCCAGTCTTGATTCTAAGTTATTATTACATCCTCCTTTACATCAGGGGCTTTTAAGCTCATGGTCCATGGATAGAATTCAAGGCATCTGTGATCTTGTATAGTGCGGTGGGATAGGATGACCCCCAAAGCTTTAAAATTCCTTCCGTTGAGACCTGGGGCTCAATTCTCCTTTTCTTCATTTTAGTGAGGATTTAGTGTTTTTCTTCTGAATATATTGGAGCGTAAGAGATACTTTGAGTTTTCTGAGGCCAAGTTATAAGATGGCTTCCTTAGATATTGAACCCTGCTCCTGGAAGCCTCCCTCTCGGAATGTAGTCACCATCGCAAGAGAAAACAAAGCTGAATAGTACACAAATCAGTTTACTGTCCCCATGAAGCTCCCCATATCCTTGAGAAGACTGTACCTCTATCTGACATCTAATTAAATGAGGGATCCAGGAGAGAATCTACTCAACTGAGTCCAGTCAACCAAATAACTATGAGAGTTAAATTTTTAAATTTTTTGAAGCCGCTTAGTTTTGAAGTGTTTTGATGCACAGAGGTAAACAATTGGAACACATGAAAATATGCTTTATAGTCACCAATCTCCATCTATAATTTTATTTCTTTCCCGTATATGTATAAACAAAAACCCATAGTAGTAGTAGCAATCCTTTCGATTTGTCACCAACAGAAAACACAGGCAATTTTATATCATATACAGTTGGAATAGATGTTTTTAAATGCTTTTTATAGATATCACTACTTTGAAATTGTAGTGTTACTAGGAATGCAATAAATCTTATTAGTGTGTTAATAAAGAAACATAATATTACACATTTCTTTTTAAAATTTGGTAACGCTATTTCAATATAATTGGTTTTCTTTGTAAACCTATAAATTTAATTGTAGGCATTTAAAAACATTATTCTGAAAGAAAGTTCTTAGCCTTCAAAAGTTCTCAAAGGAGTCCATGACACAAACATTGTTAAGAAACCTGCTTTATAGCAAGTCTCTTTTTCCAAAAATCTTTACTTAACGATTCTGTTTTAAATGCCTACTCATTTAGATTTAACAATATTGTTAAAAAACATGGGAAGAAAATATATTTAGGTACATTGTTAAATTAAAAATGTAGAGTCTATGAGTACTTATGTAATGTGTGTTGTGTGTGTATATCTATCAGTTTATCTCTTGTAAAAGTGACCAAATTCCACAATTCTGTATGGATCAGGTATACCCAGTGGTACCTCTTTATTTTTGATGCCAGCAGTAGCACAGTGACCTCTGCTCTGAACTGCTAATTCCCTAATTCCCGCCCCGAGGTTTTTAAGCAATGCTTATGTTGAAAGAACACAGGAAACAAAGGAGAATTACTTTTAAACCACTAGAGAGGTCATCTAAAATTTAAATGCACAATAGGATGCATGTTTCTTAAATTAACATCCTTTGCGGCGATAAATATTTTCATAGCTTGATAAAATTCTATAAAATAATCTATAAGTCAGGACGTACAGTTAAGTTGCCATGACAAACAACCCCAGAACTCAGTGGTTTAAACAACAAAAATGTACTTATTGCTTATATAAAGATAGGTGCAATTCCATGAGACATTCCAGGGCAACCATCTGCCACGGGAGGACACCGTTTCACTTTCTTATCATCACGGGCTTTCACGGTGGCTTGCAGCAGGAAAGGGAGTCTGGACAAGCTCATACCAGGGTTAAATGCTTGCACCCAGGGTGACACGTGTCACATCACCTCCCTTTAACAGAGGTAGAATCGCACAGATGCCCTATGTGTCCAGAAAGGGGGAACTGGAACTCTTGCTGAGCAGCATTAGTATCTAATAAATCTATTTACAAATGTTTAAAGTTAACACAACTCTAAGGTTAAAGGGTTATACACAAATGTTTAAAGACAGACTCTGGAGTAAAAGTTGATAAAAAACATCGTTATATCTATACATTGATTAACAGGAAGACGTAACAGATCTGTAATTTATGGTAAATGATGGAGCATAATAAATTTAATTTTTGTGAGACCTGCACCTAAGTGTGATTAGTCATTTAACAAGGCAATTTCTCTTAGTTCACAGGATTATCAATATTCTGTGTCCTTCATCTTTCTTATCTCACAAAGAGAGGCAACTTACCACACAGCATTTGGAATAGACGAGGTATTTTTAGTCCTCAAACATATGTGCAACGCTCTTGAGCTATATAAAAATTTTGACTTTTCATAAAGGTTGAATGACAAGAGACATATTTTATTCTTAATATTCCTTGCCAAAAAAGGGGGCCTCAAATTTTATGATCTCGTTACCTATCTCTCTCTCTCAACCTCCCTTTCTCTCTCTCCATACACACACACACACACACACACACACACACACACACACACAAACACAGCACCAGACAAAGCCAGAGGAAGGCAAAGACAAAGGAAGACTCGATCAGAAGCATTTAGGGAAGAAAACATCATCAGGAAAGAGCACAAATGAGTTAAAGTTAAAAAGGACTGGCTTTCTAAATTAAAAATATTTTTTAAATAGCAATATTAAAAGAAAGAAAGGAAAGAATACCACCCTCACCAGATTTTCATCACTATGTTCATGGTAGGAAAAGAGCAACTTTCACACATATTTATTATGTGGGTAAATATACAAATACAGAGATATGGCAAAATCAGGGCTAAATCTGTTCCTCCTAAGAGGTCCAAATTTTGGGACTAGGTCAGTGAGTTCATTATTTTGGGTACCAGAACCAGAATGGATGCCATCATTATTATTGGTTTATCTTAGCGTAAAAATGTTCTTTTTTCTTTCTGTGAAAGTGCCTAGTGTAATGAAAGCAGAGTAGAGTGTCAGTTTCTGCTTCTAAAGCAAGCATGATGAGTATATGTAATAGAAGGCTTTATGTCTGTGGACTAAGTAGCTGGATATTACAGTGATGAAGAGGGAGAGTGAGATCTCGCTTAGAGCCCACCTCCTGAGTGGATATCCTGTCCTAACCTGCCATTTTCCACAGTATGTTGCTCCTGAGCCTGTTAGATAATCCAGATATGCCTCAATTTCCTTAACAGCAACATGGCGGTAATAATAGTACCCAACTCATTAAAATCTTGGAGAATTAAATGGATCAGTTTACCTAAAGCATTGTTGCCCCCAAGCACGTAGTATGAATGTTTGCTGTTTATTTTTGGGCTTTATTCTTATCACAATCCTCTCTCTCATCATGAAAGCCTCTCTCATGGTCTTACCATCATTTACCTCTGACACCCCTTCCCTCCACATGGGCCAGCCATCTTCCAGGCATTCCACACTGCTTGCCACATGCTGAACTTGTTCTGTATCTATACCACAGTACTCAGGGTATTTAAAGGCCAGTTGTTTTGTGTGTAGTATTTTCAAACATTATGTAGGTTTTCAGTATCTTTTGTATGTTGATTTATCATATTTCACTGGGACCAGAATGTGGCTATTTTTCCCATTGCTTTGTATATATATTTTTTGGTTGACAAAACTGTATATTGTGCCTTTATTTACACCTTGTATGTAGAAAATTGAGTAATGTGCATATATTTATG
Source organism: Equus przewalskii (assembly GCF_037783145.1). Lineage (NCBI taxonomy): Eukaryota > Metazoa > Chordata > Mammalia > Perissodactyla > Equidae > Equus > Equus przewalskii. The sequence goes on from NC_091847.1 coordinate 68,625,132, forward strand.
CACACAAAAGCATATGTAGACATATACCTGAAAGTGCTGAAAAGACAACTCGACACACAATAAGCTTATTAAGTATTCATCATGTTCAAAGTGTTTGTTCTAAGCACTCTAAGTGTATTACCTTATTTGATCTATTTGATCTTCACAGTTACTCTGTGAGGTAGATGCCATAATAAATCCTGTTTTGTAGATGGGACACGGGCCCTCAAGGAGAATAAGTAATTCACCCACTGTTGCATAGTAACGTGTGATCCCAGGATGACTGATTTCAGGGTCTGTGTCCTTGAGCATTATGCTGTTGCACATACAGCTTTATAATGCCTGCTCCAGTCAGCGGGGTCTTCATCTGGTTCTCTGTTGGCTCCACAGTGCTGCAATGCTGCCTAGAATACTGCAGCTGCTCAATACATATTTTCTGAATGACTAAATTAATCTATTAGGTTGAACTTGTTTATCGTTGTTATTAAGTTGCCCCAAACACTGTTTACTTCTTGTCTTGATTTCTTTGTTTGAGAGAGAGCTGTATTAAAATCTCTTACGATGGTTGTGGATTTGTGATATTTTTCTCCACAATTTTGTCACATTTGATTTTGTTGTTGTTTTAATATGTTGTGTTGGATTGTATTAAAATCATTATAGTTTTTCTTGTTGGCTTGTGTTTTCGTCAGCGTTAAATGCATAGATTCTTCTCCTTGTGCTGCTTCGTCTGGTATTAATATTGCTCAGTTGCTGCTGTTCTTCTTGGTGTTACCCATCAGATGAGCACCGCCTGTGCCAGTAGACAGGCTGTCCTTTGGGAGTTGTCTTGCCTCAGGAGAGAGTCAGCAGGTACAAACCCTATCCTGCTTTTCCTAGAGAACCTCTGCTTGCTGCCTCTTAGCCTCTGCTGCTCTCAGCCCCCACCACCTCAGGAGCAGAGCTCTCGCCGTGCTGTTCCCATCTCGGGTCATGGCTTGTCCCATGGGCTCTGACTCTCATCCTCAGGGCTGCTTCACTCTGCCCTGTCTGCTTTCAGCTCCACTGGAATTCCACGCTATCTGGCCGCTTGAGAATTCTCCTGGTTTTGGGTGAATAGTCACTTAGACTAAACTTAGTTTTGTTCACTTCTGTGTTTGGCTCAGGGTAGCGTGACTGCTGCTTGTGCTCATTGAGCTGTCTTGAAACATGGAACTTAGCATGGACTTGAAAAGGGACCTGCTCTTTTATCTCTGCAAAATGCTATTAGTTATTACTTAAATATAAAAGGAAGTGCTGAGCTCTTTGTTACTAAACCATATTCCTTTCTGAGACCAAAATGGATATTGGGAATCATTCTGTTATTTAATTTCACAATATTTCTATGAAGTATATGTTTAATCCAAAATATTTTAACTAATGGCACCATTCCCTGTAACAATCATACACTTCCATCATTTTGACTATGGAAAAACTGAGACTTAGCAACAAACTTCATCATGATATGTGGGAAAAGCTCCATATCTTAAAATACGTTCTCTCGCATAAATGAGCCTACCTATAAATAGTGATCAGCATCGATGTATGTGGATGTATAAGACAGAGTCTCTATATTAATATGACTTTTTAAATTTGATATATGTATTGTTTTATTCTAGTTTTATTTTATATTTTTCAAGGATATATACAGATACTCAAACATTCTTCTGCAACCAGGTAAATCAAGGGTACTTTACATATTAATGTACTTAAGAGGACTATATCTTTTATTCTGGTTCTTAGCAGACATAGTATCTTACACTCTAAATTTTGAAAAAAGAAAGAGAAATAAATCATGATTTTTCCTTCTCTTAATAACGAGAATTCCAAAAGTAGACTTCTAAGTTGATTGCCTTTTTAATGAATTTTAGTCAACCATCTCTAATTCGGTCTTTTCACTAAATATTAACTTGGTTCTTCTGAATTAGCAATCAGTAAGTAATTCAAATAAGCATGTAAGGATCATGTCTCCTGGGCTCAAGGAGTTAAAATCCTTTTGATGGTAGTCTCTTTTAGCCCACACCTTGCTAAGGAGCTTTGCCTTGGTTACTAAGTAGGACATCCTAATGTCAAATGTTAACCAAATGCAAGTCTCTTAACCAATTTACTGCCTTGGCGTAAGGCTACCTGTGGGTTCTCCTGCCAAGGATAAATTTAACACAATTTGTGATGTGGAAATATTTTACTGCAGCTGTTTATATAACACTGCCTCCTTCCTTGGAGACTTACTGAACAAGTTTTCCATCCTTCCTTCCCTCTTTGATCTAAAGCTGTCAGAACTTCATTTAAATTTCAGACTCTCTGGTTAAATACATGTCCTTTGGGTTATGAAGAATTGTCAGATGACAGAATTGGACATAAGCATATAAATTTTGTGATCTATTGAAGTGTTGGGAACTCCATTTTCTCCTCTTCCTATAACTGCTTGTCTGGTATGTGTCTGTATATATCTGTGTGTGAGCATACATGTGTATAAATATCTACTTGTGTACACACACATATACACAAATATATACACAAACTTTAGATGCCTTATTTTCAAAAACTGCTATGGGATGTAATTCATTATTAATATTGTATTTTGAAGGATAGCTTTAACTTTGGTTTTGTAATTACTATGACTTTGCAAACCTAAATACATTTGTTGCCCCAGTCTTTGCTTTTCTTCTAAGAAGCATTTGTGTTACTAGAATTTATTTTAAAATCAGCTTTCTTGATATACTTATATTATTTTATCTGATAACTTTTTTTAAAATAATTATTTTTTGGAGGTTACTCCTAACACGCTTTTTTTTCTGATTTGTTTGACTTAACAAGCTACAGAAGAGTTGATATAAATATACTAGTCCTTCCTTTACAATAATCTAAACTGTTGGTAACATATTCCCCATTTCTGCTAGCTATGGCCTCAGATACCTAGTATCCATTAATTAAAACCCACTGGCTGTGTAAATATAGTTAAAATATTTTAATTTGTAAAAATAACTAACATCTAATGAGAGCTGATGTGAAAGTAGTGTTGGGTTTAATCTAAAGCTTTCCCAGAGTGCTCAATATTAAATTAGTTATATCTACCTGAATGTTAAAAATATGAATTCCATGTTTTTAACAGGGGAGCAGGTAATATTTCTTAAACATAAATTTTATTGAAATACTCTCCTTAATTTCTGACTGAAAATATAGTTTAATATTAATTTATTTTAGGCAATATAAACCAGATGATTTTCTTAATTCTTCACCATCTACTTGTTCTTTATAAAGCCCTGGTCTTAATCTACATCTTGAGAAGATTACAGACTGAACACCACAAATTCAGTCAATTGGTTTAAGTGGTATGTGTGAAATTTTGCCAGTTTTTTCTCCTTGAATTTAGTGAAGAAAATGACTAACACAAATAGGCAATTAGACAACGAGAAAAATAATAAAAGTGTACTCAAACACATTGAAAAAGCAACAAGTTGATTTAAAGTAACAGACGAGAAAAAGTGGGAATTAAGCCGGGGTTAAGTAACCAAACCAAAATTGTCAGAAAAAAATTCCATTGCAAAGATGAACTTTTAATAGAGTATGGGACACTTTAGACAAAAAGGAAAATGCAAAATATTGAAAATGCATGTGTAAAAAATCAATAATGCATTATCTGCTAACATAGACTTTAAATATAACCTGTGTTAAGTATTCCTAATAAATTCGCAGAAAATTGTTTTAAGCATTTATAAGCATTAATAAGCTAAAGCTGTTTGTAAGTATTAACAGCTTTAAAATAATAGAAAATAAATGATTTTCATTTTCTAAATGTTATCTTTTGACAAATAGAAATGGCCAGCAATAGGATATATTGGAGTATCTGAGGAAGCCATTTAGTGCAAGCCTAATTCTGCCTGACTGTTTTTCCAAAAGGGCCTGACATGGCCATTGAGCATGCATTGTATATCTGCTTTAAACATTTACCATGGCAAGAACAAATGCCCTTAAGATAAAGGTGCAACTTCTACGCACATTGGCATTTCCTTGAGGATAAGCATCTTTCCTTAGGCTAGGAACTGATTGCTGCACTCACCTTTGACCACCCAGCTCACCTGTGACCACCCAGCTCGCGACAACAGACCTGCCACCCTGCTGTGTCCAGGGAGACAGCAGACCTACCTGCTGTGTCCATCAATCGCGGTGCCGACAGAGCAGTCTCTCGACTATTGTAAAAAGGACATTTCAATCATATGTGAAACATCCTCTTTTGGGGTATATAACCACTCTGTACACCCCTCTTCTTTGGTCCCCTTTCTTCCTTTGGGAAGAAAGCCCCGGGCCATGGTCCTCACATTTGGCTCAGAATAAACTCACCCCAATTTTCATTTATAGATTGATTATGGATTATGTTCGTCGAAACTTTCTTACCCTTTTCACAATTTACTAAAATATATTTTTTAACTTTCTATTGAAAACAAATAAATACAAACAAACTAAAAGCCGATATAGTGGAGAGACAGGACAGTCTAGTAGACATCACTTGTCATGCTTTGCAACATTTTGCTCCTCAGTATGCTACCAAAAACACAATTTTCTTTCCCAAAAGTAGAGGAAGAGTAGTGATACCTGGGGAGACCCCCAAACATGTGGCACTTCCTTCTGTTTTGTAGAGTTGGAAACACCACTGAGACTGTTTAATAAGAAATCCTCTCAGTTATTTGTCATATAGTTGGCACATGACCCAAGCTAGGACAACAAGAATCCTTCTCTAAGACTAGTCACTCTTCTTTGAGTGAGAGAATTTTTCCTCCCATCTGGAAACTTCAGCTGAAAGGACAGTAGCTATTTTAACTAAAATTGTATTCCTATTCCCCTGAAGAGAAATATGGAAGATTTCTGTTGCAAGTGGCATCCCCTAAAATATAGAATCCTCTATGGCAGTGTGTCATCAACACAGTGAGTCTACGCAATTTATTCTCTGGGAGGTCATTGATCATTGTGATGTGGTGAAAAACCTGTTGGCTGAACTATTATTTTGAGTTTCATGAGACATAGAATATGTGGCAACTGAGGCTGGATCTTTAGGGGACTTAATATGAAAATATTAGAGTAATGGAGCTGATTGGCTAATTTTCTCAGCTTTTAGTGAATTTATACACAAACAAAATATAATCACATTGGCTCCTGTGAAATTACAGAGAAAAGGAAATACATCCCAGTTAACCGTTGCCCTTTCAGCTTGAGATCAGAAAAAACAAGTGAGGAAATTTCAAAATTTGTATGCCTTACAGAATTGGAAAACCCAACTTTGGGCCAAAGCTAAATTTAATATAAGCTAAGGCAGAGTGGGTGAAAAATACAGCTGGAAATAAATTTAGAGAAGGAGTAACCAGCAACTGGAATGTGTGTTTGTGCGTGCCCAACAGAATCTGTGAGGCTGCACCCTGCAGGCTGCATGCATTCACGCAGGCAGAGTAGGCCGATGGTTCCTGCTTGCTTGCTGGCTTGTACAGAGGATCATGTTGATCTTTTAGTATCTACTTCCCTGATGACCTCTGGTGGGATTGGGTGGCGTATCCTAGGAGTATATGGCAGCTGATATTCTGTGTGCAAATACTGACCAATGGAATATAGAAGCTAGTGCTAAATTCCCTCTCCTACTCCCACCATGGTAAACCATTCAGAGATTCAGTAGTTTGAGTGCTATCTTTGAAAACAACTCATGCATCTGAGAAAACAACTCAGTAACATATTTCCTTCTATTCTCTTTTCCTCCTCCCTCATTCCTTTTCCCTCTTTCTCTTGCTTCCTTGAGGTTTCATTTTACAATAAAGTACTAGCAGCTAGGTTTCCTTCTGAAGCTACATTCTCTACAGAATTTGACCTAAAATCTACAGTAAACAAAACCTGGGGGAGCCAGGTTAGCAGACAACAGCTCTTACTCCACTTTGGCAGGGAGTTTCCTTTGTGGTTGTATTGGGAATACCAGTCATGAGTCAAAGACTGTGCTGCTTTTCCATTTTTGTTTTATTCTTTACAAATGAGACTTTACCCACTGCCATTAAGTTATCCCTCTGCCATCCTGCCATTATTTAGTAGATATAAAAAAAGAAGCATGATCCTTTAGCCATACGTTGCCAGACCATGACAAACTACAGTCCTGTCCACGAAGAAAGTGATTTATCCACCAATCCTGGCCTTGAATTCAGCAGCCTTTTGAAAGTAAGGAAGTAGCTGGTCACAGTAAGAGCTATGACCTGAGGGCCAAAGTTTTTTCTTCCTCTTCATCTAGTAAATCCATATATGAAATCCACATGTGAACCAAGATCCAGATGTAGTGCAGACCTTGTTCTTTGTCTGACATAACTATAGATATCAATGTGAACTGAGCATAATCCTCTTATTTCGTACACACCCACACACACAAACTCTCCCTATACCAGTTTACTTCACAATGTGGCATCTAGTTTATAAGTTCTTCTTAGAGGCACTTCTTGGATTGAAGTCTACCCATCAAATTCTGTTCATTGCCTGCTCCAAAATCCAAATATTATCCCTATGTATTAACTAGAATCCTGGTCAGTCTCTCCTGAGAAAGTGCTAGTACTACTTTCTTTAAAATAAAAGGAGTTGAAAAATAATCCTTTGTTCAATCTCATGCCATTGACAATATTTCTTGCTTAAATTTCCTGAAGCCTCTGGAAAATGAGTGTTCATGAAGAATTATGCCATTATAATTTTTATAGTTGTATAAAGTTGATCTGATTTTACAAAATTATGACAGTTACAATTTGATAGGAATCTGAGATTAGAGATGAGGCTGCAGGATCTATTGGACATGTGCGCGTGCTGCCACCCGAATAGGTTACCCGACTAGTCATATAAATTTTGGCTAGAAACCACTTGAGTCTGTGCACATACACGTAAAGAGGAATCCTCTTTTATGCTGTTGGAATTCACTTTATATTCTTCCAATGTAGAATGATCAAAGATGCCTTACTATTCATCAAAAATGTAAATAGAGCTGGGAATAAAAAAGGTGTAAACTTTTCTCTGTCATGTGTGAGAGGATTTTATTTTAAAAAATTACTTAAAGTAACATAGATGGTGCCATTAAACTTGGAAAAGGAGAAATATGAAATCAAGAATCTACTTGTTAACTTTCACCTATTTCTAAGACTCAGCAAACTATCATTTCAATTTTAAGTAGTGTTTAATTTATTTTGACTAGATGTGAATCTGTTTTCGTATGATTTTCAAAGGCATTGGGTGATGACCACCACATTTTTTCCTGGAGATGAAAAGAAATGCATAATTTGAGACATAGACGACAGTTTTTAACACTTCATAGAAATCTCTCTTACTAGTTTGGGCTGCACTTATATATTTTCAGCATTGTTAAACCTGTAAAATTATTAGATGGAAGATCAATAGAAGAAGTAAATTTTAATATCTGAACATATTTTCATTTGAACAGCATTTCCACATAAAATATTTAAAATGATGTTAGATAAGGAATATAAATAAATGGGGAAAAACTAATGAGAAAGTCTGTGTATGTTGCGTGTGTGTGTGTTTCTACCTATTATAGGTGTTAAAGATGATGTAAATATTCATGACCAAGGATTTCTTCCAGGTTATGATATTGGAACTTTTGTTCTGCTGGAAGGATTGTGAAGAATAAACTTTTAAATTAAACAGAAATGGCTTTCAATAAAAGAGTCACAGATTTTGTTTGCCCTTTTAGCATAGAGAGTAAGTGAAGAGTGAAGCATAATTTTTATCTTTCATGTGTCACAAATGAACATAATTGTCAGAATTTCTTCATTTAACTTTAATCTCCCTCAAATAATATAAGGGCGTCTCATTAAAACTTTAAAAAATGTAATGAAATAGGCTGCTCTCAAATCTGTGTTTATCTTACATGTTATACATCTACATAAGTAGGTCATGAATGTGTGTTACATATCATTGACTTTACAAGAAACCCTTAGCTTTTAAGCTTTATTTCAAATTCTTTAATCATGCAGATGTGTCTTTTCATCATTTTTTGAAATAGATGTTAGGCTTATTTTTCCAAAGATAATGAATTCAACAAAATACCTCTGCACACACATACAAGTTCCTCTTCTATGCTACCTGCACAGTCCTTTTCTTCATCCTCCAAAACGAGCTTGAAAATTGTCTTTGTGGAAATTTTAAGAGCTATTCCCAGAAGTCCTTACAATATCAATATAAGAATTTACTAAATTTTATCAGTTCAGATCCCTGGTTTTGAAAGAAAAGGATCCTTTTAGACATCTCACACATGACCTTGTACTTTTCGCTGATTTTGGATTTGTGAGTTCCCTGATGGCTTTCTTTTTTATACAGTGTATCATATTATACTTCCATACAAGTAATGAGCTACAAGAAAAGATTTGATCTAACCTGGGAAAAGTTAGAGTTATTTCATGTGAAATAACAACTTATGTGTTATTAGTTCAAGTTTGCATTTAGAAGACAAAGAGCAAAACATCAGTAGACTAATCTCAAATTAGGTACCAGGAAAAAGATTAATCCTACAGCTTACATGGTTTAAAAATAGGTGTATACATGGAGAGATCCTAGGTAACAATGTTTAAGTTTTGAAATAACTCTTCATAATTGTCAAGAGTGGATTTAAATTAGCAGACCTCTAAGCTATAAACACTTTTTTCTCAAAGCAAAAAATGAAAACCAGAAAAATAAAAATCAGAAAATAACCGTTTGATATGATATTATCCAAAAGACCAGAGCAAAAACTGGTTTTTAAAAAAATGAAAAAAGGGTCATCCTACTGGTAGAAAATAAGCCAATTATACTTCTAGTCCCATACAACTGGCTACTCATGAAACATTAAAATCAAATCACTTCAGACAAGTGCTTTGTAATGGATTAACTTGTCCATGATGTAATCAAGCTTTAGTATAATATTACAAACGCCAAACAAGACTTTCAAACAGCAACATCAAGACCCTTTGCCAGCTGAATCCATTACTGTAGAAAGAAATCCTTCAGGCAATGTTAGGTCACTGATTATAGCAATTTATTTCTCATTAGCTTATAACTACCTGACCTCTTCATCTGTTTCTGCTGTATGAAATTGTACTTCAGAATTTATACATACAAACTCATAAGGAATCATTTTATTACTTTCACTCAAAAAATGAGTATCCTTTAGAATTCCAGTCATGAATGCTGACCAGCTGGCTCTTATGGTTGGAACTTCACAAGAGATTGATATTCTATACAATAAGATCAGAATCAGACTCTATAAAGGGGCATAATTGTAACAGTCATCAAAGTATATTCTAAAGAGTTCATATCGGCAGTAAATTAAAAATCACTATCTTCATTCAATAAAATTCTAAAGAGATAGAGCAAAATTTCGAGGAATAGAAAATCCCTAAGTCATTAAAAAACAAAAGTATAGAAAGTATAGAAAGTGATGGGAAGCATTTTAAATTGCCATTGAAATTTAGCATAAGCTTGCTATTAAAACTAAGTAAATACATTGAAAATATATATATTGTATTAGCTCCTATGGCCATTGTAACAAAATTACTGCAAATATGGTAGCCTAAAACTGCACAAACTGGTACTTTTACAGTTCTGGAGGCCAACACTCTGAAATCATTCTCACTGGGCTAAAGTCAAGGTGTCAGGAGACTCCAGAGGAGAATCCATTTCCTTACCATTTCCATCTTCTCCTGATGCATTCCTTGCATTCCTTGGATCATGTGTCACCTTCTATCTTCAAAGCTGTCAGCATAGCATCTTGCTTCAGTCATCACTTTGCTGCCTTTTTCACTCTGTTTCTGACTTTGTTTCCCTTCTTCGGGGATCTCCTCCAAGCATTTAGGGAATGAGGAACACTGGACCAGAAATATATGAAATCTAAAGGATTACTCAAAGAGAAAGCTGTCTCTGAATTTGGCTTAAAATTTCCAGGAAAATATTCTCAAAATCTCTACATTATGTGCTAACATTTTGACCAAATTTTGTTGGCAGGAAGATGTTTAACAACAAGTACTGTTTGGTCACATGCCCACTACTATATCAAGCAGTAGGGTACTGTGATTGATAGCCTATCAGAAATATACAGACAGGGGGTTCACAAAAGGAAAATGGAATGCCTATTACCGGAATAAGAAATGCTCAGTACAGAGCCAGTTGTAAACTGATGTACAAACAAAGCTGAAGTCTATTTGTCACAGTTGATTTGGCAAATTTCTGCAACATTGCACTGGTTTCAGGAATACCTGGTGAAATTCCAAAACAGGCATTGACATTCTTACAAAAAGTTCCAGTGTTTTAAAAGACAGACTGTTCTGTGTTAGTTCTCAACATCAGGCATATTGTGTCTAATAATAATGACTAATAATGTCTAAAAATTGTGTCTAATAATAGATCTCTTGACTTATGAATGGATTAATCAAACACGGTGGTTCTATCATCACTCTCTATCCTGGAGGCTGCCACTCCAATTTAACGTGTCACTTATCACACCTGAATAAATGTAACAGCATCTTATCTCTGCTTTTTCACATCCATGATCTATCTACTGCAAACCATCCTCCCTATCAAATCAAGCTTCCTGTTTCTTTTCATGCGATAACTAAATTGTGTTCTTTCAGTTTGAAAAGTTCAGAGGCACTCTTAGGTATATTATGGCATGGCAGATCATAGTAAGTTAGAAGAGGAAATTAAGAGATAGTGTTACATAATCTAAACGGGCTTGGTGAACAACCAGAAATATGAAGATACATTTCAGTTGTAGTGACACAGTCATCTTGTTGCCTCCTCAGAAATGGTATTTATTTTTGTCATTTTTGACTGTGTTGATTATCTTCTTGAGGAGAGTTCTTTGATCAGGTACTCCATCCCTTCCTTGACCATAATAAGCTTTGTAAGGACAGGGACTGTCAATCTTGTACAGCAGTGTATCTCTAATATCTGCATAGCCATATACGTAGTTTCACACTAGGAAAAAAGGATAAAGGACAGATTTAGAGGAAATATACAAATAAATTATTTTATTTGTATAAATGAGGCTTCTTACTTGAAAGACCAACTAGAAACAAGAATGCAAAGAAAAGGAGCAGCAATCATAATTAAAATTATTAACCACAGTCATCTGTTCTGCAATAGATGCCTAGTCACTACATAATATCTGCATTGTAGTGGACTTAATTGGGAGTTATGAATGGTAAAGAAGATCCAGCTACACATAATTACTAGCCCTGCGAAGAGAATAGGACAAACTGAAAATAATGTATATTCACAGATATAATAGAAAAACAAAAGCATATTTTTGAAATGAAGAAAGAACTGAAATTGTAGGGGGAAAATGTACATGATATTCTAGATTGAACAGAGAACAATTAACATTAGAGTCTAACGGTGAATTCATTCAACTTCATGGTAAAGAAAACTTCCTGCTGTTGTTAGAACAGGAAGGACACAAATAAAATAGACTAAGATAAATTTGAAATGGAAAAATACGAATGCTAGAAATAGAGCAAAGTCAGAATATGCTAAGAAAAACAAAAGGGAATTTTATACCCAAATATATTGTAATTCAGTTAAAAAGTAAGCAGAGAGACATTCTTGAATATGGAGGCTCTCACCTCATTGAGTGATGGTTAATAAATTGAAAATCAATCAGAATATATTTTAAATTAATAGGTTTTAAAAGAGTCAAGAAAAACAAATGGCAGAAGTGTAAGAGTTGGCAGATTAATATTATCCACAAATTTTTTAAAAAAGTAAAAGGCACCACATCTAGTGTTTTAGTTTCCTAGGACTATGGTAACAAATTACCACAGACTTTGTAGCTTAAAACAATAGGAGTTTATTCACCCCCAAAAGGACTGAGGCTAGGAGGCTGATATCAAGGTAGCAGCAGGGCCACACTCCTTTGAAAGACTCTAGACCTCTTGGGTATCCCAGCAATCGTGGGTTATAGCTATATCATTCCAATCTCTGCCTCCATCTTCACTGTGTGTGTTTTAGTATGTTTATTCTCTTCTTATGACAACCAGCACTCTTATAAGGCCCACCCTAATCCAGTACCACCTCATCTTAACCACATCTTCAAAGACCTTATTTCCAAGTAAGGTCATATTTTGAAGTTCTGGATGGGCATGAATTTAGGGGAAACAATAATGAATCCACTACACGTAGGATACAAAAGTTCATCAAATTTGCAAGAGCCAAGATAAAATAAGGTGAGACAAGAGGAGATGAAATATGGGCTGGCAGAAATCAGGAAAGAAAAAAAAATTCAGAAAAGAAGGACTTTTTATAGCAAGTGTAAATGGGAATAGACACTATTGAAACATAGTAATGGACATGAAATAACACGTGAGATAGAAAAATGTGAGCAAGCAAATTAAAAATGAGTAGACTAAAACTATCAGAGCAAATATGATGGAAATGGTTAACCAGGAGAGCAAGTGGGCACATCGTCAATAATCAATGCCTTAGAAGTAGAAAAAATAGTCAAAAATAAAAGGTTTAAAACTTCAATTGAACAGTACCCAGCACCTTAGGGGGGAAAAGAATACAAGGTGGCTAATATTAAGAGGGCACTATGCTAAGAGAAATAAATCAGATGAAGAAAGCCAAATACCATATGATTTCACTCATAGGTGGAAGATAAAAAACACCAAACAACCACATAGACACAGAGAATAGATCATAGTTACCAGAGGGGAAGTATGGGGGCAAATGGGGTAAAAGGGCACATGTGTATGGCGATGGATGGCAACTAGACTTTGGGCAGTCAACAAGAAGTAGTCTTCACAGAAATCGAAATATGATGATGTATACCTGAAATTTACATGTTATAAACCAATGTTACCTCAATAAAAATTTTTTAAATTAAAAGAAAAGATGAAATATCCTAACACAGACATTTGACTTAAAATTAGGGAAAGAAGGGGCTGGTCCCGTGGCCGAGTGGTTAAGTTCGCGCACTCCGCTGCAGGCGGCCCAGTGTTTCGTTAGTTCGAATCCTGGGCGCGGACATGGCACTGCTCATCAGACCACGCTGAGGCAGCGTCCCACATGCCACAACTAGAAGAACCCACAACGAAGAATACACAACTATGTACCGGGGGGCTTTGGGGAGAAAAAGGAAAAAATAAAATCTTTAAAAAAAAATTAGGGAAAGAAAAGAACAAATCACCTAAAAGGGAGAAACATAAGACTGGTTTCATCCTTCTTCACGGTTATGTTAAACACTGGAAGGTAGTGGAGAGGTATTTTTAAAGTACTGAGTGAAAAAAGTGTGACTGAAATTTTCCACATTGCCAAACATTTCTGACATGTGAGAACTCATGGAACTTGGGTTCTATGAGTCCTTTTTTAAGAAACTACAATTGGAGCAACTTCAGTTGACCACAAAGTAATTGGAGAAACTGGTGCTAAGTTATGGATGAAGAAACCGGAGCACTCAGTTTCAGGGAAACCAGTCATCAGGCGGTGAGCATACCCAAGGAGCTCTCTGGAGGGTACAGGAGAATAAACCAATGTCTGGCACTGACTTAGCCAAACATGTGAGTGAGTTACCTTGAATGGAGATCCTCCAGCTCCAGTGAAGCCTTGAAAGGATTGCAGTCCTGGCTGACATGAGTGCAACTTCTTAAAAAAACCCCAGTCACAATAACTTGGCTAAGCTGGTCATAAATTCCTGACCTACAGTAACTGTTAGAGAGCTGTGGGTCTCAGACTGACTAACTGTGGTAGTTCTGATTTGCCAGCAGAACGTTAATGTTCTGAACCATTAAAATGTAGACATTATATATATAGGGATAGTAAATAGTAAGTAGATAGAATGCCACCTACTTGCTGGACTTTCTCTAAGAAGAAGAAAGCTTTGAGCCATTGAAGAAGAGGCAGGAACCCCCTTGCCCACAGTGACCCTGGCAAAGATGCACTGCTTCTTAGGGAGGAGTAGAAAGAAAAGGTATCTTTCTTTGGAGGGGGAGCCCAAAGCATTCATGGGTACAGGGTCCCACACTGATTCAGATCAGAGGACTGCTACCACTGGAAGTGGGGAAGAATCTGATCCTCTACCCACGAATCTCCAAATATATAAAGCCATTTCTGCTCCCATGAGGGAGGGGTCACTGAGAAGGCTGAGGCCAGGCACACAGATCTTGCCTAAGACTGAGGCAGGACCAGGGGACCCATGTCTCTCTCACCTCCCCCATAATATAGTAAGGAGGAAATCTGATATATCCGAAAAAAAATACAACATTTTTCCTGGAACTTTCCTAAAGTCTGAAACTATTATGGCCACAAAGGAAATGTGTACACACAATTACTCAGAATTACATAATTTGCATTAACTGATATAATTGCAGCAGAATAAGAAAGTAACTACAATCTCAAAAAACTGCAATTTCATTATGTACATTATGTACATCATTAAAATCTCAAAAAAATTCCATTCTAACTTGGATTTAAAATTCTAAATAATTCTTGGAAATAGACAAAATCAAACTAAAAGTAAAAATATAGAATAACAATTAAGTAAATAATTCATATCAGAGCAATAAAATTAAAGCAAGACCCAGAAATACTAATTAGTTTAAAAATATTAGTAAACAAAAAAATGAAAATAAATTATTCATCCATTATGAAAATATAAAATTTGAAAAACATTAATGAAAGTAATATTGCTGCTCTAATTCTGATTATTTATTTTATAGTGTTTGCTTTAGGCTTATATTGCTTTTTTCTCTAGTTTCCTAAGGTGAGAGTTTAGATTACTGATTTTGGATCTTTCTTCATTCCTAATATTTGCATTCAATGCTGTAAGTTTCCCTGAAGCACTGCTTTCACTCATCTCACAAAGTTTGTATTTTTATTTTCACTTAGTTCAGAGTAGTTTTTCATTTCTCTTGAGACTTCCTGTTTGACCCACGTGCTGTTTAGAACTGTATTCTTTAATCTCCAAATATTTCGGGATTTTTCCAGCTATCTTTTTGTAATTGATTTCTAGTTTAATTGCATTGTGGCCTGAGAACATATTTTGTATGATTTATACTATTTTAAATTTGCCAAGATGTGTTTGATGGCCCAGATTGTGGTCTGTCTGTCAATATTCCATGTGAGCTTAAGAAAGTATATTCTGCAATTGTTGAATTAAGTGCCTTATACATGCCAATTAGTTGCAGTTAATTTGCTGCTCAGCTCAGCTATATCCTTACTGATATTATTGGCTGTTGGATATGTGAATTATTGATAGAGAGGTGTTGAAGTCTCCAAGTATAATAGTGGCTTCATCTATTTCTCTTTGCAGTTCTATCTGTTCTTGCCTTGTATATTTCATATTTTGATGTTCTGTTGTTAGATGCACACACATCAAAGATTGTTACGTCTTTTTGGAGTTTTATCCTTTTTCCATCATGTAATGCTCCTCTTTATCCTTGATAAGTGTTCTTGCTCTGATGTCTTTTCTGAAATTAGTATAGCTACCCCAGGTTTCTTCTTATTTTTTGTATACATTTTTGTTGAGGAAGACTGGCCCTGAGCTAACATCTGTTGCCAATCTTTCCCCCTTTTGCCCCCCAAAACCCCAGAGCATGGTTGTATATCTTAGTTGTAAGTCATTCCTGTTCTTCTATGTGTGATAACGCCACAGGATGGCTTGGTGATCAGTGTGTAAGTCCACACCCAGGATCTGAAACGGTGAACCCCAAGCTGCTGAAGCAGAGAGTTTGAACTTAACCACTCAGCCATGGGGCCAGCCCCCAAGGTTTCTTTTGATTAATGTTAGAATCGTATATTTTTCTCTATCCCCTTATTTTTAATGTATTAGTATCATTGTATTTAAAGTAGGCTTCTCTTAGACAATATATGGTTGGGTTTTGGTTTTTTTTTTCTTTTTGGCTGAGGAAGATTCATCCTGAGCTAACATCTGTGCCAATCTTCCTCTATTTAGTGTGTGGGTTCTCACCTCAGCATGGGTGCCAATGAGTGGTGTAGGTCTGCACCTGGGAACTGAACCTGGGCTGCCAAAGTGGAGCTCGCTGAACTTAACCGCAGGCCACAGGGCTGGCCCCAGTTGGGTTTTTCTTTTAATCAATTCTGACAGTCTCTATATTTTAATTTGTTTATTTAGGCCATTCCTATTTAAACTGATCATTGATATAGTTGAATTAACATCTACTATGTTTGTAACTCTTTTCTATTCTTTGTAACTCCTTGTTTCTTTTTTTCTCCTCTTTTTCTGGTTTTAACTGAGGATTTTGTGTGGTTCCATTTTCTCTCTTCTCTTAGCATATCAATAAAACTTATGTTTTAATCTACTTGTTGCCCTATAGTTTGCAATATACATTTACAGCTAACCTAAGTCTGCTTTCAATAATAATATTCACAGGTAGTTTCTGTGCCTTATAACAGAAGATACCCAATTCTGGGGAATCAATAGGGAAAATCAATGAAACCAAAAGCTTGTTCTATGGAAAGATCAATAAAATTGATAAACTTTCAGCCAAACAAGAAAAAAGAGAGTAGACACAAATTATTAACACTAGAAATGAAAGAGTGATAATCACTACTGATCTCATGACATTAAAAGGATAATAAAGGAATATTATGAACTCTATACCTACAAATTTGATAACCTGGAGGAAATGCAGCAATTCCTTGAAAGACATAATCTACAAAACTCATACACAGAGAAACAGATAATCTGAATACACATATAGATATTAAGGACTTTAGACTAAAAGTTAATAAACATGGATAGAAGTAAGCATTAGCCAAGATGATTTCACTACTGAATTCTACATGCTATTTAAGGAAGAAATGACCCCAAATCTGTGCAATCTCTTCTAGGAAATAAAAGAAAGGGTACTTCCTAACTCATTCTGTGAGGCTAGCATTACCCTAATAACAAAACCAAATAAAGTCATTAAAATAAAGGAAAACTACATATTAATATCTCTTATGAACATAGATCTAAACATCTTTAACAAAATGTTAATAAATTAAATCCACAAATGTATAAAGTAATTACACACTACAACCAAGTGTGATTTATTTCAGATATATAAGACTGGTTCAAAATTTGAAAATCATTTGATCACATGAACAAGCTAAGGATGAAAAATCATATGATTATATCAATAGACAAAGAAAAAGTATTTGAAAAAATGCAAAGGCATTCAAATAAAAACTCTTAGCAAACTAGGAATAGATAGGAAATTTCCCAACTTAATAAATAAAACCTACAAAAAACCTACCACTGACATCACACTTAATGGTGGGAAGCCGTATACTTTGCCCATAGGATGGGAAATAAGGCAAATCTCTCTCACTCCTCCTATTGAATATAGACTGGAAGGCATGGCTAGTTCAATAAAGAAACAAAAATAAAACATACACAGATTGGGAAAAAAGACATAAATCTGTCTTTGCTTGTAATGATGTGATTTTCTAGGTATAAAATAAAAGAAATTAAAAGCCTCTTAGAACTAATAAGCGATTATAATAAGATTGCAATATATAAGTTTACAAAATTTAATTATAAGTTTAGTATATAAGTTGTATATAAATGGGAGAGGGAGAGACATGAATTGGTTGAAGATAGAAGATTTTTAGGGTAGTAAAAATACTCTGTGTGTTGTTATAATGAGGGATATATATATATATATATATGTCACTATATATTTGTCCAAACCCATTGAATGTACAATATTCTGCACCATTCTGATGAGGGATGTTGATGACAGAGAAAGCTATATATGTGTGAGGCAGGGAGTTTATGGGAATTCTCTGTATGTTCCTCTCGATTTTTCTATAAACCTAAAACTGCTCTAAAAATAATAAAGTCTTTTAACAATAAAAAATGTCTAGATGACCCTCGGTTTGAGTGTGAGATTTTAGCTATAATCTTAAAAGCGTGACCAATGAAAGATAAAATTGGAAATTTTGACAGTATTAAAATTAAAATTTTCTGTGTAAAACTCTGTTAAGAGGATAAAGAGACAAACCACCATCTTCAAGTTAATATTTTCAAAACACATACCCAATAAAGAGCTTATATCCAATATATACAAAGAACTCTTAAAACTCAATGGTAGGAAGACAGACAACCTAATTTTAAAAAATGGGCAAGAATAGGATGTCACAAAAAAGATACAGATGGCAGAAAAGCATGTGAAAAGATACTCAACATCATTTATCATTAGGAAATTGTAATTTAAAATAACAGGATACTGCCTCCCACCTATTAGAATAGCTAAAATCCAAAAAACTAACCATACCTAATGCTCCTGAGGATATGTAGAAACATGAATATTCATTGCCGGTGGGAGTGCAAAATATAATTTCAAAGTGAGTTCTACTGTATCTTTTAGGAAGAGTAGGTCCAGTGCTTTATAAATACTGCCAGTAGAGAGAAAAAAAGAACAATTCCAATTCCAATACTTTCTATGAATCAAGTATTGCAACACTCATTTAATCAAACACACACACAAATATGACAAAAATAGAAGTTATAGACAAGTATCAGTTATGATAAAGGATATAAATTCTTAAATCCACAGGTATAATCCAACAGTATATTAAAAGAGTAATGCACCATATTCATGCATTGCTCCTATTAGGAATTCAAAGATAGTTTAGGGTAAAAATATATTACATTGAGCACACAAATATATCAAATGTCAAAAGATCATATGATCATCTCCTCTCTTCTATTATGTGTGTGTGTGCTGTGTCTCTAATCGTCTTTCTGTGAACTTATTTACTTCTCTCTCTACCTATTTCTTTATCCATCTAGCTCTACTAAAAAGCCAGTATTGTGCTTAATAGGCAAACCCATGGGACATTTCCACTAGTATTAGTACTGTTATACACATCTGGCGGAACACCCAATCAATATCCTTCCTAAAAAAAGACTCAAATAGAAAATAAAATGGTGGAAAACATACCATTTATTATTGGAAGTAATATATAACATGGGCATAAATTCAATAAGAAATGTTCAAGATATATATGAAGAAGTGTTTAAAATGCTACTGAAAGGAGACTGAAATAAATAGAAAATGAAGCATGACACCTATCTCATTATTTATTGTAAAATTAATTCCTGGTTCATCAAAAATTAAATTTAATACAGAGTCATAAAAATGCAAGGAAAAAGCTTGAGAGACTTCATTTATAATGTCTTAATGTGAGATGACATTCTAAGGGGAAAAAAAACATTATGCATAATCCTTAAAATAAATCCATGACTTAAAAGTCAGCAAAAGAAGGTCAAATAACAAAGTTGGAAAAATATTCACCAGTCATATTTTGGATGAAGATATAATTTGTATAAATTATCTTCAGATCAAGCAGGAAAATACAAAAAGAATAAATAAGTGACATGAATGAACCATTTCAAGATAGGATATACAAATGTGAAAAACTTCTAAAAATACTCAACCTTTCTCATAATAAAAGATTCAAAGTAAACTACGATGAGATGTCATTTTTTACCCATCGGGTTGCAAAAGATCAAAACCTTTTGATAAATCATTGTTCAAGAGGGTTCATGGAGGTAAGACCCCCTGATAATAAAACAACTACCTTCTGAAACATCATCAGTTGCTTTGGTAGAGAGCAAAGAAAGCTCTAGAGCATCTCCTACCAACAGTTCTGTGTTCCAGCCCCTCACAACTCTGACCAGAACTAATTATAACTCTGCACCCGGTCACAGAATGTCCGGGAAATGAAATCCTATGAGTTGCCCAAAAGGGGAAAATAACCAATACTTGGTAAATAGCACTAATAATTACTACAGTCTGTTTCTGGTCATCAAATGTTCAGTATCTCTTCCTTCCCCCAAGGAAAACCCCTACAAAGCCCCCCTTATTATTTTGACTAATAAGCACATTATTCAAAAGTCTCTCTGTCACAGTATCAAGATGGTAAAATAAATTTTTGCATAAATATGAATCAAGAGATAGGACAGATATGTAGAAAATAAACAGGTCAGTAACCTCTCCAGTAAGTAAATAGTAAAGCCGCAAATCAAGAATTTTAATGTTCAGAGTGCCCTTTTTTTGTAAACTGTATATTTGTGGTGAAGGGCAGTGGGACAGAATTTGCCGCTTTGAATTTGATTCACTGTAAATATACACTTCTTCAGATTATTGGCCTATTCTTTTTTTGCTATCAACAAAGAACTTGGTAAAATGTTTTCTGTGTAATTAATTAGTTACTTAATGTGAAGCAGATTAATAATTTTGGAATCCATGTTTGGAGTCTTTATGTTCATTCTTTGATGAAATATTTAACATTTTAGAAATCTTTTCTCTCGATGGAGAAGATCAAACCCAACAGCATATATTCCTGGCACTGAATGTAAAATTGAAAAAAATTATCGAATTTTGTATTTGACTGATTGTTCTGGTTTTATATGTAAGTCATCATAAATGTATTCTTAATGTTGCATGATTTCATGATGAAATTCCAGTTTTATCTTCATCTGACAATTTATTTGTATTCCTTGTAATATTTTATATAAAGGGGTCAACGTTTTATATGTATATACACACAAACACATATGTACATGTACACATGCACGCACAGTTGTTAGTCATTAATAATTAGCAGCTCCACATTTTCCACTAGATGGTATTGTAAAATTAAACACACCGTGATTACATTGTTCATACCTTGTTTCTTCTACACTGGTTTCATCTACAAGTGAATTGAAACAGTGATGATAGGTAAGCATAAAAATAAATTTTTCAGGTGTATTTTAAATCGTTTCTGCTAACTTAGGACTGTACACATTTCTGCATTAATGTAAATATGCTGTCACTGTGTCATAAGCTGATTTGTTTTGTTTCTCTGCTCACCTTTATATGAAATGTGTTTTGAGGGATGAAATCTAACAGTGGATATATGTCTGTGGTAAAATTACTGAAGTAGCAAAAAACCCCGCAGAATATATAAAACACCTCAAAGTTCTAGAAGATAGAATTAGTGGTGACAATCTACTCTGCAGGGTGATTAGAGTATCTTTATTGTCGTCACCTGTATTTTAGAGGTTCTCTTGGGATTGCCTTTTCTTGCTCATGAAATTTTGTTGACACGTTAGATGTCAGCTTCCAAACAATTTATGGAGTGGAACAGAAGGGTGTTTCCTTCTCAAAGTTTTATACATCCAAGTTTTCCTCTCCTGATGTGCCAGCTGGGATTATCTTTGGATCATACCTCGGGATTTTTGCCAGAATACGTTTGAGAAGGAAAATGAAGAAAGGACAGAGAATACCAAGTTTGACATGAACAACAAATCTTCACGTTTTTTAAAAATTAGCAATGTTTTTAGTAGAGAAGACTAAATAATTTTGATACCAGTTTGATGATTTTACCATAAGCACAGCTTGATGTTTTACATATTTAATTTTGCATAATTAGGTTACATAGTTAATTACCTTGTTCTGATTTTTTTGTACTTCTGCATTAAGCTGTTATCATGATATGCTTTGCATACAGTGCTTTAAAGCTCCTGTGGTGTATTTGATCTAAGATATCAGGGAGGGCATTTCTTCTGCTCACCAAATATCATTGGCTCAGCCCACGCAGAGGACAGAAACCTACTCAAATTATCTCACCATTTGGGCCCTTTGCTCTCTGCACCATTTTTTGTTTTTAAATCTTTTGCTTGTGAGAGATAGCTAATTTAGTAGGACCAAGCCTAGAATTTCCCCACGCTGTGTTGTACTCCATGGCAGAGTCACTGTATGGACTCTTGATGCTTTCTGCTGTGCCCTGTTTTACAACTAGGGGATGTGGCCCTTAAATCTTTGTGCACAAGCCTAGGTCAGTATAAATGAACATAATATATACACAGGTAGAAAACAAGATTTCTGATGGGAGCAGGAATCACGAATGGAGAGCTGCAAGTCCTGTTTAGAATTTCAGAGAGAGACATTTTTTAAATGTGGGAAATTTGCTGAATAGATTAAATATTTTATTCACTAATTCTGTTAATGGAAGAATAAACTTCTTCAAATTATCCAGGAACAAATTATCCTCACATTAGAAAGAACCTGTAGTGGGGAAAATAGATTCCACCCAGTTCAGCAGAGCCTTATATGAATCTTAATGACTCTGCAGGGAAAATTTGCCCTGTGTTTCTGCCCATCAAATAGCCCTGTAGATTAACATCCAAGCCAATAGGGAATGAAAGCCAATAGGGAATGAAAGGGAGAATACAATTCCTTTTTGGAGAATGTGTCGTTACTCAAGAATGAGTTATTGAGTTCCCAGTATTGACAATCACAACATAACCCTATGGGTTTATTTTAAATATTTTGTCGTATAAAAGGAGATAAGCATTGCACTGAAGAGTCAGAAATTAGTCTTACTTTGACACTTTTTCTATAGGAAACAGGGAATTTTGGAAAGAATATGTTGTATATGATTTATAAAATTTCAATAAAAAATTATCACAAAATTAAAAATTAAAAATGAGAGAAGATGACTAAAAGAAACTGACTGAAAATCCAAAGAGAATTTAAAAGACAACTTGTAGGGCAACTGGAATGAATGACCAATATTATTACCTATAAAAAAATTGGCAATGCGGAAAATTTTACCAGTGACACAAAAGGCTAACTTTCAAACCTCTTCCTAAATGAAGAAGGAAGAATAACAAAGGGTAAAGAAAAGCGATTTTATAGAGATCTATCTGAGCTTCCAACGACACTCAGAGTGAGAGAGAGACAAGCAAGAAAGAAGGACGGAAGGAAGCCTTCCGAGGACAAACAAAGACAATCCTAAATTTATAGATATCTGAGCAGTAGACAAAAGAATTCCATATAAATTATCCATTTTAAAAACACACTCTTCATTGCATGGGTTTCTTTCAAAAAAGCTGTTGTTTTTCTCATTGTCGGAACTTCCGTTTTACATTTAAGGAGCAGTTTCAGCTTATTTTTTTATTTTACATTTTCTAGATAGTAGTCTACTTACAAACACCTTTCATCAATGAAATAAAAAAAAAACCCACAAAATTTGAAACACTTTTCTTTATATAAAATGAAAATGAGTAATATCTTTCTGCTGAACTGCTCTTTTAGGTATTTTTACCTAACATTTGCCTTGAAATATTTAGTGTACCTCTACATGATATCACTTTTATTGTTACTCCCATTTCTTCATTAAACTTTTGTAAGGATTGTATTATATTTCAAGATCTTGATTTTAGGAAATTGGTCATATTGGTGACATCTTGGAGTTGGCTTTAGCTTCCTTATTGCAATCGTGCCTGTGAATAGCGTAGGGCTTTCATTCCTACTAGTGGATAATCCATATTCCAAACAACTATTTCAAAAACATTTGAAAAATTGTAAGTGTTGCAGTTTAAATTGTTAGTGTTCTTTGCCACTGTAATGTAGCTGATGAAAAGCATGGACCAGGGTAAGCATAAGTAGTAAATTGATCCATTTTTGTTTCCTGGTATTTGCATATTTACTGTAATCTTCATTCTGTGGTTTCATTGAAGAATTTTCCAAGCCACACGACCATTTTGTGAGTTAGTTGAGTTAAAAATAGTAAAAATAATCCTTAAACACATTTCCCCAGATACATACAAATGAAACATCGCGACGCTCGAAAGGTGAATGGAAAAGTGAGGATGCTTCACATTGTGGAACTGAAGGACTCCTGTGAATTGTCATACATGATGGCTGATCATCTAAAGCCAATGAGGGCATTGGTGGCAAGCTGTATGTTAAATATTAGAACAGATCAACGTCTGCTTATTTTTATATGAAATCTACATAAATAGAATTTCTAATATTTTCCCCAGAGCTCAAAGAATCTTTTGTGTGTATACTGGAGTCCATTGCTGTTGGGAGGTAGAGGTTATGGTCTCTTGTAAAACTGCTTGGATTACAATCTTGGCTCAAACAGGCATTGCCTGTGCCTTAGCTTCCTCCATTTAAAATGTTTTTATTTGGTAAAATCTTATATAGCATTCATAACACTTTGAAAATGTATTACCTCCTTTACAGAAGAGGAAAGCCAGGTACCAAGATGCTATGTAATTGCATGGGGTCACACAGCTAGTAAGCAGCAGGGGTAGGATTTGAGCCAAAGCAATCTGGTTTCTACCTTCTACAGTATGCTGCTTCCTAAAATCCAGATCTCCCTGATATTTACTTCAAGGCATAGTCTTAGGATTCAATGACATGTGAAGCATTAAGAACAGGGTTTAGCACCTAGTTAGCACTCATTATATGTTAGTTCTCGTAATACATATTTTATCACCATGTGGTTGAGACCACATGTGAGGCAGGAGATGAGATGGAGGGCAGTAATATTCCGACAAAAGTGGAACAAAAGACTAAAGAAAAAGCTTGAAAGTATCCTGAGGTATTAATCATCCTTTTTCTAATCCCTTGTGTTCTGGCTGCTTCTCTGCCCTTTCTGTGGCTTGTTTCTTCATTCTTAACAAAGGCAATTCTTAGATTAGAAACATGACAGTTTTACTTCTATTTGCCATTTGCCATGCTTTATATTTCTATAATGACTCTGTTACTGATTTTATTGGACAAAATGCCTAAAAAGAGAGAAGAAAGGAAGAATGAAAAGAAAAAGAAAGGAGAAGAAAAGGGAAGAAAAGAAGGTCAAAAGTTCAGTTCTGACCATAGAATGAAAATTTATAGCCGAATGCAATAAGTGGTATTTATTTAGCATAAAAAATAACAAAATACGAAATGAAAAATGTGAGCAATTTTATTGACAATACATATCCAGACATTTCAACTTCTTGGTTATTTGGAAATGTAGAAATATTATATGAAAAACTGTTGCCAAATATCACACAAAACATTTGGATCACTCTTCATATGTGTGTGTCTGTGTTTGCCAGTCTTTAGCTTTTCAAGGTTTTTGGCATTTTCTACATACATTCTGAGAGAATAAAGGAAGAATCTTCATCCCATAATGGGAATGACCACAACTGAATCACATGGAAAATCCCCACGCAGCTCACCTACTTGCTCAGGACATCTGTTACTTCATAATTAGGTAAATCATTAGCATTAGCATTACTAAAGTCAAATCAAAGCAGATTGTAGAACATTGTTCTGGTTCATACTCTCACACTTTGCCTATAGACATTTGACTTAGGATATCAAAAGTAAAAACAATCTCACTTTTCTCAAATAGCAAAACTCAAAGAAAAGCCTTGCAGTAACAGACAAATAACAACATAATATCCATTCTACTGTGAGCAATATTAGTTTGCTTTATACGAGTGGAAATGCATTAGAAATTGACATTGGAGATACTTTTCTATTGCCAGATATTTCCCCAATGGTTGAAAGGGAATGCATAATTAAAGGGAAAGTCTCTCAGAAAATGGCAAGGAGTGACTACTACTGTGTCATACAATATGTGTTCACTATTAATTGGCCCTGCCAAATGACAATGGTTGGCTTAGGAAAAACAGCTATAACTAATCTTTCTATGTCTATTAATTCAGTATCAGCAATATAGATATCCCATGCATCTTAGTGGCTGAAGACTTTTGCCCGATTTTCTTGTCATGAATATTTAATATAAAAGAATAAGACCAATGTCTATCTTTGGATTTGTTGGGAAGACTAGTGAAATATATGTAAAACGTTTAAATAATTCCTTGTACATAGTAGGCATCTAATAAATCATACTAAGAGCAGTAACAGTACCATTCTAACTATTAATAATGCTATGACACATCTGGAACTTTCATTCATTTCCTAGGCAACTTACACAAAAACCAAAGAGAAGTGATTACTTCTAATTATTCTAATCTGTATTACCTTATAACACCAGCACACCAACATAGCAGAACCTTTTTTTTTTTTTTTTTTTTTTTTTTTTTTTTAAAGATTTTATTTTTTCCTTTTTTTTCCCCAAAGCCCCCCGGTACATAGTTGTGTATTCTTCGTTGTGGGTTCCTCTAGTTGTGGCATGTGGGACGCTGCCTCAGCGTGGTCTGACGAGCAGTGCCATGTCCGCGCCCAGGATTCGAACCGACGAAACACTGGGCCGCCTGCAGTGGAGCGCGCGAACTTAACCACTCGGCCACGGGGCCAGCCCCAGCAGAACCTTTTTTTTGAAACCAATCAATAGTATTATCTATATAAATCTGGAAGGAGAGAAAGAGATAAACCCTTTTTTCTGTTATCTGTATTAATATTTCTATTGTCTCTTTGACTTCTAGCAGTGGAACTTGATACATAGGAAAATAATATATATTTTTTCCTAAAATACAATGACAGATAATAAATTCTGAACTCAGCTATAGGTATCCTCTTAGCTGCTTAAGTTACTTCGTTACAGCAGTGGCAGATTTCTTCATAAGGCAATTTGTTGAAAACTTCACAGTCTTGCACATCACATCGAATAATACCAAAAGGAACCTAGTATGATCATTAGTGATATAATGAACACCATATGAATTAATAATATTTGGCTACTTCTTGAAGTTTTAATGGCTCCATCTGTCTCTTAGTTCATTTGAAATAATTAATATTCTCTTGCAGTTTCTTGTGACGGTAATTCATACATCCTAGCCTCCGATGGCTATATGTGTTCCTGAACATGAACCCAACTATTTGAGTTAAGAGAGGATGTTGAGATTGCATCCTACTTCTTTAACTACCTCAAGAAGAGACAGCCCAATATTTGCCAGGTTGATTCTTATTTATGAAATTCAGCCTCAAGGTTGCCAGGATGGCAGAAAGAAGGAAATAAATACAATGCCTGTGACAAGCACATAATTATTGCTATTGCAGTAAAGAAGACAAACTGGAATAACTCAAACAATTTTTCTCATATATTCATCTGAATTTTTTGCTCTCAGAATACTCTGTAGGTTGGCATATATTTACAGAATGCAATGATTATTCGGTTGTCTACTAGCTGACATTTTCTTATTTTTTTTCACATTTTACTTTGCTTATTTACACTTACCTAAGGCACAATTCTCACTTTAAAGCTAAGCCTGTGAATACCAAATGAAAGGAAACGTTTTAAGAAAATATTTTGAAAATGTACTTTAACAGAAAAAGTGTTACGAGAGTTGAAAGAATAATTATAAAAAATGAAGCTCAATTTTGTTTCAACTGGCATTAGCACAGCTAAAGGGAGTATTACAACATAAATTAGGGAGATTTTCTTTAGAAGCCGAGAGGACTTCCAGCTGCATGACTGCACTATGTGGGGATTTGGGAGCCCGTGCCAGACATCAAAGTGGGTGTGCTTCAGAAATTTGCTGACCTCACATCTGAAATACAGACTTTATCGATTATGAAGAACATAAGATGTCTGGCATATTAGTCTTTAGTATCAAGGGATTTATACTAACAGAGCTGTCATTTCAAGATCAACTACTAATTGAGACACACCCATGAATGGCCTTAAGTCTAGCCTTTTCCGATGCAAATAAAAATATTTAATAGTAATGAAAAATAATGGCAAACTGTATGCTTAAGTCTTAAGCTAAACCAAAATGTTTTATATAGACAGGGAATTCCAAACATCTCTGACTAATCAATCATGAGGATGAAAATACAACACGTGTAGATTTTCTTTTCTTCCTTAAAACTTTTAATGAACATCTTGTCTTCAAACTTAAAAGGTAAAAGTCTTGTTTGTATATTTCTTAAATGCAAACACATTCACAAACTAAATTAAATAAACTGAATCAAGAGAAGAGTACTAAATAATACCTGAATTATAAGACTGTATAATTGATGAAATGAATTGATGAATTGATAAATTGATAATGAAAAGATGAACTGATGAATCTTATGGGTAGATGGGAAAATTAATAGAAGTACAATTTATCAAACAAACTTCATATTTTATAAAAACTAGTTGCTGAATAGCAATACTGTTTACTAAATAGCAAATATACCACTTTTAAGGACTACCTGTTGAATTAACATTAATTTCACTAATGCATTCTTTAATTTATTCACGGACACATAGAGTATTTATTGAGCGCCTAATTTATACACTGGCTATGGTAGGATCATGAAAATTTCTCTCTTCGTGACAAAAGCTCAGTTCCTACCCTAATTATATCTGAGCTTACATTTTTAAAAAGCAACCTGTTTAAATCAAAATGCCACCTTTGAAGATGCATTGCATAGAGAATAATGCTACTACTATTATGCTTTTCGCCCTAATATTCTTTTGCTCTCTATAAAATTATTTTTAAAAAAAAACCTTCTTCTTCTCTAACTACTGGCAAAACAGCCTGTTCCTCACAGGTTTCACAGAGATGGAGTGAGGTGGGCTTACTTCCTTTTCCATGTAACAAGGTATAATGAATTTGAGAATAATTCTATACATTTGTAGAGTGAGCATTGTTAACGACAGTGGAAGCAATTAAGAAGGGGGAAGGCAAATTATGTGTGTCAAAATTTTATATCATATGATTCCACATGGCAAATAGAAAAAGGTGAGTGTGAACAATGAAATTTTCTCTACACAAAAAGATTCTCTAAGGAAGTCAGCTTTGAAGACATCAATGAATAATTAATAAAAAGTGGGCATTTTGGAACTCAGGAGGAGAGAGGATATAGGAGGAATCCTATAATAGTGAAAATCTTCTTTTAAATAAACATATTTCTATTATAAAAATGTTGAAAATGGGAATTAGAACTACTATGATTGATTAATTTATGGGCACAAACTAATAATCTGTTTGTGTTGTTTCTCTATACCTTTTGATTTGCTTTCATACAGAAGATAATTCAGAACACAAATATCTGTATTGATTGGGTGGCTAGCCTATTGATTCTCATTTGTTGTTGTTGCAATCTTTCTATTTCACAATTTTTTCTCTCCAATAATTTTGAGTCTGAAATTCTAGGTCCTGACTCTATTTTTCTCATGGAATACATGGTATTTAAATATGTTTTTGATTAAGTTTCTTAGGAATGAGCAATCACATCATGAAATAAGTATAAGTAATAAACTTATTAGATAAAACTGAAAGAGAAGCATGTAAAAATTAACATTTTTAGATTCACAAATTGTTAAAAAATTCACTCCCATTAGCCTTTTCTTTGGAACTATTATAGTTTGTCTTCCAACAAATACGGGAGTAAATGAAGAAAGAAAACATAGAGCACAAGAGACCCAACATAAGAAAGGGGCAAAGAGAATACCCGGGACAATGGTGAAAGATAATAGCTTTGCAGAAATATAGTCCAAGTTTCTGGTTCATGGTATAATAAGTACAGATTGGAGCCTGACAGAAAGCTCTAGCAAAGGTTGTTTCCAAGAAAATCAAATGGAAGGGATATGATAAGTATCTACGTATTGAGAGAGGAGATAGCCAATCGTCAAGGGGCTTGGGGATGAATTAATAGAACAAATTATAGTATTATTAATTCTAAAAGTAAAAAGTAGTGCAGAAAATGGAAAAAATCATAATATGATGCTGTGGTTCTCAAAATTCAGAGGGCATCGGAATCACCCGGAGGGCTTAATGAAGCACAGATGGCTCAGTCTTACCCCCAGAATTTCTAACATTAGGTCAGAGGTGGTACTTGAGAATTTGTACATCTATTAACTTCTAAGGTCATGCTTGCTGGTCCAGGCCCCAGAGACTGAGAACCATTGGTATAATGTATGGCCCAGATGTGACCGCGTTTAGATAGTCATGATAAGGTACTGAATATTGATCCAAGATACAAGTATATAAGGAATTGGTAGGGTCAGCAAGTATACATGTGCAAAGCCGTGGGGGAAAGGGGAGTGGAAATACATTTAAATCTCTATTTTTCTGTAAGGGTAAATTAAAGTTAATATCCAAATCTGAAAAACCAAGATTTGAAAATTTAAGCATATTAATTAAAGATATTGAGGTAAATATCAAAGTTTTCAGTTAAAAAAAATGAAAGTAATTTCATCTTGGGAGAGAGAGATGGGAGAAAGGAATAGTAGACTGCAGTTTTCCATAATGAGTTTCATATAACTCATTGACTATAATATGTGCATGTACCCTTTCGGTAAACGTTAAAATTAAAGTACAACTAAAATTAAAACATTTAACTAAAGCTTAGTTACTAAAATCAAAATATTTACCTGTGTTTTCCACACTTGTTTATGAAGACTTTAAAAACTAAAATAGAGGAGATTTTAGTGTCTTTTAGGTAAGGTGCCATCTTTGAGTCTTAGTTATCTTTGGTCCCTAAATTAAATTGTTTAGACAACATTTTATGCAAATTAATGTTTCTATTATTAAAATTAACTTTTTCCATAATTAATTAATTTATAAACTTATAAATTAACTTATATCCACATATTACTAAATCTACAAAAAATCATAGAAATACTTTGTTCTAAATATTAGCCTATTTGCTTTATATTTCAATATATGAAGTTGTGCTAGTTTAAAATAATGGGCAAGAAAGCTGCACTTAAGCATCAATTAGTATATTAATCATGAGACATATCAAGTCAGCTAATGTTTTGTCTTCAGTTTCCTTGAAATTTGAGTGAATACAATTTTACTCTAAAATAAAGAAGATTTTTACATATCAAATAGTGATATGTAAAATAAATGTCCTAATTATATGTGATAAGTACACTTTATTGAAACTTGAATGTCTATTCTTACCAGTTGCTTTCAATATACTTTATACCATTGAATTGTATATTTCAATTAATTATACATTTTTCTTTTTACTAATTTAAAAATAACATATACAAATGATTAAACATTATTTGTGGGAGAATGCTGTGTAAGAACACGCAATCAAATATATTCAAAGTCAGTGGAAATATATACCATAGTTCTGATCTCAATAAAACACATCTATAAAGTCCTTGCTCATAAAACATTCTATTCTTTGAATTCCTACATCTTAAAGGATATGCATGCAAATAAAAAAATTCTACATTTTATCACTATTTGAGGTAATTATGTTACTATAAAGTCACTGCCAACTCTGAATTAGTCACTACTGATTCTTTGCTGTCAAGAAAATACAGAGTTAAGTTCCTAAGCCTCTGGCCACAGCAATTTTGTTAACTGATCAATACATAGCGTTGTTTTCTATGTCTTTCTGTTTGAAGACACTTTGTTTACTGTATATTGTTGTTTCATTAATCCTGAATTCACGGCCAACAGCACTGTAATTCCTGCCTGAAGAAAGCTTATCTAACACACATTTTCTCCATGAGGCACTTCACAGATTTCTTACCCAGCAGGGACACCAGACACACTTCAGCCCTATGCTTGGGGGCCATTTCAAACAACGAAATCACCATCAAAAAATGTGAAAACTATGCCACTAAATGGACCACGAAAAGCACACTTGTTTACAGTATGAGGGGCCGAAACAAGAAGGCAGAGAGCATCGCCTTGTCCCACCAAAGCTGGAAACTCAGCCACCTGACTTCTTTGCTGCTCTCTGCACGTCCAGGAAAACACCAGTGTGCATTGACTTGGGAGTTAACAAACAAATTGTAGTGAGTAAGCGAAATTACAAAAGCAGAATCCATGAAAACTGATCAGCTGTACTTTTATTCTTGTTACCATCTGTATGCTGATGCTTACAAAACAGATGTGATCTGCTCAAACTTCACCCGAGTCCCTGAATCCAGACTGTCAACTCCTTGAAAGTTCTGTTTAAGTATTTTGAATGACAATTCCAACTTGCCCCAAACTGAATTATTCTTCTTAACCAATAAAATCTAATTTTCTGTATTCTGAATAATATTTAAAGTTAAAAATTTTATATCACATCTAGCTTGAGGCTGGGTTTGCAAATTTTGTTACAATTCTGTATCTTCAGCATGAGCATCTAAGATCTGACCTCATCTCCCTGTCCTCTCACCTCACCCCTTGAACTCCAGCTGTTAGGATGCATTTCATCTCCTTGAAATGAAGTGTTCTTTCTTGTTTCTGGATCATTAAACAACTTGTTTTTCTCTGTTTGGAACACCTTTCACCCTCCACCCCTTTACCTAGGTAAATACCATTCTGTCTTTAGGATTTATTTTAAAGATCACTTCTTCAGCGACCTTTCTTGACGCTACTGACTAATTTGGTCTCCCTTCTTATACCCTAACCTTTGACTTTGACAATACACATTATACTCATAATTTATTACATAGCATGTTTGATTTCCATTGCTACCCACTGAGGGATAAAAAATATACCTGTATTTACTGATATATTTAGTTATATCTGATATATTCTGCTTTTTTACTACCATCCTGATAGCACTCAACTTATTCCTGTCACTTCCAATAAGATCAGCCATTTTAAGATTAATTCTACTAATTAAATTTAGTAGACTGTAGGAGATTTCAAAATATAGAGACTTTAATAATATGTAAATTATCTCCCAGTAACAGTCCAGAAATCTAGGCTCACAGTTCAGCTCTGCTCAAAGAGGTAATGCTAGGACCCAGGTTCCTTCTATCCTACAGCTCCAACATCTCTGAGTGCATCATCCTGGACTGCATGTTTGAAGCTGGGTTACTTCCATATTTACATTGAAGCTTATAGGAGGAGAAAAATTAAATCCTAGGAAAAAGATCTTGTAGGTGCCCTGGAGTTACACCCATAATTTGTACTATGTCAGGTTGCATTCTTGTCCTCAACTCTTCTTTCCTTCCCTCTAATGGAATTATGCACCCACACCTTTTGGTACAGGATTTTGCAGCGCCTATCAGTAGATTAGGTGGAGACACGTCCCTGCTCCATTGATTTTGGGTTTGGCCACTTAACTATTGGAATGTGGATGGAAATAACAGTGTTCTCATTCCAATCAAAGGCTTTAAGAGGCCTTTGTGTATGTTTCTTCTTCTCTTTCTTCACTGTTTACCTTCCTACAAAAGAAAAAACTGCACCAGACAGTGGCTGCTCCCTGAAGCTTCCCCAAATAAAAAGATATTATGACCCATTGTATGGATATACCAAATTTTGTTTATCCGTTTGTCAGTTGATAGATGCTGGCTCATTTCTACTTTTTGGCTAGTATGAATAATGCTGCTATGAACATTTGTGTAGAATTTTTGGAGGGGAGCATATGTTTTCACTTCTCTTGGGTAGATACCTAGTAGAGAAAGTGCTAGGTCATATGGTAACTCTACGTTTAATTGTTTGATGAACTGCCAGACTATTACAAGGCAGCTGCATCATTTTATATTTTCACAAGCAGTTTACGAGGGTTCCACTTTCTTCAAGTCCTCACTAACGCTTATTATTATCTGACTTTTTGGTTCTCGTGACCCTAGTGAGGGTGTGGTGCTATCTCACTGTGGATTCCTTGCAATTTCATTTAACTTTTAGAGTCAGCTTGTCGGTTTCTATAAAAAAGTCAACTGGGATAATGATCGGGATTGCATTGGATCTGTAGATCACTTTGGAGAGTATTGCCATCTTAATAATGTTAGATCTTCTAATCCATGAAACTGGAGTGTTTTTTAAATTATTTATATCTAATTTATTTCAACAATGTTTTCTGGTTTTCAGAGTATAAGCTTTGTGCTTCTTTTGCTAAATATTTTTCTGAGTGTTTTTTTCTTCTTTTAAGCTGTTGTAAATGGAATTCTTTTTTTAATTTCATGTTCAGAATGTTCATTGCAATTGAGTAGAAAGACAATTAATTTTTGTATAATGAGCTCGTGTCCTACAGGTGTGCTGACTCAGTTATCAGTTCTAATAGTTTTTTAGTGGATCGCTTAGGATATACAGGATCATGTCATCTGTGAGCGGAGTTATTTTTATTTCTTCCTTTCCAATATGGATGCCTTTTGTCTCTTTTACTCACGTAATTGCTCTGGCTAAAATCCCCAGAATAACGTCAACAGAAGTGGTGAAAGTGAACATCCATATCTCGTTCCTTATCTTACGGGGAAATAATCCAGTCTTTTAATATTAAATACGATTTTAGCTGAGGTTTTTTTGTAGATGATCTTTATCTGGTTGAGGAAGTTCCCTTCTATGCCTAGTTTTTGAGTGTTTTTATCATAAAGGGGTGTTTGGTTTTTATCAAATGATTTTTCTGCATCTCTTGATCATGTGATTTTTTTTATTCTATTGACTTGATGTACTACATTAATTGATTTCCAGTTGTTGAATTAACCTTGAACTCCTTGGATAAATCCCACATGGTCATGTTGTGAATTACTTTTATTTTGTTAGATTCAGTGTGCTGGAACTTTGTGGAGAATTTTTTTGTGTAAATATTCATGAGAGATATTGGTCTATAATTTTCTCATGGTGTCTTCCGTTTTGGTATCAGGGTATGGTGGCTTCATAGAATGCGTTAAGAAATCTTTTCTCACTTTGCTTTTTGAAGATTTTGTATAGATTTGATATTAGTTCTTTTTCAAATGCATAGTAGAGGTGTATCCTGTGGATAGTATATAATTGGATCACATATTTTTTATCTGGTCTATCAATCTGCATTTAATTGGAATATTTAATCCACTCACACATAATATTGTTATTAATATAGTTGGATTATGTCTGCCACTTCACATTTTTTTGAATTTTCTGTAGATTTCATGATTTTTTTGTTCCTCTTATTTACTTTCTTTGCATTAAGTAAATATTTTCTATTGTAGTAGTTTAATTTGTTTAAGGATACTTTTCACTATATAAGATATATTTTTAGTACTGCTTTAGGGTTTACTATATTCATTTGAACTTATCTGAATCAGCTTTTGATTTATAATAGCTCAATTCCAGTGATATGTAGGAATGTTACTCCTATTTAACTCTTTCCTGTTCCCTTTTTTGTGATATTATAATTATGCATATTACAGCTGTTAATGTTTTAAACCCAATGATATATAGTTATCATATTTTTATCTGTAGTCATTTCCTTAACCCAATACACCCATTCACCTCCTTTATGCTATTGTTGACAAATGTTACATTTATAAACTTTATAGGCCCAATAAAATATTACATACACATTATTTTATGCAATTGCTTTAAATCAGTGAAGAGAAGAAAGAAGAAAAATATGAATTCTTCTGTTGTAAAATTATGTAATTACCTTTACTGTTGCTTTTGTTTTTTTTAGTGTGGATATGAATTACCATCTGGGATCACTTGCTTTCAACCTCAAAAACTTTCTTTAGTATGTTTTGTAAGGTGGATATAGTTGCAACAAATTCTCTCAGTTTTGTTTTGTTGTTGTTAAATCTGAGAAAGTCTTTTCTCAGCCTTCATTTAGGAAAGATAGTTTTGCTGGATATAGAATGCTTGATTGGCAGTTTTATTCTTTGAGCACTTTGAGTATGTCATCCCCATGCTTTCTGGTCTCCACTGTTTCTGTTGAGAAGTCAACTGTTGATTCTATTGAAGTTCCTTTGTAAGTAATGTAATTTATCTCTTGCTCCTATTTTTTTCCTGCTTTTTTTTTCCTCCCCAAATCCCCCCAGTACATAGTTGTATATTCTAGTTGTGGGTCCTTCTAGTTGTGGCACATGGGACACCACCTCAACATAGCCTAATGAGTGGTGCCATGCCCGTGCCCATCTCTTGCTCCTTTTGAGATTTTCTTCTTGTCTTTGACTTTCAGCACTTTCAGTATGATGTGTCTGTTTGTGAATTTCTTTGTTTTTATCCTCCTTGGAATTCACTGAGCTTCCTAGATTTGTAGCTTAATGTTTTTTGTCAAATTAAGGTAGTTTTTTAGGCATTATCTCTTCTAATTCTTTTTGTGCCCCTTTCTCTTTCCTCTCTCTCTAGTACTCTAATTGCATGTAATTTTGGTGTGATTAATAGTTCCCCACATTTCTCTGAGGTTCTTTTCATTTTTCTTCATTCTTTTTCTCTGTTTTTAGGCTTACATGATCTCTATCAATCTATCTTCAAGTTAGCTTATTAGTTTTTCTGCCATTTCAGATCTACTAATTGAGTCCCTCCAGTGAATTTTAAAATTTTATTTAATATACTTTTCAACCTTATAATTTTCATTTGGTTCTTGTTTGTATTTTTTATCTCTTTATTGATATTCTCTATTTGATGTGACATTGTCATATCATCAGTTAATTCTTTAATCATGATTTCCATTAGTCCTGTAAACATGTTTAAAATGCCTACTTTAAAATTGTCTGATAAATCTGATATCTGGTTCTCTCACAAGAATTCTGTGTGTGTATGCTGGGTTTTTTTCATGTGCTTTTGTTCTGCTGTGTGGGTCATATTCTCCTCTTTCTTTGCATGCCTTATAATTTTTTGTTGGAAACTGGACATTTTAGATAAAGTATTATATCAATTCTGGGTACTGGCTCCCCCTTCCTTTTGGGCTTGTTATTGATATTTGCTTATTTGTATGTTCAGTGAGTGATTTAGTGGATTATTTAGGGAAGTCTACCCCCTCCCCACATGCATGCACACTCATATACATGCACAGTGTTCAGTCTTGAATGTTGTTTGTTGGGAAAGCATTCCAGTCACCCAGGGATGACAGTGGTTTAGGTAGGACTCTTACCTGACCATACTCAGTTGTTAAACTGCACTAGCTGATTACTCTATTGTTTTCCATAATTCCTTGGGGCATGAAGTAATCCAAACATATTCTACAAACATATCTAATCAAATTCTGGCTCCTTTCCAGGAATACTTGAGGTTACTGTTTTATTTTTGTTCTGACCACAGGAGGACTCTTCCAAGCTGACTTATTCCAGGCATATTGGAATAGAGGAAAACTAGCTGGCCTACAGTTTAATCTGAATTTTGGATCTCCTTTTAAACTCCTTTCATCACAACCTCCCCAGATCTTAAGAGCAACTTTTGGCTTGAACTTCTCCATGATGTGTTACAAATGATGAAGCCAATTCCTTCGGGAAGAGATTAGGAGCTATCTGTTTAATGGTCTGTTTCTCCTTTCCCACCCCTGGGAAGTCTCTGAGCCTGGGCTTTGGAACTTAGGGTGAGGGTAATACCAAGTTTCTCTGTGAATGGCATCCCTACTCTAGGGGCTGAGCACTTGTTTGGGAGGGCAGCAGCTTGGAGTCCTTTTGGCTTGCCTCTCCTGGCATGGAACCACTGTCTCAGAAGCTGGAGCAAGAGTAATCGGGACACCAGTATTCTCTACATCCATACCCAAAGTAGAGCCTCCATTTCACAAGTGAGGATTAGGGATAATACAAGATTCCCTACCTCCCCATCACACCTCCTGGGGCTTTGCTTCAGCAACAGTTAGCTGGGGACAGGCTGAGAAATGCTGGCATTGTGTTCCTCCCAGAAAGAAGGCCTTCTATCTGTGTGCTGGAGGGGAAAGGAGCCCAGAGTTGTTGGGTGTAGCAATCTGAAGTGGAGCCTCTGCCAGGCTGATCTGAGACGAGGGGAGGGAAAGGTCTTGGTTCAGATACTGTGGATTTTCACCTTTCTTATTGAATTTTCATAGATTTATAGATGTTTCTTCATTTGTTACTACCCATTAGGACCATTTCCAAAGGCTTTCAGATATCTATATATAGTTATTATCAATTTCCCTGGGAAGCAGGTCAAAGGAGCTCCTCACACTGTCAGGTTGGAAACAAATCTGTTGAGTTGTATTTGGAAGTGGAGTCCTACCATAAGTGGTTAGTTTAGGCTTCTGAGGTGCCATCCAACATAATTATTCTGTCTCCTTTCCTTTGTTTCTTACATTATTTTTTTTACTTTTAATGTATCAGATTTTAAGTTGAATGACCAAAAGTTTCTTTCCAAATTATTTTCATGTTTTTTATTTATAAGGAACCGTATTATACTGGCATGTTCTTAAATGGTAAAATGATTTTAATTTCCTCCTTCATATTTTATAGGAAGATGTAAACAGCAAGTTCAGACTCAGAAAAATAACTGGAACAGATTGATAATTCTTTTCTTTCATAGCTATCATGTTAAAGTTTGTATGAGATATTAGATATGCGTGGCCTGTATATGTGAATAGTGTCAGATGTTGTACCACAAGACACTCAAAAAAAAGCTCAACACCTCAAAAAAAAAAAAGAGAGATTATGCAAATGTCAAACACCAAACACAAAGAACATGGTAAGCCCACCTATTTGATTCCTCTTGAATACATGGAAATTGACTTCAGTGTTGATGAAATATCACAAAACTTCAAATCTGTGCCTATATATAGTACTAGTAAATCATAGGTAGATTTTAAGAATGACTCAGATTTATTGCAAAATCTAAGATGAATAAAAAGTTAATTATAAAAGCTCTAGAGTCAGTTTACATGCCACTTTAGAAACGCATTATTTTTATTTTACGTCTTTGTAGAAGACAGATGGTTATTAGCTAGGCTTTAAAATGAAACTTGTATACTAACCAAGTAACAAACAAAATACCCAGGACTGCGTTGGCATAACTTAACAACTGCAATTATTGGGCAAAGCAGTCTGTGAAATTAATGATCTCTGCACTCAGAGCTTCTAAACGTATACGATAGTGATTGGGAGAGGTATGTTAATCCTAAATCTACAATAGTATCTGATATATTCTGTCCCCAAATTACTAACAATCTCTGGTGTAAAATGAGGGTATTATCACTTCAAGAGTTAAGAAAGTCACTAAGTACCTCATTTTCTACTAGTAGAATTTTAATCACAGGGAGAATTAAGCTTGAGAAATAATGGACACACTAGTTTTCTGCCTCAAAATACAATAATTATCATATAAACCATTTAATTCTTAATTGCTATTAAGCAATGTAATTGTGATACTGGTGTTGATTTTTTAAAAATTTGTGACCAGAAACTGAAATTGAATGGATATTCATAAGTATTAGTCATATAAATTATTTTTTGAGAAGTAACTTTTTTGTACATAAGGAATGCTCTGTTATAATTGCAAAAGAAAAAATATAATAATATGGAAATAGTACTAGTTGGCATTTATAAAGTTCTATCTTTCAGCTGAGTTCAAAGTGCTTTACAAACACAATTTCTTTAATCCTTACATCATATTTTTCATGCATTGAAAACTGTGCTAGTTGGAAAAGATAATATCTGTATTTCAATTTTAGTAGATTACCTTAATATTGTGGAAATCAGTATCCAAGTAAGAGTCCTTTTTGTCATACCTAATGAGTACCCCCTGGAAGCTGATGGCAGAATATTACCATTATTCAAATTTATATGATCAGCCTATCCTATCTAGACTCATTTGCAGTGATAGATAGATTAATAAGACTTCCTTGTACTTGTGTTCTTCTTTATACTTTTTAAAGCAAAATAGCAATGCCTCGAATCTTCTGAAGATTTGAAAGAATCACCTTATAAATTCTTTTGGTTCATTCTGAAATGACAACCTTGTTCTTAGCTCCCAACAGAAACTGTCAGCATCTTCAGAGTGAAAAACAGAATATAACTTCAAAGTCAATTAGACTTAGAGGAGGGAAAAAAATAACTGGATATAAGACGAATAGCTTAAAGAAGCAGAGGAAAAAATGTTAAAACATAATAAAATTTGAAATTCATTAATTATCATAATAATAAATTATTAAGCATAATTTTAAAGCAATAGTTATTAGTTGGTTATATAGATGCTATCAAGTGGTTATTATGGTTCTCTCTTATTATAAGTGTAATTATTACTAGAGGAGATAATAGAAGAGAAAATCATAGGGTTAGTGCCCCACACTGATCCCACTGAATATTTCTGATCCATGAAGAGAAAAATGTGTAGACAGAAAGATAAAGAACAATATAATAGCAAAGCAGAAAAGATATATGAGAATAAGAGAATGAAGCATAATGATACAGAGAGATCCTTAAATAATGGGGTTGAGATGGAGTTCATTGGGACCTCAAAGATTTTGTGCTTTTGAAAGCCAAGGGAATAGGAATCTGCTCAGGGTGTTGCATTATCACCTAAGGCATTTCAGATTTGACATGATTGGTGGTAAAAGGGGTTTCTTTCTGTGACGTTGTGGACTGTAGACATCTATGAGTAGACAAGAGAAGTACGTTACTCATGAGCGCAGATGGGATGACCTGATATAATCAATAGTGATATTCCTGCATGGCAAACAATCTGTGTCATGTAGGAGTTACAGATATGCCTTTTTTAAGAATGAACTCTAAACACAAGATTTGTGTCTATTATCTGATGAAGCATGAGGATATGCAAGTTTTGGTGATGTATAAATTTAAAAATGTAGTATCCCAAAGCATAATCTATTTGCAAGGAGGCAGTTCATGGAACACTAATTATAGTCCAAGTATGAGAGTTACTTAAATCAGTTCTGCCTTCATTCCATTGGGCAGATGTGCATGACATCAACTCAACAAACTGCAAAGATAAAAAGCAAACGGACCCAGCCACACAACCCCAAACACAGACTGACAAAAACTAAGATAACAATGGTCAGTAAAAATAGAAACAGTTACTAAGCATATAAAGACGTTCAAATTCACTAGTAATCTAACAAAACAAATTAAAACAAAATATGGTGAAATAGTTACTCTCATTCCCTCTTAGTAGGCACGTATAAAATCTATTTCAAGAAAATAATTTTGACATTTTGATTCGAGTCTTAAAAATTTTTTAATGTAGTTATTTGATCTTAGTTCTGTTCACAAAATAACAAGAAATGTAGACAAATATTTATGAATAAATATGCCATTACAATATCATTTGCAGCATTGATTAGGTTGAATTTATTTTTTTAAAGATTGGCACCTGAGCTAACAACTGTTGCCAATCTTTTTTTTCTTCTCCTTCTTCTTCCCTACAAAGTTCCCTAGTACATAGCTGTATATTCTACTTGTGAGTGCTTCTGGCTGTGTTGTGTGGGATGCCGCCTCAGCATGACCTGATGAGCAGTGCCATGTCCATGCCCAGGATCCGAACCAGCGAAACTCTGGGCCACCTAAGCTGAGTGCACGAACTTAACCACTAGCCCATGGGGCCGGCCCCAGATTGAATTTTTAGTAATGCTATTTCTAGATGTATGAATTACGGTAACTGTTTTCTTCCTCTTTTGTACTTCTCTATGTTTTGAAAATTCACTGATGCTAGATTGTTGTTTTGACATATTTTTAAAGAAACAAAAAACAATGACATCAATAAGGATTAGGGTCTGCTTTGAGTAAAAGAAACTTAAAATAAAAATGACTTCAACATAGCAGAAATTGTGTTTTCACATGAAAGTTAGGAGATAATTAACCAGGACTGATAAGATAACTCAGTTCCATGGGAATCTCAGGGGCCTAGCTTCATTCTGTCACACCATTTCATCATGCTTCTAATGTGAATTTCATCTTCGTGGTTATCCATCACATCCATATTTGAGACGAAGATGGTATTGGGTGATAACTCTCCACGGTCCAGCACTTCTGCATGTGCTCTGAGGCAAGAAAGCCAATTTAAGGATGGTTGTACAAGCAAGCATCCCTGGAAAGGCGAAACAGTCACTCCCTCCACAGAGCTTTAGAGACATCTCTCCTCTTTGAAGATATCTCCTCTCCGCAAGCATCCGGGATAGCAAAGTATTTCTCCTACATGCAAGGGAGATTTGCTTACCTTTAGGATAATTGGGTAATGTCTCTTTGTGGGAGAACATTGGGTAGTTTATTCAGTAACTCCCTTAACAATATTAAGGGTTTCTGCAAGCTGACTGTTCCTCAGTTGTGAAACGGACCTGTGTGCATAGCTTCTGTGTACCTGGGTCTGCTCTGCATTGCCATCAGGACTTGAGGGTAGGGCAAGGGGCACTGGTGTGATCATGAAGCTTATGCTGGCTGCCGTGCCCTGAGTACAGTCCAACAGTCTAAACCCATTGGGACTCATTGTTTGTCTACCAACTAAACTTACGGAAGTGTGGCAAGTCAGCCTAGGATCTATGCTGCTGGTTAGGAACTGATTGACTGTTTGACTTAACAGATGGAAAAAAAAGAAAAGAGGCAAAGCCTTCATTAAGAGCTGTTCTCAAAGGAGGATTCCCAGAACCTACCATGGAACACTTGGTAAGAATTAGTCAAGGAACCGTACAAAAGTCCAAGGGTGGCTGGGAATTGTAGTCTTTATCATTGCTGTGTGTCCAGAAAAATTATCAGCAGTTCTATTACAGAAGAAGGGAAGCAAACCTTGTGGGAGAACTAGCTGTTGTCCTATTGTGCTAGCTATGGGAAAAAAGGAAATAGGGACAATTGGCAAGAAGACAATGCAGAGTGAAATAAAACTCTTTTATGAATGTTTTTATTATGTATATTCACACAGAAGCAAATATCAAGATATCTGAATAATTTAAATCATTCTGTTGACCAAAATGGACAATTGATATAAAGTATTAAGTTGAATGTTTAGAAAAATATATTTTAATCTCAACCAGATTTTAGGAGAATTTTTGAAATAGAGTGAAGATAACTGCTGACAGACAGATTTACAGTAAGAGGTAAAAGA
This sequence comes from Equus przewalskii, assembly GCF_037783145.1. Classification (NCBI taxonomy): domain Eukaryota; kingdom Metazoa; phylum Chordata; class Mammalia; order Perissodactyla; family Equidae; genus Equus; species Equus przewalskii. The sequence continues at coordinate 68,667,517 of NC_091847.1, forward strand.
AGGTAAACTTTCAGCCGGTATGTCCACAGAGAAATATCCACTTGACAGTCAGGACATTGTCAGAATATACATTAATGGGATACAAGAAAGAAAATGTGTTAAGAATCTGAAGGCATTAAGGAATTGCATAAGAACGTCATCACAAGTTTAGTCCTATTGATTGAAACTGAATAGTAACAAAAACTAAACTTAGATGTCTGATGACAAGATCAGGATCTCATGAAGCGACTTTTTTTTTCCTCTCTGAGGTTATTGTAATTATAAATCTATAATCAAGTAGAGATGAGAGAGAGGAGAGAGAGAGAGACAGAGAGAGAGAGAGGAAGTCATCTGGTAGATACTGAAAGATACATTTAAACACTCTAAGCAATTTCTCAGTCCATTTTGAAGAGAAAGTAAAATAAGTACTAAAACTGTCAAGTATCGGATTTAGACCTTTGGTGGTAGTGATTTTGTTTTATTTTCTGTAATTAAACCTGTTTACTCATTTTCTGGGACTTTTTAACAGGTCTAAAAGTGGTTTAAGAAAAACTAATTATATTGAGTGATTTTAGAAGGATGTGATCTTGTTATTGATTGTCATTCGTTTTATTTGCATATTATGATGGCCTTATCTATTTTCCAATTAGTTTTCCCTGTTTTTAGATATCAAGTGATTATAACAGAAAACTCTCAATGAATTTTATTATGGGCTTGGTAAAAATGCCCAATCTAGCAGATAATTACACATTCCAAGACACTTTTATAGGCTTTTATTTCATAGCCCATGAAGCTCAATATTTCGTGGATTTTATAGTCCATGAAATAAAGAGCTGGTGTAGCAATAAGTTAAACCATTTAGGTTTCAAAAATGAATGTTAATTCTGAGATTCATTATGCTATAGGCCAATTGTCTAATGAGTTTGAGAGTATTTTTATTTTTATATATTTAGAGCAGACTCCTTATCACATAAACAAATTTTTACTGAAGAAAAAGTCTGAGACGAAACAAGCCAGGCAAAACGAGGAATAGATTTCCTTCTGTGATTTCAATCACAAAGTAGAGAGGCACATTTCTACACCCTCCAGGGTTCATTTTAGAACTATATAACCTGTGTTGAGGTTTGAAGAAAACCTTGAACTACTATCAAGTATAGACAAATGCAGTACATATCAAAAGTAAAGGTAATAGAAAAGCATCAGTTTAAGTCTATGGAAATATGGAGTATTCACTCTTAGAGTGGCTCTTAACTTTGAACGATGCCTAAATATCCTTTCTAACCTATGTGAAAGGAATGAGTTTCCGTGGAAAATACACAAGTATTTTAACATTGACACAGGCGTAATACTGACCGTGGCTTAAAAGAGTTATCCCAATGCGTATTCCATGGAGCACTCATTTTTTAGGCATTAAAAAGAAATCTGTGAAAGAGAATTATGGGGTTCCCTCCTGCCCCTCCACCAATTTAAATGTTTGTTTGTTAAAGGCAGGCTTTCTGAGAGATCTAAGTGTGCAGTGCAGGGCAAGGCTCCAAGAGGGTGACAGGCGTTTACCATTTCCCAAACCCATCTCACCAGGGGAGTCACTTTTCATGGAACTTCACCTAAGAGGAGGGTTCCATAGAGAACATGAAGTTAAATGGTGACTTAATGATTCTACAAGTTCTCTCACTGTCTGAGTCTTCAGACCATCATTCTGCACAGACAAAAATCATTCTCTGTTAGCCTAGTATAATTTAGGTTTAAAGGAATAATTTGGGCATATGTTAAGGAAGGCTTTTTCTCCTGCCCTTCATATTTGCTATGCTTCATATTTGATCAGTCCTCTAGTAAATGACTTTTTATTGTGAGCATGCTACATACGTAGAAGTGTACTGGGTGTTCAGAGAGAAATAAAAGGAATTTATGATCCTGTATCAGTATTTCTGAGACTCACTATGTGTCTTCTACCAAAGTTCTGGTACCTCTGCTATCATCCATTTGAACCACTCCGAGGCCACCAACAGAGTCAGGCTGGGCCCTAAGCACCCCTCGAATTGGCTTTATATACATAAAATTATGTATATGTTTTATAGGTTCATTTAAGATTCCCAGTAGCCCTAAGATATTAATCCTTTAAATGTCCTATTTTGCAGTAAGAAAGCAAGATCACAGGGTTCCCAGAGCAAGGAAATGGCAAAGTCTGAATTCAAAGCCAGGTTTCTGACTCAAGTTCTGCTTCATTACCACCATATTTCCAATTTGTAGATGGGTCTATAAACTGGTAGAGTTAACCAGGCGATGAGACTGAAGTTAGTGATTTAGGTTTTCAAATAGTTTTTTCCACTTAATTGTTTGACTGTGTGCATATTACCTAATTTCTTTGGGCTCAGGTTATTCATCTATATAATTATGTTAATTATACCTTTTTATATGTCTATGTCAGAAGATAGTAGGTATTAAAATTTTTGAATAGCAATATTTTTTTAAATAAATGAAGTATTATTCAGAATTCCAATTAATAAGAGATAAAAAGCAACTTGTTCTGGATTAAAAAGGGATGTCAGGAGGCATTGAAAAAGAGGTTAGTCCTAAAGCTGGTTGAATCTCAAATGTCACTTCCTTCCTCCTTCCCCCAACACAGACTGCCTTAATAACAACTTCCCATATCAACAGGCTGAAGAGAATACTCTTTGAAATATTTTTTCATTTTAATAGTCTCATATATCTAAAATTGCTTCATATAATCTAGTAATAAATAAATTAACAGAATTATGTTGCTAAATTACTGAGGTAAATCTGTTCCCCAAGCATTTTCTGGAATGCAGAATCTTCCAAATAAATTTTGATAATATACAATGCCTATTGGCAGAGGGAAAATGCATTCATTTTTAAAATTACATTCTTAAAATACATGGCTTTAATCATGCATGAGAATCCTTTTCAGAATTTCAAACTGCTGTAAACACAATTCCTTTCTCATATTTGCATATTTACTGAATTTTTGAAATAAGGTATCATATATGCTAATGTACCTGATATCCAAAAAGATAGAGATTTATTAATGCATGATATAAACAATTTTTTGCATCATTTTGTACAGATATCAAAAACGTACCTAAAAGGAATTTACAATGCATTGTCAAAGCAGGTTTAATCTAATCTTGAACATGTTTGTATTTTCAATCTATTCACCATGAAGTAAAAAAATTCCAGTAAAAATTTAAAATTTTGGTTGGAAAATAAAATAAATGGCTATCAAATCTCTTGTGTGTATTTGGGGAGAGTGGGTAGGATTCATATCTAATTTTATCAGAATCATTATATAGATCATAATGTAAACTTTGTCTTTATTATTGTTTTCAAATAAATAAAAGAACATGATTATCATTGAATATAAAAATAAATCAATTTTCAGAAAAAATGAAGTATGGATATTACCTAAAATTGAGATATAGAACTGTTTAAATTACATTTCTAATTTACATCATTCTCAAAAGTTTCTTTGAATTCTTGAGTCCACATTTATCTCCCCCTTCTGTCAATGCTTATGTATAAATGACACTTTTAGGAACTCATTTAGAATACGAAATGCTGTGAGAATGTAATAGCACGTAATAGCTGTAGTCTAAAAGATGTGGCCACCTTTCCATTTCCCATTCCCAGAGACTAGTTCTTCTCTGCTGGAATGCTATGCCCTTCATTCGGACATCTGCTTTCTGGTGATTCAGAAACCATTGCAACACACAAGAATTTATATATATATGTACATGTCTTGACTCTTTCACTTAGAATAGTTATTTTGAAAGTCATGTATGTTAATAGCTTGTGTCAACTGTTTATTCTTTTATGTTGCTAAGTAGTGTTTCATTGCATGAATACACCAGTTTGTTTACCAATATATGTGTTGATAAACATTTGGTTTGTTTTGTTTTTGGTTATTCCAAGTGTAGCTGCCATAAACATTTGTGTTGAAGTCTTTGTATGAATTTATTCTTTTATTTTACTTGGGGAAATACCTAAGAGTAGAAAGGCTGGATCATACTGTAGGTATATGTTTTTCTTTGAAGAACTACAAAACTGTTTTACAAAGTGGTTGTCTTACTTTAAATCACCACAAGAAGTGTATGAGAGTTCTACTTCTCCACATCCTCCACATCCTCGCCAGCATTTGGCATAGTCTGCTTTTTGTTTTTTCTTTTTGTTGTTTTTGTTTGTTTTAAATTTTAGCCATATTAACAGGTGTGCATATCTTATTGTAATTTAAATTTCTCTATTGACTAAAAATGTACAGTATCCTTTCATTTCCTTTTTTGCCACCATATATCTTTTTGGTGGACTGCTTGTTGAAATCTTTTGCTCATATTTTTATTGGGTTTGCCATGTATTATTGCATTTTGAGAGTGCTTTATATATTCTGGACGTTTTTTGTCAGCTATATGACTTACAAATATTTTCACTCAGTCCGTGACTTGTGTTTTCGTTTGCTTAACAGTGTCATTCTAAGGGTAGAAGTTCTTAATTTCAATGAAGCATAATTTATCAATTCTTTCCTTTTATGGATCATATTTTTAGTGTGTATCTGGTAAATTTTTGCATAACCAAAGTTCACAGTGGTTTTCTGTTATGTTTTATTTCAGACATGTTGCAGTTTTAGGTTTTCCATTTAGATCTATGATTTATTTTGAGTTAATGTTTTATATGATGCAAGTTGTGGATCAAACATCTTTTATAAATTTTGCATATGGAATTCAATCATTATAGCACCGTTTGTTGAAAAGACTATCTTTTTCCCACTAAATTGTTTTTCACCTTTCTCAAAAATCACTTATCAATATATATCCAGGTTAATTTCTGAATGCTCTATGATGTTCCATATTTCTATTTTGAAACTAATATCAAATTCTCTTGTTTAATATAACTTGATAGTACGTCTTCAAACATAGCTGTTATACAATGTTGTTTTGACTAATATAAGTCCCTTGAATGGTCATAGAATTTTAGAAGCAGATTTCAAATTTCTACTAAAAAACCTGTGGGATTTTAGTTGAGATTGCAGTGCATCTATGTATCACTTTGGGGAGAAGTGTCATCTTAATAATGTTGAGTCTTCTGTTTCATCAATGTGCTGTGTCTCTCCATTTATTTAGGTTTTCTTCATTTTTCTTTCAGTAATGTTTTATACATTTCAGTGTAGAGGTCTTTTATGTCATTTTTCAGATTTATTGCTAACTATTTCATATAGTTTCATTCAATTATAAACAATAACTTTCAGACGTTCAATTGTTTGCTCTAGTACATAGGCATATTTTTTATTTTTACATACGGAACTTGTATCCTGTAACTTTGCTAAATTCATTTATTAGTTCTTCTATGTTGTAGATTCCACCATGTTTTCTACATAGACTATCTATGAATGAAGATGGTTTTACTTCTTCCCTTCCAATCTAGAGGCCTCTTATTTCACATTTCTTGCGTTATTGCACTGGCTATAACCTCTAATACAATGTTGAATAGAAGTGGGCGTTCTTGTCTTGTTCCTGATCTCAGGGGGAAAATATTCCCTCTTTCCCTGTTAAGTGTAATGTTAGCCGTGGATTTTCATACATGATTTTTATCAAGTTAATGAAATTCCCTCTTACTCCTACTTTGCTGCAAAGTTTTTTTTTTTTATTAAGAATGGATCTTATATCTTATCAAATGCTTTTTATATGCCTACTGAGATGATCACTTTTTTTATTTTTTATTTTGTAAAGATAGTGAATTCTATTGATTGATTTTTGAGTTTTAAGCCAATTTTTTATTCCTGGAATCAACCACACTTAATCATGATTATTCTTTATGTATATATCATTGTATTTGATTTGCTAAAATTACATTTGGAATTTCTACACCTAAGTTATTGAGTGATATTGGTTTGTACTTTTATTTTTTGGTTAGTATTTGTCTAGTTTTGTTATAAGAGTAATACTGGCCTCATCAAATGAATTGGGATGTATTTTCTCCTCATCAATTTTCTGCAAGAAGTTGTGTAGAACTGGTAATATTTATTTCTTCAATGTTTAGTCAAGTTTTCCAGTGAAGCTATTTTGTCCTGGAGTTTTCTTTATATGAAGGTTTTACTTACAAATTTAATGCTTTTAATAGATAGAGAATTATTCATATTATCTATTTCTTTTTGTTTGGCTGTTGGTAGTTTGTCTCTTTCAGGAAATTTGTCCATTTTGTATAACTAATCAAATTTATTGGCATATGATTGTTTATAATATTTTCCTAATATGTTTTTTAAATTTTCTAGTAATTTGGTAACTCGTGTCCTTTATTTTTTTTCTTGATATGTTAACTTGGTAGATGTTTATCAAATTAAAGAGTTTTTGGTTTCGTGGTTTAGTAGGCAGCAATGATCTGTCAAAAGATTTCCTTAAGTGTTGTTGACCTAGCAGGTATTCCACCTTTTGGCATGGAGGTCCGTGAACACATACTTTCAAATTTTAGAAAGTTTACAAATAAGCATTAACTTTCACTTTCTGCTTTTGGAAGTCCTCAAGATTAGACAAACATGAGTGTTTTGGACCTTATCTTTCACAAGTCTTTCCTGGGCGTGCACACAACCCTATGTATGCATGCATCTTTCACACTCCCAAAAATCTGTTGAAGCTATTCAAAGTCTGCTGTTTGTGGTCTAGTTTACTAGGTACTTTCTTCTAATTTTGACCTGGCTTTTATTTGCTCCAACTGAAATCACAGCCTTAGGCAGCTGTGATGTTATTGATTCAAGTAGACTGTTGTTGGTTTTGAAAGCACCCTGGGAATGGGACTGTATCAGGAGTCCCTGAAAAACAATTGACTGTGCTCTGGAAATGAGCATATTAAAAGAGCTTCAAAAGAGGTCAGCCCCAAAGGTAACTGGCTGTAAGCCTGCCGGCTTTGCATGACCACCACTTCATGGAGCTGAAGATAGAGGGGAGAGGTGTAGCTCCAAGTTAAAATGACACAAACCTGAAGTTCTCTAAAGGCTTAGTAGTTTTCTTGAATAAATACTTTTAGTTTGTTCTATGCCTTTGACTAATTTGCAGAGTTCTGAAATGGCTTCTTGTGATCATTTGCCAATAATTTTGTTGCTTTTGTCAAGGAGAAAATTCACTGAGGTTCTGTGAATCCCACCTCCACAAACCCAGGTTTATTTACCACTTCCATTGCATTTTTTTTCTTTTATACATGATAAAACAAGATCTGATTTCTTTTTCTTTATTTGGGGCTTGAGACTGCTTTAGGTGGATTTGTCCATAAATATCTTTTGATATTCTTGTTCATTACCTGCTACCTCAAGTGTTAATAAGTTGATATCTTAAGACAATATTCCTTTTAAGGTACGCTGGCGCAGGGCTAGACTGGAGGATAGGCATAATAAAGATAAATGTTACGCTCATTCGGAGCTCACAGACAGCCCTCAGTTAAGAGCTGGTTCTAAAGGATCATTCACGTTTATTTAATATGTTAAGGGAAATTTAGTGTTACTGATACTTTTGTGCAGTTTGATCCTGATTTTTGCGGGGAGAGAAATTTATTATTACTGATATTTGTTCCTGTGAAGTCATTGACTATTCATAAACTTTCTTCAGAGTTTTTGTGTGTATGTCGGAATTTAGAAAGACATCCAGTGGGAAGATTATAGAATAATAATAATTCATTGATAATTTCCAATGTCTAAAGTGTTGAGTACTTCAACCTTTCCAATATTCCCAGGAGATAAGCACAATCATTGTACCCACTTAACAGCTAAAGAAAGTTACCTCTAAATAAATTATGTGACTTAAATAGCTAGAGAGCCATCAAGTGAGAAATGAATCTCAGGCATTCTTGTTACAATAAGTTTAAATGATTTAATGGAAACAAATTAAATAAAGAGAAGAAAAGAGTGGGAGGGTAAGCAAGTCAAAAGGATATGAAATATGAAATCAATGAATAAGAACAAATGAGTGAATTGGATAAGTCTGTCAATAAAAGACAAGGCGTTGGGTAAATCTTAGTGGCATAACTGTATTAAAAGGCAGGAAGGACAGTCAGTATTTGAAAAAAGAAGCAAGCACTCAGAATTGGGTTGTTCACATGAAGTTTGAAATTCAGAAATAGAGGTTGTATCATAAATTTTCTGCTTGGAATGATTTTAGATTCTAAATTCCGACTGAACAACCCTTGGATTGCTCGCAATTTTCTTTTCAATTGTAATTAACTTCATTTTTTCTTCAACTTCATCCCCTTTGCTTCACATTGTTAATTATAAGATCAGTAAAAAGAGCAAGGTTAATCAATGGCCTATAATTTCTAACACAAAAAATCACTTATTACCTGAACAAGCTGAAGTGATCGCCTCAGAGTAAAACAGCATATTAATTTAAAACTAACCTTTAAATCAAATACCATATACATGAAAAAATGAGTAATAAGTAATTTGAACAATTATGGGACTGAAAATAAGCTCAATATTTATCTGAAAGTATTGCTATCCATTTTATTTCAGACAGGTTTTTCTTTTTCAAGACGATCATAGAAGACCTTAATCAAAACCTGAATGGTCACATTAATTGCATAATTTATCCAAACATATATTTTTGAAAGTAATAGGTAAATGATTTTCACATTTTAAAAATAATTTGTAATATATGCACGCACTAGAGAAAACATTTGGTTATCAGATACGTTTGTACTAAATATTTAGGGCAATTAAAATCACTTTTAACCAAATTGATTTTTAATTAAAAATTGTATTTTAATGACCTGGCAAAATTGACCTTTTACATGTAAAAACATATAAAAATAACAAATTTCTAAATGAAATTGTAAACATAATTTTGCTAACTAAAATAAAAAGTCCTCTTACTGAAACGATGGAAAAGTAAGACATTATTTTCTCTTTAAATGCTTTAACAGATTGTCACCATGGTAACTAATAGACACATCGGGAGAAAATCATTCAAGTATATATTCTTGCAGGTGACTCCCATTCTCACAATCTTTCTTTCAGCTGTCTCCATGCTTATTTTCAGAACCAAAACAAATATTAGTGGGAGAAAAAAGAATTTCAACTGAAAAGCACTGCTTTCTAAGTAGCATTGACTTGCTAAATTGCGTATAGCCAAAGTGGTAAATATACATGTAGTCTTTAGTCTATAATATCAATTCTTGCCCTTTTAATTGTAATGGAACAGTATTCCTTAGTTAGCACATCTTCTCTTATGTGAAAAGTAGTCTTTTCTGGTCTTCCTTTCTAACACACAGAAGCTTATCTGGGTGTGTGTGTGTGTGTGTGTGTGTGTGTAAGTTCTTAGAGAAATAAATTCAGAAGACTAAGTGTTGATTCAGGCATTATCCTAATTAGTGGACAAAGAATAAAATATTTCAATAAAGAGCAATTTATAATTTCCTCTGTAATAATACTAATTGCTGTGATATATTTTGACTTTTACTGTATTCCAAAGTCATACTTAAGTCAGCAAACCTCTGAGTTAGATATTTTATCCGCTTTTCCTGGATAAGAGTATAGCAGCTCAGACACATTAACTTGACAACTATTTACAGCTAATAATCAGTGGAACTGAAATGCCACCCCATGCCTGTCTATTTATAAAACTAAAGGCCTTCCACTGCAGTGGAATGTTGCTTGCTTATTACACACAGAGGCCAGATGGTAAATTGCAAACACATCAGGTGGAGTAGGTATGGCTGAGATGGTAATTTTACTCCAAAACCCATCATTTTCCTCCATATGGAAATATAAATATCACCCCACCCAGTTTTAGCTAGGCAAATGGCTGTCCTTACCATTTATCAGCTTTTCTTGTAGCTGTAAGCTGTAACATGGTTAAATGCAGAGCAATGAGAAATAAGCAGAAATGATACATGCAATTTCTGAGACTTCTCCTTAAAAACGACAATACTTTCCCACGGCTTTCTATTGTTTTTTCTTTGTGGGCTTATGCACAAACGTAGAGAGAAACCAGTTTTGACCATGCAGGATGGCAACCAAAGGAATAGTGGTTCATTCCACAAGACGTCAGGAACCCAGACGCATGAATAACCTTGTGGTGTGAAGCAATCTTGCCAGACTGGGACTGTGCACGTCTGGACTCCCCAGAGACAGAGAAAGGAACTTATTTTAGTTACTATATTTTGGGGTCTCTTTGTTAAAAGAGTTTGAGATGTACCCTAAATAATGTAGACACACATTAAAAACCTGTTTCAGTTTGGTCTTTTCTAGTTATCTGATACCTAGAACAATTTTATTCACACGATAAATTTTAAGAAACTGTTTCTGACTTCAATTATTCTTACACTCTGGTTAAGAGTAGGAAGAAAAGAAATAAATAATAAAAGTGGTAGAGTTCATCTCATAGTTTATCAAAATACAAAGGATAAGGGAAGCGACTGCAGCTGCAAACAAATTTAAGAGCTCCACAGCAACCAAAGCTAAAAGTGAAATAACATAGATTCCTTAGGTCGCCTTGCCCCAAAAACAAAACATAGCAATTCATGGGCAATAACAAACTTTTTCTTAGCTTAGAATTCTGAAACATTTTGTTGCACTGGTTTTTATGCCAGAGATAATTAACAATATAACTGATGATTCTCTGCATGGCGTTTTTACAAAATGCAGGGATATTGAATGTATGACCATTTCTTGTTTTGACTTTGGAGGGAAAAATGTTAAGACAGACTTGGGTAAAGCTTTAATTTTACAGTGTCCTCCAAATGCACATATCCTATAGAGAATGGACTTTTTTCATATGTTTGTAGTCTTATTAAAACCAAGTTTATTGATTACCTTTGTGTAATTAATATATTGCTTTTCTGCATATGGAAATTATTTTATATTTACATTTTCTCATCTCTTAATTGTTTGAAGACCAGTGCACTCAATAGATTCAAATAATATTGAAAAGCAGGTAACATAATTTTAGAGTTTAAATATGGCATAGGCATTGAAGAAATCAAGAGGTAAGCAAAAAATGCCCGCTGTAGATTATGTGATGTTAAAATGCATAGTTTAAGCAATATGTACTTCAGTAGGATTTTGTGCAGGCAATACAGTGAAAGCTGATGGTAATTAGAATTAAATATAAAATGTATTATCTCCACTCAAGAAAAATTCACCTGATTTTGGGTAATTCAGTAAGAGGCCTCTTATAATTTTTAGTCTCTCAATTTCTTCTGGAATAAATTTGTTTCACTTTAAAGTGTGACAGTGATGGAAGCATGATGGTTTAGAATAACAATGGCCTGCCATATTTGGAGCACTAACTAGTTTTTAGAATGTCCACTAATTAGTAACTATGGTCAAATTCTCAAGGCTATTGATGTTTAGATAACTTTTGTATAAATATGCAAGAGTGACCACATTTAGTAAGGGCCATTTTCCATCCAGGGCATGTTCATATTACTTACTATGCCAAAGGATGTATTTGGCTACAAGCATCTGTTTTCTTCTGAAGCTCATCAATTATCCCCCAAATAATCTAGGAAAATACCTCTTGGATTTACATTCATAAATGTATCCTCACCCTTAGTAAGTATTTTACTGTGTGTAAAAATTGCCTTTGCTTTTGTTTGTCTACAATCTTTTTAAGCTTCAATAAGAGATTTTTCTATCATTCCAGGGATAGACACCTCTGAATTCTACCTAAAGCCTTCATGATTTTATAGATTACAAGTATACTTGTTCCTATTCCAGTTTCTCCCAGGTTAAAAATTTGTATGTATTCTGCTATTTTGCCTTCATTTTATCTTCATTTCCTTGGTTCTGATCTCTGTTAATTTCTGTTTCTAAATCTTTCTTTCTCTTTATTTATATCTTTAAGTATACATTTTCTTTGGAGAATATGAAATGCATCCTGGCTACTTCCCAAAAGTAAGTTAATATTTTGTTTGGGACTTTGATGTTCTTAATTAAATATTCCATTGACCTTTTAATTATAGCAACTTAATGTCCATTGAAAATGACTGCTATGACTTTCAAATCTCTTTCATGGGTTGTAACAGAATGTGTGACATCAATCATCCTATATATAAAGTTTGGATTACTTTTAATCTAAATGCATTTTCTTGCTCTCACTTACATAGACACTCATTTGTCAACGCATATCTATTTTTATTCTTCCATTCCTCTTGGGCAACCTACCCCTTACCAGTTTTGAGGAATAAATGGATGATTTTCTATTCTCTCCTCCTATAAATTACTCCCTGGAGAACTGTTGTCATTGTCACCAGCAATCATCAGTTTTCAGTCTATTTAAGTGTTCCATAAGTGCAGCTGAAGAACTGGTCTGCCTTCTCTATTTTTGTGAAAGTGTGTTCAAGCACTGGCTGAAACATCTAACTGGAATATATCTTACACTTCAGTGGTCCAAATTCTCTCCCCTTTTTCAGATGGTCACTAACGTATATTAAAGTTCAAATGATTGCCATAAATATAGAGATGGCCCAGAACTTCATGCTAAAGACGTGCTTAAATCAGTCACTTTTGTCAAATTGCTACACATCAATATAATTTGGAATTTATTATGAATTCCATGCTGCTCTCAGTCCATTTTGCTCTGTGTACATATTTCCATGGTGCACATTCTACCTTTTAGTACGCAAAGCACATGAGTGTACAGTCTGCAGGTATGGAGAATCAGTAGGATGTGGTGGAAGAGTAAACAATTTGAGTCCGTTATACGACGTTCAGTTCCTGTTGCTAAAACTTATTAGTTCTTGTTAATTTTAGCAAGTTACTTATATGCCTGGACACTCAATTTGTTCATGTGTAAATTGTGCTTTATATTTGCACTGGCTTGTTTTGAGGATTACAGATTAGGCAAGCATCTACTCATCGATTACAGCCAATGCATTCTAGCTGCTGTTATTAATAGAATTGCCTATTGCAAGTGTAGTAAAACAGCTAATAATCCATCTCATAGTCTTTTGACAATGTCAATTAGGAGTTGGCCTTTAATAATTTTAAAATGCCACTGCTTAGTTTATAAAAAAAGGGGCCATACCTGGTGACTTGGGTAATTTTCAGCATTTAAAGAAATAAGGAATACAATGTGCTCTTATCACCCTAAACATCCAGGTGAACAGTGAAAAATAAAATCAATTGAGTATTTTGGTCTATATCAGTAGAAATATTCTCTGTGGAACACCACCAATTAAGCTGTCAATAGCTTCCATATTAAAAACATTCATTAAAAGGTTCCTATTCATATAATTTTTGTAAATTTATTATATTTATCCTTCTTAAAAATTTAACTGTTTATTAACACAAGAAGATTCTCTCCAGTCTGAAATAATTTCTCAAAAACTTTAACCAGATTTAAAAAATATTATGAAAACTTATTTTCCACACAATACATAATTACTCATGACAGCACAATCTAGAGAGATGCCCTGGGAAGTGTCATAGTTAATAACGTTAGTTAAAAATTATTACACTTCTTAGTACGATAGATTTCATGATGCTCATGGTACATGGTAGTGATCAAGAGATATGTTGAGTGGCCAAATGAATGCTTGGCATTTTATATGTCTATATCTATCTATTTACCTATCTCTCTCTATATATTTTATTTAAGAATCCATTAGGCAAAGCAAACCGTAGATCATACACATAACATGACAACCCGAGTTAACTGTTTTCATGATTCAAGCCTCTTATGAAATATCCATGAGCGACAATTTTAGCATATATGTTTTCTCAGTTTTCATCATTTTGGAATTTTTTTTAATTCACCATTTCACTTTAAATATATAAACTCTGCTTAGACATGTATTATGTTGTAGTATTTATTATACTTTTAACTTGATATAAAAATACTAAGTGCTAGATTTATAATGTTATAGTTATAATTGGCACACAATACACAAAACCAATAGCCCTATGTTGGGGAATTTCTTTACCTTCTAGTAAGTAGGTATGATGCAAATTGTGTTATGGTTGTAACAAAGGAGAAAAGACAAAAAGACATAGTTTTACACAACATTTAACAAGACTATCTTTCATTACAGAAGCAGAGGAACTGACCTCTGGTGTTAGGTTCTCTGAGGAATACTAAAACTAAGAGAAGCCCATTAATATTAAAGACGTTTATACAATTTTCAGACAGCTGAAAAGGTCTAAATACCTTTTTCTTCTTTGCCGAAGGAGTGGAATAGTAGATTTGTGACCTTCACTACTTACAACAAAAAGATTCCTTCCTTCTACAGCTTACTGAATTTACCAAGAATCATGAACTTCTGCTAACCAGATCTAAGCCCTTTGTAAGTAAATTAATCAAGCACAATTTAATAAATGGAGAAGCTAGTATGAAATATTCTATTTAGAAGAAATAGTCTCTCATGTAGAAAAACATTTAGAAATAGAGTTAAATGGAAATGAATGTCGTTCAATATGCTTTTTTCTTTTTCTATCTTATATTGAATATATTTCTTAGAATTTATGATCTCTATTGATGTGTCAAGTTATATTTTAGAAGTATCCTAAGCAGTAGAACAAGTGAATTTGAGGCAGGAAATATACTCAAAAGATTTAAAGTCTGCTTTTATCCAACAACAAAAATATTTGTAAATCATTTCATAAACATTTTTTTGTTATTTTCAACTTGCAGTGAAATGCTTTTGGGGACAATAGGGCAATTTAATTTGCTTTTAACTGTAGCATTTTGACTTTCACATAATCAAGGCACATATTCATAAAATGATGTAATTGTCTGGAAGTATTCCTTTAATAAAGAATTTAGGCTCTGGCAGGACATACTAATGAGATATACTTAGGCATGATTGATTCATCCACTGATTACACTTCCCCTGGGAATCAATGTGTGTCTGTGTATTTTGTGGGTGCGATTGTGTGTATACGTTCCATATATTTTCTATACTATTTTTCCAAAATGTTTGTAATGTTTCTAAAATTTCTGCATTTTTCCTTGTGATATTCATACCATAGATAGAACAAATACTGTACATCTACTTTTGTATAGAAATGTAAATTTAAAGGAAGTTATTTTGAGTAGATTAATTTTAAGTAACAAATGGATTGAGAGAGTATACACTTAAAACGAGTGTCATGAAACTTTATACTTCCAAAACATTAAGCATAAAAAGATATTTTCCTTTAAAAATATTTACTTATAATTTTATTGATTACTTCTTCCAGAATGGAAAGCCCCGTGGAGCCTCTGAACATGCTAAGGACAATCATGTAAAATATTTGCTTATTATTTCAAAATGATGTAATCAAATTTCTGAGGAAGAAAATGTCTAATTTTAATAAAATGTACAGCTAATTTAGTAATCTTTGTGTTTTCTTAACTTATAAACCAAAAGAAATATTTTATTGCCAGCTTTAGAACATACTCTAAAAGGAACTTATTTTACCAGGGATTCAATTTCACAATGATGCGTTTGTTGATTAAGACGGTAAAAGAAAAAAAAATGGTTAGCATATTCAATAAAATTTGAAAGGATGTTTGAAAGAGAGTTGCGTTTGTACAAGACAGTCCATAAAATACCCAAAAGAAAGTTACCTAGAAAGACGAATCTGGTTTATGGTAACCAAAAAAAAAAAAATGTTAAGGAGGATGATGATTCCAGCAAACAAAAGAAAACAAGTGGTGTGTATTCTGAGGGTCTTGGGAGCAAAACTCACAGCCTGGAAGCAGCAGTATGCACCTGAGTGAAGAAAAGACTAGCAGAATATTTCCACAAACCACAATTCTTCCAAGGGAAAAAAAAAGACTAGATTACTCAAGTGAAGTTGTTGACTATCATATGTGGCTATCACCAGCCTGGTTTTTCTTTCTGGCGCTCTCGCACTGCAACTTCCCCCCGTGATTCTGAGCCGACAGTTTACCAGTCCTCCTCACTGAACTGGTCCACATGGACCTTTCTACTCAGAGACGCGCCGTGGGTCAAACTCCCCTCTCTGCAGTCACCCTGACCCTGTCAAGAGAACATGTCTGCTCGTTTCCCACTCTTCTTTGGTCCAAATACCTATATACCTCAGCTCACACGGGTGGCTCACTGTGTCAAGGCTAATAACGTAGCTATGTTAAACAGCAATTAAAAAAAGACTTTCTGGAAATACAGTACTTTCAATCAATAGAAACAAGACAAATATTGTGGAAATTGTCAGCAATTTGAGAATTCGTGAGGATAAAGAGGTCTTCTATGGTCTTTTTCTAGGTTCCACACCTACCTCAAACACTCAGCTCGGTGAGATCTCCTGCGATTGTTCCTTCTGTAATCTGCACTAGTCAACCACTAAGAGAGAAGTCTTCTATCAGAACACTCTTCTGAATATTTGAGTGGATATGTTTCTAAAAACACTTCTTCAAGAGATTTTTAGTAGATTAATTCTATTAAGACTTACAAACTCTGTGTACCCACAGTAATTTTCATTGCTCAATAATATTCACTCTATTTGTTAATCCTGATTTCACAGTTTATAAGGTGTGTGAGAAATCATGTTTTTTAAATTGGACAGGATGATGAGATTATAATTCCAAGAACGTCAAACTCTGATAATGGTGAATAAATATCAAAGTGGATATTGATAATGATACTATATTAACAAAGATATTTTGTTAATTTTTTCAAAATTCTCATTGTTAGTGTTTACTTCTGAATTTGGGTATTTTTTTCCTACTAGCATTGTAACAGCTTTTCCAAATCCTTAAGAACTCTTATTCCCAGAGGGAAAAGAAAAGTTAAAAAGCATGAGACTATAGTCACAGTATTTCCGAAGCATATTCAGGAAATTTAATTTACTTTTAAAGATAATTTATTTTCATTTTATAACTGAGAGAATCAAAATGATCTTATTTTTATGATATCCACTAGGGACAGAGCAAAATATTCTTAGTTTATCATAATTATTCTGCAGACAATGTAGCTTTCCCTTAAGAAATTTGTTGGGAAGAGGCACTTTGCTAAAAGGGCCTCGATCATAGGTCTAGGGAGCAGAGGCTCTCCATCTTCACCCGCACCTGGAGTGCTGTCATTAACGCCCTTACATCATGTCCTGTAAATCATAAGCATTCTCCATCTAGTTCATTTTTTGGATAGATATTTCTATTTAAAAAAGTGATATGCTGCATAGTGTTTAATTTTACTTTAGCTCCCTGGGACCACTCTCCCTTACATGTGTGTAACTATTCCTCACGAAAATAAATGAAGTGTAGCTGTTAATATCAATCAATAAATGGGATATTGTTATAGGTAGATATGTGAATAGATATGTAGAATTATTTGCTAAAATATTTTTAAAAATATTATTAGAAAGAACATTATTCAGCATCCATAGTTATTTTCTCCCTTAGGTTATTTGACCACTACTGGGATTAATACTGGAATATTTCTTAGAGCTAGTTTTTTATTGTGATCCTGAAGCTTGACACTCTCACTGAGTATAAAGCATATTTGGACGGCAAATACATAGGGCTATTATCATCAGTTAACAAAATTCTCCAGCTTGCACATGGTTACTAATGTAGTAGGGGAACATTACTCATCTATGTATGTCCATTTGATGTAGAATGTTTTTAAGGACTTTTTAATAAAATTTGTGTATATTCACATCAGCTCCTCTAGATCCTGTCTAAGGGCAAATAACTGAAAACTTATTTTATTTTCCTTAAAAAGAAGAAAAAAGGGATAGCTATAATCAGGTACGAATTAATTGGAACTCCCAAATGATTACGTGGCACAGGTTTTATATTTCTACTTTATGAAGATGTCTTGATTATCAAATATATAGAGAGAAGGCACAAATAAAATAATTACAGTTTTAAGTAATAGACATGCAATTATAATTTTTGAAGAAATGTATATATTTACACTTAAATTTTATTTTCCTGACATTTGTTTTTATTTTGGAGTAATTGGAAAAACTCGAACTGAAAGACATAGTTTTTGTGAAAGATGAAGTTTTGTGATTAAAATCACAAAACTTTCAAGTACTCAGAGCAATTGAACAAAGATCATTTAATATAGAACCTTAAAGGGAGTGGTATTGACGATTAAATAAGAATGACTTATAACTGCCTTACGCAATTCTATTAGTAAAGTTCTGGCGAAGAGGATATTCATATTTTACTTTAAAAATCTGTATAATTATATATCACTGGATGAATTTCTGGAAGAACAAAAGGAGTCAAATCCAGTAGTCAAACAGAGGAGTCAAATCCTCATGGACACGCACACCGTTAACTCAGTGTTATCCAGGGTCTCCTGATACTGCTCCTTCATTTCTATAGGTAGGCTGAGTTCTATAATAATACTGTTCTGAACCTCTGAGAACTCTGACTTATCTATGCAACATTTTGACCTAGTTAAATCTGATAAGTAAGATCAGATATACTTACTTTGACTATAACTTCAAATTAATGGTCTTTCATTGCTTATACTTACTCACAAGTTAGAAAAGTGATTATTGTCTTAAAATTTCCATGTGTTGTAGGGGCTGGCCCCGTGGCCTAGTGGTTAAAGTCCTGTGTGCCACGCTTCAGCAGCCCAGGGTTCACAGGTTCAGATCCTGGGCACAGATCTACTCCACTCATCAGCATGCTATGGAGGCATCCCACATGCAAAATAGAGGAAGACCGGCACAGATGTTAGTGCACGGCTAATCTTCCTCAAGGAAAACAAAAAGCAGCAAAGAGGAAGATTGGCAATGGATGTTAGCTCAGGGAAAATCTTCCTTACCAAAAAAAAAAAACCAATTTCTGTGTGTTGTGTTGTCTTAAAACATTTCATGTGGAACCCAGATGTATTTAGACTGCATTTATGCACTGTCATTTTCTTATGTTTCTCACTATTCTTTCTCTTTTAATCTTCATAAATTATTCATCAGGGATAGCAAGGGTAATTGTGTGACTGGGAGTCTAGAATTGATGAACAGCAGTAGCGATATTTTAAAAATAGTTGATTCCTTCTATATTGCAAAAGCAACTGTATTTTGCAAATTCAAAATTGTTCTTAATAACTGAGTTAAACATGCTGTTTTTTCTATAAACTGAAATAACTGAAGAATGCATATGAAAATTACAAGACAATGATGCACTTCTGATATAGGATATAACTTGATTATTTGGTTTCTTCCAGGCTTTAAACTTCTGTTTCACTTAAATTATATAATTTGCTTCCTTACAGTTAATAGGCTAAGATTAGACAACTTTAAGAACTTGCTTCTGATCTTCTGGAGTTTTTTTATATTTACCTAAAGATGACAAGAAAGTCTGTCTTGTAATAAATTATGCAAATTAAAATGATTACATAGTATTTACATAAGTAAACAAAAAATGTTATGATAATAGAGGAATTAATAGACCTGCTAAGGATACAAAATCGAAATACAAAAGTCAGTTGTGTTTCTATACACTTACAACAAACTACCTAAAAAAGAAATAAAGAAAATAACCCCATTTACCAAAGCATCAAAAGAAATCCTTAGAAATAACTTTAACCAATGAGATGAAAGAAATTGAAGGAAACACAAATAAATGGAAAGATATCCCATGTTCATGAATTGGAAGAATTAATATTGTTAAAGTGTCCATACTATCCAACACCATCTACAGGTTCAATGCCAAACCTCTCCAAATTCCAAAAACATTCTTCACAGAAATAGAAGGAACAATCCTAAAATTCATATTGAACCACAAGAGACTGACAGCCAAAGCAATTTTGAGAAAGAAGAACGAAACTGGAAGCATCACGATTCCTGACTTCAAACTTTATTACAAAGCTGTCATAATCAGAACAGTATGGTACTGACATAAAAATAGACACATAGATAATGAAAGAGAACTGAGAGCCCAAAAATAAACCCACTCACATACAGTCAACTAATATTTGACAAGAGAGCCAAGAAGAAGCATGAGGAAAGCACGATCTCTTCAATAAATAGTGTTGGAGAAAACTGGGTAATCACATACAGAAGAAGAAAATTAGACCCCTATCTTACATCACTCATACAAATAACTCAAAATTGGTTAAAGACTTAAATGTAAGACGTGAAATTGTAAAACTCCTGGAAGAAAACCTGGGGGAAAAGCTCCTTGACATTAGTCTTGGCAAAGATTTTTTGGATATGACACCAAAAGTGCAAGCAACAAAAGCACAAATAAACAAGTGGGACTATAACAAGCCAAAAAACTTCTGCACAGCAAAAGAAACAATCAGAAAAAAAAAAAAGGCAAAAAACAGTTAAAAAAAAAGACAACCTATGGAATGGGAGAAAATATTTGCAAACCGTCTATCTGATAAGAGGTCAAGATCAAAAATAAATAATAAACTCAAACAACTCAATAACAAAACAAAAACAAAACACAATCCAACTAAAACATGGGCAAAGGACTTGAACAGTCCTTTTTTCCAAAGAAGACATACAGATGCCCAACAGTTACTTGAAAAAGATGCTCAACGTCGCTAATCATCAGGGAAATGCAAATCAAAAGGACCTGAGATATCACCTCACACTGTTAGAATTATCAAAAAAACAAGAAACAGCGTTGTGTGCGTGTGTATAGTACAATATATAATAATATATACTATATAAATAAATATGTATTTTTTGCATATAGTATATTATATATAGAGAGAAATATTATCCAGCCATACAAAGAAGGGAATCCTGTTTCCTGTGACAACATGGATGGACCTTGAAGGCAATATGCTGAGTGAAATAAGTTAGACATAGAAAGACAAATACTGTATATTCTCACTTACATGTGGAATGTAAAAATCCAGACTCCTAGAAATAGAGTGTAGAAAGGTGTTTGCCAGGGGCTTGGGGTGGCAGAAATGAGAAGATGTTGGTCAAAAGGTACAAACTCCCAGTTATAAGATTATAAGATCTTGGGATCCCATGCACAACTGGGTGCTATAATTAATAATTATATATATATTTGAAAGTTGTTAAGAGAGAAAATCTTAAATGTTTTCACCACACAAAATCATAATTATGAGATAGGATGGAGGCATTAATTAACCTTATGGTGGTAATCATTTGCAATATACATGTATATGTGATCATCACATTGCACGCTTTAAACTTACATTATGTTATATGTCAGTAATATCTCAATAAAGCTGGGGGGAAAAAGAAACAAAACAAAACAAAAACAAAAGGAAAACACCCCAGGAGACCCACACGGGATTATTTCTTGGGTCCTGAGGTCCCTAGTCAATCTGCCTTCTTCTCTCTACCTTTCAGTCTTCTGCTCATTTCATATATCGCATCCAGGTTTTTAGTTGTACTTAACAAGAGGAATAGGAGAAGCATGTCTATTCCATCTTCCCAGAAGCAGAACTCTGCCCTCTTGTTTCATAATCTGCTTTCAATGGAACATCTTTTCATGCAAATAAATATGTATCACAGTATCATTAAAAAAAATAGACCTGCTGATGTGAGAGAAGTACACATTGATTAACATCCTTCTGAGTGTAATTTTAAAACATGTACGAAAGCCTTAAAAATGTTATATAGTTAAGTTGGTGACGTCAGTTAGCCAGGTCTGAGCATCTCAATTCTGCTCTTTGATTTGACTAATCAGTAGCAGCCTTTTTGAGGTACAAAATGTGGTGGGTAGGAAGATGAAAAATTAGCGAATAGAAAGATGAAGTGAATTGTTTAAACCACAGAACTGTGATTGAGTTCAGATCATCTGATTCTAAGCCAGGTCTTTTTAATTTAATTAGGATAAGAGAACAAACACATGAAACAATGAACAATTTTTAAAAATTAAGATGTAGAGATTAAGAAGGTAGTAAACCACGTGAAAAATATAATTTAGGATACTTGTAGAAAACTAGTTGACAAGAATAAATGCATTTTGATTATTTGAAACATTAGTGCATGATTTCTTCAGAAGAAAAATTGGAATTGGAACTTCTAAAATAAGATTCTCATTTTATAATAGTAACATTACTATACAAATGGTTGGAAGTTAGTGATTTGGTCATAATTTTCATTCTTCATTGCTGTCCAATCCTCCTATTTATCATGGATATTTCTTATTTTGTGTTCCTCAAATGCTTTTTTTGATAAATATCTTTACTTAAACATACAATTGTAGATGATTATGGGAAGAATATCACTCCATCCCCTCTCCACATGAACAATTAACAATGATGCTCATCATAGGGTTACATTTCGTTCGACACAGTCCTTGTTTCAAGGACATGGCAACAATCCAAGCTAGCTGATCAGGTAACTTCTTCGTAGTTACAGAGCTGTTGTGAGGGGAGACTGAAGATGTCTAGGGCCAGGGTTCCAATCTTTGAAGAAACTGGTCAGAGAGACTGATGTTAACAATTTTGAAAGTATGTGAGATGAAAGCAAAAAAGTGATAGAATTTGTATCATAGCTTCTATTCACCCTCAAGGCCAGTTCCATCTGTTTCAAAAACTGTCCATTTTCACTGTCTTAACTATTTCAACTTAACTTTCTTTCACTTGAACACAAGGAGTCCTGACTGACCACATGTGTCTCAAACATCTCTGATAAGAAAAAAATATGTATTAGATAAGCCTTAATTCTCTCTGAACTTTATTGTTTGGTTTGCTTTAGGTTTAGTCAGGAATGTCTAGATTCTCATAGTTATCTATTGGCAAAGACAACAGGAAGAAAGGTTTTTTTGAAGGAATCTCCCCTGTCCTTCAAATGAACTTCTGTTGATGGACCTCAGCCTGCAGAGCTGCCTGCTCAGGGAACTTCATGTATTAAAAGCACTAAAACTTTATAACATGCAATGAATACATTTCCTGCAATTACAGAATTTATCTATTATAGAATTTATCTACTATGTGCTTCTTGTCGTTGGTTGCTTCTTTAAGCAGATTTATTAGAAGAGAATTTACATGTTAATTCACATCAAATATTTCTAATATTACCAATAAATATTAATAGTAGGGCTGATATATTACCAATAAATATTACTAATGGGGCTGATATATTACCTGCTTCTTTATTATCCTCATTAAAACATTAAAATCTCTCTCTCTCTCTCTGCATCTCTCTTGTAGTAATTATTGTGATGTCCATGGTCCTTGGAATTTAGATATTTAATCTGAAGGAAATCTGAAAACATATTGCATCATAATATTAAAATAGAAGATGATAGCCTAAAATTTGCAATTTGACAGCAGACTTAAAACCTAAACCCTAAGTACTATATTCTAAAGATGAGATTTCTGACACCATTGTAAACTGGGTGGGTGAGATATTTTGAGCACTAGAAACTAGAAAGAAAGCTATTTGTTCCCCCTGCACCAGGGCAAAACACCTTGAAGCTTTTATAAGCATCTCAGATATGATTTAAACAGATTCCAAGAGTCTTAGAGTTAAAATGAACTCCAGAGACTATATATCCTACGCACTTACGTAAAGATAAAAAATCTGACAAGCAGAGAGGATATTTAACAAAGTCACATAAGGATTCTAAATTCTGGCTTGGGACTTTCCCCTTGCCCTGTACTGTCATGTTTGGAGTAATGAAAATAGACTTGGACTAGGATTGTGCTGCGAAGGGGCTATATGGAGTAGAAAACTTGCTTGAGGGTCTAGCTCCTAACGGCAATCATATCCACGTGTGTTTGTGGAATTATTATCCATCTATGCTACATCAAGTGTAATAAGTTACAAGTTTAAATTGCAATTATATTGGCATTATCATTTGTTTGAAATTTATTTCAGCGATGAATTGTGATTTTGTTTCCATTTTTCAGATATGCAAGTC
The DNA here is from genome assembly GCF_037783145.1 of Equus przewalskii. Taxonomy (NCBI): domain Eukaryota; kingdom Metazoa; phylum Chordata; class Mammalia; order Perissodactyla; family Equidae; genus Equus; species Equus przewalskii. Next base: position 68,691,249 of record NC_091847.1, read on the forward strand.
AGCAATTCACATTTGAGTATCCCTAAATACGTGTATTTTATTTGGCAAAACTTCTAGATGAGCATTCTTACCTTCCAGATGATTTTATGTTTATCTTATTTTGAAGTCAAAGTTTCCACCTTAATCAATTCGTGTAAAGAACATTGTTTGTACCACTAAAATCTCTAAAACAATAGAAGGAGGTAAGTGCCACAAAGACAAAGGTCAACTGAGGAAAAAAATAAAAAATAAACATATTTTGAATGATGAATGCGGTTACTTGAATAATGTATGCAATCCTTGACCAGAGAATAAACTGATGAATCCATTTTAAATACCACACAGAGATAGGTATATTTTTTCTCATTTTAATATGATAGTGATATATTGAAAATATAAACCAGAACATGTTAAAAGAGTCCAATTATAAACGAATTTTTATGTTGAGGTGGGGAAATAAGAGATCACAGAAAATAATTCAAAAGAATTCTTTCATCTCAACTTGCTATTTATCAGGCTGGACATTAAAATAAAGATGGAAAAATTACAAATAGAAGTCTGTGTATCTCCTAAGAAAGTAGACTTTTTGGTAGAACTCTGCTGTGAAACTATATTTTCTAACTCAAAGTTGAGAAAAATATGGTCTATTTCAAGTGAGAGTGATTTAACACCAAAGATGAATTACACATTAATACACTAAAAACCAGCGGATGTGGAGTACAGGTTGTGCCGTCACTCAAATATGCGGACGAGGATGAGCCGATGTGTACAGCGCACCGCGTCACTGAGGTGTAGGTAGCACACTGGTGTAGTCGTCAGTTTCAAGCCTGGAGAAGCATCTGAATCCTTTGGATTTTCCGTTTCCTTGACCCTAATTGCTTCTGGCATCCACCTGCTCCTCTGAGCTACTGGATCAGGAGTTCCTAGAGGTCTCAACACTGTTTCTAGGGGTAAGTGAGCAAACAGGAAACACCCAACACCCATAGTGAATGCAGACTCGAAATCACCCTGGGGAAAAAAAAAATCACAAGTAAATAGAGCTTATGCTAAATGTAAATTCTTCTTTTTTAAAGTGAATGCTTCTGATAAATATCTTTTGACCATGCAGTGAGCTAGTCTTAGTCTGAAACCATTATAGTGGATAGAAGAGCAGAGCAATAGAAACAAGTGTGGTTACTGATAACACATCTGAGCTGTTGAATTAAAAAAATCTGAGGCCTACCATACCTCTGGGCTCTCAAGTGGGATAATAAATACTTTTAATTTCAAAACCAGTTTGATTCAGGTTTCTTTTACGTATAATTGAAAGCGTATTTACAGGATCACTACCATAATTATACCTTTGTATATTCTGCTATTTCTGACTGAAACCTCTTTACTACTTGGACTGCCAAACTGTGTTTTTCTACTTCTTCAAGACCTTGTGCAACTTCCCATTTAGATCTCCTATGTTCCCTGAGCCCCTCAAGCAGAAGCTTCTGTTACTAATTCCCCAGTAAATTCCTCCATTTAGACCCCACACCACTGTATTATGATTACTCACACGTAAGCCCTGCCTCTGTCTTTCATACTGTGAGATCCCTCAGGGTACAGATCACTTCTTATTCATCATTATCACATCAATTTCCAGCAGGGTGCTTGACTCGAGACATATCTTCAATGACTGGTTAAGTGAATGAGTGTGCAATTATAATTAGACTTGAAATTATCACCCAAATTTAATATACCAGCAAAGAGATTGATGCTTTGAAATTGTAACATGTCCAATATTTTATATGAAATATAATTGCATGAGTGTGCATTCTAGTATTGGCTAGGATCTTGTCAGGAGAGAAGTTACAAAAACTATAAAAGAGCTCATGAAGAAAATACCATTTCCTAACAGCAACATTTCTCACATTCTTGGAGCAGCCTGTGGTGCTGAAGTTTATCAATATCTGACTGTCCCTGTCACTTCATTGCCATTCACAAAAAGAGAAGAGAGGATGCAGGTGAAAATTAGCAGATACCTCTTACAGATTTGTCCAGTAACTTGCCAATTTAATTTACCAAATATGTCTGACTCTCCCTATATACCAGAAGATAGAGAGGCGATATTTGAGAAAGCAGAGAAATGAATATGAACAGAGTGAACGGAAGTACGGAAATAGTAAAATCTCTGATACACTCAGAAAACAGTAAACTATTTACTTTGAGCAAAGTGTTCATTTAAGGAAGAAGTGCCAGATAAAGCTAGACAGGTAGATAAGAATCATCTGAGGACAGGGAGGATCAGTGAAGACCTTTCATTAACACCCTATAGAATGGGAGCTACTATAAGTTTTTTGAGGAGGATGGAGATTTAGAAAGTGCAATGTGGAACTCCTTTCAGAATCGGTTGGGGAAAAGAAGGAAAGGAATTGGAGAAATCTCATACAATATTTATAGCCACAAACTAGGGCAGATTTAGCAGGAGCAATAGTAAACAAAAGGAAACAACAGAGAACACAAATTCTTTGAGCCCTGTTGACTTTTTTCTGAAAGTATACATATGTTTCTGTCCTTTACGTACAAAAATGATGGCTGATTATTTCTTTTTGGTTCTTGAGAGACAATGAAAATGGATATCCGAGCAGCTGTCCTTTCTGCATTGAAGGCACATGTTGCATGGTCTCTGGCAATCATCCAAATATCATCATGTCAGGAAGAAATAAACTACATGTCAAAAATGAGTCTCAGGTTGGGCTATAGAAATTGTCACATGACCTTTCCCCGCACTCTATAAGACTTGTTTCCCATTGGGATAATTTAAGAGCAACCCAGTACATGAGCAATTCATTGAAAAAAGAGTGATTGCCTTGTGATCCATGATGCTATGCTCCACCTGGGACTGGCCCGCTAGTGCACAGCTGCCTCAGCATCTGCCTCAGTGGCACAAGTCTTCACTGTCCCTTGTGCTTCTTGACTGTGTTCAAAAAGGAACTCAACACAAAATCAAAGGTCTTTCCAACATTCTCAATTTACATAAACTGAAGATTTATAGTTCAGTGCCAAAACTATTTTGGCCTGTTTTTTCCCAGAATTTTTATTACAAGGAACATTCTACTACTTGAACCAATGACGTTAATGCAAATAATTGATGGGTTAGTAATATTTTTAAAAGACTTGTTAACATTTTAATATTTTATCCCTAATAATATTCATAATAACATTTTGTCTTAAGCCCCATGGACTTCTCTTTCTAAATCCTTAAATGACTAAATCCTTTTCTTTGTTTTGCCTCCAAATATCCAGGTTGTCATAGTACTTTCTGGCTATTATGGGTTGCATCTCTTTCTTGCCTCTTCTAGCTCTCTGGCTTGATATTTCATTATGTTCTTTCCATGTGGTTTTATTCAGCTTTCCAGCCTCTATGACTAAATGACCATTCTTATATTTTTGGTGAACTCAGTTAATTGTTTAGAGGAAATAAACCCAATAAATTAATTTACAATTAGGCAAGCATCATTCTTAAGTCTAAGAAGTCTATTAGAATCAAATGGAGTTTTGATAACTTTTTAGAGTAAAGCAAGGAATTACAAAATGGTGATGATCTTTTGGAGCCTCATAGCAGTAAATATGTAACTATAAACATGTTCTCGATGACTGGCAAGTCCTTGACCCTGTCAATCTGAGAGAACGTAAGAAGCAATATTGTTTATGAGTGGTCCTCATGTGCAGTGTTCTCAATCTTTTTTTACATTGTCACTCTCTAAGGGAAAGTTTTAGATTTTTAACCTAATCTACCACTCAAGACATTCTAATACCACAGATATATTGAATACCTGATATGTACTGTATGAATATTTGTGCTTTGCACATAAAAGAATAAGATTATTTTCACCCCATACCAATTTTTGCACCTATAGTGGTGAAATCTCCCCTAATCAGACTTCGTGCTCTAAAGTAACTTTAGGAGGTAATAGGATATAATGTCACATCCCAAATCTAGAGATGACACAGTCAGAGGGCTGTGTTAAAGTGTGTATATTTGGCCTGTAGGAAATGTAACAATACTCAGATGAGGGAGGCAGATGGTACTTTAAGAACTGTCAGGACATGACACTGACTTTATGAAGTACAGGAAGAAAATTATAAAGATCAGCAAAATTAACCCCAGTATAAATCCTGCTAGACCATAAGACACATGAGTAATTTTCATCAAAATATCTCTTTAGAGTTTTTTTTCTTTTAATAAAGGAAAACTCTAAGGCATCTTTGGGTGTACTAATCCAATTATTTATTTCAGCAATCAGAAAACAATAACGGAATTAAGTTCACAATCTCTGAACATAAAAATATATGCATTATTACTCCGGACTTAATTGCCAGGGGATAAGGGGAGATCAGATCCTGACATAGTGCAGTTTCAGTGTCCTGGCTAAGGACTGGGAAATACTGACTCAGACAGCGGCTGGAAAGCCAACTTGGCCAGAATCCACTAGTGTTCATCTTTTTGTCTTTACCTCTTTATCAGCAGGGACTTGGTTTGAGAAATGCTTACACAGTTAGCCAGACAGTGTGTCAACATCTAGAAAGCTACTCTCTGAAACCTAGAGTTTCAGTGAGGGTTAGAGAAGGTGCTGCCACTCCCAGAAAAAAGCAATACTGAGCTAAAAGAACATCGTGCAAGAAAACTCAGAAGAGTCATGCTTTTCAGTTAAAGAGAAATTCTCAGAATTTTTCTTTGATCGTTTCATTTCTCCTAATTTAGTTTGATAATGGCAATGTGTCCTTGTTAGAGAAAAGTCATTGAACAGCTAGACATTAGTTGTTTCCTATTAAGAAAAATTTTAAGTTGTTAATTCAGAGGCTGCTCAGATGTAGTGATCTGGGAGTCAAAGTATTTCAGTGTACATTTAAAAGGTGCGTTCTTCCATAAAAAAGAAGGCAAAAGCCTGCCTGCCAGTTGCTATTTAATCAGAAGGGAAATGGGCCAAATAGAATTATTCTGCATTTTTCTAACTATGAGAAAGAAAAGTTGTGAGGATTACATATGTATTACATAAATACATCAATTAATCCCCCATTACTTTGAGTATCTGAATGATAAGAATCAAATGAAAGAACCTAACTAGTTTGTCAAAATCATTTTGAGGTTTTTTTTTTTTTTTGAGAAAGATTGGCCCTGAGCTAGCATCTGCCACCAATCCTCCTCTTTTTGCTGAGGAAGAGTGGCCCTGAGCTAACATATGTGCCCATCTTCCTCTATTCTATATGTGGGACACCTACCACGGCATGGCTTACTGAGTGGTGCGTAGGTCTGCATCAGGGCTCCGAACTGGTGAACCCTGGGCTGCCAAAGTAGAGCGCACAAACTTTACTGCTACACCACCAGGCTGCCCCAAGGTTTTTTTTTTTTTTTTTTAATTGCATCTGTAACCATTGGTATATCTCATATTTTTTCCAATAATTACTTATAATATGTTCTTTAATTCAATAGTTATTTCTGTTTTTATCTTATTAAAACTTGAAATAATAAATGAACTTAATCAAAATAATGAGTTACTATAGAAATATAAATGTGAATATAAAGGAAGATATGATTAAATGTAACTAAATGATATAAATTCAGCTTTAAGCTTTTTACATTAGAAAAATCAATACCTAAAAATAAAAAGATATGAAAATTAGACAACAAAGAACATGTATATTACTTTATTTTAAAAGCTACAACTCATTTCAATTATTTTACAATCTAAAATATATCTTCTGATATATCATAACATTTTGCAGAATTATCAAGGTTTACTTTAATATATAATGTCATAAGGTAGTCAAAATTTTTAAGAATTAATTACACATGCAGAATATTTGAGTATTTATAACACCTGTGTTTCTTATATATTATGTATTTATATAAGTGTGTGTGTGTGTGTGTGTGTGTGTGTGTATCATCTGAATAAAAAAGTAGAAAATTCTGGGGCTGGTCCCATGGCCAAGTGGTTAAGATCAGTTGCTCTGCTTCAGTGGCCCAGGGTTTCCCAGGTTTGGAACCTGGGCACAGACATGGAACTGCTCATTAGGCCATACTGAGGTGGCATCCCACATGCCACAACTAGAAGGACCCACAACTAAGATATGTAACTATGTACTGAGAGGATTTGGGGAGAAAAAGCAGAAAAAAAAAGAAGATTGGCAAAAGTTGTTAGCTCAGGTGCCAATCATTAAAAAAAGAAAACGAGTAGAAAATTCGAAGTGTAGTAAATTTGATTTGCATCCAGAGAGACGGACAAGTTACTGTTAGTGACAATTTAATCCTAGAGTCCCTTACCAATCGCTAAACTATGATAATCTGATAAGTTCAGGTGAGAAGATTGCAAAACAAATTATCTAGATGGATCAAAAGAGAGATATTTAGTTAGATGATAGATTAGGTAGATAGATAGATAGATAGATAGACAAAGGTTTACAGGGAAAGCAAAAGTAATTAGCCAAAAAGGTAGAAAATTAGTGTTCTGGAAAGTTATATTGTTATTCATTGAAGAGTTTTAAGTATGTTTTCCTCTCTAGAGATGGTGAACTCTTCACTATCAATGTCCTAAATATTTTTGGCAGTCTAACTCAATCATTCATTCCAGATTCTTACCTCGCTTTCTCCCTCTAAGAGACTCACTCTGGTTTGCTTCTTTTTATAAAGAAATAACTGCTCACACATTTTTTTTTTTTTTTAAAGGGACGCTGCCTCAACATGGCCTGATGAGTGGTGCCATGTCTGTGCCCAGGATCCGAACTGGCAAAACCCTGGGCTGCTGAAGCGGGGTGAGCAAACTTAACCACTTGGCCATGGGGCCGGTCCCTGCTCACACATTTTTATCAAGAATGCTATTAAATGACATTTCTGATTGTAGTGTTAGGATAAGTCAATGACTTGTCTTAGAAACAAAGAGGTCTACATTCCTAAGGAGGCAGCTTTGGTTGTGAGATTGGTCATCTGACAGAAGGTAACAGAAGGCTAAGGGGAGCACAGATCTCTAGTTTGCCTCAAAGAGGATGAGAAACGTTGAGGTTCTGAGAAAAATACTGCAGAATTACCAGCTATATAAATATTAGGTGCACTGGACCTGTATTAGGATCTTTTAACTACATACAGATTACTTAAATCCAGTAGTGAAACATACAAATTGTGATTCTGAACTAAGGAAAATTAAATATTTAAAATGTGACTTAGGCATGAAATTTGCTATGTAGACACTTACAAATGAAGTTTAAAATAGTGATAAAGTATACAAAATATGATAAAAAGCTATGTAATATAAAATAGATAGTCTTTGCGGTAACAAAATATTTTACGAAATTAAATATATCATGTCAAATTATGAAATAATTTATAATGCACCCTTCACATTTTCATACAAATAAATGGAGATCCAAAAAAAGAGATTCATTAAAAATTACCTGATCTCTAGCTTTAATGTTCCATTTTTCTCCCTTCTGTCATTTGAATTATATCCTGGTGTTTAGTACAATTGTATATAAAATGTGCACAGTAACTTTTAGACCATCTGTTATTGGTACCTGTTTTGTTTCTTTTTTTGAATGATAATAACTGTCATGAATTCTGAAATGGAGTATTCTTCTAGCCTTCTGGTTAAGATCATCCATACATCTGCTCCCAGGAAAATTGAAGTGAATGTGGCATAGAAAGAGCTCTGTGATCTACCATGGCTCATTTATTTCTAACTGTTATGACTAGAGGTGTGTCTGAAATCTTGGTGACATAAAAATGCTTTAAAGATAGTCCTTGATTTGAATGTGCAATATTAATAACACTCCTCTTTGCACATGACTGACCAGGAAAAATTGATTCTCCTCCTGTTTTCTTTTCACAGTCTTCAATCATTGATACTCTTGGTACTTTTCCTCCTCCTACACCCTCTATCAATTATAAATACAAGCAAAAAAGTACCTTTACTCTTTAAAGATGGCATACATTCTTTGAAATGTTACTTCTCTTAGGGACTTGTGAGGGCTCCCTGATATGTCCTTTTTGTCTTAGCAAAACGAAAATAAGCTTTAAAGGCCAAGGATTTGCATGTGAATGCTGCTTTGTTCCTTACTAAGGACCTATATAAACAAACTAACAAAATTATAAGAATTCTGATAAATGTATCCCATCAGTTTTTGATGATAAAGGCACATGTTTTGCAAGTAACATAATCTGGTATAGTGCTAAATTCCTGGATTTGGAAGTGAATAACATGTTACAAAATGGTTTGACTTTGTTAAGGTTGCAAATCACTGTCACTATAGAACTGTTCCGATACACCAGAGATAAATTGTAGTTTAATGGGGGGAGTGTGGGCTAGAAATCAGGTGCACAGAACATGGACTCTTCTGAATTCTTTAACCTTCATCTTTCAGACGTGCTCTATGAGTTGAAGAACTGGGGTTTGATGATGCTTGTCGACTAAACCATGATGTTAATATACAGTCCCATTGTTTATCAGTAGCGTGCAGTTTCACAGCACAGTGATGTGGAATATGTATTAATCACAATATAATCTCAGTTTTGAAATATACATGCTACTTCTCATGCTGGAAGCAATCAACTCAACGGTTGAGGTTCCTCAAGGTGTTTTTCTACCAAACACACCCCACCTTCAGCTTCTCCAATTTATTCAGCAGTCACTTTCATAATCAAACCTCTCACCAACTCCAAAGATATTCACATTTTCATATACAGGCATACCTCAGAGATACTGTGGATTTGCTTCCAGACCACCACAATAAAGCGAGTCACAGGAATTTTTGGTTTCTCCATGCATGTAAAAGTTATGTTTACACTATACTGTAATCTATTGTGTGTGAAAGCATTATATCTAAAAAAAACAATGTACATACCTTAATTTAAACAATACTTTATTGCTAAAAATTGCTAACTGAGCCTGCATCATCTGAGCCTTCAGTGAGTCGTAATTTTGCTGGTTGAGGGTCTTGCCTCAGTGTGGATGACTGCTGACTGATCAGTGTGGTGGGTGCTGAAGGTTAAGGTGGCTGTGGCACCTTCTTAAAATAAGGTAACAGTAAAGTTTGTCACGTGGATTGATCTTCCTTTTTGAACAATTTCTCTGTAACATGCGACACTGTTTGATAGCATTTACCCACAGCAGAACTCCTTTTAAAATTGAAGCCTATCCTCTCAAACCCTGCCACTGCTTTATGAATTCAATTTTTGTAATATTCTAAATCCTTTGTCGTCATTTCAGCAATGTTCACAGCATCTTCACCAAGAGTAGATTCCATCTCAAGAAACCACTTTCTTTGCTCATCCATAAGAAGTAACTCCTCCTCCGTTAAAGTTTTACGATGAGATTGCAGTAATTCATTCATATCTTCAGGCTCCACTTCCAATTCTAGTTCCCTTGCTATTTCTACCACATCTGCAGTTACTTTCTCCATTGAAGTCTTGAATCCCTCAAAGTCATTTATGAGGGTTGGAATCAACTTGTCTCCAGCTATGAAAGGCCTAATTTGAATCGTGTTCCAATAGAAGGCTTTTTAGTCTGCGTTGAAAATCTGCTGTTCAGTGTAGCCAGCTTCGTGAATGACCTTAGCTCAATCTGGATAACGTGCTGCAGCTTCTCCATCAGCACTTGCTGCTTCACCTTGCACTTTTATGTTATGGCGATGGTTTCTTTCCTTAAGTTCCATGAACCAACCTCTACTGGCTTCAAACTCTTCTTCTGCGGCTTCCTCCCCTCTCTCAGCCTCCACAGAATTGACAAGAGTTAGGGCCTTGCTCTGGATTAGGCTTTGGCTTAAGGAAATGATGTGGCTGGTTTGATTGTATCTCTAAAACTTTCTCCAAATCAGCAGTAAGGCTGTTTCACTTTCTTATCATTGGTGTGTTCACTGGAGTAGCACTTTAAATTTCCTTCCAGAACTTTTCCGTTGCATTCACAACTTGGCTAAGTGTTTGGCACAAGAGGCCCAGCTTTTGGCCTGTCTCAGCTTTTGACATGCCTTCTTCACTAAGTTTAATCATTTCTAGTTTGAGATTTAAAGTGAGAGATGGGCACCGCTTCCAAATGTGTGTGGTTCAAGTTTTGACAAATGTAACTTCCACCTATATTGACATATAGAAGATTTTCTTCACCCCAGAAAGTTCTCCTGTGCCCCTTTGAAGTCAATTTTTTCCTCAACCTTACTCCAGAAAAGCATTGATCTGATTTCCATCGCTATGCGCATATTTTTGCTGCTTCTAGAATTCTGTATACATGATGTGATACAGTATGTGAATTTGGTTTCCAGCATAGGAACTTTTGCTCAGCATAAACTTTTTGAGAGTCTTCTATATTGTCTGTACTGGTAGTTTGCTGCTTTTTATTGCTAAATAATATTTCACGATCTTATTTCCATTTATTGACTAGTGATGTTGATATTATTTTCATATGCAATTCAGTCATTTCTACATATTTTTGTGAGAAGTATTTCCCAGTTTTTGGTCATTTTTTATTGAGTTGCTTGTCCTCTTATTATTGAATTGTAATGGTTGATTTATATATTCTGGATATAAGTTCTTTGATAGATATATTTACTGCAAACACTTTCTCCTAGCTGCTTGCCCTTTAATTTTCTTCAAGTTATATTTTTAAGGCTGAATGCTTAGTATATATGGAATCTAATTTTAACACAATATTGCACAATATTACCTTTCAAAAATGAGTGGGTTTTTTGAGTATATGTATGTATACTGTATGAGAAATCGTTGCTTTCTTGAGAAGTTATTCTAAGTGAATTTTAGAAATTTTAGAACTTTAGATTTATTATTTATATTTATGAACAGAGGTTGGTATATGCTGTGAGGTAGGGACAAGATGTATTATTTAATAAATTTTTTAAATGGTTTACTGAAGAGAAAACTATTTCTCCAATGAATTACTGGGTTTTTTTTGATGAGCAGTGCAAGTCATAATTTTACTAAAATATTTTTTATAGAGTTAATGATAGGTTACAATCTTGTGAAGTTTCAGTTGTACATTAATGTTTGTCGTTCGTGTTCTAAGTGCACCGCTTCACCCTTTGTGCCCACCCCCCACCCTACCTTTCCCCTGGTATCCACTAAACTGTTCTTAGTCCATATTTTTAAATTCCTCATATGAGTGGAGTCATACACAGATTATCCTTCTCTAGCTGGCTTATTTCACTTAACATAATTCCCTCAAGGTCCATCCATGTTATTGCAAGTGGAATGATTTCGTTCTGTTTTGCAGCTGAGTAGTATTCCATTGTATATATGTACCCCATCTTCTTTATCCATTAGTCTGTTGATGGGCACTTAGGTTGCTTCCATGTCTTGGCTATTGTAAATAATGCTGCAATGAACATTGGGGTGCATAGGACTTTTGGGATTGCTGACTTCAAGCTCTTTGCATAAATACCCAGTAGTGGGATGGCTGGATCGTATGGTAGTTCTAGTTTTAATCTTTTGAGGAATCTCCATACTGTTTTCCATAGTGGCTGCACCAGTTTGCATTCCCACCAACAGTGTATGAGGGTTCCTTTTTCTCCACAACACTTGTTACTATTAGTTTTGGATATTTTTGTCATTCTAATGGGTGTAAGATGATATCTTAGTGTAGTTTTGATTTGCATTTCCCTGATGATCAGCAATAAATGATGAGGGACCTATTGACCATCCATACATCTTCTTTGGAGAAATGTCTGTTCATGTCTCCAGCCCATTTTTTGATTGGGTTGTTTGATTTTTTGTTGTTGAGTTGTGAGAGGTCCAAGAATTACTGGTGTAGAGAATTAAATTATGTTTATGAGTGTGTGTCTATGTATGTGTGTATTTTCTGCTTCTGTACTCTCTATACGTTTCCATCGGTTTGTATGTTGTTTTTTTAACTAATACCACACTCTCTTAATTAATGCTAGTTTTGAAGTCAAATAGTTTATATCCTTCCCATTTAGTCTCCTTTCTTTCTCTCTTTCTCTATATTTTTCTTTCTCTCTCTCCTTGGCTGTTCTAGATCCTTCACATTACAACATAAATTTTAGAAACATCTTGTATATCTTGTGGTTTTGGAAATGGATTCTGGTGATTCTATAGATGAATTTGAGGAACACCTTAAAATATATATCTTTTCCAATATATTAACATGGCATATGTCCACATTTCTTTAAATCTTTATTTTTTTCTCATCTTATTTTGTAATTTTCTTTGTAAAGGTCTTACAAATTCTTTATTAATTATAATTTCTTATATTTCATGATTTTGATGCTATCCTAACTGGTATTTTAAAATATTTTCAAAATTTCAATTATTGCTTCATTGAAATTATAATGTCTTGCTATATTCACACACTAATTCTAGTAGTTTTTTAGGTGGGTTCTATATGATTTGCTTAGGCAAAAGAATTGTCTACAAATAGAGCCAGTTTTTCACTGACCTTTCTAATTTTTATTCCTTTGGTTTTTATTACCATGTTACATTAGCTAAAAATCTAGTACAATATTGAAAAAAATTATGAGATCAATCATCCTTGAATCGTTGCTATTTTTAGAAAGAAAGTAATTAGTCTTTGGCCATTAACTATAATCTAGCTGTAGACGTTCAGTAGATGTTCTTTATAAGATTAAAAAAGGTTAACTCTACTCTGAGTTTGCTGAAAGTTTTCATCATATGCATGTGGTTATTTAGACAAATATTCTTTCTACTGTTTCTATTGAGATAATTGTGTGCTTTTCCTTCTTTTTTCTGTTAATATGGTGAATTGTGTTGATTCATTTTTTATTGTTGAATGAACCTGTCATTCCTATGGTAAGTATTACTAGTGGTGATAGTGCTGGCTTCAATTTCCTAATATTTTGTTGAATATATTTGCATATATGCATCAAGAGGATAAATATTTTTCCCTTCAATATCTTTGTCAGGTTATTGCAGCAGGGTTATACAGGCCTTATAAAGTAAATTGGGAAATGTGACCTTTACTGAAAGAGTTTGTCGAATATCATTATATTGATATTTCAGTCAATGATGACCTGCATATATGAGGGTGGTTCCGTAGATTATAATGGAGCTGCAAAATTTCTGTCACCTCGTGATGTCATAGCCATTATAACATCGTAGTGCAACGCATTACTCACGTGTTGTGGTGGTGCTGGTGTGAACAAACTGCTGTATTGCCAGTCATATAAAAGCATAGCACATACAGTTATGTATTGTACATAATACGTGATAATGATGAAAACTGACTATGTTACTGGTTTATTTACTATACTATACTTTTTATCATTATTTTAGAATTTATTCTTTCTACTTATAAAAAAATATTTACTGTAAAGCAGTGTGTGTGTTACACTGGCAGTAGCCTCATACATCTCATGTTCACCACGTCTCTTGATTGCATCATTGTGTCTAGTGCTTGATTTAATCTCATGTTTTTGGTTCATCTTGACCACTCAGCATACAAAATCCACTGCTACTATTGCCAGTAAGAGGTCATGTTGAGTGATTGACATGGATCACAAAATTAAAAGTGATTAAGGCCTACGAAGGTGGAAAATCAGTGATGATTATTGCTCTCCAGTCAGGCTTGTCTCATTCCACCATAGCTACAATCTTGAAGAACAAGAACAAAGTGATGGAAGCTGTTAAAGGATCTGCTTCATTGAAGGTAATGAGACTAACAAAAATTTGAGACGGGCCTATGTCAGACATGGAGAAACTTTTAATGACCTCCATTGAAGACCAGACACAGAAGTGTATCCCACCCAGCACCATGAAGGTCATGGCCAAAGCAAAATGTTTGTTTGCAATGTTTAAAGAAAAGGCTGAACTTGACTACAATGTTGCATTTCCTTCTAGCTCTGGGTGGTTGAAATGATTCAAGAATCATCATTCATTTCATAGTGTGAAAATGAGGGTGAGTCTATGAGTGCTGATTTGAAGGCAGCTGAAGAACTGATGGAAACACTGGATAAGCTGATTGTGGAGGAAAGTTACTTGCCAGAGAAAATATTCAATACGGATGAAACCTCCCTATTCTGGAAACAAATGCCTGAAAGGACTTTCACCCAAAATGTAACCAAGTCAATGTCAGGTTTCAAGGCTTTTACAGACAAGGTAACAGTCTTACTTGGGAGCAATGTCACAGGCTGAAAGTTGAAACTGTTTGTGATCTGGCACTGTGAGACCCCCATGGCCTTCAAGTATAGCAGTAAGCACACTGCCAGTGTGCTACAGGAGCAATAAGAAGTCGTGGATAACCAGCTCCTCTTCTAAGGTGCGCTCCAGAATGTCTACACCAGTGAAATGGAGAAGTACAGTTTGGAGAATAACATACCTTTCAAAATTTTGCTTATTGTTGATAACGTTCCTGGACATCCTCCTTTTATTGGTGATCTTCATCCCACTATCAAAGCTGTGTTTCTCCTTCCAGACAGACCCCCTTTGATCCAAACGATGAGTCAAGGAATTATAGCGAGTTTTAAGGCCAGCTACCTGAGGAGGACCTTTGCCCAGGCTATTGCTGTAACTGAGGAAGATGCTGAGAAGACACTGATGCAATTCTGGAAGGATTACAACATCTATGACTGCATCAAGAACTTCTCTTGAGCTTGGGGTAATGTCACCAAGGAGTTTATGAATAGCGCCTGGAAGAAGACACTCAAGAGGTTTATCCATGACTTCAAAGGATTTGCCAAGGCTGGAGAGGTTGCAAAATTCAACAAGGCTGTGGTTGAGACCGCAAACAATGTTAACTTGGGTATGGATGAGGATGTCATTGAGGAGCTTCTAGAGGTGGTTTCTGGGGAACTGACTAATGAGGAGTTGTCGGAAATGGAACAGGAATGCATAGCTGAAGAGACAAGAAAAAAGGAAGCTGCGGCAAAAGGAAAAGAAGAAGCCACAAGAAAATTCACAGTGAAGGGTTTAGCGAAGCTTTTTCAGACCTTATAAAGCTCCTTATAAAGTTTGAAAACATGGTCTCCAACCCTGAAAGGTTTTCATTAATGGAGAGGAATGTTCATGGTGCATTATCTTCTTACAAGCACATCTATGATGAATAAGAGAACAAACAAGCAAACCACCATGAACAAAGATCTGAAAACAGTAACACCTCTTCAAGAAGAGCCTCAGGCCAATGTTTCCAGAGATATTCCAGAAGAAGGCTTTGTTACCATAGGAGATGGCAGCGCCATGTGTATTATTGGCCCTGTAGACCTTCCACTGGGACAAGATGTGGAGGCGGAAGACAGTGATACCAATGACCTTGACCATGTGTAAGCCTAGGCTAATGTGTGTGTTTGTGCTTAGTTTTTAACAAAAAAGCTTAAAAAATAAAAACATGTATATAAAAAAATTTAAAAATAGCAAAAAGCTTATAGAATAAGGATATAAAGAAAGGAAATATTTTTCTACAACTGTACAATGCGTTTGTGTTTTACACTGTGTTACTACAAAAGAGCCAAAAAGTTTAGAAATTTAAAACGTTTACAAAGTTAAAAACTTACGGTAAGCTAAGGTTAATTTATTAAAGAAAGAAGAATGCTTTTTAATAAATTTAGTAGCTTAAGTGTACAGAGTTTATAAAGTCTGCAGTAGGGTACAGCAATGTCCTAGGCCTTCACGGTCACTCACCACTCACTCACTGGCACCCAGAACAATTTCCAGTCCTGCAAGCTCCATTCATGGTAAGTGCTCTACACAGGTGCGCCATTTTTCACCTCTCATATCATATTTTACTGTACCTTTTCTATTTAGATATGTTTAGATGCACAAATACTTATCATTGTGTTACAGTTGCCTACATTATTCAGTACAGGAACATCCTGTACAAGATTGCAGCCTAGGAGCAATAGGTTACACCACAGAGCCTAGGTGGGTAGTAGGCTATACCATCCAGGTTTGTGTAAGTGCAATCTATGATGTTCGCACAATGACAAAATTTCCCAGCAATGCATTTCTGGAAATGTATCCTTGTCATTAAGAGACATATGACCATAATTCCTTAGAATTTTTATAGAATGCAGCAGTGTATCCATCTAGGCCTGATAGTTGTTAGATGTATTTCAATTATGAATTTAAATAATAATTTATTTATTTAATAGTAAATAGCTTTTAAGATTTTTCTGATCCTATCTGAGTAAATTTTGATAAATTCCTTCAATGTACCATCTATGTTATTGACTTTATTGGCATGAAGTTGTTCTCAATGTTCCCTTATTACATTTATTTTCTGATTAATTTGTGGTGACAAACAATCTTTGTTCCTGATATGTGTACTGTATGTGGTCTCTCTCTTTTTTCTCTTCTAGACAATTCTTACTGTGAGTTTAACACTATTATTAATTTGTCCAAAAAAATTTTTGTCTTTCCTAATTTTCTCTATTGAGTCTCTTTTCTAAATTTCCTTGATTTATATTCTGATATTTAATATTTTTTCTCACTTCCTCAATAAACTACTATTCTTGACCTTCTGGATGTAACATGTCTCCTTCTCTGGATGATCTCAATATTTGCTCTTTTTTGATAACATTTCAGCAATTGGACTATGATGTGCATAGGTATTCCTTTTTTTTCCCCAGCTTAGAGTTTGCCTGCTTCCTCAATTTGTTATCAGTGTTTTTCATTGAATTTGGGAAATGTTCCTCTATTCTATCTTCAAAAAATTCTCTACCCTATTGTCAATTTTTTCCTTCTTAATGTTTGACCATTTTCTTATTTTCCCAGAGATGCCTCATGTTCTGTGCAATTTATTCAAACTTTTGTCTCTCTGTTCTTTATATCAAATATTTTCTGTTGATTTGTCTTCAAGCTTTCTGACTCTTCTGCCATTTTCAGTGCATTATTAAATCCAATGAGTGACCTTTACATTTTAGTTATTGTAGCTTTCAATTCTAGAATTTCCATTTGGTTTATTTTCTTACTACTTTTTCTCTACTTAAATTTCCTAAATGTTCACTCATATTGTTTTTTTAATTATTTGAATGCATATTCCTTTAGTTCTTTGAATATGATAGCTGCCTAAAGTCTTTTTTGTAGATCCAATATCTGAAACCACCTTAGGGTTGATTGGTTTCTACTGGCAATTATTTCTTCTTGATTAGGAATCCTATTTTCCTGTTTATTTGCCTATATAGTAATTTTTATGTGCTGGACATTGTTCAGGATTGGTTATAGAGATTAGAAGTCTATTTTCTTTGGAAAAATCTGGATTTTTATTCTAGTGAGTAGTTTAATTACGGGCTGATCACCTTGAATTTTTGTAGGCTTGCTTTCACTCTTTGTTTTAGGGAAGCTCCTAGATGTTGTGCAAGCCTTTCAACCTCCAAACTCTATCTGCTGTGTGTCTTGTCGTTTGTTTATGATTTGGTAGGTAAGTCTAGAGTAGGACTTATTAGGGTGTGGTCCTTGATTATAATGTGAGACAATTCTAGTGCCTCAGCTGGATTTTCAGAGTCTTAATGACTTGTTAACTTTGTATCTACACCATGGATGGACTGGAGTTCCACTCTTTCTCACACTGCTTGATTTCTAGTACTTCTATTCTGTTTTTAAGTCTATAGTAACCATTCTCTGGTAAGTCGTGTGTACTCACCACTGCATGTGCACAGCCCAGTCCTTAGCCAAGAGCTCTGCAAACCTCAATGCAGAGCTGTGGCGATCCGTCCAGATAGCCCCTTCGCTCCAGGTCTGTGCTCCACAAATTCCAATGGAGCCAGCTACGCTGAACTCAGATTTCTGCCACCTCCACTCCAAAGTAGAGCCATACTCTGATTGAACTCTGGACACCTGTGCCACAAACAGGTAATGGTTCCCAGACCCACAGCCAAGACTATTTGGGGATCACTTACTGATTTTCTGTTCTCTCAATGCTACAGTATTTCTTTGCTTGCTTAATAATACCTGAAAACACTGCTTTACATTTTTGTCCATCTTATGTTTTTTTAAGGCAAGAGAACTAGCTTGGTGCCAGCTACTTTATCATAACTGGAAGCAGAAGTCTTAAGCCATTTTTCAGTCTCTATGACTATAAAGGAACCTCATCTCCAGTCTCTTACAATTTCAAAAGATGAAAATTTCTTTAAATCCAAAATTTTCTGTTTAACCACTGTGCATAGGCTAAGAAAAGAAGAGTTGACATTTTTCTCTTTGATGTATTCCCTATAGCCATGTGAAAAATGAATGGAAAGTAACTAAACTTTTCTAGGATTAGTTTTCTCATTTGTAGAACGGGGCTCAAAATTCTAACACTACAGTTTTATTCTTAAAATCAAATTATGCACACATGAACATGTACACATACATTAAAAGATAGTAAATTACCTGGCACATATTACGTATTCAGTGAAAGAAATCCTCTCTTTAACAACAGAATGCTAGGCCAAGGGATCATTCGAAATTTGTTATATTCCAAAGAATAATGATTCCTAAATCATTATTTCATAATATTTACTGTTTTCTAAGTATTACAGGGATTACCACATAATTTTAAGCATTTTTTTCTACCCCTTCATCCAGATATAAAATTCCAGTATAAGAGGAGTAGAGTCACTAAATATTTCCTAACACAAAATATATCATTTAATATCAGATGGAATATAAACATAAATGTTCCAGATATAAAATTCCAGTATAATAGGAGTAGAGTCACTAAATATTTCCTAACACAAAATATATCATTTAATATCAGATGGAATATAAACATAAATGTTTTGTGATTATAATGTGTCCTTTCTCCTTACTTCAGAGAGTAATAGAAAATACATTCTCTTCCACCTGGAATGGAAGAATTAAAAGCACCTCAAACTATCTTCCTATCTGAAGCTAAAAAAATCAGCTGGCCACTCTCCGAGACAGTCACATATGATCTTTTGAAAAGAAAAAAAAACAAGTCCCGCCATTCAAGGAAACAAGGATTCCTGAAAGCAATGTCTAGATTTTTGAATGAACATGATATCTATAGCATCATTAACTCTGGTTTGTTTTAACAACAATGGAACCTAGCAAGGCATTGTCATTTTCATGGATATCTCTGAAGAGAATTCCTTCCTCAAGCATGTGACAATAGACTGAAGAAGTAGGATTTTGATTTTAAAAACCAATCCAAAGTTTGTCCAAAAGTGCAGTAAAATATTTGGAATAAGAATATTTAACACTAACCCTCTAAAATATTATGACTTTATTTTTATTCTAATTCAGCTGTCTAAAGTAGGATACAAAATGGAATATAAAGTTCTCAAATTGGTTAACATGTGAAACCAACATAAGAGAGTTATCAATTAGCTGGGTATTATTGGAATACTCATTAAAATGTAAGCAAACCAGGGGCCGGCCCGGTGTCGCAGCGGTTAAGTTCGCATGTTCCGCTTCTCGGTGGCCCAGGGTTCACCGGTTCAGATCCCTGGTGCGGACATGGCACCGTTTGGCACACCATGCTGTAGCAGGCGTCCCACATATAAAGTGGAGGAAGATGAACACGGATGTTAGCTCAGGGCCAGTCTTCCTCAGCAAAGAGAGGAGGATTGGCAGGAGTTGGCTCAGGGCTAATTTTCCTCAAAAAAATTTTTTAAAAATGTAAGCAAACTGCTTAAAAATTCATAAGACAATTGGATAAATTTGAATACTAATAGGATGTAGATTGGGTTGAGAATTGGTTTCAATATAAGTGGTTTGGGTAAGGAATGAGTGGAGGCAAAGATGACACATGAGTTTGATAATTATCGAATCTGGGTTATAGATCCATTGCTACTTGTTACGGTAGTCTTCTTTTTGTATGTTTGTTATTCTCAATAATAAAAAGTCATCAAATTGTAACACGGCAACTTGCATCTCTCCTTATAGCTACTTTTTCTAAAACCCAGGAGATGAAGTCTTATTAGGGAATGAATATGAAGGCCTAAGTAAGATACAGCTAAGGATGTGCAGGATAAGTATTACTGTAGGTCTAATCAAATCTAAGCACAGACACATCACAGATATTCACAAAAGTAAGACAAAATAGAGGAAGTAACAAGGAAAATAACAATTTAAAGAAGCTAGATGAAAGGAGAAAATGAAATTCCAAATAGGTATAAACAAGCATGCTAATGGTCTGGAGTAGAACACGGAAGAGTATTATTCTAAATGCCTGCTGAGACTATTTGGTTGCATCTCAAAATTAGGAAATCCAAATTGATGGGATCCTGTCCTTATTGAGGCAGTTTGCAGTGGCAGGGAAGGCACAGTTAGTCTGCCCATGATAGGCTCATATTTGGAAAGCATGGGGCATAAAAATAAAGCTTCCTGTTGGGGTGGGCTTTTACCCATCTTATAATAATCTTTATTACAGTGCATCTTTTGCTCTCATTTAATCTGTGTACCATCATTCTATGTATCTGGCATTCATGGCTTCCAGATATCTTCTCTCCACCAAATATTTATATTTTGATTATTTCTTGTTTCTGTGGATTTTACCAAACATTGACTTTGATTGTCTTTGCTGAATTTCATTTTCTTAAAATGCTTATTTTTAACCACATGGAATGGCTGGATAGTATTTATTTGACCTTGCTAGTTTTCACATCTCTTTCCCATTTGCTTTATTTATATTTTTATATTACATAATTTTGTCTTTCAGAAAGTCAAATGTATTCGATAGTGCTTTTCTTTTCATGAATCACTGCCAAGTCCCAGGGGTTTGTGGTTGACTTGTTGAAGGGACTAAGTAATAATGTGGAAAATTATTCCTCATTGTACCAAATAGTGCTTTTATCAATCAATTCTTTAGAACATGATTAGAAGTAAATAAAATATTACATTTGTAGTTTTCTAATTAATTTTCCTGACTTAAATACACAATATAAACATTTGCTGATACTTTGTACTTTTTATTTTGTGTAGGTTTTGTGGGAAAAAACAGTCAGCAAAAATCCTAAGTCTTTTTTTAAACTGGAATTTCAGATATTTTCATGTTAATATATTATTATATACAGTTTTACAATACACTTGTAAGCTCTTAGTATTTTTAAAATATCTATATGTAAAGTATTAACGTATCAGATTTGTCTTAGACTGTTTGTATTCATTCACTTTCCTTAACTGAATGTGCTGAACTTTAGTCTCCCTGAAACCTAACTGGTGGGTCAGAGAGAGTAAACATTCCTCAACAACTAAGCAAAAGCAGATTAGAATTGATAATGAACTAAAAAAATGTTAAATACAAGTGCATTTAATAGAATCTATTTCTCCCTTTATTGACTTAAAATTTATGTCAAGCAAGGCAAACAGTATGTAAATCAACAAAAATCTGTTGGAACCAAGAAAGAGTGTGTTCAAAACCTGACTCAGGAAAATTTGTTTTTCCTTGTCTGCATACTCTTAATTTTCTAATTTGTGAGCTTAATTTGAGTAAGACCTGGATGGATAGTCCATGACTAAGAGCCCAGGCATTCGAGAAAATTCAGGGTCTGTATCTTATTTTTTCACTTAGTATATGACTTTGGATTATTTTCTTAACATCTTTTAATTTTAACTTTTGCATTTGCAACATACAAATAATTATAATGCACAACAGATACAAGTTTTTGAGGAAAATATACATGAAAATGTGTCAAAACAGTATCTGAAACAATGTGAGCACATAATATTTGTTAGCAATTCTTATCATTATCTCATATCTGATACACCAAAAAACTTTAAGATATTAGTTAAAATTCTATGTGTGGCTATATTGATACAATAACTATATTTTAATGGCAGTATTTCCATAAACTACCACTAAAATTAATTTTGTAGCACCTTATGGAACACTCACACACACACACACGGGCCACACTATGGCAATTCTGCTAAGGAAAATTTCAAAGAATTATATAATAACGAAGTTTTAAAAGCCATTCAACTCTATTTTGGTATTCTCACTTGTGAAAGTCTCCTTTGCTTCCCAGAGTGGAGAACTCTTGGAGAGGTGACAATACAGGAAAATGTATCCTTTGCATTGCACTTAAAATATAATTCTCTGAGAGGTGTAAAAACGTCAAAAAAATAAAACAACTTTAGAAGAATTTGGAAATTTTCAATACCTCCTGGTGGTAAAAGTAATATATTTTTATTAATCAACAAGAAAAATATACATTGACTTTGGGGATGAAATACTTGTAATACATCTTCCTTCAAATTCTGAGAATAATTTCCAATTAGAATCTTAAGATGAAGAAAGCCTCAAAAACACTCTGATATTATTAAAAACGCAACATTAAACGTGAAGCTTGTAATAACTACATTATTTTCATTACTTTGCCTTTTGTTCCAATCTTTACCCTCCTTATGTAAATATGGATTATTTCTGTGGCTCATTTGGTCTTCTTATTTGCTATTAACAGAGGTAGAATGAAGCAAGTAATCAATCTCTTCCTTTGTGTTGAAGAACAAACAGAAAAAAAGTGAAGGTAGGAAAATCATTTTCTAGGGTGGGTCTATGACTAGGAACCTTGACTTTTAGGCCAACAGTAGTAAATATTTTATATTGAAACAAAAAAGTTATAAAATAACACACACGCGACTGTGTTTATATAACACCCCAGCAGGATACTCTATGCTTTGTGTACTTTCCCCTTATTAGATGAAGCAAAAGGATTCGAGTTACAGTAGTCTCCCCTTGTCTGTAGGGGATGCCTCGGAAGACCCCCAGTGGATGCCTGAAAACGTGGATAGTACCGAACCCTATCTGTACCATGTTTTTTCATATACATATGTACCTAAGATAAAGTTTAATTTATGAAGTACGCACAGTAGGAGACTCACAACAATAACTAATGATAAAACAGAACTATAACAATATAACATAATAAAAGTTACTTAGATCTTAGCAACCTCAGTATATGATTTTTTTTCTTTCCTTTTTAAGTGGAGAACTTGCACCTTTTCCCTTAAAGGAAGCACTTTGCAGCTTCTCTTTGGCAAATCCAAATTGCCAGCATCACCACTCTTGTGCCTTGGAGCCACTGTTAAGTAAAATAAGGGTTACTTGAACACTAACACTGTGATATCACGACATTCAATCTAAAAACCAAGATGGCTACTAAGTTATAAATGGGCAGGTAGAATATATAGTATGGAAATGCTGGATAAAGAGCTGACTCACATCCAGGAGATGGAGTGGACTGGTGTAGGATTTCATCATGCTACTCAGAAAGGTGAGCAATTTAAAACATGAGTTGTTTATTTCTGGAATTTTTCATTTAATACTTTTGGATCACAGTTGACCAAAGGTAACCAAAACAGTGGAAAGCAGAACTACTTATAAGAAAAAAAAGACCTTGGAAATTTTGTCAGTCATTATAACTTATTTCTCAACCTTCTGTTTGGAGATTGTACAACTTTGAACAAGTTAAGTATGAGTAGGCAGCCAGAGTAGTCGTTTATGACTTGGAGTCACTATTCGATGAGAATATTTTGATATTAAAATTAATGGGGGCAAAAAACTCCTGATGGAGATGTTTTTCTCTTTGGTAAAGGGGAAAGGAACTGGCGGCAAGATGGTCAAATATGAAAATGTGTCAGACGTTTGGTCAGTGAGAGAGAAGGAGAGATCAAGACAGAGGACATTCATTAAGGGAACATTTGCTGTGTGTCTATGTGATAGGGCAGTCTAACAGGGTGGTGATAATGGTCGAAGGTATTCAAATAACTTAAACTTTGAAAAAATATTTGGGACATAAGCTGAAGGATCAATGTTATACATATGCATTGGTAAGTTTTACCAAGTGTATAGTTCATGGTTACAGGTTCTCTTTGTACAATGAGATAAAGAGCATCCTGAGATTATGCCTCAACAGATGTAGGTGTACAAACAGCCCTTGAGGAAGTTCTTACAGGATAGAAGTGAGATATTCTCTAATTACCTACTTCAGCTATTTCACGAGCACATTTGGCCAGAAACGATCACACACCAGAATCTTACAGATAATTTAAATTAATTTCTCTTTGAAAGGGAAAATTGTCATCACATAATATACCTATATAACTGAACATTAATGTCTTTCCTTATGCTTCAAAACTTTATTAAAACATGTAAAAAGGAAATGTGCAATTAAGATATAATGATCTTGCTGTATCCTGTTGAGAACCAGATGATAAATCGTCAGACATAGTCATTTCTGTATCAGAACAAAATATCATCTATTACAAACATTAACAATTCATTCATTAGTCATAACAGCAGTGTTCTCATTTGAAATGATCAGTTACTAATGATTTCAAAATTCAGAAACTCTGGGCTTCCTCTAATTATTAAGAAAGTGATTACATTCTGATGAAACACCACACACAACTATAAACTTAGCATATCATCCCAAAGGAATAATGTTTCTAAAGTAACTGGCTGTTTAAATACTAATAACATGATAACAGGAAAGATTTAAAGATTTAAATATTGTCATATGGGTATTCTTAAGTAGTTTTGCATAAACATTTACTGGTTTATACCTTAAATAAACTTAGAAACATCAAGTTTTCAAAGCAAAACCGATTTGGTTAAGATAGACATTTTAATTACCTTAGTAAGAAATGAATAGTATTTGGACACTTTTATTTCACCTTTTGGGAATTTTTTTTTATTAAAGCATATTATAGTTGGAAAAAATGTTTCTTTTACAGTATCTTCTTACGTCAAATATCTGAAAAACAGCACTGTAAGATTATTTAGAACAGAATATACTTAGTCCCCCTTTGTCACTACCTGAGTATCAAAGATAACATTATACAAACAAATGTTTAGGTGATTCCTGTATAATTGAACATATTTTCATCCAATAAACATTTTCTTTTGGTGACAATACACAGCAGACTGAAGAAACAGAGATGAAAGACATAGCCAAAGCTCTCTAGAGCTGCCAGCGAATCAGTATTTGGAAGTTTAGATATTGATTTTGACGCCATATAATTTTAAGCCATGAAACGTTAGGGATCATTTCATTGCTCTGCCCAGGGTCAACTTTTCAATATTCTCTTTCAATTGTCTGCTTTTATTTCCTCATTCTAAATTGTTAGCCAATTTATTTGAAATCTTCATTTCAGCTACCATCTGTTTTAAGATGACTCTTCGTTCTTCCAATTTTACTTTCTCTAAAATTAGGTAACATACATCATGAAATAAGCACAATGCCTGAGACACAATTTGTTAGTTCTTTCTTCCTATTCCCTCCACCAAAAGGGTTCTAGCTCTCTGAAACTTCAGATTTGTCTAATTCTTCAACATTAAATATTTTACATTTTACCCACTTAAGATTGTTCTACATTTCAACAGTATATCCAATAATGAAAACACCCGCAGCCCCATCTTCTCCCCAAAAGAGAGTTTATATAAGCTTCTGTAAACTTGGACTTTCATACACATGCCTACTAACCAGCGAGGAGGCAAAACTGTTTTCAACATCCCTGAGAATTATTCTCTAATAATATTGTTGCTGAACTCTAAGGAAAAGGAAATTCTACACAGAGGGATCCCTGCATCCTTAGGAAAAATCAAAGATTTCGTGTCGCTTTGAGATGGCATATTTGGGAACTTCTGGACACATCTTAATGTACCATTATCAAATGTCATACTAGGTATTAACTTCAATGAATACTTGTTAAACTTGAATTTTACACTGATCTTTTCCAGTGAAATGATAATGACGATTTGGAGTACAGAAACTAATTTAAGTAATTTTTCTTAGAAGTCTTTCGTGTAGGGATTTGCAACTTAAATTTGAAGCATAAATAATGATGTATCAGGCATAGGAAGTGGACAATGGAAAAATATTCCTAATTTGTTCTTTACAGATACTATGTTAATGCACTCTCATAAGAACTTTATGGGTTAAATATCATCAAGACTTCATGGATGAAAAAAAATGTGTCATAAAAAATTTCTCCAAGATCACACAGCTAGTAAAGATCATAATTTAAATGAAAACCAAAGGCTGTCTGACTCTCTATAAGAAATCAATGCTAAGAAAGCAGAGGTGAATGTCTAAACGTTGTCTGCCTGTGTTTAGAAGGTTTATGAGGAAGCCTTTCACCTGGGCCACAACAAGCACCAGTCTCATGACACTTATTCATGGGGATGGCTTAAGGAAAAAGTAGACAGATCAAGAGTATGCTGTTATGATAACAAGTCCCCTTGTTCCAAAGAAGCAACTGATGTGTTTACTTTATCAAAACAAGTGAAAACAACTTAACACTGAAACTTTTCATGGGCAATTTTCTCTTCTCACCTGGCCAACTAGCTGTCAGAATTCACATTTGTTCTCAAGTTTTATTTGAGAGAGTTCATCACAAAAGTGTTTACTGTGGGTGAAGTGGCTGCTTTTCTTTCAGAATTAGGGAGGCTATAATGTTAAATGCATCCTAAACTTATAAAATAAAAATCAAATGGAATTTTCTTTTATTTGCATTTTCAGTTAAGAAAATATTTCAGGGTATTTCAACTTTCTTATCATAAGAGGTTTTGTTTAAATATTTCTGGATGTTTTGTATTATTAAGCTTATATTGCAGAAAATTTGTTTCCAACCAATTCCCGAAACTGTAGCTTGCTGTTCTGTGTATTAGGGATTCAGTTCCATGGTACATGATCTTCCTGAAGATAAGATTGAATGTTCGATCCCCACATGAGTCAGGTGATGTTACAGAGATCATATCCTTGGCCAGAAACAGTATTTCTAATTCTGCTTGACAGTTAGCCTCAAGGAGGACTAGATTAAACCAAGAGTTGATGAAGTTTCATCTACTCTGGGAAAGAACTCAAAACACGAGTTACATTGATAGTGAAGGAGCAGCAAAATATTCACACAGAGATGTTTATTTTAATGTTATACAAAATGACATTTTCGATCATGGCTGGCTGTAATCAAATGCATTATTTGACTCTTACAATGCATCCAGAGCGAGAGTGAAAAGAATGTTTAAGGCTGTTCGATGAATTAGGTATATAATTCTATAAATCCAGAAGAGAGAGACATAATCTTATTTTTCACCTGTCACTTTGAATGTAACAGGAGGCTTCAACTGGGCCATTCTTTCATGCTAAAGTTTCAAAATACTTTTAAGAGAAAGCTTTTATGGTAATCAGAGTATGAGACAGCCTTTTTCACATAAATAAGATTTCCAGTGCAACATATTTTCCTAATCAAATGGGCACTATTCCAATTGCATCAGTAAATTCTTGCAATCCTGCACTTCTAAATCAGATGTTCTTTTGGCTCCAATTTTCTCTTGTATATTCAGGTAGTTTCAGTAAGAAATATTATTTCCACAGTTGTGTTTCCATGATATAATGTAGCTTGCTGAAATGTATATGAGAAAACTACTGGCCTTTCTAGATGTCAATTTTGCCCTTAGATTGTGATGAATAATTCTTACTATAATTAGTAGTTTTCGGATTTGAGTAGATAATATATGTGAAATCATCTAATCTAATATTCAGAAAGTAGTGGATGCAAAATAAATATTAACTTTCTTTTTATTTATATATAATGTTAAACCCTTACAAAAAGTAATTGAAAATCATATTTTTATATTTAATATAAGAATATTGATTATGACGCAAAAGATCATTAACAAAATGATGTTGGAATCATATTTTTATCACAAAATATTTATTTTATTCAATAGTAAACCATATTAACTAATTAATATGTTCATACTAGTTAATCTATATTTCACTATTTTTTTTTA